>NC_135305.1:128246898-128923501 GCF_048772815.1 Callospermophilus lateralis | reverse complement strand
CTATTATGTCACACACTGGCCAAGCTGCTGGACCTGCAAGGGGCAGAATGACACCCTGAGTAGGTCCTTCCACTTCAGCTCTCAGGAGCTATCCCAGGGGTGATGGTGAGCATAGTGGGTCTCCAGGAGCACGTTGCCCCCAGGCTCTGCAGTCTTCAGACCAAGGCTTGGGCCCATCCCTCTCAGATCCCTGCCCCCCTGGGGGCATCTCACATTTCAAAGTGAGAGCTCCTTCTCAATCTTCCGGGTGATCACTCAGGAAGAGAAACAGCCTGGGGGAAGATCCTGGGAAGGAGACACTCCAAGCTGGAGGTGAGCTGCCTGGGAAACCTGGTTCCTCTACAATGAGAAATTTCTGCAAAAGGCCCTTGGGCGTCTTCAAGGACACTGGAATGGCAGGGAGCTGGAGAGAGAAGCCCCTTTCTAACCCTAAGGGGCTTAACCCTGGTGATCCCCTCCCCTCCTGAGCTCCTGAGGACCTTTCCAGTCCCCTCTGCTGGGGAGAGGGGGCTTCCGTTTCCAGGGGACTGCTGGTAAAGGCACAGACTTGGTGGCACATTCCGCCCCTAACGTGGCAATGCCAAGCCCTGCTCTCGGTTGCAGCAACCCCTCTCACTCTGGGCCTTGGTGAGAAGATACATGGGAATTTTGAGTCCCAAACTGTCCATTCTGTCCCTTCCCCAGTCTTGGCGCTGAATCGTAATCTGAAGCAGGTAATGGGGGCGGCGGTTCCTGAAGGGCCGAGACCCATTTTCCCTCCCACCTCCTCGCTTGGGTTTTTATCCACTTTTCCCCTCTCAGTGGCTGTAGATCATATTTACAGCACGTGTCGCTTCAAGGTTAGACACAGATGTCAGATCCAAAAAGAATGGCCTCTCTCTGGATGCCCAGAGCTGCGAATTCATGTTCAGGAGACTGGGATTGACACGTTCTGCTCCGATTTCATTTTAGAGATGGAATAACACAGTCACTCCTGGAGACAGAGTGCAAAGCCGACGTCCACCCAGCTCCACCTTCCCACCTGGATGGGTCCAGTGGGCCATGTGGGGCATTGGCTGGCACGTGGGCTGCTGCATTTCCCACTGTCTGACGATCTGTGTCACCTTTATCTGGAGCCTTGGGTGACTTAGTCTGTCTTTGAGAAATGGCAAGATTATTCAGACATTCCTATTTCCAAATTCCCAAGCCTGACGCGGTGGTGAGTTTGGCAAGTGCAGGGAAATCCCAACATATCTTCAATAGGAGAAAGGGGACGAAGGGAACAGAATTGGACACCAGGAAGGAACCTGAATTGGTGGAAATTGACCCAACATGCGTCTAGAAGCTACAGCCCTCTCAGCAAGCCCTCCCCTCCCAGATGGCAGCCACGTGCCTGTCTTCACAGCCCCGCCTCATGGCTACCGAGGCCAGGAAGGCTTGGGAAAGGCTGGCTCCTTCTGGAAGAGTTTTGTTTCCTTGGCAACTTGCCTTCCCTCTCTGTTTTCCACATGCTTGTCCACCATCAGCCCCACCGGTGTGCACTCGAGGCTGTCCTGCTGGGGTGGGGCAACCTGTGGTCCAGGAGGCTTGCACCATGCTACTGAGAGTAGCCATATGGTGGCATCTCGTTTTACTCATCTGTGAATGGGGCTCACACGAAGGAGATGGAGAGGAGGGGAAAGGAAGAGCAGAAAGAAAGGGAATAAAACCTGGAGAAGATGTGGTCCTTACCTTCGAGAGCACGCTGGTGGCCAAGGTTTGCTCTCATGCCACCGAGATGTCAGGAGAGGAGGGAGCCAGGGGACTGGGAGAAGGGCAAGATGTGAGGACATGCAGTGATCCTTCCCAATGCTATGTGTTAGAACTCCTAGGATGTCTCTATTTCTTGACTACCCCTCTGCTAACGGCTGCCCAGTGCAGAACCCTGCACCTGGGACTTTCACACATCTTTGAGATACGCTTTCCAACCAACCCAAGAACTTAGAACCGCTCTTTCTCCCCTAATGTGCTCCAAGACTGCAGAGTTTGCAAGTGTGTCCCGAATCCCAAAAGACAGATCTGGGCCAGCGTCTGGGTTCTAACTATTCCTTCCAAATGCAGCTAAAAACCAATCCTAATTAAGAGGACTCAGTTTGTAGCAGCAAGAATCAATGGAGGTTAACAGGGGAGGTAATTTGGGAATGGAAATCCTTTTTCACCCTTTCTTGGTAAACACTCAGTTCCCTGAATTGAATGTCTATGAACAAGCCTGGATTTTGAGTCAAGCACTTGGTATTGATTACGGTGGGACTCCAGGTCATACTAGTGCAAAGCCTCTGTGTAGGTAGCTGGCCTGGCTCTTCCACAATGAGGAACACCAGCAGGCTGCCCTCCGCTCCCCTTGCCCAGGGGCCTTCCTGCCCAGGGAACACCTGAGTCACCACAGTGGCTTTGTAGACAGTGCAGATCTCCCCCACACACACACCTTGCAGCCAGTGGCAGCACATTTGAAAGGGTGATTTTGTGGATGGAGCCTGGTACCTCTGTGACTCAGGTACAGGTCAGAGAAGCTCCAAGAGGGTCAGTGATGGGGCATGACCTGTTGTCAGGTTGCAGTCACAATTTCTCCTCACGGAGCATCTCTGTGGCTGCTTTACTACTTACTAATCATCTCTGATTGATCAGCCACTCATGAAGTGAAAAGCCCTGGTAGTGGAGTAGGGAGAACACCCACCGATCATCAATCAGGAGAACAGGGTTTGGGAACTCCCTCTGGTCCTGGATGGAGGTGTTGGTATGGAAAACTCCCTGCATCCTAATTGCCAGAGCTGATTCTGTAGCATGAAGATAACAGCGTCTGTCCTCACTACCCCACAGGGTAATTTGTCAGCAGTAACAGCCGGGTCTTGGCGCTGTCCTCCATCAGGTCCTCTGTAAGGCTTGGAAGGCACAGCCAATGTCATGCTTTTAGCTATAATATCATTGGGGACGGGGATGGCATGATAAAACCAAGGCTGAGTTCTAAGTGACTCCTCCGCGGAGCTCAACCAGTGAGGACTGGAGCTGACTTCCAGCCCAGCATTGGCAGATGCCCAAAACCAGACTCTTCACCTCCACATGGTTCTGTTGGATGGAAAAATGGCAGGTGAGAGTGAAGGAGCTCTGTGGGCAACCAGAACTAGCCGGACAGGTGAAGGGCATTGATAAGGCACAGGAACACTGTTTAAAAAGGGGTCAGATGAAAGGAAACAGCTTGCTGTCTGGACCCTCCATTATTCCTGGAATATCAGAACTTCGAGGGGGATGGATTGGCTGCCTGGAACAGCTTGAGCCACTGGTCAGTTGGGATCACCAGGTGATTCTGCCATGGGCTTTGCCACAGGCTCCTGGTCTCAGTTGGTGCAGAGCAGCCTGTGAATTCCTGACAATGTCAGCTAGAGGACTGTGTCAATGCAGCAGGAACAAGTGTCTATCAGTCCCTACTCTATTTCTGTGACATGCTTTTGGCTCCAACATAAACTTGAAGTGTGCCGATATCCTCCCTATGGCCAGCTGGCACTCAAGAAACGTTCCTTAAACCACTCAGGGCCTGCTGACCTTATTCCCCACTTGCTCCGTAGGTGTCTGGTGCCTGATGTGACATTGGCCTCCAAGTCTTATCCACCTGCTCAGACAGGCTTTCCACATACTCAGGGTGTCACCTGACTTCTATCCCTAGCTCTTTCTCCAGAACTCTGGGTGGACTAGCTTTCAGCCTCACCAGCTATCACCTGGGCTGTCCTCCAGCTATCTGCTCTGCCCTCTCCACCCTCTCATTGGGTACCAACTACTTTTTTGCTGCATTAATTCTCTCTGAGGGATGTTTCAGATGGATTCTTCTGGACCAGTATAGCATAATTCTTTGCATCTCTAGGACCTAAAGTCCTATACAGACCAACTTTTTAATGTTTTCATTCTGGTGATATGATCCCCTTCCTTGGGGATTCCTTCTGTAGAAGCCTTTGTGTTGTTCACTACTCTCTATATGGCAGAATCTGAATGATCAAGAACAATAAAACTACGTCCATTCCCACAATTTCTATTCAACGTTGTACTGGAGGTTACAGCCAATGCAATTAGGCAAGAAAAGGAAATAGAAGGCATGTAGAACAGAAAGGAAGGAGTAAAATGATCTGTGTGCAGATAACATAATATTCCCTATAGAGAATGCTGAGAAACTGACTGAAAAACTACTAGAACCAATAAGAGAGTTTTTCAAGGTTGCAGGGTCAATATGCAAAACCTAACAGGCATGCATTTTCTGTACAGAGTAATAAATATCTGAAAATGAATTTTTTTTAAAAAAAATTCCATTTGCAATAGCATCAAAAGGGACAAAATACCTTGGAATAATTTTGTCAAAATATGTGCAAGATTTATATCCTGAAAACTGGAAAATATTATTGAAATAAACAAAAGACCTGCCAAACAAATGGAAAGATATCTGTGTTCTGGGATTGGAAGACATAATATTGTTAAAATAACAACACTCCCCAAATTCACCTACAGATTTAATGCAATTCCTATCAAAATCCCAACTGCTACTTTGGCAGAAATCGTGAAATGGATTCAAAATTCACATGGAGGGACTGAGGGTGTGACTCAGTGGTAGAGAGCTTGCCTACCATGCACAAGGTCTTGGTTCAATCCCCAGCACCCACACAAAAAATAAATAACTGAAACAATGTAGAAGAAGAACAAATTTGGAAGGCTCACTTAACTTTTATATTTCAAAGCATACTACAAAGCTATAGTAACCAGCATTGCATGGTACTGACATAGATATAGATGATGTAGATATAGCTATAGACACATGCAGATCACTGGAATACCAAGTCCAGAAATAAACCCATCAATTTATGGTTGGTTGGTTGATTTTCAACAGGAATGAATCTCAAAAGAATTCCATGAGAAACAGTTTTCTTATGGTTATCGCTGTTGTTCACAGTACTAAGTATTGATCCCAGGGGCTCTCTAGCACCGGGCTACATTCTAAGCCCTTTTATTTTTTATTTTAAGGCAGGGTTTTGATACGTTGCTGAGATTGTCCTCAACCTCCTGCGTCAGCCCCCTGAGTTGCTAGGATTGCAGGCATGGCCACTACACCCAGCACAATAGTCTTTTCAATAAATGGTGCTGGGACAACTGATGTGGAGCCTACGTCACACCATCTACAAAAACAAATCAAAATGGATCAAGACCCTGATGGGAAGAGCTAACCCTTAGGAGCAAACAAGTGCACATGACCTCGGATTGGGCAATAATTTCTTAGTTACAACTCTAAAATCACAGGCAACAAAAGAAAAAAATAGAGGAATCAGATTCTATTAAAATTAAAAACTTGTGGACTCAAAAGAGCACTGGAAAGATGGCAAAGCCACAGCCTACAGAATAAAACAAGTCATCTGTGTCATTATCCGATGAGCATCTAGTGTCAACCACTTGTAAAGCACTCGCTTCTCAACAATAAAGACACAATTAACTCAATTTAAAAAATAAAAGATATCAGTAGACATTTCTCCAAGGGCGTATAAATGGCCCAATAAGTACATGGAAAAGGTTCCCAACATAATTAGTCACCAAGGAAATGCAAATCAAAATCACACTGAGATACAGCTTTCTACTCACTAGGATGACAGTGACAAAAGACACAAAGGCTGGAAAGGCCGTGGGGAGGTGGAACTCCTGGGCACCACCCATGAAGGCACAGGATGGTACTCGGTGCTGTGGCAGCTCCTCAATGGACCCAGGGAACATCACACTAAGAATTTCACTTAGCCAGACCCAGAAAGTCCAGGGCCCAATGTTTTATCATCTATGCAGGAGCTAGAGAGAACTAAGGGGCAAAAGAAGGGTGAATGCCATAAAAATAAGGAGCAAAGTGAAGTATACAAAGGGGCCGTGCTCATGTGAGAATCCTCACAGTTCACTATGGTGTGTATCTCAGGAGCACCAATCCCAAAGCAATAAATAAATAGACAGAAAAAAAAGTTAAGCAGAGTTGTCAAATGGTCCAGCTACTCCCCTCTTAGATACACACTTAAGAGAACCGAGAATAAATGCCCAGACCCACACTGCTGCATGAAAACCACAGTCATAGCCATAATGACCAGGGGAGGAAATGACCCAGATGTCCATCAACAGCTGAGCGGGTGAGCAGGGACGTGGGGAAAACCCCAGGATGCTCTCCAACCCTGAGAATGAGCACCCCCACCAACCACGCTGCCCTCCTGGAAGAACAGCTGTCGCTCCCATTCACCCCTGAGAGCAGATTCCAGGTGTCAGTGCTACAGTGTGGTCAGCCCCTGGCTGGCTGCCCATGCCATGCCTCCGAGAGGGGAAGGAGCTGCTCGGAGGAAAGACATCGGTGACTGGCAGCCTCTCGGCAGGCTTGACAGGGCCAAGGCGACAGGCGATCTGTGAATAATCTTGCCCTCTCCAGACACAGCCTCATCAGGGATGATAATGGCCCTAATGGATGACACCTACCAAAGAGCCCACTGTGGCGGCGCGGGCTTGGAGCGCTGAGCCGGGCTGGGGCTGCTCCCTCTGAATAGAATCACGTCCACGGAGCTTTCCATTGCCCTCTCCTCCCAAGTGTTTCTCTTTCCTCCCACTTAACCAGTCACGGAGCTTTTCAGGGGGCCGTGTCAGTCGGGGGCTGGGATAAAAGCTCTGCCATTACCTGGAGCATTGTTAAAACATGAAGGGCAACGTGCGTCTCATTATCCAGGTCTTCAGAAGAGATGGCATCCAGCCAAAACGATACCATTAACTCTCGGGCCTCGCTTCCGAGAATCCCCACTTTAAATAATAATTTCTTTGAGAGGGAGTGAAGGAAACTTGAAGGCTATCATCGGCCTTGGGACCGCAGGGCCCCCAACACCCAGAGATGTGTTATCTGCACGTGAGGCTTTCTGAGCCGGTCTTCTGAGACAGTGGTGTGCATCTCTCAGAGGCAGGAAAATCCTCCCACCCTGGGTTCAAAGGCAGCCGGGCACAAGTGGCTGGTCTTTGGGGGAGGATACAGTCCCCTTTCTAAGCTCCGCAGTGGTCTTTTCTTCCAAGGACAGCTTATTTATGCCCTGGGGTCTATGAAGTGGGGAACTGGGCTGGGTTCTGACTGACCTCCAGTGTTCCTAGAAGTTTCATGTTGGTCATTGTAGTTTTGTATCTAAAACAACAAAAATAAGAGCCATAGCATCATGCAGGGTGAACCATGTCTGCCTGTCCCCTTTATCCCTCACAGTGTCACAAGACGACACCTGTCACCTGATGCATTAGAGAACGGTGGCCCATAGCCACGAGGATAGGCACCTGCTGGCCCTCCTAGTTGACGTGGCCCAGGAACTTGAACAGCCCTTGGTCGGGTGATTCTAGCTCAAGGCTCCTCACTGAGGTGCAAAGGGACACAGGGCATCTGGAGCCTGCACTGGGCAAGCGGGCAGTGGGGTGGGCTTCCCTGTTCCCTCTCTCTGCCTCTCCCTTCCTCCGTCCCTCCCAAGTCCTCTCCAGGATTTCCTATGGGGTCTTTCCATGGGGTACCAGAACCACAGAGTAGTCAGACCATTTCTATGGCAGTCCAGGGGGCCCAGGAGCAAGGGAATCTTCTAGAAGCCACATACCAGCACCACAAGCTCTGTTGGTCAAAAGAGTCCCAAAGTCCTGCCTGGTTTCAGAGGGAGGAAGGTCCATTCCACCTCGAGGTGGGAAGAATGTCAAGGTCATATGTTAAGGAGACAATGTGCAAGGAAGTCACCACTGGATGACCTGTGGAAAACACAGTCTGCCCAGTTCCTGAATTCAGGCTGGTTCTGAAGGCTGCAACTCCAAGGTCAAGTATTGGCAGGGTTTGCATCTGGTAAGGGCTCTCCCCTGCCTCGCAGACGGCTGCCTTCTTGTTGTGTCCTCCTGTGGATGTGTCCCTCTGTGCATGCAGCAAGAGATCCCTGGTGTCTCTCTTTTCTTATATGGACACCAATCCCACTGAATCAGGCTCTTCCCTGTGACCTCATTGAACCTATATTCCCTTCTTGAAGACCCTGTCTCCAAGTGCACTCACACTGGGTTTAGGGGTCCAATGCATGAGATTCTGGAGAAACAACTTCAGCCATACAGTTCCTAATTGCTAAGGCTTAAATATTCCACAGCATTGACGTCAGCATTGACAGCCACGCTGTCACAGATCCTGAAGCTAATCTGTGGAAGGTGCCTAGCCTAGTTCCTGGTGCCCAGGATGCCCTTCATGATCATGACCAGCTATTCAAGGTCATGGTAAATATGCTTGTTTGCTGCTACGTCCAGTGTGCCTCTGAGCCTCTCTAGAGAAAGCACAGGAGACCCACCTGTGGACTTAACATTCCCCCTCTGGACAGTTGGAGGGGAAGTGACCAGAAAGGGACTAGACCCTGTGAGATTCCAAGCAGCCGTGATATTTCCATCCAGATCCTCTGTCACTTGTCCCAAAGTCTCCTACCTCAGGCGGGACTGCGTCCTGCCACATGCGGTGGGAAGCTGGGCAAGCCAGGCAGGTGCTGGCTTGGTTGTTTTCTTGCTCTGGGAGGAAGCCACTCACAGTGTCCTTTTTGCCCCAACATCCTTGATGTGCAGCTTTCCTCCTCATGACCAGCAGGGGGCGATGCACCAGCACAGGAGAGCACTCCAGGCACAGAAGTGGGAGCTCGGGGGCCAGGCAGCCTCAGCATCTGCCCAGACACTTGGGTCTCTTTGAAATCAGATTTTCACTCTCCACAACAAGCACAACCCTCAACCAGAGGATCACTTGTCTCCTTCCCAGAAGAGACTGTGCCAAGCCCTGCATCCAGTCATGCTGGGGGTTTCCTGCAGAGTTCTAGACAGGGGACATGAAGGAGTGGACTTGCCATGGCTGTGAGGACCACTCCAGGCCTCCAGGCTGTGGGCAAGTCAGTGCTACAGCACGGTCAGCCCCAGGCTTGGAGATAGGAGAGCAGCTCCGCGGGATTGTTTGGGGAAGATGTGTGTGTTGGTCAGCGGTGCGTTGCTATAATGGAATACCTGAGACAATGAACCTTAAAGAGAAAGGTTCTGGGGCTCCTCCAGTTTGAGACTGAATGGCCCTACACTTTGGGCCTCTAGAGGTCATGGCAGGATCATGTGGTGGACAAGGAATACTCACCCCATGACCAGAAAGCAGAAAAAGAGGGTGGATTGGGGTCCCACAGTTCTCTTTGGGCACAGTGACCTAAGGACGTGCTTTAATATGGCACCACCTCTGAAACTGTCTTCAGCATCTGCCAGTAGCCCCCTTTGGGGCCACACCTGGGATGTCTGGATCTAGGGAGAGGTCCACACCACCCTGTAGAGCCATGGGGCAGCATGCTAGTCATCCAGCAAAACCAAGGTGACATTACCTGTGGCTAGTGTCCTCCTCAGCCTGCTTGAAGCCCATCCCTGGCCTCAACCTGCCTGAGTCCCGCCCTCCCTCTGCAAATGCCGCCCTCATATCCACAAGCATTCCCCCCCCCTTCACTCTTCATCCTGCAGTTTGGGGGCTCCTGTCCTCACCACCAGACCCCAAGTTGGGCAGGAGAAGAATGTGTGGCCAATCAAACGATTCCTTCCTCCAGGCCACAGGCATTGCCCCAGAGCAGCCAGGCCTGCTGAGCTTTTTGTGGTGGGCCATCACCAAAGATCTCAGTAGACTTCAGCCACAGCTGATGGGAACAGACCCCATCTCCCAGCCTGGAAGCATGGTGTCCCCATTTGACTACCCCCCCCCCCCAGGGAGCCTGGAAATGAAGCCTGGTGGGGAAATCAGAGCTGAGACAGGAGAGAATCCTGCCAGGCCCAGAGGTGCCCCATGCCCTGGGCAACCCCTCTCTGACTTGTTTCCATTCCATTGCTACCCACCTCACCTGGAGATCTACCTGTACTTGAGAAACGTCAGACCAGGTGGAGAGGAGTGTGATACCGAGGTTTCAGGGTTGAGGGAGAGAAGAATCTGAAACCCTGGCAGTTGGGTACAGTGTTTCCACAGGCTGTTTCTTTTTATAAGACCAAACCATCCCAGCGGCTGAGACATTGAGATGAGAATCCAAAGGACAGGATTTCTCCCGAGGCACTATCTGTGTGCTTCTTCCTCGGACTGCCTTGTTGAAAAGGCTCCAGAAATGTCGGTGAGAAATGTTTGAAGAACCTCCATGTCCAGCGGCTGCGACGGGGAGCTCCCCGGTTGCAGGAGAGCTGGGGCTGCTTCCCAGGGCTGCCACTCGGGCAGCAGTCCTAAGGCATCAAAGGAGGGGAGTGTTTTATGTGTTTGGAAAGGGGCAGAGGGCCCGCCTGCCGACAGGCGAGTGGAGCCCTGAGAAACGCTCCAGGATACACATCTTGAAGGGACTCAGGGCAGCCTCTGAGCTCCTCTGCGGATGGTCACACAGCTGTGTGGTCCTGCACAGGTCCTGGCCGAGTGGGAATAAGACACCGATGGACGGTGGGAACTGGAGGATCATTTTGTGCCTGTGGTGGAGAGAGCCCACTCGTGCGGCTCTGGGGTTGAGTAGTAGTGACTATCACCTGCTATGCATGTATTTGCGGACTAGCCCGTGGTGTGGTCAGTAATCCTGATAGCCCAGGCTGACCTTAATGGTGCTGCTGGGTCTGTGGGTGAGTCATCTGAGAGATGTCACCTGACCTGGTGATGCTCCTCATGGAGAGCTACTAACTATTTCTCCTGCTAATAACCGAGACAGGGAAGAGGAAGGGACATCTGGATTCCTGGGGCCCCTCGTCATGAGGTTCATTTACAGCCTGTCCCTACTCTGCATCTTGAGCTCTCCGTGCCTCTGGATTCTCTCCTTAGGAGCAGCTGCCCTTCATCTTCCGGCTGGGGCATCACCATAGAGTCTCCCATACCTCCCCATCTCCTGGACAGTCTGGGCTGAAGGGTGGGAGGCAGGTCCTGCTATGGAAGACTGCGAGAGCCATGGCAGCTCTGCGTCTTCAGATGGTCTTGCATAGGCTGATTTGGGGGGTGGATGAGTAGCTCCAGCCTGGTGGTAGACTCGGGAACATTTCTTTGCCTTGTTTGTTTTGCACACTGATGTTTATGCCAACACATTTCTGTGCAAATATATTCTCAGTTAAACACCACCCTCTCCATTCCTGACGGCAGGTGGGGGGGCTTGCTCGCCTTCTAAAATAATTTTCGGATGCTATGAAGCTTTTAAGAGCCACTTGCCAAAGTCTAACTCACATGCAGAGGAGTACGCACATCTGAAGAGCCAATTATATCCGTAAAGGGGACACCCGTGTCACTAGAGCCCAGGGTCAGGAAGAGCTAAACTCAAGTGACATGGTCATCAGTGCCGTGGAAACCCTGCACGTTAGCCCTCTGTGGAGGGAACCGGGGGCGGGGGGGTCTGCTGGTAGTGGACATGGGACAGGGAGCCACCGTGCTTCCTTAACATACAGCAGCCAGAATGGCTGCCTCCAGCTACAGACAAAAACCTTGGTGTTGGGCTGGGGATGTGGCTCAAGAGGTGGCACGCTCGCCTGGCATGCATGTGGCCTGGGTTCGATCTTCAGCACCACATACAAACAAAGATGTTGTGTCCACCAAAAACTAAAAAATAAATATTAAAAAATTCTCTCTCTCTCTCAAAAAAAAAAAAAAAAAAAAAGAAACCTGTGGTTTGCTTAAGAGGAAAACAGCCATCCTCTTTGGTTTCCAGAGTGCACTGGATTTAATACCAAGCAACTGTCTTCTGTCTCCTCTGGGCCCCATCATGCCCAGGCCTCTGTCTTCACGGATTAGGGCACCTCAGAGGGAAAAGGTAGAGGGCCAAGTCTGTGCTACGGGGAATTGGGAATAGTCAATGTGCTTTTGAACAGTGGCCCTGAGACTGGCCACCTGCCAGAATCCAAGACCTAGACAATGAGCCAGGGTTGTGTCCCCTCCTCCTCCTGGCACGTTTCCACCGTACCTTCTTCTCTGTTGTTATTTACTGTGCCTTTGAGATCTGAGATTCTTTCTCCTTGATGAAATCCTAAGAGCAACTACCCTAAAACTTTTGCTGTCTGACCAAACGGTGAGCAGGACAGGCGGCTTGCACCCTGGTCACCACCTGTGTCTCTGGGCCCTGCCAAGTAAATGCCCCGCTTGGCCAAGAGACAGGACTTTCTGCTGGCTTTTTAAAAATAGAAGCAAACACCATGGCTTGCTGCCTTCTGGCCCTGCGTCTTCCTCCCGGGCCAGTGTGGTCCCCACTCTTTCCTGGCAGGGCTCCTCACTTCCCCCCCGCCCCCTGTGTCTTGTGAATTCGGGTTGCCTGCTGTCCAGAAGGCGCTTTGCACATTTTCTGCATGGCCTGAGTCAGTTGGAAGTTCATACCAAGTTCTGGCTTCTGTCCAGCTCCCATCAGATAGATGGGAGCCTGGTGAACCACAGTTCCCACCGATGGCCGGGTGGGAACAAGACACAGTCATCTCACTTTCCCCAGAGGTCTTCCCCGGGCAGGACCAGAGCAGCCTGGCAAGCACTCAGATGCTGAGAGGAAGCACCTTGCCCGGGCACCCCACGTTCACAGGCATCCCTCGCCTGGCACCTGGCCCCGGCGCGTGCTGTCAGGGATCTGAGCTCACCGCTAGTTCCTTTCCAAACTGTAGAAGGCCTGCGACTTGACGCTCTGCCCCCATTGACCCATCTGTGTCCACTCTGCATTCCAATAGTTCCGTGGTGCGCTTCGCCTGGCCAATTGTGGCTCCTTTTGGGGCCCTGCTAGAGACCCTCTTCCTCCACATGCCGTCAGCCCAAGAGCGGCTGCATGCCTCATGAGCATGGCGTGGTTTGCAGACTGGCGTTTGGCACAGGGGCTTCTGCCCACAACCGGACGAGGACGGAAGTGCCAGGAGTCAGCCTCACTGCGCACCAGGTCCCAACCCTGCCGGGGGGTTCCAGCAGCCTCTGCACATGAACTCAACGCCTGTATGGTCCCTTCTAGAAGCCAGACGCTTATTAAACCCAGCAGCTGGCATTCTGGTGGGGGAGCAAGAAGTCAGCCGAAATGGCCTTAGGGAACAGTCCGCAGACCACACGCTCCCCACACCCACTGTGGTTAGGAGGGTTCCACAGGCCTCTGAAGCTGTCGTGGCCACAGCGTGTCACAGGAAGGATGAGGATAACATCGTCCAGGGAAAAAGCTCAAAAGGCAGAGTTCAAGAAACCCACGGGCCCCCTCCTCCTGCCAAGTCTGGGGTGATGCTTCTTCCCGGGCCAGGTGTGGGCCACCCGAGTTGCCTGGATCACTACCGCCCAGGGAGGGATGGAGCCTTGGTGTCCAGAGACATCCCCGGGCTCTATCACCCAGGCACAGCCGACTACTGGAGGCTGCCCTCGGCTGCCAGTGCCTCAGGAGGGCAGCTGACACCTGGGACCCAAGGCCCACCCTGAATCAGTGGCCCTGCCTGGTCTGACTTTTCCGCTTGCCAGAATGAAGTTGCACAGCCTGGGGATCATCTCCTAGGAGCAGGGAGGCTGGTCCTCTGACCTTTGGGTCACCACCCAGGTACTTTGCTTTCTGCCAGGTCTACACATACCAGGATGCTGGGTGGAGCCCAGCCTAGCACAAGGCCCCTCGGGCCTCCGTGTTGGCCACGGGACCCTCTGGACCCCCATCCACTACACCCTTGTTAATCAGTGTCATTGTTCCTTAAAGGAGAAATTTGGCTGAAAACTGGCAACAATGTGGAAAATAGACAGAGGAAGTCCTCCGGGTGCCCTGCCCACCCGCATCTCCCATCGCTAGGAGAGACTCTCATGGTGGCTTCTGGGCTGCCTTGTTCTTCCTCCATACCAACCTGAGCAGAGGGGACGGCCTGCCCCGGCTTCCCTCCTACCCATGTCCTGCGTGTCCCTCTTGCTCCTTTTTCTGCCAACAGCTCCCCGTGCCTTTTCTGTCTGGGTCCCTCCAGTTCCCTCAGCCTCTTCACTGTCACTTAATATTCCACCCCGTGGAGCTGCCAGAGTTCACTTAACGGGTCAATGAGGCGTGGGTGTTTTCCAAACAATGACCACGTAAAATAGCCACCAACACATTTCACCTCTCACTCTAAGAGCCCTGGACGTGCCCTGGAGCCAGCATCATGGGAGTTGCAGAGTGAAGGCTGTGCAGTAAGGGAGCAAGCAGAGCAGGGATCTCCTGGAGTTTCCTCTGCAGGTTGGCACCGGAGGCACCCATCACCCTGAGAGTCCGTCCTAGGCCACCAGGGGGCGCTGTCCCACGCCACCAGGTTGCACTGTCCCATTCCATGGGGGTGGGGAGTGGTAAAACTTTTGGATTTTTCTTTGCCTCCTTTTTTTAAAAAAAATTTAGAAAAATTATTGATTTCTGCTCCTTTCATACATCTTACTGTTGAGCAAACAGTCTTGCACACATATGTGAAATGACCTGCTATCACACACGCCACTTAAAGTCAGAGCATCATCAATGAAGCAGATCAGCAGTCCTGAGTTCTCAGTTTATGGGATCTTGCTCCCTGATTCTACATTAACTTCTGAAAATTAGACATATCTCCAAAAAAAAATGTTAAAGGGGGTTATAAAAAATGGTCACTTTGTTCAATATCACAATTTTAGAAGAACAGTGTATTTACGAAGTGAAAAACTAAGAAAAAGACACTTAACATCGTTGGTACAACATGTCAGCAGGAAAAAATAATACTGTGATAAACTTGTCTCTGATACCAAGAAATTCTAGTCCAAGCTTTAATGTAAGTCCTGTGTTTACACTTAATTCTTCTTCGATTGCTGCTTTTTATTTTTTTTTTTCCATATTTCATAGAAGAGGACTTGGTACAGCCTTTAAAACTTCACTAACAGGAGCAAATCCAAAATCCCCTGATTTCTCTCAAAAGGCACTCTAACCCATCAGGTAGCCCGGCAGTTTCATTCTCAGGAATACTCTGGCCGTGATAAAACTTAGTAGGTTATAGACGAACCCTACAAATAGAAGAAGAAATCTACTGAGTTTTGGAAGATTTGGTGCACTGGACCGGTCCAGGATTATGAAACCTAACCACCCCCCAACCCATTGTAAACAGGAAGACGGGTGCAAGTCCTTCCATGATACATTGTCCTACTCTGTAGGCCAGGACAGCTACTGGCCTCCGATGCCCATGTTCATCAGTCATAGAACCAACATTGGAGCCAACAGTAACGTCATGAATTATTCCTCCAGTGATGAGGAAACAAGACACCACCACCTGAGCACACACGTCACGACCAATGGCGTCTGCACCTGGGCCTTGGCTTCAGCTTCAGGCTGGGACACTGCAGCACTAAGAATGGGACCCAGTACAAAGCCTCCATATTGGTGGCCTGCCTCCACTTTTTGAAATGTCAGAAGCCAAGAATTTGTGTTTGTCTTTGCTCTGGGTCTGAGATCATGTGACAAACACATACATTGAGACCCAGCAGTAGTGCAGGGGACACGGCCAAGTCCTTGTCCCCGTGGAGCTGACCCTGCTGGCAGATGCAAAGTGGACGATGTGTGGTGTGCAGGGAGAGGGAGGTGCCGAGGATGCCTACTGCAGAGGAGGGGACACAGAGGGCAGAGGGGAGCAGGCTGATGCAGGTCCCAGGGAGGGCCCTCCTGGAAGGTGGCATTTACACAGAGACCCACGTCAAGAGGGAAGGGAGTCATGTGATCAAGGGAGAGACAGCTCTGGGCAGAGGGAGCATCAAGTGGAAAGTACTAAAGAGGCCAGGGGCCAGGGGCCAGGGGAGAGGCTCAGTGACCTCTGCTCCCTGCTCCCAAGCACAGAGAAGGAAGGTCAGCGCCCATAGTAAATCACACTGACTGACATGAAGATCCCATCTCCTCCTGCCGAAGGAGGAAACCGTGCCTCTCAGTCCCTTTACTGTGTCAGAAAGAGAATGAGACCCAGGAGAAGCTCTGGAGGGGAATCTTGGCTGCAGGGCTCAGCACCTTGGAGGGTTCTACTTAGTTAATATGCAGCCAGTTCCGCCAGACGCAAGCTCTTGCAGGAGCCACCATGACATCTCCAATTATCATGGAAATTTTGTTCCTGAAGAGGAAGGGAGAAGTGATCAGAAGAGGTGACAGGTATGAAAATGAGATGTGGGCCCTGGAGAGATTTCTTTTCACCAAAGAGTCTTGGAGGGACCATGCAGACATTTCCTTCACGGAACAAATACCTTCAAAATGTCCGGCCTCCCTTGGGTGTAGTGCACACCTCTGTGATGACCAGTGGCAGGTGGTCTGGGGCGCACACCAGAGGCAAGGGAGGAGAGGCCTCTTCCATGGGGAAAGAGCCCCCGACCAAGCCCACCCTGGAACATGGTTTTGCTCCTGGGGGGTCTGTTAGCTTCCCGATTTTCCAGGCTGAGCCACCTACCAAGTCCCACAGCCAGAGGTGCCATGGGTCTCCCAGCACCTAGAGTAATCTTGCCCCTTCCTGTGAGGACATCAGCCCGGGATCCACTGATGCAGGACCGTCCACACTTAGGGCGCTCCCGAAACCAGGCCCTGGAGAAGTTGACCAGAGTGTTGTGACTGGGTAGCGTTCGGGGAAGGGGAGCAGCTCTCAGATGGGCCTGCACGGCATTCCAACACCTCATCCAGGCCCCCCACTCCACCCAGCACTGACGGGCAGCCTCCAGTCCTCCTGCCACTGTCAGAGAAGGACACTGAGTCCAGGGAGTCCATGACCCAGGCCAGCGTCCACACTTCCCTACGCTCATTCCATTGATTCTTTTATTTGGATGTTACATCTGGATAGAGGTGGGGGTGGGAGGAGCCATGCCATCTGTTCAATGTGCAGGACTTCCCCAGGTCTGACTTGACCCCCAGGACAAAGTGACCACCCAAGGAGCAAATGGGCACGTTGGCATCATTTATAAGGAAGAGCCTTGTGGTCCATGAGAAGTGGCAATATTGGAACCCCAGTGCTGAGTTCTATCTGTGCCCTTACTGTAAGGACCAGGCAGTTACAACCACCGGTCCCTTGTGCCTCTGTCCCTCATTCGACAGATACTTGGCAAGTTCTAGTAGGCTGTGGAGACTGAAGTGAACACAGCAGAAAAGATTCCCTGTTCCCTGGTAGTGTAGGAACCCAGACCATAAAACATGGAAATAGACGGCAGGCTGTTGGCCGTGGACTCTGAGTACAACATGCGATAACAACTGGCTAAGGCAGAAGAGCTCAGCAGAACGAGGCACCCACGTGGCAAAGTGGTGGAAGTCTTACCTCGGAGACACCTCGATCCCTCACAGGTGAGATGATCCAAGGGGTGGATGGAAGGATGGACAGGTGGCAAGGCCAGGGGGCAGCAAGTGTGGGCTGACCACAGGTTCTGGGTGGTGGTCCGTGGTGCTGACTGACAATTCTTCTGACTTCTCTGTATGTTGGGACATTTTGCCACGAGGTTTGGGGACGGCCATTCGGAGGCCCTGCAGATCGTCATGCTCCACCCCACAGCCTGTGTTTCCTCTGATGAAGCCAGTTATGGAAATGAGGGGCTTAGACGGGCAGGATGGAGCTGTGCTTCTGGGGGCTGAGTTATGTATGTAAAGCTTGCTGCCGGCCAGGAACACCTCGGACAGGTGCAGGAGGAGCGCGTCAGCCACCCACCAGCTTAGCCTCAAAGACCCGGACAACCTGTCAGCCAGAGACCTCCGGATTATGGTACGTGGAAAGTCCCTGCAAAGAACGTTGACCTTCGGATGCCAGAGTCCTCACCCTCAGGGAAAGCCTGGTTAAACTCCAGCCTTGTCCCTTTTATTAGAAAGGACATCTTATGCGGCACACACAGAGTCGCACAGAAGTCTGCGGCCCGGCCCTGCCCTCCCTGGCCTTCTGTGGATAAAGCTTGTATTTGCTGGGCCAGTGACTTATTTGTGCAGAAAATGAAATAATGTGCTCACCGTGAATGAGACGGACAGGGAAGGCACCTGGCGTGTGCTCCAGGAGTCTTTCAGGTTTGTCCAGAGCTGTTTTGAAGTCAATTCTGGGTCTCAGGATGGCAGCTTGGACAAAAGCCAGGGCGCTCCGGTGCAGCTGCCCTGTCCCTCGGATGCTGGGCCTGTGGCTTAGGGAGAGAGGGCTGCAATCACGGGAAGTGGTCCTGCATGGACAGGGCGGGGCTGCTGGCCACCCATGCCGAAAGCCCACCTCCTGTCTTCGCCGGATTTTAAAAGGAACGATGGTTACACTTTATTCGTGCAAAAAATCACCTGAAGAGACCTTTCGTAATTTTTTGGAAATGTTACTTATAAAAGTGACATTTCCTTTTATCTTCAGTTTGGATATCAATTGCTTCCCTCACCCCTTTGAAGGAACCACACGTGTGGAAGACGCCTGGGGCACGTTCCAGCTTAGCTGCCTATGAGCCGCACAAGCCCACGGGAGGTGGTCTGTCTTCCTGCCCTGTGTCCCCAAGCATCCTGTCTATGAATGGCACCTCCCTCCCTCGTCCTGTGTGAGGGCCAGATGTATGTCTGGGGACCCTCGGGAAGTGCTTGGCAGTAGAGAGCAGAGCATTGTGTTGTTGTATGTGATGTGCGTGTTACACGGGAAGCGCCACATTGGTCAGTGTTTCTGTGCTGGGGGTTAAACAGGCGCAGTGTGTCCCACCACCTGTAGTACTGGACCTAGTGTCCTGGAGACTTCCACACAGGGACCTCTTCCGCCTCCTTTCCTCTATTATCTGTTTCCCGTTGACACTGGGACTGGATCGTCTTGTCTAAACCAGGTCTCCCTTGGGGCAAAGCATGGCCTCGGGGCAGGGACTCCAGGGCAGCAGGACTGACGGGGCTGTCCTGAGCCCATGACATCTAGTCTCCCGAGGTTTATCCTCACCTCTGCACCCTGAGAGCACTCTGGTGCTCCGTGCTTTGCATCTCTCTGCACTGACTGGTGGGGGCAGCTGGCCGAGTTGAGGGGCAGGGCACCTTCACATTTCACACGCACAAGGTGTGTCTGGGGCCCACCCAGGCACCTGCTCCTCTTCTGTGCTGTCAGCAATACAGATGCCATCCCAGAAGCCACTGCCCAAGAGCTCAGAGCCCTCATTCAACACGGCACATGACCCTTCTGGGTGCTGTTGTCCCTACACCAGAGACTAGACGTCCAACGATATTCTCCTCTTTCTTCCTTCGACCATACATAAGATTTTGCATTTAAACTAGGCACAAGATCACCTAAACTGAAGATTTCATCTCTCTTTTAATAATACGAATACAGAGTATATGTGCCTGTTTTCAGGTCACATCCTTAAAAAGTATGCATTTGTGAATGCCTTGCTCTTCCACTGGCTGGGATGCAGACATGAGGACAGGTGCTGAAGCAGCCACCTTAGACCCAGAGAGGAAAGATGTGTGTTTCATGGTGCTCTCAACCTCAGCACTGTGGAGATTGTGAAGTGAGATGATTCTTTGCAGGATGGGGGAAATTTGTGTATCATAAGATGTTGAGCAGAACCTCTCGCCTTTCCCAGTAGATGCTAGAGCATACCACCCCAGGTGTGATCATCAAAACTAACTCCAGACTTTGCCTGGTATTCCCAAAGGACCAAACTCTTGTGTACCCAGATTAGAGAGCTCCCTGCAGGGTGACTCTCTCTACTTCAAATGTCTGAATCTCTGGGTCGCAGCAGCATGGACTCCTGAACCCTAACTCACCTGCGTATGCATTTCCTCAGGTTACAGGGGTCCATCCAGATGCTGAGTATTACAGACAGTGTACACTTGACCTGGATAGACAGCCAGGTCGCAGAGGGGAACCTGAATTTTTATTGAAAATCCACAGCCTGAATCTCTGAAAAAGGCAGAAGTTATAACAATGCCCAGGGGTGGAACCTAGTACTCAGATTTTTCTTCTTCTGTGATATTTTAAAAACATTTAAAACCCTTGTAAAATTTAAAAATAATGACATTTTGTTTTAAAAATCGTCTGGGTGGCTTCGTGTGCTTAGTAGGGGGGATGCGCGGCTAGTGCGTGAGGAGCCCTCGGTGATGAGCTCCGGGGACTTGGTCTCCTGTCCTCACAGGCAGCTGGCTGCCTGCAGCCTCAGGCAGCGATCCCTGGGCAGAGCTGAGCGGGCCCTGTGTGGACCGTGGACACTGTTTTAGACCCAAACTCAGGACGGGGTGACCTGGCTTGTGGCCAGAGAGGAGGACAGGAGCTGTGAACTCCACACTCTCTCTAGGGCAGGGGACACTCCCTGGAGCCATTGTTTCTGTCCTCTGTAACTTCCCACCACAAGGAGCCCACACAGCCATCAGGAGACTGCTCTGCGCCCAGGATTCCCCTACAGCAGTTAAGGAGCCCAAGGTTCTGCTTCCCGAGAGCCCTCCTCAGCTAGATCCGCTCCAATGCAGCCTCCTCCTGGACGGGAAGGCTCTCCAGATCGCTAGTCCCACGTGTTAGTCACTTTGCATTACTGTGACCAGAACACGTGGCAGAAACAACTTAAAAGAAGAGACAGTTTATTCAGAGTCGCGGTTCCAGAGGTCCAGTGAATGGTAGGCCACGCCCATTGCTCTGAGCCTAAGGTGAGGCAGAGCAGCAAGGTGGGAGGATGTGGGGGAGAAGGACTGCTCAGGACAGCCAAGAAGCAGAGGGGGAGGAAGGGGCCACAGGGAAGATGACCCGTCCAGGGCGGCCCCAGTAGCCCCCACCTCCAGCCACCCCTATCTGTCCACAGTCACCATCCAGGATGGACAGGTTAGGTCCTAGCTCTCACCGTCATCTCCTCCCTGTAGGTTCCTGCCTTCACCCAGGAGCTTTGGGGGACACCTCATAGCCAGACCCTTACACTCTCACTGGGCACAGTGGCCTCTCTGTCCCCCGCAAACCTCATTTTCTGCTGTCTCTGCCTGACATTTCTTGATGGTGTTGCTTTATTTTCGCTTCCTGTTGGATCTCAGACTCAGACTTCCTGTTGGATCATAGACTTGAGGTGTCTGTGCTCCGTCCCTAGCCAGCTTCCTCTGGGAGGAACGACTGGGGTTTGCCACATTTGCATGGTGAGGCTCATTTCTAAAGTGCCTGGCAGACAGGTTAGCGCCTGCCGTGACAGAAGTGCACCTCTCTCCTCTGCTAAACTTGTCGAGTGGGTTTGATGCATCTTGAGGCTGTCGGAAATGACGACTGAAATGGGGTTGAAGGCGAGCTGAGCCAGACCTGGATGTGGGAAGGTTCTGTTGTTATTGCTGCCATTGACCATTGACGTTGAAGTGTCACTGGCATTAGAAAAGACACTCGGGTTTCCAGCCATAGAGTCCCCGCCCAGATTGTTGAAGATGATCCAGCAGGTCCACCTCCAGGTACCAGCACAGGAGAATGGAAAGGAGGGACCAAGAGGGGGACAGGTTCTCAGCAGCACCGCGCACAGCAGCCAGAAGGTGGGATGGCCGAGCGTCCACCAGTGGATGAGCAGTGAGCACAGCATGGAGCACAGTTCTGACACATGGAACAACATGGGGGGCCCTTGAGAACATCACACTAAGTGAAATAAGCCTGTCCCCAAAGGACAAATACTGTGTTTCCACTTAGGGGTCCCCAGAGCCATCAGATCCATGGAGGCAAAGGACAGAGTGTCAGTACGGAGGGTCTGGAGGGAGGGCAGGGGCTTACTGTTTAAGGGGCATAGAGCTCCGGTTTTGCAAGTTGAAAAGCTGAGCCATGGGTGCCTGCCTAGCACACATCATGCCTGGGTCTATGCCCAGCACCCCAGGAAAAAAAAAAAAAAAGAAAAACAGTTCAGATGCTAAATTTAAATGTTACCTTGCTTTGCCTCAATTTACCACTTCATTTTAAAAAGGATGCTGGTCCACTCTCCAAACTGCAAAGTCTGGGAGCAGAGCTGGTTCCAAGCAGAGCTGGATCTGGGGTTCACGAAGTGCCATCAGGAATCTGCCTCTCTCTTCATCCTGCAGGAACTAACCACAAGATAGACCAGGCCCCCCCCGCCCTTGAGCAGCTCTTGCCCAACAACCCTTGAAAGGGACATTCTTTTCATTTTCCATGTCAGAAAAAAAAAATCTCTAAAGAACTCTGATAGGCCAAGACCGGGTCACGGTGCCTAAATGCATCAATTGCCCCCGTGGTGGGTACAAGCCCCAGCATGGAACAAGCTGAAATTGGTCCCTGGAGGACAGGGCCTCTGAAGGAAAGGGACTGTTTCCCAGTCCAAGGCTACCAAAGCCTTGATCCAGGAGGGACTTTGTGAAAGGCAGGTGCTGAGCACTGTCCCAGTCCCAGTGTGACCGTAGAGTACAGGCAGGGGTTGTCTCAATACCCACAGTGACACAGCAAGGACACAGGTGCTGCTGAGCCCTGAGTGTCAGCCACCAGAATTGTCCCACATGCTCTCCTGCCAGCTCCAGCCCTATGTAGCTCACCTATGACTGGCATTTACAGCTCTGGATATTAGTTCTCTCTTTTGTTGTTCACCTTTTCTTCAGCCAAGAATATAATCGCCATCCTAAGAGCGAGCTGTCCCTGAATTCTGAAGTTGGCAGCTCATGGTGAGAGGGCAGGGGAACCTCCTCCCCAGGCAGGGTTCAGGGTGGTTTTCCTTCTTTCTTACCAAAGGCACAGGTAGGAGCAACAGGTCTCCCCAGAGGTAGAGCATCAGCCCCATAGTTGTGTGGGCTGATGTGGTCGGTGCCAGCTGTTTCCTCAACCAGCTTCCCTATCCTGACTGTCCCCAGAGTTCTGGGGATGTGGGAATGCACTTCCCTGAGGTGTGGAAGCCCCCTACCCCCGTGACTATCCATTGTTGCTAGCCTGACCCAGAGGAGCTACCCAGGGAATTGGGACAGTTACCTTCCAGGGCACCGCTTCAATGAAGGCAGCCATGTCCCCCTCCACTGCTGACAGGAGCTGTGCTGGCACACAGGTGGAGCGCCTGGCCTCGGAAGGTGGCCCTTCCTGAAGTTGTGACAGGCCTAAGGCTGACGGCCCTCTCCATCGCCGTGATAGTGAGGGGGTCCTCTGGGCCATGAGAGCAGCGGGAAGTCTTCTAAGTGTGTTTCAGGGGCCACCTTCCCTGGAGAGCATTCTTTGCCATTGTGCACACCCCGCCCTCTTTCCCTTTCTTTTGCTGTGGGTAGTGGAGAGTGTGGTACCTGCTGAGGGTTCTGGTGGTAGCCTGGAGCAGTGGAGGAGATCCCAGGGCACAGCTGGCACCAGCCCAGCTCCAGCCAGCCTGCAGACACCCATCCTTTTCCTTAGGCATCTCTTGAGCTGGCTCTTGGAACCTGGAGCATTACTATCAATAACAGTAAGTGCTCCAAGTCCTTCAAGTCCTCAGAGTGCTCTCTGTCAGTGACACCCCACGTGTGATCTCAGTCTTGCCCAAATCCTCTCAAGAGGTCTAATTGCTCAAGGTGTGAGAATTAGGATGCAGATTCTGGACCCACATGCTTGCTCCCTTCCAGCTGTGGGCAAAGCCTCTCAGTGCCCCAAGCTCCCGAGAGGGCAGGACCTGCCCAGCTGGCAGCCTGGACCCTGCAGAAGCCACCTGCCACCCACCTAGAGTCCGGGGTGCCCAGTTGCATGAGACCACAGCCACCCATTGGAAGGGCCTGCATGCGTCCATACAGCAGGGGAACCAGGTAAACACGAGCTGCCTTGGAGGAGCTCACGCTCCGGAACCCCAGTCTCCCCCAGGCCGGACCACCTGCTCAGCAGCAGAGAGCAGACGCCGTGGAACTGCCCAGTCCACAGCGGAGCCCTCCGTGCAGCCACCCAGATCTGTCTCTGTACATCAGAAAAGAGGGCCTGGGCCAGCTGGAGGGCGATGGCTCAGCACGGGAGTTTCTGGGGGTCAGCCCAGGGCCGGACACTGCTCCCAGTCCTCAGAGTCCTGCAGTGTGCAGAGAGGGGCACGGTCCCCCATCCTCATCCCTCAGAGCTCCCCTAACAGCACTGTGGGCTGGGTGGCTCGTAGGCCACAGCAATGACTGGCTGGTGGGTCTGGAGGCTGGAGTCCAGGTGTCAGCAGGTCCCGTGTCTGAGAAGGGCTGCTTCCTGGTCACTGAGGTGCCTTTCTACCCTGTCCTCATGTCGAGAGAGGGAGGAGAGCTCCCTGGAGTCTCTTACAAGGGAACTGATGCCCAGGACCTCACGGCCTCCCAGGGGCCCTGCCTCCTTCAGCATCGCCGTGCTGGCCAGGTTTCCACCTGGGGTGTTGGGGGAGCACGGACCTTACACTGCAACACCCTTGCTCAAGGGGGAGACAGGTTAGCAAACGCTGATCAACTGTGTGCTGACTGTTTGATAAAGACTGTGGAGAAAGATAAAGTGGGATTGGAGGATGAGCGGATGAAGCAGATCCTGCTCTATGTGCCCTTCCCCAAGGCAGACTGGATCAGAGGGGAGGTGGGACCTGACTAGGCAGGATATGTGAGGGAAGGACACTGAGGAGGAGGGAACGGAAAGAACAGAGCTCAGAGGCTGGACCTTTGTCCAGCCACAGTGTCATAAATGGGGACTGCAAAATGAGGTCCAAGGGGCAGGAGTAAGGGAGAGCGTGGGAAGCAGGGACAACACATAAACATGGCACAGGTGGGACCTAAGCTTGGGCAGGGGGACCCTGACACGCATGGCTTGACCCATTCTGCCCTGCTGGCTTCCTGGAAAGACAGAGAAAGGCACCTTGGCCACGGACCTCTGGTTACCCTCCAGCAGCCGAGAAGGGGGACCCAGGAAGTTAGAGCAGGGAGCGGAAAACAGCAGTGAGTGGCGGTGTCCTCGAGTGCACGCCCACAGGATGAGAACCAGAGAGCCAAGCTCCTGGGGCACGGGGGCCGGGAACCTGGCAGAGATGGGTGCTGGCCCATGGGGACCTGGAAGCCGTCCTCCGTCCGTAGGAGTTATCACGCACAACTTTCCCTCCCTTGCCGGGAAAGCAGGGCTGCGGAGACTCGGGCTCCTTCAGGGGTGAATTAGTAGGTCAGCCTTGTCAAATATTAATGCACCAGCTGCACCAGAGCTGCCCGTCTCCTGCGGGAGCCCCTCCATGCCTGGCCCTCACGCTCGCACAGAAGGCAGGCACCTGCTCAGAGGTACTTAAAGAGCCACTAGGCCATTGATGCACGCCTTCGAAGCCCTTTTTGGAGTTCATTATTAATGCGTTTGTTTTGCACCAGTGACTCAGGGCCAAAGAGCAATCCAGTGGCCTCTCAAGTCAGCAGTGGGGGAGGGGTAGCTGTGTGTGTGTGCGTGTGCGTGCTTGTGGGGGAAGGCGTGTGACCCTCAGATGACTTTTCTGCCCACGTGGCCAAAGCATGGCTTCTGGAAGCACTCTGGCCAGCCAACACCTGCTCATGGGCCAGCTGACCCTTTGCTTCAGAACAGAGGACGGGTAGTTAGCGCTCTGGAGTCTGATGGGGTGGGTCACCACGCACTGCTGCCTGGTCCTTGTGTGATCTTAGAGGTTTCTTGGCCATTCTGGCTCTTATTTATTTATTTTTAATCATCTATATAAAAGGGTGATGTAGCAATGGTATCTACTCAGGGAAGTTGTTAGAAGATTTAAAATAGAATAAAATAAAACCGCTTAGCAGAGACCTGACGGCTCGAGACGTAGTAAAGTGGGCAGCGGCTGGGGTGTTTGCTGGGCGTGACATTGCAGCAGAGATGGGGCTCTTGCTGTTCCCCTGCTGCCACAAGAACCCAGGATTGGAGCAACAGTGGAGGATGGGCTTTGCTTTCCACTGCTTGGGATTCTGACTCTGACCCTCAAGGGAGTGTCACCTCTGGGATTTGGTGTTCTGGCTCGTCACTGTCTGTGATGAAGCCCCCAGACCGCAGCATGAGCCACTCTGCCGCTCTACTGATGGCTTATTCTATAATTTAACGGCTTATTCGTTTCCAGGATGCACTGAAGCAGGGTGGGGAGGCCACAGCAACTCTCTATCCACACACGTGGGAGCCGGCATGACCTCAGAGCAGCGGCTGCTCCGAGGTGCTAGGGGAGCGTGTGAATCTGTCCTGGTAATTAGATGACGCTTCCTTGGCTTGTTAAGCTCGCTGGACCAGGCTTTGCCTTTGAGCAAGATTTCTCAATCTCACTACTGCTGACATTTGGGGCCAGATAATTATTCGTGTCTGGAAGGGGGGCTGTCCTGTCCATTACAGGGTGCTTAGCAACATCCTGGCTGCTGCCTGCCAAATGCCAGTGTCACTGCAGCTCCTCCTAAGGACATCACAAGCATCCCTTGAAGGGCAGCACTACCTCGGAGCACAGCTCTGAGTGGTGTTTGGGCAGGGGGTAAAAGCAGGGTGGGGTGAGGATCCCTCCATGACACACCCCACGAAGAGCTTTGTATTCAGGGACACATGTCTCATGGTTGAGGCCAAGTTGCATTAAACTGCTGGGACTCCTCAGGGATTTTAGTTTCAAGGCTGTGATTCACTTTGCATTTTGACCCTTCTGGAGCAGAACATCGTCTGGCAGTCACTCCAAATGGGACCCAGGCTGCTCTTCTGACAGGCACTGTTATCTCCTGTGCCCTGGGCGGTGCCTGCCTCCTCAGCAACATTGGACATGGAAACAGGGTGACGCAGGCTGGACCCCTGCCCTCGGCACCCCTCCCTAAGCTCCTCACCCATGCTTGAACCTGCATCTAACCACATTCCTGGAGCTGACACCAGCTTAAGGGAGACACGGAGGATGGAAGAAACCCAGTGAGGGCAGCAGAACCCAGCAGACAAATCCATACTGAGGACATCCTACAAGTCAAGGACTCAGTGTCCCTCCAAGAATCAATTCCATGAAAAGGGGCTAGAGCATTAATAGAAAACAGATGTAAGAATATAACAACCAAATGGCCTACGTAACCATGTTTGGATTCTGAAGAGTCCAAAGCTTTGAAATAATTAGGGAGATTCTCACACTAAGAGATCAGACCTATCAGATCGTTAGGTCTGATAATGACAAAGTGATTGTGTTTAGAAAAAAAATTCTCCTCCTGCCCCTCGGTCTGGTGTTGGGCCACACTCCACTGGACATGGAAGGGAAGGGATCCCAGAGTGGTTCTAGGTAGAGGTCAGTCACCAAGGCCACGATCCAGGTAAGGAAGAAGGGCAGGAGCTGGACAGGGAAGCCAGATTACAGAGTGGGCACGTGAGAGTCCCCAGATGCACAATCAGACTCTGCTGGACTCTGGAGCTGATGGCACAGGGCGGTAATCGCCATGCACGGTGTAGGAGCGTTCTCTGTGAATCAGCCCAGCACTGATCCAGTGCCCCGGGCAGCGGTGTGCAGGAGAGGGGTTTTCTGGGGAGCAGGCGTTGATTTACACCTGCCAATTACGGGGGTATAAATACTCCAGCAAAGCCAAAGTCAGGGTCAGAGTCAGGTGTTGCTGAGCACAGGGCTGGGAGGACTTGTCCCTTAACCCTCCACTGTATGCCACCTCCTCTGCACAGACACAGATGTCAGTACCTCAAGGGCCTGCACAGCAGTAGTAAATTGTGATAAAATGTCCAGGAAGTGGTGAGTCTTGGGCATATCTTATACTCATTCATCAATGGTGAGTGTAATTTATGTTTGTGTTTGGCAACTAGTTTGCAAATATCCTAAAATCCTTACATCCAGCAGAGCACTGGCCTGAGCCATTGCCTACACCTTCAAGAAGAGGACGGTAGGGTGGGGAGGTGGGCGTCGGGGTTGAGGAGTCAGGCTATGGAAGCGTTTGTCTTACGAACGAGCAACCCACGGGCTGAGTTTTAGTAGAGGGGTGGCCCATGGCTGGGGCCTGGGGGAGAAATACTGGAGCCAGAGTAAAGCTGTACTCGGGACACCCTGCCTTTCTCAGAGGTCTGATGAGTCACTAGTGTTCACCAAGCTGTGCAGAAGACAGAAAGGTGCTGGGTAGGAAACCTTTGCCTGCAGCTGTTTTCACAGCGCCCTGCAAGAGGTGGGAGGGGGAAGTTCTGTGTGCTGGGAAGAGCCGGGCCTCAGGGGATCCACACATATGCACCAATGCGCAGGTGCATGCAGGCCGGTACACACATGTGCACAGGCATGAGTGTGTATCCAACTTCTCTTAAGAAACTGGAGGGAAGCTCATTATGGCCTTGGAATCGATCCCTGCCTCCTCACTTCCTGGGTTCTCCATTTCCATTGAGAGGAGCCAGGTAATTTAGGAGACATCAGAGGGGTAGCATAGGTGGACAGGAGACCGGGTCACGGTGTAGAAAAGGACATTGCCCAGCTGGTTCCAACTCCAGAAGTCGTGGTGGAATAAGGTGACTGTGTTCCTGGGGCTCCTGGTGGAGAAAGGAAGATGGAAAGAAGCTCACATAACTAAAAACAGCCACGAGTCTTCTCAATATTACTATCCAGGGTAGTAAAAGTACCACTGCTGAGGATTCCGTCCTCCTGTGTTTTGAAAGATTGTCTATACCAAGCGGACATTAGGCAGGAAACTCTGCCTTTTTAAATTATATGCCCACTGTGCCTGCCAGAGTGTGGTATTGTGCTAGTAGCAAGAGATGCTGCTTTATAAGATTCATGAACAGTTTTTTTTTTTTTATTTGCACTATTACCTTGTTGTACATATAGGGGAAAAGTTTGTTTTTCGTGATTGCATATATAGTTCTTTTTTTAATATTTTTATTTTATTAATTTATTAATTTATTTTCATGTGGTGCTGGGGATGGAACCCAGGGCCGCACATATTCCAGGCAAGCCCTCTACCACTGAGCCACAACCCCAGCCCCTATAATTCTTTTTTAAAATAACTTTTCTGCAGTAAACAAAGAGGGAGATAGCTAATAATTTAAAAATATTAAGTAGATGACATTATAGGTAGAGTATGAACATGCCAGCAATTTGGGGGTGGGCCTCCAGTGGCTCACCTTGAGGGACCCCAGTGAATTGTGTATGTCAGAACTCCACAATTCAGCATGAGTCCATGATGCCCCCGGGGGACAAGTTCATGGAAGCAGCCATAGCAGTCATGCTATTTAGTTAATATGTGCACCTCCCCGACTTCTGTGCTTTGAAATGCTGAAAACACAGCCCCTCCTGGGGACTGAAGCAGTCAGGTTAGTGGGTGGATGTAGATTTGAACTTCCGGGTCTTGTTGCTGCGGGGACCAAGCACCAGGGAATTACACGTCACCCCAAGGCAGGCACCACTGCAAAGGACCTTCCCCTCGTTTCTTAACTGCAGAAGCCGTGGTGAATTCGGAGCAGGAGGTTTTCCTGTCGTGGGGCCCAGGGCCAAGTCACTGGAGAGCCCTGGATTGACAGGCTGAGCAGGCGGGGACAGTAACCTGCTTTTCCATCTGGTCATGGCTAGGCTTTCTGGTGGCCGCTCCCAGGGGCCAAGCTGGCCTGGGCTCCACTTTTCCCTCCTCTCTCCCTCCAGGTTAACAGTGTTGGTTTGCCAAGGCTGCTGTAACAAGGTAACACAGACTGGGCCCCGTGAACCAGAGAAATGTCCTCTCTTCCCATTCTGGGCCAGGGTGGGGTGTGAGGCCAGGGAGTTGGCAAGGTGCTGCCCTTGGACCGAGAGGGAGGCTCCGGGCCTTCCCTCTGGCTGTAGGAGGTCTGGCCTTCAGGTGCCAGTGTCATTCCCCCAGGCGGAGTCTGTCTCCAATCTCACCTTTGTAAGCACAGCAGTCATTTTGTCAGGTCCCCCATGATGGTCTCCACAAAGCCCCTGTCTCCCCTGAGGCCACACTGCAAGGTGCTGGGGGTCTGGGACTCAGCCCCACCCCCATACCGATGGTGTTGCTTCCTCTGTAACACGCTCTGAGGCTCAACTCAGGTCCTGAGCAGGGGCCAGAGACCCAGCGGGACCTGAAGAAGCCCGCGTCCCACACAGGTGCTCACCCCAGCACGCCCACGTCCCCAGAGGGTGCTTCACCACGAGGGCATGGCCGGCCAGAGAGGCCCCCTCACCGTGGAAAACAGGCTGCCCGTGATCAACATCCGCTGTGGACCTGGTCCCCTAAGTGACTCTTAGTCACCCTCGTATTATGTCTCAGCCACGTTCGTTTTGAAAAAAAAGGGGATTATTTTGCTATGACTTTTAACCACTGGGGACTGAATGCAGGCTATGAAGCTGCTGTGCAGAGGGCATGAGCCCACCCAGGTCCCCACAGGCAGGCCACAGGAGCCGCCAGGCGAGGCCCACCCCTGAGCCCTGTGCCGGGGCATCCAGCATCCAGCACCATGCCAGGAACGGTCAGGGCCAATGTGACATGGCGAATGAAAGATGGCCGCCTCTGTGTCCTTCAGCTGAGTCCCTGAGCTGGAATCATCTCCCTGGTGACCCGCAGTGGAAGTCCCACAAATCAGTGTTGTTTCAGTCAGCTTTTTTGCTACTGTGACTAAAAGACCCCACCAAAACAATTTTAAAGGAGGAAAAGTTTATTTGAGGGCTTGTGGTTTCAGAGGTCTGAGTCCATGGACAGCTGGCTCCATCCCTCAGGGTCCAAGGTGAGGCAGGACATCGTGGTGGAAGAGTGTGGCAGAGGAAGTGGCTCCCAAGATGATCAGGAAGCAGAGACTCCACTCGCCAGATACACCCAAGCCACGCCCCCACTGCCCACTCCTCCAGCCACACCCCACGTGCCTCTAGTTGCCACTCAGTTAATCCCATCAGGGGTTAGTTCACTGACTAGGTTAAGGCTATACCCCAATGACTCCTCCTCCAAATCTCCTTGCATTGTCTCACATGTGAGCTTTTAGGGGACACCACGTCTAAATCATAACAGGGTTCCAAGAAACCAAGCCACACTTTGTATAGAGAATGATGAAGAAAGTCCTGGGCAACTCCCAAGGCAGGGCCAAGTCTGCCCCTGCACCATGGCCCACTGTCCTTTCCCTCCCTGTGTCCATGCTGAGAAAGGTCAGCCTCTCACGAAGCCACTGGCCCACCATCCGTGCCTCTTACCTAGAAGCCAGGCGTCCTCCAAGTCCTCTGACTTTGTGTGTGTGTGTGTCTGTGTGCTGAGGATGGGACCCAGGGCTCTTCCACTGAGCCACACCCTCAGCCCTACTTCCACTGAATTTTTAATGCTGACTCTGGCTGCAAAACTTCTAATCCCAAAACCCAAACTCCAGGCACTCCTCACCCCTGAAGTAGACAGTAGCCCTGGTTGTCATCGGAGGACACACCTGACCACCAGTGGCCTCCCATACCCGCCCCCACCTCCATGGCCACTTCCCCCATCCCAAGACCAGCATCGCCCATGGTGGAGTCCCCCACCTGTGTGAACTCCTGAGGGGGGACAATAAATGTAGCTTCAGTGAAATCTGGAATTTGAGCAAAACCCAAATGCGAGCAAGGCGATGTTGCCCGCCTCCTTCATGTGCAGGGTGGGAGATGGAGTCCTGTGGGAGACAGTGGGCGGCACATTCCCTGTGCTAGGAGCAAAGGGCTTTCCCACGGGGGTGCGTCTCTAGGTATTGGCCCTCACATGCAGGGTGGCAGGAGTATTTAGCAAATCACTTTAACATGAGACTCAGATTGTTCTAGAGAAGATGGGCTGTGGCTGAGAGGCTCGGGCTGCCCTGCGGCTCATTTGGACACCCCTGAGTCAGGCAGGGGAAGGTTGATTCATGACTACCTCCCCCACCTCCTGGTGACCACCCAACAATGGCCTTCTCAGCTCTGAATAGCCATTAGCTGCTCCCTTGAGCTGCTTGACTCTGGGAGACAAGCAAGGCAGGAGCGTGTGTGTGTGTGTGTGTGTGTGTGTGTGTGTGCACGCAACTGTTTTAGCAGTTCCTCTCATAAGATGCAAGCGTGCACATAATGTTAAGTCAAGCAGTCGTACGTGAATCTTGAATTGATACAAGAGAGCAGAGCTGTTTTCAGGATTAGGGTGAGGATGGGCCACCATGGAGGGGTCAGGAGGGTCCCCTCGTGGCCGGGGAACAACTCCGTGTCTTGCTTGTGCTGCGGATCCCTGACTCCACGCACCTGGAGTTCACAAAGGAAGAAGGTCTGTGAGTGCCGGAGCCTGGGGTCCTTCCCCCATAGGTGGTACTGTACCAACACATCTCCTGACCTTGACCGTGAACCATGACTGTTTGTGGTGTCCACATGGGGGCAAACTGGGTCAAGTGCACAAGGAACTCTGTAGTTTTATTTATTGCAACTCTTGTTAATCTCAAGTGATTTAACTATTTCAGAACCGAAAATGTCACAGCTGCTCCATTTCTCTGCCCTGAAAAATGCCCTCTTTGTCTGGAATTTACATCTGTGTCACTAAGTGTCATGTGGGTGTGGATATTTCTCAATTCCTCCTGTTTGAGCTTTGGGCAAGATCTACAGATTTCCCACTGTGGAGGGTCAAGCCAGATTTCACCCTTCTTCCCTACACCAGTGCCCTCCCTTCTAGCTCTTTCCCTCCAGGGTAATCATCCCGTTTTGTTCCGATTAGTACTGAGTGTTGAAAATACTGTAAGTGTGTGTGTGAATCGTGGCAAAATGGAGTATTAAATCATGATGGCTTTTCCTTTTTTGCATAATATTTTACAGTCACAATCCAAAGCTGATTTGTTCTATTCTTTTCCTTGATTCTCAGTGTATTTACCTTTTCTTCATTGCCAGGATCTCCAATAGTTGTCTAAATCCTTTGTAAAGCAGCCATTCACGGTGCATTTATTAGGAAACTGCAGCTTCCAGGAAAGGTCTCTGCTGGCGTATTCTGAGTTACCCAGGGGCCTTGCTGCCATCGCCGGAGCCTCCGCCTCTGCTGTTACTCTGGGTCATCCTGTGACCTCTGGGATGACCCTCTGGGTGGGTGGAGCACTTCCCAGACCTTTCCCAGCCTGGGTGAAGGAAATAAAGTTTCTGAGAACTCATGTGTGTAGAAGCATTGAACACATGAATTGGCTGCAGGCAGGAATCCAGGTTGGAAAACCCCTCCCATTTCTAGGTCCCCTGAGGCTGTTCTCTCTGGAGACTGTGGCCTTTGCCCCTGTGTGCCCAGAGCTCTGATGTGTTCTGAGTGCCCAGCCTGCTGTGCTGCGGTCCTCACTTCATGTGACGATGCCCGGTGGGCTCTTCCTCTCTGAAAACAGCTGGCCTCCAAGTTGGGGGAATGTTCTTGAAATGCTCCCCCAGAACGCTCTCTCTCCTCTCTGTGATTCACATGTGGAACTGGGAAGCTGCTCTCTTGGTTTCCTGTGTCCCTGTCTCCCACCTCCTGTCCTCACCTCCTTGGAGGCTCCCTCTGGGCTGTCCCTCCAACCCTCTGTGCCTCTTCCCTTCCCTGTGGTCTTTTATTAACAGAAACTCGGGCCTATGGTTGGGACACGTGGGTGGCAGTCTCATGAGAGGGAACCTGTTTCAAGTGGCCCCAGCCACAGTGCTGTAGGACTTTGCTTTAGGACAGTGGAATTCTCTAGAATCCTATATTTTTCCTGGAAGGTGAAGATCCAGCTTGGAAAGAACTGGGAACAGTGTTTAGTGTGCACAGGTCACGCCTTTGCAGTGAGGGGCCCCAGTTCTCTACTCGTCCTGGTACGTGGGCCCAGTGTGGAGTTCAGGCAGAGGCCCCCTGCAGGGACAGGGAGGCGTGCTAGTAGGGCTGCCTCCTAAGCAGACCCCGGCTCTAACCCTCTTTATTTATGAACTGCTCTCAGAGCCAGCTGGTGCCCTGGGCCTGGAGTCCTGTGGTTTGCACCGCTCTTGTCCCCAGCTCTTCTCCCTTGCGGCTGCTGAAGTGCTGCTCATGTATCTATCTTCTCCTGCAGAACTTGGTTTTCCCAGGTTCCAGACCTGTTGCCAGGTGGCATCTCCTCTCCCTACAGGGGGCTCGTGCCTTTGAGACAGTCCTTTGCCCTCCTCTAAGTGGGATCAGGGGCGAGAGTCCCCCGATGTTCGCGCTCAATCCCGCGCTTTTCTCAGCAGAGGTCCTGAGAGCTGGCTGGGGGTGAGGAAATGACAGCAGTGGGAGGAGCTGTCTGCCCGCTCTCAGGGTCCTGGTTGGCTTTAGCAGAGTAGGACTCAGCTGCCAGACTGAGCAGGAGACACCTGAAGAGGCAGGGACACGCAGGCTGTCCTCAGGAGTGTTCTGTGTGGCTGATGCTACCCCCTGTGCGCCTGTGTGTTGACACATTCAAACACCAGTGTTACATTGGGGGTGTTATGCCCACCCCCTCTCTTTACAGAGGAGGAGAGGGAGGCACAGAGACATCGTAAATGTGACACAACCCAGCACCGCTGACCTTTGGCTTCTTCTGTGTTGTGTGGCTCTAGGAGGCCTTGCAGGCTGCTTGGCCTCTATCCACTAGATGACATCACACCCACCCCAGCTGCGATGACCCAGAATGTCTCCAGACATGTACAAACATGCCCAGCAGGACTTGCACTTGGATTGAGGACAGCTAACCCTGGCAGTGTGCCCAAACTAGCTGCCATTCTAGTGCTGGTCTAAGGAACATCTGGGTTCCCCTCCCCCTGGCCCAGAAGGTACCTGGCTCCCTGGTCTGCAGCAGGTCTCCCCCTCCCCTCCCCCTCTCCCACCTGGCCCAGGACAGGAGATACCTGGCTCCCTGGTCTGCAGCAGGTCTCCCCCTCCCCTCCCCCTCCTCCACCTGGCCCAGGACAGGAGGTACCTGGCTCCCTGGTCTGCAGCAGGTCTCCCCCTCCCCTCCCCCTCCTCCACCTGGCCCAGGACAGGAGGTACCTGGCTCCCTGGTCTGCAGCAGGACTCCCCCTCCCCTCCCCCTCCTCCACCTGGCCCAGGACAGGAGGTACCTGGCTCCCTGGACTGCAGCAGGTCTCCCCCTCTCCTCCCCCTCTCCCACCTGGCCCAGGACAGGAGATACCTGGCTTCCTGGTATGCAGTGACAGGACTCCTCACTTCCCCCTCCATCCCCCCGCCTGCCCCCACAGCCACCATCTTGCACACCGACTGTGAAAATATGGGCAAGCAGAAAAGGAGCCACGCAGCAGCTTCGGGGAGCCGGGCACCTTTGGGAAGGCCAGTCTAACGCTGCGGTTCTCACCATCTCCATCCGCAGGGCCAAGGTGAAGAAGGGTGTGAACATCCTGAGCGCGTGGACCAGCGAGCCCCGGCAGTGGGACGTGAAGCAGGAGGTGGGGAACGGCGGGAAGCATGCCACCGCCACCGTGGCCTGCCAGCGCCTGGGCCCCCGCAACAGGTAAGCGCCCTGAACTGTCCCAGCCCAGCCTCGGGGAGGCTCAGGCCTGGCCTCCACCCATGGGCGGAGCTATGACCCTGGGCAGCGGTGGGCAGCCCTGGCCGTCCTGCATTGGGGTGCCTGAGCCATCCCACCTCCCCAGGCTCTCGTGGCCTGGGCTGGGTGGCCCCAGAGACCAGAGGGCCTGTCCCAACGCTGTGGTTCCTGAACAAAGGGTCAGGTCGTTTTCTAATTATAAAAGTTTAACATTTTAACATGCTCTTCTCATGATATGGGGAGGTACCAATGCCCTACTGCCTGGGGTTTAATCAATATAATCTCCACAAGAGAACAAACATGGTGGATTTATTTATTTTACAAATTTAGAATATGTGTGTTTGTGTATATATATATATGTGTGTGTGTGTATATATATATATATATATATATACATACATACACACACACACACACACACATATATATATATACATACATGCACACACACACACACACACACACACACACATATATATATATATATACACACACACAGATTTTTTAAAAATATTTTAGTTGTAGATGGATATAATACTTTATTTTGTTTATTTAGTTTTATGTGGTGCTGGGATCCAGTCCAGGGCCTCACACATGCTAGGTGAGCGCTCTACCACTGAGCCACAGCTCCAGCCCTATATACAGATTTTATTTTTATATAAGATGCTTTTACTTGCACTTCTTTTAGAAAATGTTTCTCTTGACTTTATTTCTTAAAAGCAATGTTAATGGCTCCCTAATATCCCCTCACATATATTTAACATACTGTGAATAGGGAAGATGTGCTGCTTAGCATTTAGGTTGTGTTCCAGGTTATGCTCATAGATCATGCGGAGCAGTGAAGCATAAGTTGTCCATTTCTGTTGGAGAAATCTGGGACGACGGAGGCCTTTCTTCTTTTCATCATGAGTATTGTGTTTCATTCTATGGCAGTAATAGGGGGATTTTTTTTTTTCCTGATTGCCTCGGATCTACCTAAAGAGGTTGCCTTTTACTAATATCAAATCTCTGTAGGGTTAGTGATTACCTCCCGTTTAAAGAGGCTGCTGGCATTCAGTCTGGATTCACATATCACATTTAAATAAAATGTCAAATTTATATTTTGTGTTTTCTAAATGGATTAAAACTGATGCATTCTGTATGTTACTTTCGTTGAGATGGCTTAGTGGTGAGAGAATAATAATTTGCAAACTTGGATAACATAGCATTCCTTTATTATTTAAAAAAAATCTTAAAAAAAAAGTTTAGCATCCCTGATGTTTCCACTGAAAACTTTCAAATTGTAATATAGCTCCATAAAATGTGCACAAAAGCTGACTCAGTTTCCCTTCAGTAATTGAAATTCACGAGCTCACATCATCTGTGTTCAGAATGTTAGTGTCTTCCAGGGTCTGTGTTTCTTCTGTTACTTTTGAGTAAGTGCCAGCCTAGAAGGCAACCTTGCCTTCACAGGAGTGTCATCGAGGAAGAACTGGTGTCCTCAGTTCAAACTGATGTGACCCCTTTTTCTTTAACTGACATTATTGACTGAGGTCAGGCTGCTTCCTGATGTCGGTGGCCATCCTTAGAGGCACCAAAACCATTGCTCCCTTCTTAATGAAGACAAGAGGAATGTATGCAAGGGAGATTTCCTGAGGCCACAGGACCAGCTTGGAGGACGGGCACCACCAGGGGAGCCTCAGCAGCAGCGGGTAACTGGCCTGAAATCTCACCACATCACGTCTGCTCCGACCACCTCTCCCGTAAAGAGGTTCTTCAAAATCAACTTTAAATGACTTTGGTTTTAAAAATTCGCCTTCATTTATAGGAATCATGTCCTGAAAATGGTGCTGTTGTTTTTTTCTAACTTACAAGTACACAGCCAGGAGCCCTATGTCACAGGACTGGGACACCCCCTCTGTCCCCAGGTCTGTGGAAGATATCACTCCCCAAGCAGGTCAGCAGGAGGAAGAAGCTTCAGCACACGACATGTGGCTTCGCTTGCTGGTCCCTGCCTTTGAAATGGCCTGTGTCTCTGTCCTCATGTCCTGGTGCTGAAACCAATCCCCACAAACGCAGTGTCTTAAATAGACCCTCCCGCGGTGCTGGAGGTCTGAAGTCAAATCGGGTGTCTCTGGGAGACCATCAAGGTGTCAGAGGGGCTGCATTTCCTGGGGGACCAGTGGGACGATGTGTCTCTTGTCTTCTAAGCTACTTAATTTTGATGGTGGCTGCTTTCTCACCCTCGGCCAACCTCAACCGCTCACGGTGCCTCTCAGGCCGCGTCTCTGGCCCTCTGCTCCACCCCAGGTTCTCCTGCCTCCTACTTTCACTTGCTGGTGTCCTGTGATGACATCAGGCTGGATGGTCCAGGACCTTCCCCCACTTCTGAAACCCTCAGTCTAAGGTCCCTCTTCCTGGGAAGGTTGCATGGTCACAGGTTCCAGGATCAGATGTGAACTAACATGCCTGGGAGGTCTTCTTAGAATGTGGCACCTGCAGCATCTGCTGGGTCCTGAGTCTCTGTAGTGCTGGGTGGGGCCACCCTGGGCTCCAGGCTCAGGTCACCTGCTGCCCCTTCTGGTTCCCAGGCAGTGGATGGCACTCCGATCCAGGGCACTTCTGCGTAGCAGAGGAGGATGGCAGATCCTGCACATGTGCCAAGCTGCCTCGGGCACTGGGCTCCTGCCTGGCTGGCCCAGCAGGAGCAGAGCTGCAGTCAGGGAATGTGGGATGAACTCTGGCTTCAAGGATGAGGTTGGCTCTGTCAGCTACCTGAGATCCTGTTGGCACGAAGTTCTCATTTTGAGATCCTGTTGGTGGGACAGCCAGGACTTGGGTGGTGGAGAGCTTTCTTCCTGCCTCTGGCCCTTGGGATGCCCCTCATGAGTTTTGCAGTTAGGTGGGTTGCCCACTGAAGCCACAAAGCCACGGGGGCATTTTCAGATCACAGTCACATCCCCATGTGCATACAACAGGGTCCCGGGGTCATGGGAACAACCTTGGAGAGCAGTGCTGGTAAGCCCAGGGAGTGTAGCCAGGCTGGGCGGTTTGGGATCATCAGCCCCCAGGCAGGGTGGCCAGAAAGGTGGCTCTGTAGACTTGCCGAGGCCCTGACACCCATTTCCAAACCTACACTATACACCTAACCAAAAATAGCATGGGGATACATGAGCACAGCTTCAAATCATGCCCTGGCCTCGACCCACAGCCATGTCCCCTCAGGGCCCTTGGCCCAGATCCTTCACACATCAGATGCTAGGAGAAGATTTGGAAGCTGGGCTCTGAACCAGAGGACAGCCAGTGGCTAAAGGCATTTGCTCTTGGTGCTTCAGGGCTCAGGGAGTGGCTCTAGTCCACAAGTTTCCAACAAGAGCAGTGAATGGGTACAGGGCTGCACTGGAGGTATGTGGGAATTCTTCCTATAGCAGTTCCCTCCTACAGCTTCCTTCCGATGCCTGAGCATTTGTCAACTGGATGTCCCTGCACCGAGCTTCATGGGTCTGTGGGTTCATGACCACAGCAAAACCAGAATCTGAGTGACATCATTTTAGACACAATGTTTCCAGTTAGTCTCTGTGCTGGTACCCCCCTATTGTCTGTGCGTTTTCTTTGGTTTGTGAAAATGTTTTAGTAGGAGATGGCAGATCTGTCAGCTAGGGCCACCATAATGCTACATTAAAAAAAAAAAATACTACCTGGCATCTTAGAATCTAAACCTTTTACAGCTGCAAGCACCCCTCCTGCTCCAGGAGCCGTGGATGGAGCCCAGTTGCTGCTGAGGGTCACACAGGCTGGCAGGGCTGCACCTACTCTGGTGACACTATTCCCAGGGCAGCTGGCTACCTCCTAACCACAGCACATCCAGTAACTGCCACAGGCCAAAGTCAGCAGGGTGGGGATGTGCCCTCCACAGGCAGTGGGAGTGGGGACTTGCTGCTCCGTGAAAGACGTTTGTCATACCTCAGCAACTGTACAGGCTGCTGGGCTCAGAAGAGTCCCCTTGCTCCGAGGAAACCTGTGGTTCCCCTTTTTCTTGTTTGCTCACTGTCTGTCAAGTGCCCAGAGCCTGTGGTCACCATGCTAACAAGCTCAGGCCAAGGGAATTCAAGGAGAAACTTGAAGCCTGTCCCAGTGTGACTGGGCACCACGTGGTGACCAGTGTAGCCCTGGGAGAGCCTGTGAGGATGGAATGAACTCAGCTAACCCAAGGAGTGCTGTTTCCTGATGCCACCTTCCAATGTTGTGTGTGCTTTGGGGCCATTGGGGCCCTTTGGCCCACTCTTGCAGGTTGCAGAAGGAGTCAAGTGTTCTTGGTCTTCCTGGGGCTGCTCTGCCAGTGGGGACTGGGTGTGGAGTTCAAAAGCCCAGCTGGGTCCCCCGCTGTAGGCAGCTCCCAATCATCATGGGCACGCAGAACCCCCTCAGGACCTGGCTACAGTGGAGGACTTCAGAATCTGAGCTGTTCAGTGCGAGTTATTTCCCTCTCTCCTTCCTTACCAGCTTCTCCTGAGGGTGGGGAGGCCTTCCACAATCAAACACCCTCATCTTGGAGTCGGCTTCTGTTGGACCCAACCTGAGAGGCTCAGAGACACATAGGGCCTCTGCTTCCTCCCTGTTCAAGTGGCCTCAGGTGGGTGACGAAGAGAGCCAGCTTATTAGGAAACTAACAATCTCGATTGCCTGGACCCTCCCAAAGGCCTGTGGGCTTCTGGTCCCCAAGCCACCTGACCCTGAGCCTCAAATCCAGGAGGCCAGCTGACACTTGGTCCTAACATACCCTGAATTGTGTCGCCTGTACTTTCCAGTCCCCTGCCTCGGACGCTTCAGTAGTGGAGCACCTCGGCCCTCAGGCAAAATCAATCGGCAGCCTCTGAGCATTCTCAGGATTTGCAGGGGCGCGGCCAGCGGAGCCAGGGACTGTCCAGACTTCCCCTCGGCTGGAGTGACCGGTTCATGTGTAACGCCTCCTGCCACAGGGAGAGCGAGTGGTGGCCAGCAGGCGGCCTGTGTGAACGTGGGAACACATTTTTCGTCCTTTCTGTGCCTGTTCCTGAGGGAGCATCTTCCCTGTGCCCTTTCATCTCCCTCGCCCTTTCTAAGTCTTTGTTCAAACCTAAGTGTCAGGGCCAGACTGGGCAGCTGGGGATTGATTAGGGGAGACTTTCCTGAGGCCCGTGAGGCTGTGGCAGAGGAAGTCTGACTGCTCCTCTTGATTCAGTGCTCTAGTAAGCGTCTGCCCCCAGCATTCCCCAGGCCTTCCTGCAGGTTCATTCCTTCAGGGCAAACACCCCAAACGAGGTGTTTCTTTAAACTGCCAGCATCTTCTGAAGTTAACAGGCAACCTCTTGTTGCCTGAGGCTAGGGCTGAGTGGGGGGCTGGTGTGGGTCCCTGGGAGCCTGCTGCGCTGGGCTCTCAGTACCGAACACCTTGACTTAAAGCAGCCGGCTTCTTGCATTTTAAAAGCTTTCCTTTAGGCTTTATTATTAAAAGGTCACTGTTAAAATCTCTTCCTGAAGCGAGCTTGCCCTCTTAAAAGTAGAAACTTAAAGAACCGTGATATGCTACCTATTTCGTGGAACTCGACCGCCTGCAGAATAGGACTCCGTGTATTTGCTAGAGTCTGGGGTTCTGCAAAACGCTTTGTGGCGGTCACTTCAGTTCATCTTCCTGACAGCCGGGTGAACTCGGCATCACTCAGCGTCCAGAAAAGGAAAGGATGAAGGCTCCCAGGGGAAGTGCCCAACTGGTATATATGCAAATGATTAAAAATGCTTTATTTTTTAAAATAGCTTTCCTGTCAACAGCAGGTCCCCTGCACCCCCATACAGCCTTGGGCCCACAGGCCCAGGACTGGCTTTAGAACAGCTAGGAGACTTCCTTCTTAATTCACCTTAAAGCTTATGGGAGAGTCTGAAAGGGACCAACTTTTGACTGTGTGACTCAATCTTTCACAGGCCACTCATCCCCCTTTGGAAAACAGTTCCCAGGGTGTTCAAAGGGTGACCAACAGCTTCCAGAACCTTCTCTTGTGGGAGCACAGGCCCTGTGTTGCCAGTTCTCTGGATTTTTCTAGAGCAGCTGAAAAACCTCCCGATTTGTAAACACGTGTTCAGATTTTTAAAATCACTGTGCAGATCAAACTAAAAGATAATTGCTCTGGAAATGTCTCATCAGCAAGTAAATCCTGGGCAAAGTGGGCAGTTTCAGCCAAAATAAAGCCCGTTTTCTTGAGGAGGTTGATTGTGTCTTCCTCGCATGGTATCTGCAGCAAGAGCCGCCCTGAAGCTGGACTCTGCAGCTTTGGGAGGGATTTATAAATAGGACCAGCCACCAAAGACCAGCGCCCTCATTTCACCAGAGATTCCTCCTCAACAGAACAAATCACAAGCACCTTTGTTTCCAGCAGATGTTGTGGGCACGCTTCTGAGCTCTGGCCCCTGCCCTGTCTTCCCGCAGCTTTAATGGAGAGCCAGCCCTACCCAGGATCCCGCCTGTCCCCCTTGGGGTGGCTGTGAACCAGCTGGCACTCTCTAGGGGTCCTGGTGGGAGGCCTGCTGGGGTCCATGGGCTCCCATAGGGTGCCAGACAATGCCCACCCCATTCTCCCTCCTGGAATAAAGGCGGCGGCAGCAACCCTCAGTCCTCTTAATTCAAGAGCATCAAGCTTCGGGGATTCTGCTGCCCAGGAGAAGTCTAAATCAGGCAGGTAATAAAATGAGAAGGGCTTTGCAGAAAGTGAAAATCATTGAAAATGGTAAATAAAATGCCCATTAGTATTCATTTAAGCAGTCCCAGCTGCACACCGCACAACTCGACTCCACTGTCTGTTTTGAAGAATTCTGGAACATGAGCAGGCTCATAGCTGCTTGGTATAAGCTGTTCCAGCAGAGCTTAGGGGAATGACAAGCTAAAATAATCTGCTTTCCCCTGAAAGAAATCATCCAGACCTAGTCCTCTCCATAAGACATATTTGAAGGTAGCAAATAACCACAAATTAAAATCTCCCCATCAGTAGCATATGATCACATTTTGCATTCTTAAACCCCCAAATTCATAGCAGGCTCATCTAAGCATCTAAAGCAGGTCAGTTGTGGATACCTGAACCATGTGGTTCTCTGTGAGATTTTTCTCTCCCTCCCACTTTGAGCACGTGCCAGGCTTTGGGTTCCTGGGCTCTGTTGCAAAGGTCAAAGCCAAGATGGTGAGGCTGTTGGTGTTCCCTGTCACTTCTAGAAGCTGACCTCTCCAGCGGAACTTGCTGGAGGCACCTGAGGGCACAGGAGGGACAGTAGAGGGCTCCCGTGAAAGAGCCTGAGAAAAGCTTCTCCTGAGACCCACAGCCAGGCAGGCATCTCAGCCCTGTGTCTGATGTCGGAAAAGGTCCCAGGGTGGTCTCCATTGCTTGGTGCTGGGCGAGCCACTTGGTCCACATCCCGTCAAGACAGCCTACGGTGAAGGGAAGTGACTTCCCCAAGGAAATCAGGATGCTCTACAGAGAAGGAAGAGATGCCAGGGAGGTAAGAGATGCCCACTCAGGTGGGCTTACAGCCGGATGCTTTGCACATAAGCATCAGGCTTCCTCGGTGCTGTGAGGTGAATATCTGCAAAATCCCTTTTCATGGGGCCACTGCCTGCCCTGGTTGCATTTTTCTAAAAATAGTTCCAATGGACATACTCTCAATGGCTCTGCCCACATGCCCCTCTGGAATCTCTAAGGTATAGCATCTCTGCCTCCTCCCATTGAACCCCAATAGGCCTTGGTGACTGGCTGAAAATAGTGTCTGGCAGAAATGACACCGTGCAATGCCCAAAGCTGTGTCATAAAAGAACTCTGAGCCAACATCTAGGCAGACCTGTTCCCCTGAGGCTGCCATGATGTGAGGAAGCCCAACTATGGAAAGTCCCCAAGGAGGACCTCTCGCCTTACAAAGAGAGGACGATGTCCAGCCATCCCCTCTGCTCCAGCCTCTGTTCCATCCAGAGTCACGATCAGACAGTGACTGCAAGGGACACCCAAGACAAAGCAACCCAGCCAAGCCTTTTCAGAACTCTTGACTCACAGAAACCAAGAGAGTCAATAAAGTGATTGTTTCTGTTTTACACTGCTAAGTTTGGAGGGGATCTGTGGAACACTGGTAACACAGAGGTTAAACAACTTGCCAAACTCACAGGGCCACAGAGGGCCAGAATTGATCTTGTAGCCCTGTTCTCCTGATCCTCAGTGCTCCCACAACAAGGAAGAGATGTGGAGGGTCTTGTGTCCTCCGCTTCGCACCCTTCCCAGTTCCCAGCATCATCTCTGGAAGTTTTCTCCTGTGCTCTGTAGACCCAAGCCTCATTTAAGGTTTTACACAGGCAGAATGAGAGTTTCTGTTTTCTTCATGCCCTTGACAGTCTGGCATGCAGTCCCCGGTCAAGACTGAATATGTACAAAGTGAACATCTCTCAGCATCTGCCCTGCAATCACTTTGCTTCGCCCAGGGAAGCAGCCTCTCTGGCTCTTCCCAGACCCATAATTAACTTTAAGAGAAGGCTATGGCACCCATGTTCTGGTCTCTCACAGGAACAAATGCATTTTGGGACCAGTGACCTTGCCTTGAAGACCCTGGCTTGCTAACTGGCTTCCAGCTGAGACCCTCCCGGAAATGGTGCCTCCATTGTTGGTGCCCAGAAAGCAAGCTGGGTACCAGTTAAAGGCTTTGGGGAGAACTTTCTAATACCCTCAAAGACCCTCTGTGCTTCAGGGGACCTGTTCTGAATTCTCCCGGCCACCACTCAGCCACCACAAGATCCTGACTTTGCTCACTTTGTGTAAATCCTTTCAACTCCAGGGGCTTATTGAGACGGTGGGCCCTTATCATACTAATCTTCGTGATGAACTGGGAAACAGCAGGAGAAAGAAGCCACTTCCTCTCTTAAAACTTAAGAAGCGTTTTTGCTCTGTTCTCAGGCATTCCATAAAGCAATATGGTGCCCAAATAGCAGTGTGGCCATTTGAGCCAGTTGGCACCTGGGTTCAAGTCTCAGCTCTGTGACTCGGGCACTGTGAGGTCTGGTTTGTTTTTTTGCTGTTGTTCTTTTGTCTGTTTCAAATCATCCTGTCTCTTTGAGACTTACATGAACTAAATAATGTAATGCTACATGATAATAGAGTCCTTGTTGGGGAACGCCTATCGGGATTGAGTCAGTGTTTGTAAAGTGACCACAGTGGCTCAGCAGTGTTTTTCATGGAGCACCAACTTCTTAGGGCCTTCTTGACGTTTCTTACAGGGTTCCAGAATTCCTTGCATTATCATGTGACCATGGTACCTTTTGTCACCGGTGGCATCTGTCAACCAGTGAGACCCCTGCCCTGCTGACTGTGACCCATCCCCGCACCCCACAGGAGGCTCTGTTATGCCCACTAGCCGCTTCCTATCCTGCTGTTCCTGGGCTCGGAGCTCTTGCTCCTGCTGCAGTTCCAGTCTCTGGGTGGCTCTGGCCTTGGCTCCCATCCTCAGAACAGCCTGAAGGTCCAGAGAGAGGAGTGCTCAGCCAGAGAAAAGTCAGGAACTGGTGCGCCCTTCTGGGTGGATACCTGTTGCTTTGACTGTTCATAAGCCCACACTGGAGGTCCCACAGAGACCTGCTGCAATTTGTCACTTAACTAAGGAAGGTTTTCAACCTTCCCTTTTATTATTTTCTAATCTTGATTTATGCAGGGGATAGATAATCCCTTCATAAGGCTCCAACTTCAACATGGACACAGATCTATGTGCAAATGTTTATCTCTGACCCACAGCCACCCTGCTCCTCCCCAGAGACCCAGTGTTTGCAGTCTATTACGGACCTTTCCAAACATGCTCGGTGTCTGTGCAAACACACACACACTCTCTCCCCACCTGCCTGTAAACAGCATTGCTTCCTTTCTGCTTCACCCAATAATATATCTCACAGTTCTTCAATATCAGGATGTAAGGTGCTTTTCTTAATTTTTGGATTATCTATCTATCTATCTATGCACACATATCATACAACCCCCGTTGACTGGCATTTAGGTTTTTGCCTAGAAGGGCTACTTTCACTAATGTTGTCCAAATGCCTCCTCTTCGGACCATCGTGACCAGCTGGGGCAGAGGGCACATCACAGACACTGTGTGCTCCTCTGAAAGGTCTATGGCATGCACAAAGCCATGCTTGCTGCATGTTACTACCAACCACTTGATCCTGCGGGGCTCATTTTTATTTGCCCTCTAATGGCTTGGTCACCAAGTAGCCTGATATTCTAACTCACCATGAGAGTTAAAGCCATGGTTTTCTAGGATTTTTAGGAAGTCCTGGGGAGTGCTGGCAGGGTGCCTGGGACCCTGGGACCCGCTGAGTTCCTGGAGAACCTGTCTGGAATCTGCAGCTCTTTGTGAGTGTGCCCCCATGTGCAGACTCTGAGTCGGTTCTTCTGTAGACCCTCACCGCACCTCTGTCTGCTCCCGTCCATCCCCCACCTCCATCGTTTCTCCTCAAGATGGCCACAGTGTTTTCCCTCCACCACAAATCAGATTGTGGAGTGTCCTGTTGGCCCTGTCCTGGTGTGGCTCCCCATCCCACCCAGCTCTTGGCCATGGCCCTGCCCACTTCCCTGACTTGCCCTCACACTTCACCAGTCCCTCCTCTGCACACGGGCTTTCTGTGGGGCCTGTCCCTCCAGAGTCAGGTGTGCCCCTGCCCCAGGGCCTTTGCTTCTGCTGTTTCCTCAGGCCAGGCTCTGCCTGACTGGATCATTCTAAGTTTAAGCCTTGGCCCACTTGTCATATCTCAGAAAGAACCCATGTCACCACCCACACAGTCACCTGCTTCGTTTTCCTTCAAGAACTCAGCAAAGTGATGAAATTACCTTGTTTATTTGTTTACCATCTTTATCACCCCAAATGTGGGCCTCATGTGGGGATGTGCCCTACATGGGGGATGTGCCCATCTTCTCTGCCTCTGGGTTTCTAGTGCTCTGATCAGTTTCTGGCTTGGGGAAGGGGCTGGAAACTCTTGCTAGCTGAATGAACACGGGATTCATCTTGGCAACAACAGTTGCCGCGAGGTGTCTTGTCTCCAGTCTGCAGATGAAGATGCAGGACAGGAAGGTCCTTGTGTTGCCAGAGTGAGGAACATTTGCTGTCCTGACACATGGAGTTAGAGTACGCTGTCCTCTTGCACAGATGAGGGAGAGCCCCAGAGAGCCTAAGTGTGGGGATGGGCGTCCTGGAGCCTATGATGGGGGGTTGTGGAAGGGGTAGGGAATGGAAACCTCTCCACTCTTGTGCCCCCTGCTGTGTACCCAGCTCCCACAGTGCCACCCCCTCAGTAGCTGTAATGAAGGAAGGAGGGAGATATGCACCACTCTGTAAGGAGAAGTACCAAGCCATCTTCCTGCCTGTCGGACGAGGCTTTAAAGGCAAAAGGGACATTTTTCTAAGATGTCCTTCCATTTGGCAAGAAACTCACTGCCCCTCCACGCTGGAGAGCTGCAGGACACAGGGAAATAGACACTCACTGCATCTTCACCTCTCGTGTGGGGCGCCACCCAGGACACAGAGGTCCTAAGGGGGGGCAGACTCTCCCCCCACAGGCTCAGGAATTCCAGTCCCTGCACTGCCCTCTGAGCACTGTTCTACCCTTGTGGTGAGACACCTCCCATGACATAAGCCAGGCTGGAAGGTCTCAGAGGGAGGCCTGAATCTGTGTGTGTGTGTTCATTAACCAAATGCACATGGAGTGCCTGCCAAGCACTGGGAATAGCAAAGCTTATAACGGCAAGCATGTACCCCAACCTCATGGAATTCACTGACCTTTAGAAAAGACGGAAAATGATCAAATTAGGGTAGCAAGAAATACTCAGCTCCTGCTCTGCTAAGAACATGAGGAAGAGCACTTAGGGTGGATTTAAAAATCCCGCCATAAAGGAGTCTGTTATTTAGGATGTGGGTCAACCACTGGCAAAAGAAGCCTTGTCTAAAGTGGTGTAACCAAGGAGAATCTCTTCTGCCATGGAGGACCCAAGGTGGCTCGGTACTGAGTTTCAATGCCATCAGAAGCCCAGGCTTCTTCTCTCCTAGGCTCAGGGATGGCAGAGGAGGCTGCCCCACAACTTGACCCACATGGTGCCAACTCACAGCCCAGTGATGGGAAGTTGGGGTTTTGGGGAGAGCAGGGGAGCCAGACGGTGGGGAAAAGCTTCTGTCTTCATCCAAAGAATGACAAGAAGCCTTTGCAAGGTGTCAAGCATGATGGTGGCACTGTCCCATTTATATTTAAGACATTTATGGCAAATGTATAAAGAACAGATTGGGGGAGGGGTTCCCAGGAGATGCAGGCAAGCAGATGCTAGTGACAGGTCAAAATAAGGACCCCGTGTGCATCCACCCTTGGTACCACTGTCCTTCTCCAACTCTGGTCTCCAACACCGAGGACCTCAGCCACACTCCTGTCACCTCCCACACTGCCATGTCACCTCGTGCCAAGCACGCTGAGAGCACACCTGGACTCCCTGCGTTGGCAAAATGCCGTGGCTGTGCTCAGCAGAGGGCCCGGCAGCTCCTTTCAACAGTCCCTGCCATGGGAGGGGTGGTCTCCCAGCCGAGGTTATTTTAATAACTTCAAATCGATCCTCCAGACCTCATGCTCTGTCTCTTCTCAAAGGCAGAGCGACAGGCCGCTCTGCAAAGCCGTCTCCACACCGTTCCCGGGTAACTTAATAACGTCTTCCTTTCTGTTTTCACCGTCACGTTAATTCTTCCTAAGCGGTCCTCACTGTTCCCTCTCGGTCCGTCTGGAGTGCAGCACTTTCTCGCCAGCCCTGGGTAGACGAGGCCAGCTAAATGACAGAGACACCTCATCCATCACGACTTTAGTTTTCCACCTTGGGAAAGCACCAGGCTTAAGTCATGGATAAAAGCAAGTCATCTCAATTCTTCACTGGCTGCTTTGGCGGGGGGTCCCTGGTTCTCGCACAGGCAGGCCGCCATCTGGAAATCCATGATGGTCCCCATGCATGTAAAGCCGTCAGGGCAGAAGGGTCAGCTCTGTGGTGGAGGCCCCACAGCACTGAATCGCCGGTAGAAGTTGCATTCTCTTGTTTGATTGTCAGTGTGTCTGTGGCAGAGTGGGGGGTCTGCACAGAGTGGGGGGGTCTCAGGCTGTCCATCTTGCGGCTCCATCACCAGACATTGCTGCACTTCCACAATCCAAGATGGCGCTCCAGTACCATCAGTCAGCCCAGGGAGGGGCACCAGGGAGCAGGGAGACTACTGTTCCTTTTAAAGGCAGGGCCCAAAAATTGTCCCTGTCACTTCTCGTGTGCAGAACATGCACTCAGGGCCATGCCTAGTTGCAAAGGAGGCTGGGAAGTGTCACCTTTTGCCCTAGATTGTCATGTGCCAAACCAGAAGGGAAAGTAGAAGGGGACAACTAAGAGTCTCTGCCACAAGTAGGGATTTGAAAATATTCCTTCCACCTTCAGAAGGTGAGTCCTTTGAAGTAGGTATCCGAGAATTTAGAGTCTTAGTGGTCCATTAAGGCTAGACTAGCAGGAGGACTTCCAGTCAGGAAAGGGAAGGCTCAGCTCTCAAGAGGTTTCAAACTCATGAGCAAGAACCAGAGGATACAGGAGACCAGGCCAACAGGGGAGGGATGTGAGTGCCTAGGACAGCCCCTGCCCTGGGCCAGGAGCTTCCATGTGACCCTGTTGTAAAGACAAGAGCACCGCTCAGCCTTGGAGTCCACTTCTTGCAGAATGGCTCTTTCCCAGCGATATGCCCTGTGCTTTCTGAGACCGTTTGCATTTGAAGTGACCCAGTCCCAGTCCCTGCAGTCTTAGAAAAGTTACTCTTCAGACCTCAGGCTTCTCTACAAAGCATGGATGCCATAGGAACGCTGCGGGGTTGGAAAGTCATGTAACACTGTGCGACCCTTGGAGCTGTGCTTGATACCCAGCAAAAGCTCAGTACATTCTACCTCAGTCTTAGTCGGCCTGGGCTGCTAAATGGCCATGCCATAAGCCGAGGGGTTGAAACCACAGATGCTCGTTTCCCACGGTCCCGGAGGCTGGAGGCCCAAGGTCAAGGCTCCTGAGGTCTCTGCAGACCTGTTGTCGGCTGAAGGCTGCTGCTTGCTTTGCAGAGGGCCATTTTCTCCTTGGGTCCTCCCAGGGCAGGAGGAGCTCTAGTGTCTCTCTCTCTCTCTCTCTCTCTCTCTCTCTCTCTCTCTCTCTCCCTCTCTCTCCCTCTCTCCTTGTAAGGACATGAATCCCATCATGGGGCTCATGACCCCATCTGAACCTGATCACCTCTCAAAGCCCCACTCCTGATTAATGGCCCTGGGGGATTGAGTTCCAACCCCAAAATTGGGGGGATAAACAGATAAACTGTCCACAACATATCTGTAAACAGTGGTGTTTCTCAGAGTCTTGCTGGGCAGGAAGTCAGGAGGGGGCCCTGGCTCCCCAGAGGAGCCAGGTGGCCCCACCACCCCTGAGGCTAGCATAAAAATTCAGGCAAAACCGCTGTTCTGTCAAAGTGGCTTCAAAGCCAGTCCTCTGCCCCGCAGTGCCCTGGGCCACCCCAGCAGCCGCCCTGGGCCACCCCAGACCCTGGCTGCCCTATCTGCTGCTCCTCTGCAGAAGCTGATTCAGCCACTCACTGACGAGCTCTGTGTCTGTCAACCACCCTGAGATACGGGTCCTTGGAGTCCCTCCCTCTGGACAGCCACGTAAGGACAGCAGGTGACTGAGAAGTGGGACCTGTGCTGGAAATCAGCTGTCACTTGTTTGTCCTGTAGCTCAGGGAAGCTGCTGGACTTCTCTAAGCCTCTGTGTCTTCATCTCTGTGAAGATGGCAGAGTCCCCGCTGATCCGTTTGCTCTCAAGGGCAAATGGTGTCAGATGCTCGGCCTGTGAGCATCAGGAAAGCCAGGGCTTTGTGTTTGTGGCAGCAGCTTGTCACAGGCCAGGAGATGCCCCATGTGTGACCTTGCTCTTGTCAGCGTGGGCTACACGGCTGATGTGCTCTCAAGTGACCCTGGAGGAGGTCTGCTTCCCCGGGAGTGTCCATGGCTTATGAGATGAAGTCACCGAGGCCCAGCCCACGTGTGGCTCAAGGCTGTCCACGGCCTTCCTGGCTTGAATGTTTGCAGAGCCCACTGGAAAAGGGGAAGGGTCTGTAGCCAACAGCCTTGAGAAGCCCAGGCTGCGAGTCTTACAGGCCACGAGGTGCGGAGTCCCCTCTGCAGCACGGAGCCTGAAGACAGATCCTTCCCGTCTTGAGCCTTCAAGGAAGACCCCAGCCCTTCCTGACACCTTTGGTCTCAGCTTGGGACAGACCCAGAAGCCCAGGACACTGCCCAGCCTCCCCAAGCTTCCTGACCCACGGAGCCTCGAGACGAGGGTGCAGTGTCGAGACACAATTTCCGGGGGTAATTTGTCACACAGCAATAGAGGACACGTGGTATTCTTGACGCTCTAGGGCTGCGTGTATAAACTCTTGGTTATGGGAAACTACAAACAGGAGCAGGTAAATGGAGGACATAAAAACTCCTCATGTTTTTATAAAGCTTTACAGTTTTCTAAAGGATTTCAATGGCAGTCACTTCATCTGCTCTTCCAACCTCGGAGATCCTGGAGGGACAATGGGGCTCCATTACAGGTGGGGAAACGGACTGAAGGGCAATAGAGGGGACTCACTCGAATCCAACTAGCAAGTTAGAGGCCACAGTGGTTTTGTTCTTCAAATCCTGGGCTCTCTCTAAGAAACCTACCGTCCATCGGTGCCTTCCCCTTTGTAAACTGGACTGTATCTTCTGCCATAATTCGAACCCAAGATCTTTATGTTGAGTAGTTAAACTCTTTTAACACAGTCAACACCTGCTGGTGATTTTTCAGTCTCTAACATTCTAGGACATCACATTAAAGAAGGTCACTGGAGAAGACGCCGTGAATGTGAACCTGCCTCCACCATACAGAAAAATAATTCACATTTCCTTGTGTGCTTCTGATAATCTGTATTGTTTGGAGGACGTTTTCCTAAGGACCGATTCACTTTTTAATCCTGAAAGCACCCTTTCTGTACGCACTTTCTTTAAATGCATTCATTGGGTTGGTTCCACCATTGCCAGGAGCAGGAAACCTTCTTTTCAGCCCTGTGTGGGTTGCAGCCACACCTTGGCAGGGAGAGCCGGGCTTTTGTGACTGATTTGCTTTTCCCGACCTGGAATGTGCCAAACTGACGTAAAAGCCTCTGGAATCGCTTCTGAGGATGAGCTGAAGGGGAGGCCATTCTCAGGTGAGGCAGACCTCTGCAATCACACCTCCTGTCACAGGGACCCTGGGGGAGTCTGCAGCCCTGATCCCAGCCCACTGCGCATCCTGCGGTTAGAACCGCGTGGGCTTCAGTGCTGCCGCGGGGGAAGCAGCCTGGCAGCCTGCAGACTCCAGCACCGTGAGCTGCTAACTGAACTTCGGCGAGTTTCTAACAGCGAGCACTTTGGACTGAGCCGAGGTAGCTAAAGGGTGCTTTAAGCATCAACCCTGATGGGGACTGGGGACAGAATACCAGCTGGATGCCGACCTTTCAAGGGCAAATACAGGTCATTGATCTTTCAGAAACGTCCACACCCATCCAACCCCACGTCCTCCAGGGCCCTCAGTCGGCTACTCCTCAAGTTCCCGTCCACCACCCAGCACTGTCCATTGCCTCCTCTGGGAGGGCCCTGTGTAGACTTGTCTTCATCCAAAGGTGTTTTCAGTGCAGGAGGAAGAGCCCCCCATGTGGACCGCGGGGAGCCACAGGGCTGGAGTGCCAGGGGTGAGCCTTCCACCTGGGGTTCTGTGGCGTCAACTCTAGCACAAGGTCCCACCCCCGACAGGCATCTTGGTTCTCATGGACCACAGGGTGCTGGGTGAGGCCCCAGGGCCCACTGGCATGAGTTGGATGCTGGGGACACTGAAGGGTCCAGTCAGAGAGGACAGCGGGGCATCATGAGTATATCAGAGGATGAACATCTCCCAGGGCAAGAGCCTTCGTTCTTCAGTCTCTTTTCTGCAGCAAAGTCAGGTCCGAGTCTGTTCCTTACTCTGTCTCCTAAAGACACAGACAAGAAGGACAGGGGGGTGACGCACACCTGTCATCCCCCCGTGCCTCCGGAGGCTGAGAAGGAAAAATCACAAGTTTGAGGTCCTAAGTAACTTAGCAAGACCCTGTCTCAAAATAAAAAATAAAAAATACAGGGTTGGGGATGTGACGCAGTTTGGGTCCACTCCCCAGCACCAAATAAATAATAAATAAAAGGATGAATAAGCACTAACAAGCTCTTTTTGTTTTATTTGGGGAACTTAAATTGAAGCCAGGGGTGCTCAACTACTGAGCCACATCCCCAGCACTTCTTTAAGAATGTTTTTGAGACAGGTCTTCACTAATTTGCTTAGGGCCTCACTAAGTTGCTGAGGCTGGCCTTGAACTTGCAATCCTCCTGCCTCAACCTCCTGAGTCACTGGGATTAGAGTGTGCCACTGTGCTGGGCCACCAATGAGCCCGTAAATGGAGAAAGAGTGAGCGTTTCCACCTACTGCTGCAAAAGGATCTGTCTATAGTACACATAAAAAAGTGTAGGACAGAGATTTCGTACCAAGGAGTGAAGAGTAGAGGGCGGGCGGCTGGAGGGGAAATAAAAAGAAAGCACAATTTACATCCTCCATTTATGCCATCAGCTTTTTATTAAGCAGGTGACATGAAGACAGAGCTGGCGCTAGGTGCTGCTTGAGGAGGGAGCAGTAAAGCCGACAGGCAATTTGGTAAATCAAGACAGTCAGCAAACATCTGCAGAGGACGATAATGTTCAAGGGGCTTCATTGTTTCTGTGAAAACTTAGTTACACTGGGCTGAGATTAATTTTTCATTGTCTCCAGTTAAACGGGGATTGCTTACACAGCTGCTGCAAATAGAACCTTGATTGCATTCCATCTTTTGCCAAAATCATAAAAGACAGGATAAAAAAAAAGAAGTTAAATAAAATCAAAAACCAACTTCAGATGCACTGGAGCCTGAGTGCCCCCCGAGCCCTGGGACGTCTGCTTTCTGCACTGCATTTTCTTTGATCAGTTTCAAGGTCCTTTTATTACGGTGCTGTTAACAAGAGACGGGAAGCGAGAGATGAAAACTAAACTCTGACCATATTAGGAAAAAAATAGGAAGAAGCATATAATGCTCCAAGTGGGGACAGCTGGGGTTGTTTCTTAGCCTAAAGCTCCGTAGCACCACAAAGGGGTGGAAAGGTAAAAAAGCAAGCAGGAGAGACTGAGAATGCACCCCACACACTGTGGTCACACTGAAGAGAGACGCTCGGCACCTTCTGACATGCACGGGCACGCGGCCAGGTGGGGTGTGCTTTCTGCTGTCAATTTCCTTCCCAAATAATTAACAACACTTGGGCACGTTCGCAGCCTTCACAAATCTCGTTTTGATGTGCGGGTCAGAGAAAACTGCTCAGATGAATGGTGCTTGGGTAGACTGAACTCCGGAATTTGGTTTTCTCTTCTTTTTAATAGGCATTCCCTGCCCTAATGGGTAGTCTTGCTGATGCTGTGTGTGGAAACCAGATTCCTGTGGCCCAGCTAAATGGGCTCTCCTTTGCTCTGACATGAAGTTCAGACACCAGTGTTGGGACTGGAGTTGGTTTGGTGGTTCCACAAAGCCATCGGGGACACAGGTTCCTTTTCTCTTCCTGCTGCACCATGTTTGGTGTGCGGTGGCCTCTCTCATGCTCACGGGACGGTGGCTGAACATGCAGTCACTGTGTTTGTGGGAGGAGCAGGGCTTACGGCAATAGGCAAAGGCTGGGTCTGTCTGTCTCCTTGGGACAGAGGACAACACCGTTCCTGGAAGCACAGCCAGTGGATGTCTGCTTATATCTCATTACTGCATGGGACCCCATCATCACTCCAGCCAGCAAGGAGACTCGGGGAGGTGAACATTGTCACCCGTGCACAGCACCGCTCTGAACAATTCAGAGTTCAATAAGCAAGAAAGGAGGCCAGTGTTGGATAAGCAGCCGGCTGTCCCAGGGCTCGGGAGGGCACCCTCTCCTCAGTCTTTGGATTCAGCTGCATGGGGGTGGGATGGCTGCAGCTGGAGCTTGGAGATGAGACCATGAAAGTCTGAGGACAAAGGCCAATGCCCTGTAAGGCCGAGCAGAAACTTGGGACTGTCTGATGGCATTGTGGAGTCTCTGAATCAACCAACTCTGGGCTTCCCTATCTTCTAGCCTTCTTATTTGGTTAAAAAAATACATACATATAAAATTACTTATATATGTATGTATTTCCCTGCCAATTCAGTCTGAGGTTGGGATCTGGAATGTTCAGTAAAAAATACTGTAACTGAGTTACTATGTACTGTAACAGGTTTCTACATCTCTCTGTCAAGTCTTTACACAAGAAAGTGTTTTTTAAATAAATTTTTTATTGTGGTAAAATATATATAATACAAAATTGACCATTTGAACCGCATTTAAGTGTGCACTTCAGCTGCATGGAGCACTAGCATATTATAAAATCACCACCGTCCATCTCCACAACTCTTTGATTGTCCCTAACTGAATCTCTGTCCCTGTTAAATACGAGTGTCACAGCCCTTCTACTTTTGTCTATGGGTGTGACTCCTCTAGGGACCTTCTGTATGAGGAATCATAGGAATTTGTCTTTTAAAACAGAGTGTGTTGATGAAGACTTGTGTGGTTATGAAGACAGAAAAGCCTAACTGAAATCTGTTTAAGAAATCAGAGCTGGTTTTAGGTATGGCTGGCTGCAGGGCCTCAAAGCTATGGAGAAGGCCTGGATTTTATTCTCTGTTCAGAGGCAGATTGTCCTGCCCATTGCCAAGTCTTCATCCTCTTTGGGAAAAATCACACGGAAAAAGACAAAAGCCACTTCTGCTTCTCAAGAGTTCCCACAAATATCCCAGAGTAGAGGCTTATTGGCTACAACAGATCATGTGCTTATCCCAGAACCAATCATGTGCTTCTTCCTCTCCTGGATTCTGATTGGCCAGGAGAGGATCACATGCCCACTTGTAGTTTCTGCTAGCCTCTGATTGGCCAGGCCTGAGTCACATGCCCACTTCTTGAACTGGGTGTTGAACTGGTCCTACTTAGGTCTGAGTCCCTGATAAAGTCTTGGGCACCAAAAAGGAGTGGAGACCTTTCTGGAAGGATGGAGACTCTGTACCAGATGGCAGATGGGCCAGATGTCCACTCTAGAGGCAGTTTTGATGTAGCCCAGGGGCAGTGCCTGTGCCACCTGGGATCCATAGCCTCCACACCTGGCTCTGATTACCCAGACCCCCGTATCCTTGGGCCCAGGGTGCCTGAACTGCACACGTGAGTTCTCCTGGCTCCTTTGTTCTCCTGGCTCCTTTGTTCATTCTTCCTCCTCCACCCTGCAGGACTCGAGCATCCTGTGCACATATGGTGCTATCCAGTCTCCCTTAATCGTGACTTTCATTCTAACCCTTGGAGCACTGCTGTTTATAGCTGATATCTCTGAGCACCCTCGCTGGGTTGGAGTCTGGGTGAAGCACTTTGCCTCCTCCTTCCACCTGACAGCACTCCCACCATCTTCCTCCGTTTCCTCTTGCTCTAACTGGATTCCACAGACCAGGTGATGGATAAAGAGTGGAGATTTGTGGAGCTCACAGTGCTGGAGGCTCGGGGTCCAGGAGCATGGTGCCTGCATCTCTTCAGCATCTGGTAAGGGCTTCAGGAGCATCACAGCACAGCAGGGCATGTCACCTGGCAAGACAGCAGGTGTCCAAGCTCCGTCCCTCTTCTTCCTACAAAGCCACCAATGCCAGTCTGGGGCCCTGCCTCACCATTTCACCTAACCCTTATGGTCCCTCATCGTGGCTTTCCTGAACATGGACAGCCCTGGCTCCTCTCACTAACTCCTCTCACGTTACTACAGGATGATTCTCAAAAACACAGTAAAATCATGAGTCATACAAATACAAAATGAACGTGTGTCAAAAATTTTAATGATGACGAATGGAGAAACCTATAAGATGTAACCCTTCTCAGGGGAATTTAAGAGGCAGAGACATACACAGGCCATGAAATAAATTGTGTAAGTAGTTAAGAAACTGACTTTCCCACACAGATGGGGAGAGAAATCCATTGTCTCTCCTCTGGGCATAATTTGTAAGCGTGTCTCCTGACAGGAGGCATTTGCATGGCTATCAGTTATCTACAATTTACAGAATCGCAAACCAGGTCAGGAAGACAGGCAGAAATTCTGTAGAGTGGAAGGACAGAGGGGTGTGTGCTGAACAGAACACAGCGTCGTTGGCCCAGCTCAGAGTCCACAGGGATGCTTCTGACGCTGTGTGGCTGCTATGCTGCCTAAAGCCAGATGGGCCAGCTGTCCTGACATGGCCAACACCCCAGTGCTCCTCTGTGTTCAGAACCCACAAAGCACAGGGTGGGTACGACGTCTGTCCAGTGCCCTCCTCTCTGCAGCCCATCTGCCCGGACCTGAGACTTCCCTTGGATGAGTATGTTGGCGGGAGTGACAGGTGCCTCTCCAGTTTCCTTGTAGTCACGGTCCTCAGCAGTTACTCCTGTGTCCCATGAGAACTGTCACCCTCAATGGCATGGCTCCTGGCAGGCAGAGATTGGAAGGCAGGGGTCTGACTCCTGAGCTCAAGCCTGAGTTCCCCTAGTTGGTATCGGTCTTGGTGCTGGTGTCACACATTTCCTTCCTGCTGAGAGAGCTGCTCAGGGCACGGTGACTGGGCTTCAGGTACGCACCGTGCACCGGGCTCTGTTTACATCGCCTTTCATATATCTTTGACCCACCCTTAAAGTGCTCCATTGGTGGGTTTCCACACATCTATTAACAGGTGCCAGCATCACCATCAACTCTAGAACATTCTCATCACCCCAGAAGGAAGTCCATCCCTTACTCGGCCTCCCTCCCCCAGCCTCTGGCAAGCTCGAGTCTGTTTTCTGTGTCTTGGACCTGCCTCCTCTGGAAGTTCCATGCAGACAGATCCCAAGCTGCGTGCTTCTTCCTGTCCTGCGTGGGACTCAGCACGAGGATATTCTCGAGGCCCAAGCAAGCCTCCCGTCAGGGCCTCATCCCTTCCGTGGCCGGTGACAGTTCACCATGTGGACCCACCATGTGGAACTGCCACGTAGGCTGCACTTGTCTTCTGGTCCAGTGTGTTTTGTCTCCATTGAGAGAAAAACGGGTACAAGACAAGGGAGGTGCATCACCATTTGTGCCCGATATGCGTGTTGGGCTCCACCAGGATGGCAACTGGGGGACATCCCCAGGCCTGAGCCTCTCCTACCGGGCTTCCTTGGAGCCAAAGCCATGCTGGACTATGATGTCTCTGAGACCGTGGGCCATCATTCTGTCCTAAGCTGTGGGAACAGGTCTCTGGGAGACCCTCTGGCCTTTCCCCCAGTGCCTTCTACAGGGGCTAACCCAGCTCTCCATCCAGCCTCGCCCCCTGAAGACCTATTGATCTTTTAAAAGTTTTATGGTCCCGTCTCAAGGTCACAAAGTGGGCACAGGCCTTTAGCCCCCACAGAGCCCAAGTCTGTCCTCACTTCTCAAGGCCTCTGCCTGGGCTACAAGAGGCCCCTCCACCCCACCCTCCTCCAGCTGCCTTGTTCTGGGAAGACCCTGCGGTTTCCAAACCAGATGCCACAGGTCAGCTGTACCATTGTGACTTACTCCTGTATGTGAAAGTCAACTGCCTTCCTCTCTCTCCTCCCTCTAATAAATACATTTCAGGAGGGAACTTCACATCCCGCCTGAACGTGAAACCAGCATCCTTTGCCATAAATAGAAGGCAGCCATAAAAGAAATGCAATTAAACCCCTGGCCTGGGGCCGCGCCTCTCTGTGCCGGTGGAGCTGAGTGGCCCTAAAAGGCTCCCCTCCTGTTTCCCAATGCCCCAGGAGAACCCCCTTCTTATCTCTTGCATGAGCAGAAGATGCATTTAAATTAGAATGTAGGTCATGCCTCCAAGCCAGGCAGCTGTCGGCCCCACGCCTCCCAAACTAATCCACTTAAAATCGTGTGAGAGCGCCTGCTGTATGCACACCTGGTAAGCAAAATTCACTGCCGGACTGTGGCTCCTGCCTGGTGTTTGGGGGCTGCATCCAAGTGGCATGGCCAGCTGCCAACAGTTCTTTGCATCTTCCTCCATGACCAGACCACCTCTCCCAGGTCCGATCTGGTGCCTCCTGCCCCCCACCAGTTATACCCCTTAACTTGCTTATCTACCCAAACTCACTGTGCCTCCAAGGCTGCTTCTCACGGCATTACCAATTACCAGATGCAAATGATTTTCTCATCGCTCCTTCCCCACGCTAAGCTTACCTGAGGATGGGAGTTTTAACTGTTTTAAAAAAGGTAATAGATAAACCCAGTTATAATTACAGGAAAAATCATAAAAATATGACTCCAGAAAGAAATGACCCGGGGGACTTGTGGGATTACCCACCACACCTGCCGGTGATAACTAACAGGTCCTCCAGGGGAAGGCTGCTGCCTCAAACCTGTTCAAGAAAACCAAGCTCCACTTCTGGAAGTGGCCCCATCTTGCAGCATCAGCGGGGAGCATGAGGAGCCCCCAGCCATGGCTGTGACCCCTGCACTGCAGCTCTGTGGAGGGTGGGGGCCCAGGGAGGGGCCCTTTCTCTGCCTCCCCTCCCAATCTCACTGCCCTGAAGCACAGGTTTGGTCACATGTGGCCCTTACTAGGAATTGTGTTCACCATAGTGTCATCCACTGAGGGTGTCTCAATGGCTGTGTCAACATAATACTTGGAAATTGCTGAAATTGGCCACTTTGTGGCCACATGCTGGATCCAGGAGAGCACAAACACCCCTCTTGCATTACCCACCCTCTTCTGGGTTAGTTAGCTTTCATTGCTATGACAAAATGCCTGAGACAAACCAACTTTAAAGGAGGAAGGTTTATTTTGGTTCAGGGCTTCAGAAGTTTCAGTCCACAGTCTCCTGGCCCCACTGCCGTGGGCCTGTGGCCAGGCAGAACATCATGGCAGAGCATCGGGTGAAGCAAAGCTGCTTGCCTCATAGCAGCCAAGAAAGCAGAGGCAGAAAGGAAGGGCCAGAGTCTCGATGTCCTTTCAAGGGCATGCACCCCGAGACTCCCTTCTGTTCACTAGGCTCCAGCTCCTAAAGGCTTCACCTCCTCCAGAGAGTGCTGTCCACTAAGGATCAGGTTTCCAACATGCAAGCCTTTGGAGGCCATGTGAGATCAGAGCCATAACGTCCTTCAAACATATCGCCCTGGGTCTCTGGCTGAATAGATTTGGAGGACAATGCGATTTCTCTTGCCCATCAAACATCATGTACATACACAAAAAAGGCCCTGATAAGTCCTGCTGAAGGAAATGGCTGGTGGAAGCTCTGCTCCCTCCCCCACCCTGGCTGACTGGGAGCCAACCACAGAGTTCACTCAGATGTGCTTGCCACCTGCTTATACCCACCTGCATGCTGGGCAGGTGACAGGGAGAGGAGGAGAATGACAAGCAGGGCCCTGCCATCGGGGTGGAGATGTGTGAGCCAGAAGGAGCCAGGACAACTGTCTTGACCCCTGGGCTGTGGAACCAGAGAGAAGCAAGTCGGCCCCAGGGTGGTCAGAAGGCCTCAGAGGGATGTGAACTGCTCTAGACCTGGACAGGACGCCGAACCAAGGAGCAAGGAGAAGGTGGGAGAAACGGGGAAGCTGAGGCGGAGTCGGCCAGGTGGTGGGAGAGACCTGGCCAGCCTGGTTCAGATCCACTCGGCCCACTGACTGCGGGACCTGGGTCGGTAGCTGATCTCTCCAAGCCCCAGTTCGCCATCTGTGAAATGGGAACACCACGGTGAATTGTCGTCACGAGGTGGAAAATGAACCCACAGAGCAGCCCGAGTAAACAGCCTGGCAGATGTCAGCCTGCATGGCCACCACCTGGCTGGGGCAGTCCAGGTTCTCAGCCCCCGAGGGGAGGTTGGGCCACCCGACTGCATGCGCTTTACTCCATGCCGCATTTTAAAATCAACACGATGAATCTCTGATTGTTCTACAAAGCACAGAGGCGCCTCTATGGTGCCAGTCAGCCAGCCTTGAGGAGGAGTTGGGCGTTTTTTTGACAGCGAGGTCCCCACCGCTCCTGATAAGCAAACTGGCACCAGTGACTCCTGTCCTCAGATTGCTGCCTATAGTTATGGGACCCCTCTACCTCGGAGGGGTTTTCCCAGCTTCCTCTCTACATCCACCCTGGGCCAGCGAGTCCTTGTGACACGCGTGCCCTGTGCCTCGGAGGGTGTAGAGCAGCACCATGGCCTCTAGCCACAGATGCCCAGGGCTGGCCCTCCCCTGCCCTGGCACGATGGCACAAATGTCCCCAGGGGCAAAGCTGCCCTGGGCGAGAACCACAGGTAACACCCACCAGCAAACAGCCCTATAGATGCCCCGGGAACATGGTGAAGAAAATGGGCTGGAGTCAGAGGAAGGTTGCCAGGCTCTGGGGAGCAGGAGCAGAGAGAAAGCAACCCCTGGTGTTTCCTGTGGACGCCCCAATTCCCAGCCGCTCTGACTCCAGTGCGGTTCTGTTTGCCTCCGACACTGGGAACTTCTTTTTTTTTTTTTTTTTTAATTTTTCTTTCTTTTGAAAATACAAACTAACAAAATAAATGTTTAATTTGCAAATTGCAGTGAGCTCCCAAACACAGCAGTCCTTGAACAGGGAAGCACACAGATGGGAGCGAGATCCGCGGAGTCTTCCACCTCCGTCTAGAGGGGAGGCGACCAAGCCTCTCTGTCACAGCCGAGGGGGGGACAGCTGCTTCAGGGGGCTTGGCAGCGTTTCCCAGCTCACTTTGACTTTCCTTTGATCGATTCTCATCACAGCGGTTACAAAATCCCAGGCTCCTTAGATCTGAACCTCTTTCCCAGTCTTTAAAATGCAAAGTTGGCCAATTTAATGACCGGCCAGGATATTAGCCACGTTTGGGCCCAGCTGGAGCGCATTCCAGAGTCAGGCAGTGGCATCCGGATGCCCGACCTCCCCTCTCATCTCTTTTGACTGCATTAGCTCGCCGGGGCCAGCTCAGGGCCATCCAAGTGGCGAAGACATGGAGAAAACAGATGTTTTATTCACAGTCCCTGGAGAGGAGAATGGGGTGATGGAGAGCTGCCGCTTCCACACCATGCACAGAAGGTGGAGAAAAGCCGAGTGCCACATGGGGGTGGGGAGCGCTGCAGGGGTGCCGCAGGAAGACCCACCCTCATGGCCTCAAGTTTCCTCTGCCAACGCTGCTCCCCGACCTCATGGCAGGCAGGGAACTGAGTATGAGCGGAACAGAAACTAGAGCCTTATGACCCAGCCTCGGCCCGGCCTTGCTGGGGAGACGACCCACAAGAGGACATTGGAGGGGGCTGAACCTGTTCTAGAACACGCCAGGAGCAGCCTCGAGAGTAAGAAAAAGTGAGCAGGCAACTGGCTGCCAAGGGGACAGGAGAAAGGCACGCGGAGCCATGGAGATCCCATTCCTCACCAGGGTCAGCATGGCTTCCAGGCACACCCTGAAGTGACTTCACAAGTGCACACTCATATTATCACCATGACATTGTGTTCCGGAGAAGGAAAGGACTGTCCCTGAATTCTGCACTTCCACCAGCTGGAATGGTCCACGGCTATTGAAAATGGGTTGTGCCTGCTCCGCCCATCTGCAAAGTAAGAAAAGCGAGGCGCAGAGCCGCACGGGTGGCCGCTGTCCCAGGTGGGGAATGAAGGTGGACCATGGAGTCCAAGACCTCAGCTGGCCACAGGAGGCGCACACCAGCCTCCTCTTGGAGGAGCCCCCCCCACCACCCAGCAGCTGAGTTCAGAGAGACGGAGAGCAGCAGGTGCCAGCGGCTGCAGAAATGGGAAATGGGGCTACTTGGATGGGCACAGAGCTCAGTTTTGCAAGATGAAAAGCATTTTGGAGTCGGCAGCTGTGCCCTGCATGACACCACGGACTTGCTCAACACTACTCACGTGGGGTCACGGTGGAGAAGTGTGGAGAACTTTGGTGAATGCAGAAGATCTCAGCAAGGCTATCCAGTGGGAGGGAAGTTGGGAAATTAAATGCTGGGAGTGGAGGGAAACTTACCTTCCCTGCACCCTGTATTTTTATGTACTATTTAAATCTTTTGTTACTATGTATGTGTGTTACATTTAAAATTTTTTTAAAATGTAAAAAAAAAAAAAAAACTAAACAATTGCATTAGCCAAATGTGCTTACTTTAGCAATACATATAATAAGTACCTTCTATATGCTTACGAGTAATTTATAGTATGTATTTATATTAATATGTTGTGCTTTTATAAATATGTAGTATGTATTATAAAGATAAATTTAGTGGTATTTATTTAGCAACCTGTGACCTACTTTGCAAGACCAGAATTCTGTTCTGTTACAGTTAAAAAGATTATTAGCTACAGGGTGAAATGGGGTTGCAGCTTGTATTTTTCCACTATTACATAAGCAAATAAAACCACCAAACTGCTGTCTTTTTAAAAATATTCCTTCAAGACGTAGGACTCGTCCTCTGCATTCGCCACACTTCCCTCTTTCACAGCAATCATGCCTGTTGTGAAAAGAAGTCCTGGCAACTATTAAACAGACAGCCCAGTGGACGTGGGAGGAGTCCAGGTGAAACCAGGAGACATGGCGGATTCTGAAGTGGAAAGGAGCCCCCGCCACCCACGCCTGTGTCCTGGCTCCAGTGCCGTCCCCACTCTCCCACCCGGAATCGTCCTGCAGGCACACCTGTTGCAGGTCCAGGTCACCCTTCTGCAGCCTTCGTTCCAACTCGGCGAGTTAAGGGGACCCTGCCCCGAGATGCCCCTGAGTGCCCCTTCTGGGCCTCTGGGTCTCACCTGGGGATGCAGAGGCTGTAGGAAGGGGACAGAGTGGAGCCAAGGGCCCCAAAGCTCAGAGTTTCAGTCCCCGCTCTGGGTTCCTCCCCTCAGCTCCGTGCACTTGCACTGGAGGGAGAATTAGTCGGGGCCAGGGCAGGTCATCTATGGCTTCCTTCAGAGTCTGTGTCCTAGTAGTGATCTTGCTTGCAGTGAGTGTTGGTGACAGTGGACATCAGAGGCCAAATAAGCCACAGAAGCCCTGATTCCTGAGGCATTGTGGAAAATGATGCCTTTGTCCCTTCCAGCTGCTATAATGAAACACCATAGACCAGGAGGCCTTAAACAGCAGAAATGTAGAGAGCACAGTCTGCAGGTCCAAGGTCAAGGCACCAGCCCATGTGGTGTCAGGTGAGGGCTGCTCCTTCACAGTGTCTTCCCACCTGACCTCTCACAGCAGGAGGAGCAAAGGCTCTCTTTTCTAAGGCACTAATCCCTTTCTCAAGGACCTCACCCTTATGACCTGATTTCACCCTAAGACCTCACCTTCAAACTCGCCACCCTGGGAACTGAGGTTTGTGTGGAGCTGGGGGACACAAGCATTCAGACTGTAGAAGATGGCTTTAGTGGGGTCATGTGCCCCATGGCACTAAGTCAATCAAATTGCAAGATGAGAAAGTGACCTCATCTCCATCTCTCTCTGGACGGGGCTCCCTCTGGCAGTGAGACCCGGGGCCCCCGTCCTCTAGCTCCTCAAATTTTGGCTGTGCGTCTCATTTTCAGCTTTATGGATTGACAGAAAATCTTCTGCTAAACAAGTGTATGTAGGCCTCAGAAAAAAAGCAAGATGATTTACAGAGGAAATACAAAGTAACTAACAGAACAAATGGCCCTTAGATCTGGCCAAACACCATGTGCGTGCTGTGCATTCCAAATTTGAAGTTTGGAGTCCCAAAGACAATCAGCAGCAGCTCCTTAGTGCTAGGAGTGGCTCAGGTCTGGCTCTGGGCACCTGCTGTTAGCAACTCATGCTACTGTGACTAACGGCCTGGGGGGGGTGGGGGGTAGATGCTTCCATGCACCCTGTCTTAAAGGTGAAGAAATGATCCCTATGTCTGGAGACTCCGAGGTCAAGCTCAGGTGAGGGACAATGGGTGGCTTAGGCCTGTGTATGTGCTTTTTGGTCATTTACTTCACTGGTGGGTGGTGGATTGTTGGGGCTGCAAGAACCCAGCCTGGACCCAGTGTGGGGGCTGTGTCCCCTGAGATCCTAGGCTGGATCCCACCAGGACACGCTGGCTGGGTTCAGAGGAGGGGGCTCGGAAGGTGCTTACGTGATGAGGCTGGTACTCTATGAATGGCAGTAGGGCTCTCAGGAAAGGGATTGGAGGGCAGCCTATGAGGACACAGCAAGAAGGCACCGTCTGGGACCAGGAGGCTGGCCCCATCAGGCCACCCTGTCCCTCTTCATGTCCCCTCTCCTCTCCTCCCCACTTCAAATGAAAGCTTCAACAAAGACTTCTGCCCCCAACTGAGCTGGAAGCTGCTCTCTGGATCCTGGGGCCATCCTCTGAGGGCTGCCTCGCTTAGCCCAGAGACACCTTCCTATCATCAGTCACACAGCTAGTAAGAGTGGGAATCTTCTCCTGCACGTGGCTGACATCTGCATGGGATCTGGGTTCCGGTTCTGCCATCACCTGTCCTTGAGACAGGCACTCCTTCTGAGGCTAGCACCTCCCATGCAGGGCCAGAAACTGGTGCACACTGGACACACACACTCCTACACACCGTGAGCACTGATGCAGGTGGTTTCCCTCCTAACCCAGCAGCTCAACCCCCTGAGCAATCCTGAAGACAGAGCCAGGTGACAGCAGTTACTGAAACTCTTCTTGCCCCTCATGCTTCCTCTACTGCATCTGGATTTCCAGGTCTCTCAGTCCCCTCTCCTGAGCTCACCTGCAGAATCGTAGAGAGCGCTGGCTGTTGCCTTAGGAGCTTACCTCATGTGCTCTGGCTTTCCTGCGCTAGGGAGGGCTTTCTCTGAGTCCCAGCTTATAAAACAAGAAAGGACAGAAAATCAGGCCGAGTGAGTAGCAAAGCGCCTGCTCAAGGCTCTGGTGGTGTCTGAGAATCACCATCTGCCCCGGTCAGCACAGTTGTGCAAACTGCCAGCAAAGCCCTGTGACCAGGAAGCTAGGCGGAAAGGAAGGGTCTGGGGAATTCATTATTAGGTGCCTCCCCCATCAGCAGCACCTCCTGCCACCTTCCCAGCCCCCACACAGACACTGGCACCAAACTCCATGAAAATCGGGATGCATTTTGTTGCTGCTGTGTCCCCAGCTCCTTAAAACCTGCCTTGCATGCTGTAGGTGCACAGTAAACATTTCTTGAAAGACTGCGTGTCACATGCTGTAAATGAAGGTAGCTAGAAACCTCCCAGCCAGTGCCCAGCGGGCCCAGCACCGCTGTCCCTCCCAAACAAGGCTGGGAATAGAGAGAGCAAAGGGAGGAACAGCTGTCACGGCTGCTTTGTAACACTTGAGTGCAAGGAGGGCTCTGGGATTGAAACCATTTGTCAACAGGACGATGTTTTCCATTTCCAGTGTGAACACAGTATTATTCAATTCCCAACAGCCCTGGGTCCGGGGAGTCCCTCTAAATGGAGTTTACTTGAAAATGAAATTGCAGCCTCGGAACTGATTTCTCAAAGGATGCGGTTCATTTTGGCATCTTTACTCTCCATTCCGGCGGTTTCCAAGTCACCTAAGAATGGCTTTTTCTAAATGGAAGGTCCCCTTGGATGGGCTCGGCTAGATAGTTACAGCTTCAGGGCTGTGGATTTGAAAAGCGCCCCTGGCTCTCCATCACGGCTGCTCCAGAGAGCCAGGCTCTGCAGAGGGAGGGCTGCTGGCCAGCAAGCATTCTTTCTCAAGACGGGTCAGAAGGGTCAGCGCAGCTGGGAGAGAACCCGGCTCCCCAGGGGACAGAGTGGGGAACATCAGGTTTGGTCCCCCATTGATTTTTCCACTGGCTGCATTTTCCCCTGGTATCTGACCCTCTTCCTGCAGCAAGTGATGGCCCACAGGGGAGACATTTGTTCACGGCATCTGTTGCCTTTGAAGCCAAGCTGCTCCTTGTCGGAATATAAGGAACCGTTTAAAGATGAGTGAGTCCAATGTGGTTTCCAGGGCCTGAGCAGGGCGGGGATTTCTCCTGGAGCCTGCTGTCCCGAGCTCTGGCTTCCCAGAGTTGGCGACAGGTGTGAGGTGAACAGCTCTGTTGCCAATGTTAACTCCAAGAGCTCAACACCCTGCTCTTACAGAGGGAAGACTGAGCCCAGCAGGCTCAGTCAGTCTGTTTGTGGATGCCTAGCAGCAGAAGCCAAATCTGGCTAAGGTAACCCTGGTTGGGGGTGGGGGGAGGGCAAGAAGCAAACAGCAGATGGTCACAGGGAGGGCAGGACAGCAGCCTCAACAAGGGCTTGGGGTGGGTGACCTGGCACCGCCACACTGCACCCTGCGCTCTCCTTTCTTGGCAAGGCTGGACGGCAAGGACCTGGGAGGGCACAGCACCCAGCTCAGACTCACTGGCCACACAGAACCTGAGGGTCAAAACTCAGACGCTGTGATTTTAAAGTGGGGTGGGGGAGCCACCAGGAATTGATCACCCATCGCAGCTCCATGCGACAGCAGAAGGGTCATTCCTCAGAAGGAAACCATCATCCTGTGTGCTGTTTAGACAGACAGATGCTGGGAAGTTCTGAAGTATGCACCCTGAGTGTCCCATGGGGTCCAGAGGAGGATGGGAACAGGACAACGACGGCTGGTCCTGGACTGCACGGAGGCCCTGGTGCCCAACCCCACGCAAGAGCCCTTTTAGTGAAGTCCATGTGTGAGCGAACACGTGGTCAAATGCTTCGACATAGCCACAGTGGAGCCTGGGGTGGAGAAGGCCGTCCCCTTCAGCAGAGCTGGTTCTTTGTAGCTTGTCTATTTTCTGTTAGGGATGCTGTCCAGGCACCTCGTGATGGTTTTTCCTGAACTACAGACCCAACACACTGGGTGAGTGGAGAGCAGGTGGTTGACACTTGGCCCTGGCCTGTCCCTGACACTGAGGGGCCACTAGAAATTGAAGGCAGGCTTGTCAGGGCAAGTGGGGTGCCCTGGTGCCTCAGTTTCCCATTGAGCCACAGAACTGCAGCTGGTTGGAGAGATGGCAGCTATGTATGTCCATCATCCTGTCTGGAAGCTGGCTGCCTCCTCCCACCTGGCCTCCAGCTCACTTCTGCTTCTCAGAAGACATCAGCCCAGTGGGCGTGTCCTCCAGAGAGGACAGTGAGTGCTGCTGGGAGGAACCAGAGGTGATCCTCAGGAGGCCGTGAGGCACGCACCAGGCCTTGGGGGATCAGGGCCATGATGCCAGAGGTGGAGCAGGGACCCAGAGTAATCCTCTGAACAAATGCAGGTATGGTCACCCCTCCTGTTCTTCCAGGCACTGTGCTAAGCCTCAGGGACCCCACAGGGACCTGACAAAGTTTCATCTCAAGGAGCTTAACCCTCGGCAGGGGGGAAAGTGCAGCGTGGGCACTGGGGGTGAAACCTTGAGTCTGGCGTTCAACTTTCAGAATGTCACGACTTCTACGCTGGGTGACAGGATGGAGCCGGCCATGTGCTGAGAGCCAAAGGGAGCAGCCATGCAAAGGTGGGGTGAGCTCAGTGGGTCTGTGCAGCAGCCAAGAGCCCAGAGCAGCGGCACAGGGAGGAGGGAGACGGAGGATGAGAGGGAAAGACGTAGTGACCCAGGGAAGGACACAGGTCCTCTAACTAAGGTAGGAAGTCAGGGAGACAGTTAAAGATAGAAGTGGCCTCAGGAGCTGTATATTACAGAAGGACCTCCCTGCTCACAGGAATGTCACCTCCCTGCTCACCTCCCTGCCCTCTCTGGCTTGTGGGGTGAGCAGGGGCAGGGGTGCCACTCCTCACAGTGGGAAGACAGCCATGGACAATGATGGACAGGTCAAGCCACAGAGCCTGCTGGAGAACTGGCTGCTTCCAGGCCAGGCAGAGCATGCCCTGAATAACCCCCGCAGGACTGAGTGACACTTAGTGACACTCAGAGCAAAACCTCCAGGAGCTTCGAGTCCCCGGCCTCCCATACCAGCACTGGAGACCCGGGGAGCTCCCGCTCCCTCCCTGCTGGGCAGCTGCTCCCACTGCCTCCCTGTCCTGCCCTCTTCTCCTACGGTTTCCCAGTCCACTCCCTCCTGGCCCATCCTTTCCAACCCTCTCTGCTCTTCTCCCAGGACCCTGCCCACCACCAGAGGCCTCTGCCTGGCAGTCCACTCTGCATGGCCCTTGCTACTCTTCCTTGTAATCCAGTTGCACCCAGATCCTTCCATGGGAGCCCCACATCCTGCTGTGTCAGCTGCTCGCTGTCTTGGGATCCAGGAGGGTCTGAGCCAGGGAGGAGAGTGGCCCCCAGTATGCTTCTTCCCCATGTGATGCATTTTATTTATTTTAATACAAAAAAAAAAAACCTTTTAAAGATAAAAGGCAGACAGTATTGAGAACATGTAAAAAAGCACATGTTGGGCTGGGGATGTGACTCAAGTAGTAGCGAGCTCGTCTGGTATGCATGAGGCACTGGGTTCAATCCTCAGCACCACATAAAAGTAAAATAAAAAGATATTTTTTTTTTAAAAGTGCATGTGGAAGGACGGAGTTTGGAGGACCCCATCCCACTGCCACCACCAGCAGAGGCAGGGGTGTCGGACACTGGGTCCCTCAGGTTGCTCCCCTAGGTGTTGGGACACATCTTAGGTCCTCAGGGGTCTTCCCTCACAGGGCCCCTTCCTAAACCCTGGGGGTGCCTTCCCCTGGTCAACTCCACCCTGGGCAGGTCTCAGCTCCTGTCTGTTTCAGGGAAGCTACTGTCACCTCCTGGCCAGTCGCCCCTAGCTGGGGCATTGCGCTGGACCTCCCTCAGTGGAGTGGGCGGAGGTGCTCGTGTGGGAGTCAAGGTGGGCAGCGCTGGCCAAGGGCCCACTTGGTCTCAGTCCATCACTCCACAACCTGCAGAATGGACTTTCCAAGCTCCCTTGCTAACTGGGTCATGGAGGGTGGGGGGCTGCCAGCACTGGGTCCTTTCACCTGGATTACAGCAAGGGACCAAACTTGCCCACTGGGCTGTTGGCTCTGTGCAGCCAGAGGGAGGCCCTGAGGAAGGGCGAGAGTCGGAGGGTGGAAGGAGGAAGCTGAGGGCGCTCTCTCGGCTGCAGGGTTTCTCTGGAAGAGGCCCTTGTCCTTCATGGCTCCAGCCCCACAGCTCCGCTCTGGGACCCAACTCCTGCGCTCTCCCCACACCCATGCGCGACCTTGTCCCTCACCTCTGGAGGCAGAAGTGTCTTCCCCCTTTTCACCTACCACCCCACTAGTCCTTGGAGTGAGTCCCTCCGCAGAGCCTCCTCGCAGGGACAGCTCTTCTGTCTCAGGCACAGTGTATGTCTCAGGCAGAGGCCCTCTGTGCTCTGACTATGGGGCTGTCTGTGGCACCAGGAGGCCCAGGGCAGGGCCAGGGGGCCAGGGCACTCAGGCCTGCCTCTACAGCTTGGCTGGGATGAGACCCTGTCCCATCTTGCTGCTGCTGACTTGGGTACAAGAAAAAGACCTTCGTACTTGATACTACTCCCTTAAAAACCAAACCAACAAAAATCAGTGCTTCTTTACCCTACCTGCCCCTGGGGTGTCCTCAGAGGCTTTGCCAAACAAGAAGAGGGACGTCCAGGCCCACCCCCTGCTGGCCCAATCTGAAAGAGAGAGGGGAAGGCCACTTTTAAAAAGCACTGGTATCTCCTTAAAGCCCAGCAGGCCCTCCTGCCATCAATCAGGGCTGAGCATCTTAAATAAGACAGCAGAGGTTCTGAGTTCAAGTTCCTTCAGAGTACTTGTGGTCTGCACCCCCAAGTTCAAAGAGAAGCACTTTCTCAACTCCAAGGGGACCCGAAATTGGAAACATCATTGTAGTCAGGTGCCAAAGAAGGGAACCCAGGGGACCAGGGCAGAGCAGCACCTAGGCTTGATGATCTACCACCACTGGGCAGTCTCCTCACCGTGTCTGTAGCCAAGTAAGCAGTGAGTGGAGAGCAGGGTCTGGGGACTCCTGGGTTGCCCACAGGTGCTGTGGGCCACAGTGGCTCACTTCCCCGTCTCTCACACAGTGCCTGGCACAAATCCGTGTTGGTCAGTGTCCAGTGGCTGGACGATGGATGAGTGGGCACAAAACTGGTTGAGGAAGCCTTCTGTTTTCAAAGAGGAAACTTTCCTTTATCCCTTCAGGGCCTTCTCATCTCAGCAGTTAGCGCTGCCACAGAGACCCGCAGCTCATCAATTACAAACATTAACTGTAAATTACAATTCTGCATAGTTAATTCGGCCTCCTCATTATGTATTTAGTAGAGCTTAGCAGGCATAAAATTCAATAGCAAGCTTTGGAACAGATCCAGCGTCTGTCTTCTGTGATATTCGGAAAATGCAAAGTTTCAGGAGTGGACCTCGAGCGTGTCTGTGCTGGAGAGCCTCCAGGGGGCTCTGCCTTTCGCTTTGCTCCTGGAACAGGTTCAAGGCTTCTGGAAGAGCTGATAGCTCCCAAGGATGCGCCTGCACTCCCTTCCAAGGAAGCCGACTCCCGTCTTGAGCAAAAATTAATATTAACCTGACTAGTGGAAGGAAAGAAAATCACGAGTCTCAGGGAGCTTGGCTTGGGGAGCAATCGCTCACATGTCACGCATTCAACAAATATTTGCTGGGTGCCTCCCATGGATTATGGCAGTGATGAGACCTGAGGAGGCAATGGAAGGGGCCATGTCGTGCTGTCAGGGAGCTGGCCTTGGAGAAGGAGGGGGCATGAGGTCCACCAGGTGCAAAGGGGTGCACAGTGTAATGTGTGGACATGTAAATGAAGGGGCAGGGTGAGCCCGCAGCGGAGGCGAGGGTCCAGGGTCATGTGAAGAGTGTGTCATGAACAGCAGGGTGCATGCAGTGAGGGGCCAGCCGAGGTGGAGAGCAAGGGCAGACGCACTTGCTGTGTTTGAGTAGCACCAGGGCCAGATGGGAGCGGCCGGGGGATGATGAGGAGATGAGGAAGCCGCGTGGAGGTGGACTCCTGTGACCAGGATTTGAGAGACACTGGATCTTGGGGCCAGGCTCAGGCTGGCCGCTGCCTGGGCACTGTTAACCATGCTCAGCTTCACTGGGGAATACAGTGGGCTTTCCCATGGACACACCCCAGTGTGCAGAATGGCATGTGCCGCTCCAGGCCTCCCCTGCCGCTCACTCCCGTCTCCCCCAGCCCCCACCCCTCCTGTAGGTGGAAAGCCTGATGGGGTTCATGCCAGGCTTGCTAAGGCATTTCAGGTGGAAACTTGGTCATTTGGGCCCGTTAGGCTCTGCAGGGTTCTCTGCAAACTTGACCCAGCTGACAAGGCTCATCGTGACATAGGGCTGCAGAGGACACCAGGCCCTCGGGTCGTCTCTCTCTGATGGCCTCACATGAAGGAACTGCCAGTTGCTTCCTGTGTGCCAGTGTGGTGGGTGCTGAGGCCCCCCCTCACGGAGCAGCCACGTTCAGTGGTCTCTGTTCACAGTCCAGGCCATCTTACTGTCCACCCATCCTCCTGCTGGACACTGAGATGGAGTTCTGCCTCTATCCCCTCTCAGCCACCTCAGAAGACTTCCCTGGAGCTGGGCATACATTTCACTGCATTCTGGACCAGTGGGGCCTTGGTGGGCTGCAGGGTGGGTGGGCTTCTGGGCTCCTTTCTGCTCTTGGCATCCAATTTCTTCTCCACCTATGCCCTATCTGTGCCATACTCTGCTCAAAAGCAGAGTCAGGAGTCTCTGCTCCAACACTGGTGTGAACTGGGAGTCTTGGCAACCACACACCCTGCGGAGTTTCAGTGGGGTTTGGAATGACGCATGCATGGAGCCTGGGCCTGTGCCTGGAACATAGTGAATCTCATTAACAGTAGGGTCTTCTTTCCATTCTGTATGCACTTTAGCAAAATCTCTTGAAAGGCCAGGCACAGTGGTATACACCTGTAATTCTAGCAGCTCAGGAGGCTGAGGCAGGAGGATCATGAGTCCAAAGCCAGCCTCAGCATCTTAGCAAGGCCCTAAGCAACTCAGTGAGACCCTGTCTCTAAATAAAATATTTAAAAGGGCTGTGGATATGGGCCAGTGGTAAAGTACCCCTGGGTTCAATCCTTGGTTCAAAAACAAAAACCCCCCTTAGGCAGGTAACCTCACTCTTGAAAATCATACCACCAGTCCTTCAACGCCAGGGAAAACACTGCTTCCTTCTCGATCCGAGTCAAGCCATCGTTCCCAGCCTTGGCCGAGCTACAGGAGCTATGGCTGCAGCAGGGGGAGTCCTACCCCCTGTAGGCTGCTCCCCTCCCTGTGGTGGGAACACCCGTGATCCAGTGGGGGTGATGCCGCTGAGCCTCAGAGATTTGAGAGCCTTAGAGATGGTCACAAAAGAATATGCTGCAGGAGATGCAGCCAGGTGTAGGCGGGAGCCGTGGAGACTCTGCAGCCTGGCATCAGGACAGGCCTCCCGGGGGCCTCCGCAGACCCAGCCTGTGGGCAGTGGAGTTTGGTCATGTGCAGTCCCAAGGAGCCATGGTTGGCAGGAGACAACCAAGTAGCCAGGCAGCGGTGGCACCTCCAGCAGGCCCAGCCAGCCAGGACCCTCCTCCATGGCAGGTGGGGAGGTCCCCGGTGCCCTCACTAGGAGAACAAAATTAAGTCCTGGAAACTCAGGAGTGCCTGTGGCCAGGGAGGAGGATGCCCTGGAGGTCATGGGGCATCTAAGCCAGGGCCTCTGGTTCCTGGGGCAAGAGCTCATCTCCCAATTTGGAAACACTCCAGACCCCAGACCCCTCATTGTCCAAGACCAAAGTTTCACTCCTGAGATGCAGCCCGACTGGACTGTCCAGACCTTGGGTTTATTTTCCCTTCCAGAGGGATCCTGGCGTTTCATTAATCACGATTCTCCGGGCCCCAAGTCAGGCTCAGAGAGCTCATGGAGGATCCAACTGTCCCAGAGCTTGGGCTGGTGCATCCATTATCTCCAGCTCAGCCACGGACTGTGCCAAGTGCATTCAGCCCTCAGCCTGGAGCAAGCCCCGAAGACCCTGCAGGTTCTTTTGTGGCTGATTCTCGCCCTGGCAAAGGGAAAGGTGGCTCTCCTCCACCCAGCACCAGCGCACGCTCAGGGGGCCACTGCTCAGTGCATCTGGTGTGTCTTCCGTGATGTGCGATGGAAAACCCTCTTGAATTTGCCTGCAAACAGGTGGCCTACCCTCAAGACTCCAGCCTGAGACGGTGCCGATGGGTGACTCACTGCTTAGGCAATCCTGGTCTGAACCCCAAGGCTCCCCAGGACCCTGGACAAGTGGACACCCCTCCTTCCTGGTTCTTCTCAGTTCTGGTGATGGAACAGCTGCGGACAGTGCCACCACCTTCCTTCTCCAGCTGACGGCGAGGACTGGCAGGCTCCCCTCGAAGGTCCAGATAGTGTGTGCTTCAGGATATGCAGGCGATGCCGTGACTCACACCTGCCTCTGTGTCACCAACACAGCCACAGACAGAACGCAAGCTGTCCCACAGGGCTTTGCATCAATAAAGCGTGACTTGCCAAAGTAGCCAGCTGCTGTTTGGTCCAAGGACACAGTTGGCTGTTCCCTGTCTTGAGAAGGTCCTTTGGTGCCTGGGAGGCCGTGTCTGGCCACAGAGGCGGGTGCCAAAGAGCACTGCACTAGGGAGCAGGAGACACAGCGCTCTGTGTGGATGCTGCCACTCAGGTCGGAGGAAGCCATGTTCCCTTTCCAGGCCTAAATTTCGGCATCTGAGAAATAAAGTCTGGACTGTCGCTGGCTCTGAAGTATGCTAGGTGAGCTTCCTGAACATCTATCTGGGCTCCCTGCCCCAGGATGCACAGAATAGTTGGAATTCTTAGGTTCAGACACAGGGGCCCTTCAGCTAAGGAGGCCTTCTGAGCACAAGAGGCTTCACTGAAGTACACTCGGCGATTCAGACAACCTTGGGAGACTGGGAGAGCCGCCGAATTGAAGGTATTAACCTCCTAGCCAGAGCCAGGGCAGCAGGGATAATAGAGACCATGAAAAAGTGACCAGGCTCTGCAGAGACCCCATCACCAGCGACTGAGAATATGAGGACCAGGGTGCCTGCCGGGAGCACCCACAGCCGCCCTGAAGAACCCGGAACTCAGCCCTCCAGGGAATCCCAGCCTCCTCCACTGCTGATGTTTCATGACCCCTTTTAACTCTGAGCCCCAAATGAGTGGGGTCTGCCTTGTGGACCCTGCTATGAGCCTGCATCTGGCTGCAGGGGAGCCTGGGAGTGGGAAGAGCTTGTTATCCCCAAGGAGAGAGGGAGGGACCAGCTGGGAAGGAGGGCAGGGGTTGGAGACGATATTGCATCTGCTGCAGGTATGACACTAAATATAAGGAGTCTGCTTAGTTCAAGGCCACACGGATGCACACAGCCAGCCCAGGCCCACTGGCTTATCTCTTCATCAGGAGCCTCCTTGAGGCCCAGGCTGATGCCAGCTCCATGTTCAACACCCCAATCCTGGACCCATAATGTGTGGCTGCTGCTCTATCCTGGCCGCCCACTCCCAAGCTGGAGGTGGTGGCCCATGCTAGGTGCCCCACCAAACCCTGGCCTCTTCTTTATCTGTAGAGTCTAAGATTGCCTTGGAGGGGGAAGGGAGAGGGTCTTTGAAGGAGGTCAGCCTGACGCCACTCCCCTCTGCTCCCTTCCAGAAGCAGCAGTCTGTTCAGCGAGGTTGTGCAGATGAACTTTGAGATCGCCAGCTTCAGCAGCCTCTCGGGGACTCAGCCCATCACGTGGCAGGTGGAATATCCGCGGAAGGGGACCACCGACATCGCTGTATCCGAGATCTTCATCAGCCAGAAGGACCTGGTGGGCATCGTGCCGCTGGCCATGGTAAGATGTGCTGCCCTGGCCGCCCCCGCCTCGACACGTGCATTGTTGCAAACCCAGGGGTGCTGACCCCCAGCCTCCCACCTCCCTCCAGCCGGGAGGAGCCATTATTGACTCAGTGAGCTGTGGGCCCTTGTGGTGCCTGCCACGCCCAGGCCACATTCATCCTTACCTACTTACCTCTTCTTTAAGTCCATTTCCTTTCTTCTGTTTCTTTTCTATTAAGAAGCTTTGTGGGCCGTGCTGCGTACCCATTGGGGTGGGCTAGGTTATGCTGTGGCCACAAGTGACTTTGAAGTCCCGGGGACCTGAGTCAGCAAATGTCATTCTTGGTTAGACTGCATGCCTGGAAGCTCAGGGAGCTCTGGACCGTGCAGTCCTTGAGGGGCCCTCTAGCTCTTCCTGATCCCTACTCCATGTGTGAGAGATATGGTGGCTGCACTCTTTCAGTGCCCCAGACTGAAGGAGCCTGATCGGCAGGGGCTCCAAGAGGCTCTGGGTGGGCTGCAATTCAATCTGAGGTGCACCATGCAGACGATGCTCACTACTGTGCCTCGCCCTGCCGTCATGCTTAGCAGCCTGTGCTGGCGAGAGGCGGCTAGCACACAGCCTGCTTGCTTGACTGCATTCAGGATGACCAGGAATGGGTGGATTGAGGTTCTTTGGGTATCAAGGGCTACAAACCCAGCCCAACTTAGACTTGGCTCACAGAACTTCCAGGTCTAGAAAGTATTTCTCGGACTTGAATGTGCTTGTACACGTGACTTAGGAGGTCTGGGTAGGGATTAAGAACCTCATAGGTCGTGCCAGTAGTGCCGCTGCAGGCCACACAGGTGCCCTAACAATATCGTCCAGGAGGGCTGTGTCTTCTCTTCCCCCTCAGCTCTGTGACTCTCTGATAGACCCCAAGGTGGCCCTGACAGTGCCATGCTAGCACTTTCATAGAATTACATCCAGTAAGAAAAAATAAATCCTCCTTGCCAATCACGCATGCACAGCCCTGGGCTGGCTCTGAAGAGCATCATAATCGATTGCTGTGTGCCAACCTGAAGCCAAACATTAAAGTCAGAGAAACTCAGTGCTCTGCTTGGCCAGGCCTGGGGAACCTGATCACCCTGAGAGCTGGTGGATGTGGGGTATCAAGGGAAAATCTGGCTTTCACTGAGAGGTGGGGAATGGACACTGGTCAGACAATGATGCCAGATGTCCACCAGAAGGCACATCTGTCAGGAGGATCTGTGAACACTGAGGTTGGAGAATGATCCCTCTTGGCTTATCGTGTCCACTGTAACCGTGGGCCACACGCGCTCTACTGCCTACACCCCTCACGAGATAGCAGCGGTTTCAATGCTTCTAATGTCTGCATTTCAAAAGGCTATGTGCAGTTCCTTCCTCTGCCCAGCGTTGCTTCTTGGCCTACCACTCTACAATATCTACTCTGGACCCTCCAAAGAGAGGGTTTGCAGACTAACACCTGCACCGGCCGCAGTTAGGGTGTCAGTGCTCCATTCCTGCCTATTTGCAAAAGATAAGACACTCAAGTACGTTGAAAAAGCAAAATCATTATAAAGATATAGGATGTTATTATGGCTGCCTTCAAAACAAGAATGCTCGTTGAGGTGAGGTATTAGTATAATGGTTATCGTGTCTTGTACTGCCTCTAAGGCACGACAAAATAACTACTAACGTGGTGCCTGGAACCCTTTCGACTGCAAGCTACTGAAGGTGAATTCAGACCGGCTTCATCTCCGAGGGCCCTGGTGGGCAGGCAGCTCTGCGGGACCAACGTAGACCTCAAGTCTAAATACTGGACAGAGAGTCCAGGTGACATCCCCATCTTGCTTCCCTGGGATCTGTAATTGTGCAACGCAGCTTGGGACGCCAGGGCTGTGCCAATCGGGGACAGCCAATGGGGCAGCCTAGGGACCTCTCTTGTTTTTCTGTAATTTCTGAGCATTCAGGGCTGACCAAAGCATTCTGGGGCTTCCATTCTTTGATATATGAAAAGAGTGATTACATCTCAAAGGAATTTTTTTTCAAGATTGTGCATTAATATATTTATAACCAGCCAAAAACTAAATGTTCATTGGAAGTAACTAGCAATGATGGTGAAAAGTTTCTCACCAGAAGATGAGAAATTAAAAAAAAAAAAAAAAAAAAAAAAACCTGCCAGAGAAACTAACTCTTGACTTGCGCATATGCAGCCAGAGAGAGAGCCAGCCAGGTCCTGGAAAAACTCAAGTGAATCTCCCAGTTTGTTGCTCATTTTAAAGAAAACAGGCTAGAGCTAGCTACAATGAAGGCATTCTCCCTGGAAAACCAGGCTGCTCAGGCCTCCTCCTCTGTCCAGGCAGAGAGCAGCCGGGGAGGGACCACCCAAGCCTCCCTTCCTGTGGGGCTGCAGCTCTCATGCCCACTGAGTCAGAGCTGGAAAAAGGGTGTCCCCGTCCCGCAGAGCCCTGTCTGCGCAGGCAGGAGACCTGCATGGCACCGCCAGCCCCTTGGGGCTTCTTTAGTGAAGAACATGACATCCTCAGTCACTGGGGCCGTCCTTGGCCCCTTGTGAACACAGGGTCTGGATGGGAGGCCGGGACGTCCGGGGTCTGCCTGGGCAGCGCCCTCTTCAGGAAGGAGTGCGTGGGCCTTTGGATCTTCCATGTAAGACCATTTGCATCGTGAGTGGAGCCTGAGGGGCTCAGAACACATCCTGTGTGGTCACTTCTGTGTGTTCTGAGGAGGGGCCTTGAGAAGACAACCATCGGCCCTCACTGGGCCTCACCCAGCTCTTCCCTGGGCCAGGCACAGGTTGTCCTGAAGGGTGAGCAGGAGGGACCCTGCTGTGCCCAGGGCAGCAAGCACTCTGGTGGCCTGACAGGGACAAATCAGGAGACATTTCACAAGGCACCATCAGAAAGTGACTGGCCGCTGCTGGCCGGGGAAGAGACAGGACAGGGGTGGTTATTGCGGGTTTCCAGCTGCGTGGTCCTGAAGAGTTTCTCCTCACAGTTTATTCAAGTTTCTTAAAACTTAAACCTAAGTTTTGGGCCTAGCCTGGGGGTGCTGCACTCCTCATTTAGACGGTGTGGGAAGAGGTCCTCTCGCCCAGGACTGATGTAACTGGACTGAATTTCCCAGGACGTGGGGGGTTTGCTGGGCATTTTGAAGAGTCTCACTTTTCATCATAATGAGTAGAAGAAGAAGTCACCTTCTTTACCCAGAAGCCCGTGGAAACCAGGGACTTTCCTTACAAGAGCTTTTGAAATTCCCAGGACATATCCTTCACTCTCAGCATAAAATGAAATAAAAATAAAATAAAATAAAAATGTCCATCGCTAGCACCGTGGAAAGGAGACGGCTCCTTGTTCTTGAGTCTGCAGAATGGTGATGTGAACGCTCGCCTCTCAGGTAGCCTGGAGACTCTCGGGGATGAGCGAGATCCTCAGAGCCCTGTGTGCAGCAAGAACAGAGCCCGTAGGGTGGCCTGCCCTGGGATTCCCTCTATGGCCTGCTGTGTCCAGGGGCGTGCCCTTTGTAGGCAGCTCCACCTCCTGCCCTCACCTGCAGCTGGAGGGGCAGCCATGTGGTCCTCTGTGGATTTCCTGTCCCTGGCTCCAGGGCCCTTACCCTCCCCTTGCACTAGACCTGGGACAATGGCTGGTGATGCACCATGCCTGGCTGTCGTTGGACCTTGCTGTGAGTGTCCATGGTCCTCATCACCTGCCCTCCGGTCACACCCTGTGAGGAAGCTCGTTCCCAGCCAGGACCTGAGTGGCACCTAGCGGGTAGGTGCCTCCTGGGTCACTACTTCCCTCCTCAGGCCATGTGCGGTGATCACCCTGGTGCAGCCACGATCAGGCCCCACTCCTGGGTCACCTTTCTTCCCTCTGCCTACACTTATGATCCAAGGGAGAGGTTAAGGAACCCTACTGGGACATATTGATCCTGGGAATGTATTTTCCACCAAGGGACATCCATGGTTACTTTCCTGCCTCAGAGACCCAGGAGAACAGGAGCCAAGCTTGGCTCTGCAGGCCTGGGGCTCTGCAAGGATGCATTAGATCTGCCCATCAATCTGCAGGTGACGGAAGGCTGAGCTGCTTGGGTGTGTCGGGGACTGTGTTGCAACATCCTGAGTTCTCGAAGGCATAGGGAGATGCTCCCCAGAACTCCAGGCAGATGTCCTCTGACAGGAAGGAGAACACTGTTTTCATAGGGACAATGGGGAACTGATGTTTCAAGAATTTTCAAGAAGATCCAACCCTCATCTCCACTTTACTCTTGCAATTTGGAAATGTTGCCTATGAACCCCTCAGAGCCAGCTGAAGGAGGGCTTGGAAGCTCTAAAGCAATTGGAAGATGTTTGCTAAGATAAAAAATAAATCTACAGGAAAATAAGTGTTTCTGTATCACAGCTGGAGGTTTACTTTGGAATTAAATTGAAAAATGTTCTTTCCCTTCAACTAACTGGCCCAGAATTTTGCCTAAAAAGCAAACTGTGATGCATGTGAGGCCGTTTTACTGGGTAGGGATGTTTGCAGGGTTACCAATGGATCGTGCAAGAAATGAGGGCTTACCCTGCCCCCCACCACACAGCCACGCTCCCCAGTGATCATTGCGGATATTCGGGTGGTGACCACCCCCATCTGAACCCTGGTCCCCTCCAGGAAAGGGAGTTTGGAGTGACAAGCTGGTCTTCCCAAGCTCCCAGTCCCGCGGTACTGCACAGCTCACCCAGAAAGTAGACTGTGCTCTGGTTTGGAAGATTATAGGACTTTATTGGAGATGATTGAGAAATGGAGATGGAGAGCACATAGACAAACAAAAACTAAAGAAACTTGTGGCCTTCCAACATGGGGAGAGCCACGGGAGAGCAGGCAAGTGTACAGGAAGGACTAAAGGTCAGCCAGCTCCTCCCCACCCTCCACTCAGCCACAGAGCATAGGGTGCCAGGGGAGCCACATGGGCTGCCACTGGCCATGCTCACCCTTCTAGAAACTGACAAAAACTTCTGATTCTCTCACTCAGTTTTTCTTTTTTAAATGAGTTTTTTTTTTAATTAGAGCATTATAGTTACATATAAATATCAGAGTTCCTTTTGATGTAATTATATAAGCATGAAATATAATCTGCTCACATTCAGCCCCAGTACTTCCCCTCTCTCCTCCTCCTCTCCTCTCTCATTTCCTTTCCTCTACTCTACCGATCTTTCTCCTATTTAGTTATAGTTTCTTCAAAAAAAATAGTGCTTTATGAAGATACATAAAGGTGAAACTCACAGGAGTATATTCATATATGTACATACTTCACAACTGGTACTAGGGAAACTGGAAGTCCATACGAGGAAGAACAAAGGTAGATTCCAATCTCTCACCCTGCACAAAGGTGAAATCCAAGTGGATCAGAGACCTAGGATTCAGCCCAGACACTCTGCAACCGCTAGAAGATGTTTGCCAAACGCTCAGAGTTGCAGAGTATCTGGGCTGATTCCTAGGTCTCTGATCCACTTGGATCTCACTTTTGTGCAGGGTGAAGGATCAGAATCTACCTTCATTCTTCCCCATATGGACTTCCAGTTTCCCCAGCACCAATTGTCAAAAAGGCCATCTTTTCTCTAACAAGCATCGTTGGCACCTTAGTGAACCATCAGATGAGTGTGCATGGGCGGCTCGGTCTCTGCACCTTCTCTCGTCTTCCCCTGGTCTTCATGTCTGTTCGGTGAGAATACCACACTGATTCTGTTCCTACAGCTACGGAGTATAATTTGAGATCTGGTATTGTGATGTCTTCAGTTCTTCTTACTTAGGATTGGTTTGGCTATTCTGGGTCTCCTATTCTTTCAAATGAAATTTAGGACTTTTTTTTTTTTTTCTGGTTCTGTGAAGAATGTCATTGGCATTGTGATGGGTATTGCATTAAGTTTGTCTGACACTTTGGGTAGTGTGACCATCTTGACAATATTAATTCTGCCTATTCAAAAACATGGGAGGTCTTTCCATCTTCTAAGGTCTTCTTTTATGTCTTTCTTCAGTGTTCAGTAATTTTCATTATAGAGGACTTTCACCTCCTTGGGTATATTTAAGTATTTTTTTGAGTTATTGTGAGGATAGATTTCCTATTTTTTTCCCAGTGGATTCATTATTTTTGGTGGGAGTGGGAGTACAGGAAGGGCATTGATGTATACATGTTGATCTTTTTCTCCTGCTACTTTGATAAATATTTTTATCTGCTCTAGAGATCTTTTATGGAGTTTTTTTGGAGGGGGGGTCTTCTAAACATAGAATCTGTCATCAGCAAACAAATAATTTGACTTCTTTTCCTCTTTCCTTCTCTTGCCTGATTTCTCCAACTAGAGCTTCAATAATTATATTAAATGCAAGTGGTAAATGTGGACATCATTGTCTTCTTCCTGTTTTTAGAGAAAATGCTTTTAGTTTTCCTCAATTCAGAATAATGATGACGTTGGAATTGTTATATGTAGCCTTTATCATTTTAAGGTAAGCTCCTTCTATCTCTATTTTATCCAGAATTTCTAATATGAATGGATGTGGGATGTTGCCAAATGTTTTCTCTGCATCTATTGAGATGATCGTGTGATTCTGGTCCTTAACTCAAATTATGTGATGAAAGATATTTACGGACCCGCATATGTTGAACCAACCTTGCATTCCTGGAATGAACCCACTTGATCACAGTGAACCATGTCTTAAGTGGGTTTTTGAATGTGGTTTGCCAATATCTTGAGAGTATTTGTATTTGTATTCATCAAGGATAGTGATCTGAATTTTACTCTCCTTCGGGTGTCCTTGTTTGGTTTTGGTATTTGCTTCATAGGATGAATTTGGCAGTGTTCCCTCCTAGTTTGTGGAATAATTCGAGGAGGATTGATACTCGCTCCTCATTGAAGGTCTGACAGAACTCAGCTGAACAATCCATCTTGTCCTGGGCTTTGCTTTGTTGGAAGACTTTTGATGGCTGCTTCAATCCCATTACTTGATATGGGTCTATTTAAGTTGTGTACAGCCTCATGGTTCAACTGGGGTAAGTTGTTTGTGCCTAGAAATTTGTCAAGATCTTTTTTATTTTCCTGTTTACTAGAGTATGTGTTTTCAAATTGGTTTATAATGATCCTCTATTTTAGAAGTGTCTGTGGTAATATCTCCTTTTTCGTCTCTAATTTTATAAATTTAGGTCTTCTCTCTCTGGATAATTTTGGTTAGGAGTTTATTGATCTTGTTTCTCTTTTCAAAGAACCAACTGGCTGTTGCATTTAATCCATGTATTGCTCTTTTATTCTCAATTTCATGTTTGATTTTAATTATTTCCTGACTTCTACTAATGTTGTAATTAGTTTGTTCTTCTTCTTCTAGCATCTTGAGGTATAATATTAGATTATTTATTTGGTATATATCTATTTTTTAATGTACAAGCTCAGTGCTATAAACTTTCCTCTTAGAACTACTTTCATACTGTTCCAGAGATTCTGATATGTTTTATATTCTCATTTGTTTCTAAGAGATTCTTTTTTAATTTCTCCTCTGATTTCTTCTGGGACAATTCCTCATTCAAAAGAGTATTATTTAACTTCCAGGTGTTAAAAATGGTTTCTGGGTTTCATTTTGTCATTGGTTTCTAATTTCATTTCATTATGATCTAATAGGATGCAAGGAATTATCTGGATTTTGGGTATTTGCTAAGATTATTTGTATCCTAAAATATGATCTATTTTAGAGAATGTTCCATTTGTTACTGGGAAGGAAGTGAATTCAGTAGTTGACAGGTGAGTAGTATATAGATGTCTTCTAGGTCCTTGTGGTCAACAGTGCTTTTTAGATCTGGAGAATCTTGGTTTAGGCCGTGATCTACTGGTAATGGAGGTGTGTTGAAGTCACCCAGTATCGTTCTATTTGATCTCTTTGATTCTTGATATTGGAAAGGGTTTGTTTGGGGTACATAGGTGCTCCATTGTTGAAGCATAAATATTTATGATCATTATTTCTAGTTATTGGATGATTCTCTTAACCAATATGAAGTAACCTTTGTCTTTTCTTAGTAGTTTTGGTGTGAAGTCCACTTTGCCTGATAGGAGAGTAGCTACCCCTGCTTGCTTGTGGCTTCCATTAGCAAGGCGTATCTTTTCCCACCCTTTCCCTTCAGCCTGTGGATGTCTTTGCCTGTAAGGTGAGGTTCCTGTAAACAGCATATTATTGTCTGGTTTGTAATCTAATCTGAGCACTTATGTCTTTTGATTGAAGCCTTTAGACCATTGCACCCAATGTTATTATAGAGAGATGATTTTTATTTCTTGCCAAGTTGATATATTTCTAATGCTTAATTCAGACTTGATTCTCTTATAATTGACTATTTATCTAGTGCAATTCATCCTTATGCTGGGCTTTTTTTCATTTTTTGTACCAGAGATTGAACCTAGGGGTGCTTAACCACTGAGCCACATCTCTGGCCCTTTTTGTATTATATTTAGAGGCAGTTCTGTGTGTGTGTGTGTGTGTGTGTGTGTGTGTGTGATGCTGGGGATTGAACCCAGGGCTTTGTGCATGCAAGGTGAGCACTCTACCAAATGAGCTATATCCCCTACCCTAGAGACAATTTTAATCTTTATTTTTTATTTCTTCCACATGAAATAAATCACTGAGCATGTTTTGTAGGACAGACTTAGTGACTATGAATTCTTTTAGTTTTGGCTGATCATGGGAGTTTTTTTTTATTTCAGCTTCAATTTTGAAGGATAATTTTGCTGGATATGATAACCACAGCTGGTAAATGTTATCTTTGGTATATATTCTTCCAAGTCCTCTGGGCTTTTAGGGTCTAGACTGATAAATCAGTTGTAATCCAAACTGGGGGCTTGGGATGGAGCTCAGTGGTAGAGTTCTTCCTTCCTATGCACAAGACCCTGGGTTCAATCCCCAACACTGCAAAAAAAAATTGTGAAATCCAAATTGGTTTACCTCTAAATGTTACCTGCTTTTTCCCCTCTTTTTTCAGCTTTTAAAATTCTATCCTTATTCTGTACTTGAGGCATTTTTATTAAAATGTGTCTTGGAGCGGATCTTTTTTGATCTTTCTTATCTGGGGTTCTACGTCTCCTGTATTTGCATTTCCATTTTGCTCCTAAGCTTTGGAATCTTTCCTAATATTGTCTCATTGAAAATATTGTGCATTCCTTTACTTTGTATTTTGCAGTCTTCTTCTACACCATTGATTTTTATATTTGATCTCTTAATATTATCCCAGATTTCTTGAATATTCTGTCAATTTTCCCTTAACATCTTTCTTTTATGGTCCACTTTATTTTCAAGATTCTATGCTTTGTCCTCCAGGCCTGAGACTCTGTCTTCAAAGTGGTCTAATCCATTGGTGGTGATTTCCCTTGAATTTTATTTTGATGCATTGAGTCTTTCATTTCCAAGATTTCCATCATATTCTTTTTCAGAATCTCTATCACTTATTTCCTGCATTTTCTAATTTCATTCCTTATGTCTTCTTTTAGCTCCTTGGCCATTTTAGCTGAACTTTCTAAACTCTTTCTCTGACATTCCCTCCACTGGAGCGTCCATGGGTCCCATCGCTAGAGTGTTGTGGGCTGTGTGGTGTTGTCTGTCCCCTAGATCTTTTGCATTGTTTGTATGTGTACCCGTCTACAGGAATGGTAATTTCTTCTTCTTTTATGCAAGAAACTATTATGTGAACTTCTTTCTCCTAAGAACCCCACATTGGGCCATTGGGTCATTTCCTCAATGTGTGTAGACCCCTGTTCCTGGTATCAGCATCACTTTGAGAGAAGACACCAAACCCTACTGATGATAATTGCTTCAGAGCACAGCCTCATAGTAATCAGCCTTAGGAAAAAACAAAATTCTGTTGATATGGTTCTCCAGAGTTCCTCTGATCCAGGTATAAAGTTGTAGTAATGTTCTGGAATAGGCCGAAACATTAGTTATTAAAGATAGAAAAAAGAAAGATAGAAAGAATAATACACACCATGGCCAAAAGAAGAACAAGATGGTGAACAGAGATTTGAGGCCATGGCAGGTCATGTAAGAGGAAAAAGAGGGGCTCAGAGGCACAATTGTGAACCTGAAGGAGGAAAACAAAGATAGAATGATTCCAATTAAACATGAGCAGAAATACAACCAGAGGGGTTGAAGCATCGTGGTGGATACGAGGTGGTGGTGGGGGGGTAACTGTGAAATCTAATCAAAGAGGATCTAGATGATCAAAGATGATGTTAGAGCTACTTACAGCAAACCTGGCCAGGGTGAAGGAAGTTCATGTCGAGTCTTGGTTTGGATTTCATCGAGACTTAGGACATTCAACCCTCGCCCTTCAGTCTTGGATTCTCCAGGGCTGCTGGGACATTTGCAATGACCTCCGTCCAGCTGGTGCTCATTTGTGAGCCCAGGGGTCTGGGGCTGGCGGCCAGGAGGGTGTGATGTGGTGTCTGTGGTGGTTCCTATTGTGCAGGAGCCCAGGATGCAATGTCCTAGGTGGTCACTATGACTAGTTTGGGTCACTGTGCACCCACTCCCCTCCCCTGGGCCCTCTTCACAGTAGCTCAGAGGCTGGTGGCTGTCTGCAGTCTCAGGACCTGTGGTTGTGAATGCTCTGGGGGACTCTGTGGTGCGGAGAGGCCCCCACCACCAACACAGATTGCTGGGCACCATCCCTGCTACCAGGAGAGACACTCAGCTGGTTGTGGGAAGAGGAGGCTGAGCTCCAGGGCCAGGACCCCGAGCCCTCCTCCTCAGGCCACTGCTCCTCAGTGGTGAGACCCCCAAGAGTGGCTTTGTTCGTGCAGAGCCTCCCCTGTGGGACTCACAGTGGCTTCTTCTGTGTTGGTGTATTGTCACTGCACACACCAGTGCTGCAGGGTCACACCTGTACCAGGTGTGACTTGGCCAGTGCATTCCCTGATGCCCTTCCCTGCCCCACTGGGCCTCTCCTCCACCCATCTCCTTGGATCTCCTGACATCCCCTCCCATGCCCCTTTCATTTCCTTCTTCCTCTCTAGCCTCCACATGTGAGAGTAAACAGCCCCCCCTTGACCCCTGAGAACGGCTTAGCAGGAGGGTCCCCAGCTCACCTACCCTCCTGAAAAGGTATGCTTTCCTTCTCTTTATGGCTCAGTGAATCCCCGTCGGGTTTGTGTTCTCTCTCTCTCTCTCTCTCTCTCTCTCTCTCTCTCTCTCTCTCTCTCTCCTGCCTCTCCCTACACACACACACACACACACACACACACACACACACACACACGCCACCTTTTCTTTGGTGGACATGTAGGCTGTCCCCACGGTCTGGCAACTGTGACTTGTGCTGCTCTAAACACGGGGACGCATGTGTCCCTGTAGTATGCTGACTTTAATTCTCCAGGTAAATACCACGGAGAGGGTTAGAGAAGTCCACTGTCTCTTTTATGTCCCATGCTCTCGCCAGGCAGCGGGCGGAGGTCACACTGATGGCGGCCACAGCCTCAGGGAGGAAATGGGCTCAGGGCCCCAGGCAGACACTCTAGACTGGGTGTGGGGAGCAGCAGCACAATCAGGTCCTGCTCACCTGCTGCATGAATCAGTCGGCACATCTTCATTAAAGAAGCTGGAAAGTAAGACGCCTGGTCCTCAGAAACCAGCACTTTTCCCTCTTAGAAGAGGCGACTGAAATTATTTGTATAATTCTTTGTCATTTGCTAGGTCCTGAGAAAAGGGCCACAACACTGGCTGGAGCAGTGCAAACTAGAAAGACACTCCAAGCCCCTCTCCACATGGTGCCTGAGTTCTCTTAGAAAATACAGTCTGCTTTGCAGATACCAACTCCTTTCATGTACAGCCTTGTGCAGTGCAGAGGCCGCCCAACTGTATTACTTGCCTTGCCTGAACTTAACCTGCAAACCAAGTAAAACCTACCATCCTTAGTTACAGAGAAACTGGTACCATCTATCTATTGTTAATCAGTCTTGCTAACATTTTAAGTTTTAGCACCAAACCAAGGCCTTTGATTTCCACTTTGCCTGTGCTAGAGCCTGCAGTGGCTGTCATTAGTCGTTTCAGATTCTTGATGTCCCTTTTATTTCTTTCTTTCTGAAGGACCCTTGGAAAGAGGATTTAATAGCCAGTGAGTTCAAAGACATAGGCAATTCCTTTCCCACATATCACTGCCAGAGAGGTGCCCTGCGGAAGCATCCTAGAGGATGCTGGGATTGCCTGGAGCACGTGTCACCCACGAAAATGAAGATGGAATTCCTCAGAGCCACTATTTCAGAGTGCTCACCGTGCTCTGCTCAGAGCTGCAGCTCACTGCCACACAGGTCCCTGGCACCACCTCAGACTCGTGCTTGTGCGATGCTAGGAGACATAAACAGCAAACCCTGGGATTCTTCATCCCCTGCAGGGGAGAGACAGGAGTTGACAGAGTGTTCTCAGAAGCCCTGCTGTGCTCGGGCACAAGCCCCACCAGAGCCCAAGTGCCCGCATTCCAAAGATTCTTGAAAGTAAAAATGAAAGGGAATTGGTAATGGAATTTCATTTTCAGGAACCTTAGGTGGGTGCGGATTTGAATGAGAATTAATCTCAGTATTTTGCTTTATAAATTAATATTAGAACAGCCAGAGGAAATGAGATTTTGTTTGCCTCCATATGGATTTCGTCGTGGGGTTTTGAAAGGTCAAAATCAGCACATCCATTTATTTTCTGGAAAAGGGTTCTTTTTGCCTTCTAAACCCACACGGGGGCAAACTCCCTTTCCCTTGGAGGGTCCAGGCCACCAGGTCACACATGAGCCCGACACCAGTCTCCATTAACGGAGGCAGCCTGCAGCACGCCCTGCCCTTGGGGCTGCAGATGCCTGGAGCAGCGGGTGATGCTGGCTCTCAATCTCACCAGGGCTGCCAAAAGCCAGGGCTCACAGGGCCCTGGAGTCCCACTGCTAGCCAACCCCTTCTGAGCCACAGCTTCCTCTTGCCCAGAACCATGGCAAGGTCACCAGCTGAGAACCAAATCCCACGTGCCACATCATTCACTCCAGTGCCCCTGAGGTTGGGCTGGCCACCCCCTGGTGTGACCCTGGGCAGATCCGCCCTGAGCTCATCCCAGACATCTGCGTGGAAGCCTCAGTGTACAAAATGCCTTCAGCACTTGGTCCCATGTTTGTCCTGCCTGTGGGGGAAATCCTCCTTAGAGGCAGATGGCAGCAGTAATTCAAGAATGCAGCCCTGTGATGCGGGGGAACCTGACCAGAGGGGGCCAGAGCAAAAACAAGCAGGAGTTTCTGGACATTAGAGCCAGTTTGTGACCCCTGAGAGCCAAGGGTGCTGACGATGTGAGTGCCTTTCCACAGTGGCGATACTGACCTCACTGACCTCCGGTGCTGGCCCTTTCCACAGTGGTGATACTGACCTCCAGTGCTGGCCCTGAACACAGTGCTCCACGCTCTCTACTTCACTTAGTCTCGCAGCAGCTATTTCCGTGGCTTCAGGGCCTGTCTGTCCTCACTTGATGGAGAGGCTTCTTCACACCTATGGACAGAGCAGTGTGTCCCAGTTAGGCGGCCTGGAGAGGGCGGATGTGGGGCACAACCCTCATTTCTCTGTCCTCAGCCTACTGTGCTCACTGCCACACCTTAAACTGGAAACTATTCATTGTGAAGGGTGGAGAAAGGGTGGATGAATATGCTGGCATTGACGCTGCTGTTGGTGGTTATGAAGATAGTGGTGTTGGTGGTAGTGGAGGTGATAATGGTGATTGATGATGATGGTGATGATGAGGGTTATGATGAGGGTTATGATGATGGTGGTGATGGTGGTGATGATGGTGATGATGGTAGTAATGGTGGTGATGGTGGTGATGATGGTGATGATGGTGGTTATGATGATGGGTGATGGTGATGATGGTGATGTTGGTGATGGTGATGGTGGTGGTGGTGATTGTGATGATGGTGATGGTGATGGTGATGATGGTGATGGTGATGGCAATGGTGGTGGTGGTGGTGATGACAGTGGTGTTGATGGTGATGTTGGTGGTGGTGATTATGATGATGGTGATGGTGGTGACTATGATGGTGATGGTGGTGATGATGGTGATGGTGATGATGGTGGTGATGATGATGATGGTAATGGTGGTAATGGTAGTGATGATAATGATGGTGATGTTAGTGATGATAGTCATGATGGTGATGGTGGTGGTGATGATGATGGTGGTGATGGTGGTGATGATGGTGATGATGGTAGTAATGGTGGTGATGATGGTGATGGTGGTGATGATGGTAGTAATGGTGGTGATGGTGGTGATGATGGTGATGATGGTGGTTATGATGATGGGTGATGGTGATGATGGTGATGTTGGTGATGGTGATGGTGGTGATGATGATGATGGTGATGGTGGTGATGGTAGTGATGGTGATGATGGTGATGTTAGTGATGATAGTCAGGATGGTGATGGTGGTGATGGTAGTGATGGTGATGATGGTGATGTTAGTGATGATAGGATGGTGATGGTGGTGATGGTGGTGGTGATGATGGTGGTGGTGATTATGATGGTGGTAATGGTGATGATGATAATGATGGTGATGTTAGTGATGATAGTCAGGATGGTGATGGCGGTGATGGTGGTGGTGATGATGGTGGTGGTGATTATGATGGTGGTAATGGTGGTGATGGTGGTAATGCTGATGCTGATAATGATGGTGATGTTAGTGATTGTGGTGACAGTGGTGACAGTGAGGTGATGGTGACGTTGTTCATAAATTCCCTCTGAGGATATACAGAGTGAGCAGCCACCGTGTCTCCAACATGGCCCCCTCCTACAAATCCACTGTGGCCTCCCAGTCATCCCAGTTTCCCTGGGACTGAGGAGATTCCTGGGATATGGGGCTTCCAGTTTTGACAATGGGACAATCTAGGCAAACCAAGATGAGGTGGCCATGTTTCTCCCAAAGGGACTCGGAGGGCAGGATGTGGCCACCTTCAGATGGCCTTGTCACCTGCGAGTGGTGCTTCTGGCTTGGCATCAGTTTTACTGTTCACATCCCCCAGTTGGAAGGCGTCCCACAGGTAGACCTGGATCCTGGCTTCTCTGGAAACAAGCAGAAGGTCCAGCAACGTGTAGCCCCAGAGGCGGCAATCAGCAGGATGATGGACACTGCACCCATGGGCTTCGGCAGGAGAGCCAGCGACCATCTCTCCCAAGTCCTTTGTGCCTATTCGTCTTGGCGGTCCAGCCTCTGCAGGCATCTCCCTTGGAAAAATGCACACAATTAGCCAGAGCTTGGAACATGGGAGGTACGCAGTGACACAGCCCTTGTAGTTTATAATTTCTACTTGGTAATTGTACCTCTCAGCTCAAGAGGACTGAAACCATTTGGCAATAAAAATGAAGCACCAGACACGTGACGGCGAAGATGAACTGTGGAGACATTATCCTGTGTGAGAGAGGAAGTCAAAAAGAGCATGTGCCCTACGACTCCATTTATGTGAAATTATAGAATAAGTGAATCCTTAGGCAGAATGACTCTGGAGACCGCCCAGGGCGGAGAGGGGCTGGCGGGAACAGCTACAGGGTGCAGAATTCTTTGTGGGCTGATGGAAATGTGCTGAAATCGATTGTAGAGATGGCTGCACGAGTCTGTGAATCTACTAAAAGCCATTGAATTTCCCATTTTAAATGGGTGAATCATAGGGCATTAGAATTGAATCTTAATAAAGTTATTTTTTTAAAAGTTCTGCAGCCCAGCTTGCTTATCAGCACAAATGCCACTCTCCTCTGAGATCAGGGCTGGGGAAATGAAGAGATGCACGGAAATCTCTCAGGGGGATGTACAAGTCGCCGGGTTGGATGCAGACCCGGAGGTGACATCCTGATTGTGAGCCCTGACTCCTCTCCCTGTACACACTCGGCCAACTCCAGCCTCCAGTTCTTGGCCTATGCTGTGGTCCCCACGAGCAGCAGCTGACCCCAATCCAGCATCCCCACGAGCAGCAGCTGACCCCCTATCCAAAAATGCTATTGCCCATTCAAATAGAACCACGGTGTAGGCTCATTCTCCTGGTACCTGTTGGACCAGCGATGGTGTTCATCGGAGAGACACACCCAAGTCCTAAACCCTGGTACTGCGAATGACACCTTATTTGCAAATAGAGTCTTTGCAGAGATTCGTAAGGGTCAGGATGATGTCATCCAGGACTAGGGTTGGTCCTACACCCCATGACAAGCACCCTTAGAAGAAATGGAAAGGGAGAAGATGCCATGATAGGCCTGGAGGAGGGAGACAGGCCGAGCATGGCTGGTGGCCAGCTGGCACAGGCCAGGGAGGGTCCTCCCCCAGCCCTCAAGCCCCCTGTGAGAGCACAGGCCTGTGCACACCTTCCTGTTGGACTTGCCCACACAGCTGTGAGAGGGTACCTTTCTATTCCGTAAGCCACCAGGTTTATGGTCATTTGTCCCAACGGCCAAAGCCGACTAACAGAAGAGGGACACTATTCTTCCCCCCATTTTAAAGCCAAATGGAGGTGGAGCACGGACACTCAGCCAGGAAGCGCAGCGGAGGTGGTCAGTGGGCTGCCTTCCAGGTGCAAGCCGGCCCCTCTTCACCCCCACCTGGACCAGCCCGGCAGAGACCAAAGGTTTTCGGGTGAGCGAGGTAAGCAGCGTCTGCCTGCCCTGCCTGCTTTCCCTCCCACCAGCCCTCAGAGACGTCTTCTTTCCTAAATTTGCCTGAAAGATCATGGAGTCGCCCAGCTGGTTCCTTTTCCTTTAATCATTTGAAAGAAAGAAGCAAGATCCACTTTTCTCCCCGGGGCTTTTATTTGTCTAATATGTCTGCAACTCCATGTAGGACAAGGGATTTCGCAATGGGATTATTGCTTGTGCTCAAAATTAAATCTGCCAAGCGGGGCGGGGCACAGGGAGCTGGAGTCTCTGCTAATTCACAGATGCTTGGAGTCCATTCGCAGCTCATCCCGGACAGGGAGGTCGCCTCGGGGGCTAGTGTCTCGGAGGCCCCTTTGGTGTGGGGGCTCCATCAGACTCCCAGGAGGCAATGCTCCGGAACAGACAGGCCAGGGATCAGAAGTCCTGGCCAAGGAAAGCGCTCAGAGAGGACAGAGAAAGCCCCGGAGAAGAGCACCAACTCGGGGTCCCGTTGTCAGCACCACCTCACAATCCAGACTCCGCCTGGGCTGGTAGAAGCCATGGACGAAAGTTATTTTAAAAACTAGGGAAAGGGCTGGGGATGCGGCTCAAGCGGTAGCGCGCTCGCCGGGCATGCGTGCGGCCCGGGTTCGATCCTCAGCACCACATACAAAGAAAAAAGATCCTAATTTTACAAGGAAAAAATGAGAAGGGTGAAGTGCTAAATGATTCTGGTGATGTGTATTTTGATAACTACTTTAGATCGCAACCCAAAAATGCTATTGCTGTTGGCTACAGCAAACTCTCCCTGGTTCGCTTCTTTTTTCCTCCTTCTTTTTTTTCAAGTTGGAGGTGAGCCAACATACCTCCTCGTCATTCTATCATCTGGTTCTTCTCAACTTCTCTTACCATATAGATTAAATTTGGTGTTAGAGTTATGGTTTGAGGAAATCCGAGCCTCAACATAAACATACAGATAGAATATCAAAACATGAATTTGCACCAGGACTTACAACGGTAATTAATTTTAACCCAAATGTTAGGAGAATGGAAATGCTTAGCATCATTAGTGACTGGGAAATGCACAGAAAGCCACAGGGAAAAGCCGCCTTCCCCCAGCCCCCGCGGGATTGCCCCAAAGTGAAGAGACAGACTGCAGAGTGCTGGCCAGGTGTGGAGGGAAGCCCTGCTCTGTGTTGGGGAGGAGGAGATGAATAGATGTTAGAAACGGCGGTTTCTCCGTGTGTTACCTGGGCACGCTATATGCCCTGGGATCTGCAGGTTTACAGAACAAGAACACCCAGCACGGGATGCCCATGGGCGGGCACTGCTACCCGACCGTCAACCCGGGTGCCCACAGTGGGTGATAAAGAAGAAACAAACCATGGGACCGGCAGACGGTAGGACAGTCCTGACAATAAGCAGGAAGACCACGGCTGTGCCAAGCAAGGGTGACAGGGTAGGCTTCTCTTCACGTGAACTTTCTAGAAACAGCGAGACTTCAGAGTCAGAAAGCAGATCAAGGACAGCTTGGGGTTGGCTGTCAGAGCAGAGATGAACTGCAGGGGGCCCAGGGAGCATTCTGAGCAAGGGGACATTCCAAGCTGCTCTGTGGCAGAGTTGCTGGCCGTGCTGAGCAGGACTGAGCTTCACGGCAAGCACATCTCACCTCAGCAGGACCTGGAGCAGCCTGCCAAGGTCAACCCCCTTCTGCTCTGATCCAGTGTGTTGGGACAAGTGCTGTGTTTCCCGTCTCTGCCACAAGGGGGTAGTGTCACCCATTGTCATGCGGCAGCTGCTGGTCTTCCAGGCTCTGGGAATGGTCCAGTGGGATTCCTGGGGTTGGGATGGATGGGGGCCAGCAGAGTTGAAAGGGAAAATGAGTCCTCTATGTTTCCCACCCAGTGGGTTTCACTGGGCACCGAGACCTGTGGACTTTCTTTACACCTGAGCTGCTCAGGGAGTCTGAGGGCTTGCTGGGAGGACAGTGCCTCCAGCCACACCAAATCAAGCTTGGGACCCAGGTGAGGTTGTCTCCAAGCCACAACCCACAGAGAGCAGAGATCCACAGAGCTGTGGATCCCCAAACCCAGTGCAGGCTGCTCCTCCCAGTCCCTGGCACTGACTGGCTCCCATTAGTGCTGGTTACCAACTCAGCGGGGCCAACTGCATGCTTGAGAGTCTGGGCCAGTGTGATGCGAGAACACTAAACAACTCCCGAGGTGCCCTGGCTATCCTTTCCCTGACCAAATGAAGACCCTGCACCCAATCTCCACCTCCCATCCTGCAGGACACCTACATCCCTTCCAGCAGATTTCCTTTTGCTCATTTCTGTGCTTATGACCCAAAGTCCTCATTGGATGAAAGTGGATAATAGGATTCTAAGGGCACCAAGAAGGCGCACCTCAAAATTCCCTCACCGGTAGCTCCAGGGGTTGACTTGGAGCCCATCGCTGCCCATCCATCCCATTGGCAAACATCTCCAGCCCACTGGGGTTCTCTTAGAAATGCCAGTGCCCCTGGCAGGGTCACCCTTTCACTCGAGTGTGCCTGTGGAGAGCTGGCCTGTGTCCAAGCAGATGCTGGCCTGGCTTCCCTGGGTATTCTGCTGGCATGTGTCCGGAAGGCTCCAAGGCAGACACTCCAGAATGTCAGACTTAACTCAGCCAGGTCCTCACGGCCCTCAGCAAAGCATGGTACCAGCCATTCTGGGCTCCCCAGATGATGGAGGGGACTCAGCAAATCCTCTGACACTGCACTGAGACACTGGGCCCTGATTGTCACACCAGAAGAGAGCAGAGGGCTGGCACTCTGGCGTTTCCCTGCCTCAGCCTAGAAGGGACCACACCGTTTGCCCTCTCGTGTCAATGGCTGCAGGCATCTGGGACATGGCCTCTTCCCTTGGCTCAGGAACAAGAAGAGGACCAGTTAGGCATGGGCAGCAGGAATGTCTCTCCCACTCAGCGCCTTTGGCAAGACAGAGGGTTACAAGGAGCAGAGAGAGCACATATACCAATGGCCCCTTTTCTTCCTCCATGGCAGTCAGAGCAGCCCTCCCTTGGGGCTGCCTTGGGCACCTTGATGAGTGGCAATCACGTGTGCAAACTTAAAAGTGATACAACCTTGGAGAAATAAAGTACAAATTTCCCAACAACAGCCTCCTTCTTGGCTAAGTTGCAAACAACGTCATTTCTCAGGGACATTGGTGCCACTTATTCCACACGTTGCCCCAGAGGATGATCCATCTAACAAGCCAGTTATAGCACTGGACCTTCTGAAAACGGTGCTTGCTGAAATTGAATTGCTTTCTTGTTTTAAATGCATGTTTGGGGATAGAGACTCCATCTTGTATTAGAAGCAAATTGACAGATAAGTAAAGTTTGTCTCCTGCACCCCTGCTTTGGGCCGTGAATGAATTGCAAGTAAATGAGGTGGGCGTTGGGTTTCCCCGCGGTGACAGGACCCAGAATGATTGCTTTGTTAGCGCGAGCCCACAGAGCTGTTAGCACGCGTCCTGGGGGAGGGAGGCAGATTTGCTCAGCCACCTTTCCAGAGCTGCAGCTCCCCAGGATGGATCGGTTAAGTGATTTGCTATGGAGCTTCTGCGTTCCTCCCGTGGTAACTGCTGGCAGAAACGCCGAGATTCAGGAGGGCAGAGGGCTGAGACTTGCTTTTAACTCCGTGTGACTAATGCAGTCAGCACAGTACTCGCAGCGGAGACGCTGCAGGCAGAGACCCTTGTAGGTCGTTCAAAACGGACGACTGTCTTTTGTATTCTGACCTTCCAGATGCCAAAGGAGACCCAGGAAGACCCTTCAAGAGACTCATTAAAAGATCGTGACTGGACCGCTTCCCACCGATTAGGGGGTTATGGTGGTCACTCAGCACGCAGGAGAAATTGCAGAGAGAATCTCACTTGTTACCTGAAATCTCCATTAAAATGGTTCCAAATGGCGAATAATCAAACTCCGCCAGCTAAAGTGGCGCAGGCTCCAACCAATCAGAGCAAACCAGAAGGTAACATTGGCCAATCAAAAAGGAGCTGGCAGGAGGGTGTGGACGACGTGGCCTGGCGCTGGGTGTGTTCTCACGTGTCCGCCAGTATTGGAGCAGGTGCGCAGAAGCAAGCTATCCCTCGTAGTCCTGCACTTCGCTCTGACTTCTGCCTCCACCTAGGGTTCCATCCCGGCTCCTGGATCTCCTACTGCCCAAACGAGGCCGAAGCTAGCTCTAGGGCACCTTGTTTCCTGGTCCTGGCACCATCACGGGCCCTGAGCCCACTATGGTTCCTGGGCCCCCACCTCCTTCCCAGGGCTGGCGCTTTCGGACCCCTCTGCCCAGTGTCTTGGTTGTGGGGAACAGGCCAGGGTCCCTTTTCCTAATTCGAGGCCCTTTTCTAAATGCACTGTGCCCCAATACCCTTCTCCTAAATACTTCCAGAATCTAAAATGATCTGCAGACCATTTCTCCTTTGTGTCCATTGCCCTTGTTCCTGATGCTGGAGGTGGAACTGTCAACAAGAGACACACAAGACCTCTCTGTGCTGCCTCCAGCCAGAAGGGAGGCTGGCCCAGCCCCAAAGCTGAAAGGAAATCCTGAGGCATATGCAGTGGGAGCTGTGGAGGAAGTAGCAGGGGAGAGCTGGGGTGGGAGGTGAGGGTGGAGCCCTGTGGCATCTGGGAAGGGCTGTCCAGGCAGGAGGAGCAGGATTTGCAGAACAGTGAGTGCACAGTGGCTGGAAAGTACAGTGTAAGGGGCAGAAGTAGGAGCCAGAGGCCCAGGGTCCAAATCCTGTAGGACTTTGGCTTCCCAGGGAGCAGAGCAGAGCCTTGTCCCTTGCTCAGGTCTAAAGGGCTGGCCCTGTCTGCTGTGTGGAAGGTAAACTCAAAATATGATCCACATACATGGGCTAGACAGTGGGAGGACCCGGGCGCCACCCAGTACTACATGTCGAAGGAGTTCCTTGTTGGCCGAGGTGGGGCCAGTGCCAGGATCAGAGCTGCCCAGATCATGCCCAAGGACAATTTCTGCACCCCCAGAGGGGAAATGAGCAGAGCAGCCTCATGGCATCCCTTGGACCCCTGCTTGAAACTCCAAAGAGACACAGGATCCAACAAAGAGCTCCTGTGCCCTTAGAGGGTCACCTAAGAGGGTCACTCACTGAGAAGCAGCTCAGAAGGGGTCAAGATTCCTGCAGATGAGGTGCCATCTGGGAACACTCACAGGCAGAGCACAGAGTCCTCAGTCACAAGGAGCTGCATTCAGCAAGACAGAGGGAGGTGGCTCCCACATGCCTGTGAACAGAGTGCCCCCTGGCCTGGGACAGGACACCAGGCTGTGGTCAGCATCAGCTTCTCACCTCTGCCCTGAGCATGGGACCTCCATGTCTTCATGAAATGATCCCCCAAAAGAAGGCAGAGGAGCGCATTGCCTAGTATTAAGAAAAGTGCACGGGCCACCCTGGAGAGGGGCAGTCATAACGCCACAGGACGGTCCTAACTTTGCCAGTAGAGAGAAGCTGAGGAAAAATAATTTGCTTCAAAGAAGTCTGTGTCCTTAGCTAGTTTTTAAAAGGACCTTCTTCAGCCCCATCCCACACCCAGGAGAAACCAAAGCCTCCAGCCACAGAAACAGTGGCCCTTTACTGTCACCAGCAGCGTTATGCAGAATAGCCCAAAGCAGAACAAGCCACCAGCAAATGGGTGCACAGAATCAGGTCTCTTCCTATAATAGAATGTCATCAGGCAATACAAAGGGACGGAGCACTGCTTCCTGTCACTGCAGGGATGCGCTGTGACAACGTGACTGAAAGAAGCCAGACACAGAGGCCACGTGTGACATGACTCCATTTACAAGAATTGTCCATAATAGGGGAGGCCCTGGAAACAGAGCAGGCCAGTGGCCAGGACCTGGGCAGGGGGGATGGAGAACATGGCTGTTCCCTCTGGAGGATGAGACTGTTTTGAAGCTGGATAAAGTGACCTTGGGCCTGGCGAGTAGCACCCTTTAAATGGTGCATCCTATGGTGGTATCTCAATGAAGCTGGGTTTTTTTTTTGTTTTGTTTTGTTTTTTAAGCTTTCCTGAGATATTTAATGTACTCATCTGCTTTTTCAAGGCCAAGATGCACTATTTTAAAGGTATTTATGCCACATACGGCTGTGGCTCAGAGATGGGCTTTAGGGTCAGACAGACCAGTGCCTCTGTCCACCCCGCACTGCCCAGGGGTGGTTCCTGCTGTGAGTGTGGCCACTTCCTGCAGTTTGGTTTCTGGACCTGTGAGGTGGGGAGAATCACGTCACCTGCCCATCAGGAGGAGATGCTCTTGGGAGATGCAGGGGCACCGGAGAGGGTAGTTTTCCCAAGCCTGGCATTGCCCCGTGGGCATCTTCCCAAGCACTTTTAAAATCAATTCTACCAAAAAGAAAAAAAAGAAAAAAACGCAGAACTGTGGGGGCCTTTTCATCAGGAAAAGGGAGCAGAGAGGCTGTTGGCCAGCTGACGGGGCCATCCAGACTGTTCTATGGGCCTGCCATTCAAGCCAGCCAGTAAAAAGTTCCCCTGCCCTGGAGAGGGAACTGTCACATTGCGCCACCCAGCAGAGGGAAGGCTGTCCTGGGGCGGCTATGAGACCCCTGCGATGCCTGAGTGAGCACCGAATGTGCTCCAAATCCCTGGGTTATGTAGAGGGTGGGCTGTGCATGACCACGTCCACTCGGTGGTGATCAGATGGCACTTCTCTGGCTCCCAGCCCTGGATCCGGAACCACGGTCCCTGCCACCTCACTAATCAGCTGGCAGGCAGCTGCCAGGAACCATGCATCATCTTAACCAGGAAGCCGTGAGCTGGGAAAACGAGGAGCTCTAGGAGTAATTTGTCTGTGGTAAATTAGGCTGAGCTGTCAATCTCCGCTCCCTCTCTCCTCCCACACCAGCCAGCAGCATAGGACGGCAGGGCCACCGCCCCACCTGCTCGGTCCCCCAGGGGACGGCAGAGCCACCACCCCACCTGCTCGCTTCCCCAGGGGACGGCAGGGCCACCACCCCACCTGCTCACTTCCCCAGGGGACAGCAGGGCCACCACCCCACCTGCCCGCTTCCCCAGGGGACGGCAGGGCCACCACCCCACCTGCTCGCTTCCCCAGGGGACGGCAGGGCCACCACCCCACCTGCTCGCTTCCCCAGGGGACGGCAGGGCCACCACCCCACCTGCTCGCTTCCCCAGGGGACGGCAGGGCCACCACCCCACCTGCCCGCTTCCCCAGGGGACGGCAGGGCCACCACCCCACCTGCCCGCTCCTGCAGGCATGCTGCCCCCAGCGTCCTCACCCTCGGTCGCCTTTTCAGGGTTCCATGACCAGAGAGGTGTTGTCACACAGTGTAGTGTGGCGGTCTTCATCCTCCACTCCCTCAAGTGTAGGAAGAAACACCGAATGGGTTAGCCTCCGATTCACCTGAGAATGTCAGAACCTCTAAGCCGACAGCTGAACATAAAGGAAGTTGGTTTCACACTCACAGACAAGGCTGTGGCCACTCTTTAGTCCTCAGGGATTCCGGTTTCCCACATCTCTGTATTCCACTGTTCGTAGTGAATGACTTTCATTTCCCAAGGGGCCTCATGGTCCGAGATGGATGGTGTTGGTCCAGTCATTGTAGCTGGTATTCCAGGTATCAGGAAGGGAAAGGGGACAACAGGAGTGTCTGCACTTCCTGAGTCCAGCTGCACCAGCAGATTAACTGAAGTGATGCTCACTGTCTCTGTTTCCATTCGCACTGCAACACTAGTCCTCAAACTTTGGGCAGTATCAGAATCAGCCATTCGGAAGGTCTGGGATAGCAAGCCACCGTCTGCTTTCCCAAGAGGTTCCCAGACATCACACTCTGAGAACACTGTGCTGGACGCCAGGCACAGGCCACACTGTGGCCAGAGGGAGGCTGGGGAGTGACTCCTCTGGTGGGGCACTCCACCACACCCGAGCCCCTAGATCATGGCTCACTTACAGGACAAGAGAGTGATAGTGAGTGGCAAAAGCCTCTTCTGACTCCATGTCTTGGCTCTCTCTCCTCCAAATCCAGTTGGCTTTCTTTCCTAGCCCCTGCCATGTTAGTGGCCCCACTAGGTCTCTGGGTCTCTGAGTGGCTGCAGATGCACCAGGCAGCACCTCCTCTTGCCTTTTCACAGCACACCTTCCACCCAGAGGCCCCTCCTCCCCTTGCTCATTTTCTTCTAAAAGAGATCTTTTCCTTTTGCTCAGGAGGCAGGTGGGGGGCCTTCACCTTTCACTCCAATATTTTTTGGGGGATACCAGGGATTGAACTCAAGGGCACTCGACCACTGAGCCACATCCCCAGCCCTATTTTGTATTTTCTGTCAATACAACATCTCACTGAGTTGCTTAGTGCCTCACTTTTGCAGAGGCTGGCTCTGAACTCATGGTCCTCCTGTCTCAGCCTCCCAAGCCACTGGGATTACAGGTGTGCACCACCGCACCCGTCTCCACTCCAATTGTGACTAAGATGTTGTCCGTGTCTGTGAGCCTTTACCCCATGAGCATTGCTGGCCTATTCTCCCTCCTCCACAGACCTGAAGAGAACTGGTTTTCCTGTTGAATGGGAGGGAAGGAGGGATCACAGAAGGGGAAATGAAACCTAGGTTAATATTTCAAAATATCCCCACAGACAGACAGCGGGTAGTTGCCTCTGGGGAGAGAAATTGAGGGCGAAGATTGGAAAATGCAACATCAGCTGTTGTGGCCTGGATGGGAGGCGTCCACCAAAGCTCCTGTGCTGATGCAAGATGCTCAGAGGGGAAGTGATTGGATGGCGAGACCATCACCTGACCAGTCCATCCTGGTTGGAGTGGACTGACTGGATGGTAACTGTGCAGGTGGGGTGAGGCCGGAGGAGGTGGGTCACCAGCAGCATGTCCTGGAAAGGGGCAGTTTCCCCGTGGACCCCTCTGTCCATCCCTCTCTGCTTATGGTCACCACGAGGTGGACATCTCTGCTCTGCACACCCTTCAGGCGTGGTGTTCTGCCTCACCTAGGGCCCGAGCAGCGCAGGAGGCCTACCATGGACTGAAACCTCTGGACCATGAGACAAACAATCTGTCCCTCCTCTCACTTGCTCTTGTCCAGTATTTTGGTGACTAACTGAGACGTTGGTGTGGAGAGGTGAGGCTGTGCTGTGACTAAACTGACCATGTGATTCCGAAGCCTTTGGAGCAGTTTGTGGGAGGCATCTGGAGAAGTTTGGAGAGGCAGGACAGAGAAGGCATAGCAGGCTGTGGGTGGAGCTGAACAGGCATCTCTAGTGGGAGCTCAGAAGTCCGACAGCTGAAAGCAATGTGGTCTGTACTGCGAGGCTTCAAGGGGAAATGAAGACCTACTAGGAGTGGTGCCACAGCCCATTTGCATTATGTCCTGGCAAACAACTTGTGTGTCTTATGCCCGTGTCCTGAGGCTTTGCATGAGGCTGAATTTAAAGGTGATGGACTAATTAACCTGGTGGTGGAAATTCAAAGGCAGCACAGTATTTAGGAGGTGGCGTGGATCCTGATGGCAGGTTTGCTGTGAGGGTTGGGAGCGGACAGCAGAGATGAAGGATTTATAAAATGTTCAGTTTGGCCAGAAAAGTGTCTGTAAAACTAGGGCCAAGGAAGTCATGATTGTTAAAGGTACTACAGCCACTAACGAGATACTGAGTACTCTGCACAAAGACACTCTGGAAAGACGGCTTAAGGGCTTCTCAGGGCTGGGCAAGACCAGACCCATTGCAGGCTCAAAGATATGCAAGAAAAAAAATCCTTTGAGAAAAGAGGAAGGGGCCACCCAGTTTGCACAGGGGGCCTAAGATGGCATTTGAACAGCCAAGCCACGGAGGCCCTCAGAGGCTGCTACAGTCAGGATTCCAGGAACCCCAGGTACTGCACAAGTGGGTGGCACACCTTGGCATCATCCATGTGGTGCTGGCTCTGCAGGAATACAGGAGGCCGAGGCTAAGGGGTCATGGAGGTTTCCATGAGGCTTCCATGAGATTTCAGAGGGAGGCCAGGGAGGGAGGGCTAATTGTGGTTGGTTCAGAATCCCTGAGAGGGCTGTGGGTGAAGCTGGGGAGGTAAAGCTAATGCTGGAATGGAGACCTCGGGGATGAAGAGGTGCCAGTGCCGAGGACTGTCTGCTGAGGAAACCTGCTGGCTACAGAGAAAGGCAGGTTAGAAAGGAGGCCAAGCAGGCTGTAGGACGGTGGGACTCCCCAACTCTTTGGTGAGCCCGTCTCACCACCATGTGTCCCATATGCCAGGGGAGGAGCGACAGGATATGTTTGTCCAGCTAGATTAGGTCTTGCTTTCTACTCCCCTTTCCCTGCTTTACGGAATGGGGGTTCACGCTGTGCCACTCCACATGGGTGTATGTAACTCGCTGTCACTCACGGCCAAGAGTCTGCCTCGAGTCTCCGGGAGGACTTGGACTTTGGGGCACTGTGGGAACTGTCAAGACCGTGGGACTCTTGGAGATGAGCTAAATGCATTTTGCATTATGAGGTGGACATGAATTTTGGGAGGCCAGGGATGGAATGTTATCGTTTGGATGAGGTGTCCCCCAAAAGCTCTTGTGTTGATACAGGAATGTTCAGCGGGAAGTGATAGGATTTGAGAGCTGTGACCTAAGTAGCCCATCCTCATTTGAGCAGACTAACTGGGGGTGACTGTAGGCAGATGGGGTGTGGCAGGAGTAGGTGGGTCACTGGGGGCCTGGGAACCTGCCCGATGACCCCTCTCCTCCCTCCCTCTCTCTGCTTCCTGACCACAACGTCCTGAGCAACTTTCTTCCACCACGACCTCTGGCCATGAGGTTCTGCCTCACCTTGGGCCCAGAGGAAGGGATGCAGCCAACCATGGACTGAAACCTCTGGATCCATGAGCCAATAGAACTTTCCCTCTGCTAACTTGCTCTTGTTGGGTATTTTGGTCACAGAGACGAAAAGCTAACACATTGCCACATTTTCTCTTTAACAAAAATTTTGAAACAAACATCTCAACATCTGTGTGTTGCACATCACACAAACGACGGATTGGCCTTTATTTTATTTTCTGTCCTTTCCACGACACAGCCCCAATGTTGGATATGAGGTGTCCCCCAAAAGCTCCAAAGAGCAAAGAGCTTCCTGTGGGAAGCCTGGTCCCTCCCCACCCACACCTCGCACCAGACACAGAGCACTCAGGCTCACCAGCTGCCCTGAGGCCACCGGGACTTGTCCCACACCCCAGTGAGTGACCCCAAACCTCACCAGATCTAACTCCCCAACCACCCAGTTATTCCCCTGGTTCAGTCGAGGAAGCCGATGCTTGGAGAACTAAGCGCAGCTAGAGAATGGCAGAGCCAGGACTCAGGGTGAACCTCTGTCCTCGCTCTTAACCTGCTAGTCAGCCAGAAATATGGTCAAGCCATGTGTGCCGTCCTGGGTGGATGCTCCAGGCCTGCTGGACCATGGCTGCTCACCCAGCCCTGGGCCTGGGTTTCCCCATCTGTAGGCTGTGGACCACACGGCCACCGGCTTCATGGACCCTAGGCCAGTGTCTCACCCCTGTGCGTGAGCTACCTTCTCTTAGTCCTTTTTCCAAGGGGAACAGCTGGTTGGCTCAGCCAAGGCCTCCTTGCAAGCCCAGAGTCAGCAGGTCCAGCCTGGCCCAGGCCTCTTGGTGGGTCCACCTCCTGCCCACCCTCAAGTCTTCCCTCCTGTCCTCCCTCTCACCCACTCCTTCCCTCCTTCCCTCCCTCATCCCTTTCTTCCTCTTTCTCAGACAGGATCCCTGCACCCTAAGACCTACCTCTTGAAAGCTCACCTCAGGGGCTCCCACCTTTGGTAGGTTTGGTGGCCATCACTCCATCCAGTTCCAAAGTGCTTTCCCGAGCACAGCACTGTCCATGTGCAGTGCCCTCTGCCACCTTCCTGTCCCTGTGGACCAGCTCGCCCTGCATGAGTCCTATGAAGGAGCCACGGAGGACGCCCTTCAGTGTCTGGCCCTCCCACTTCACACATGTCCTGATGCCCCTCCACAGCTGAGTCACCCTTGAGGGTGTCACTCATGTTTATCCTCTGCTCTGCCCCAGGGGTCAAGACCTGGTGACCACAGCTGGCCCCTTCCCAGGCATAATTGGAGGTGGTTCACACCCTGGGTCTCATGCTCCAGAAGCAATTCTATGCTCTTTATTGATTTAAAAATTAAAACAGCTCAAGCAATTAGCATTTATGAGGACGAGTCAACAACAAAGCGTGTTTAATCCAAAGCCTCGGGCTCTTTGCAAATTTGAAATGGCAGTGATTTAAAGTGCCCTGGGCCACTGACTCTCCACAGCAGAGCAGAGCAGCTCTCTGATGCTGGTGGAAGAGACAGAGGGAGAGAGTTTAGGAAGAGGAGAGAGGAATCTTTAATGACACCAATATCTCCCAGGCAATAGTGACTGCTTCAGCACTCTGCGACTGGGTTGATAAGTGTATGCTAAACTCTGCTGGGGCCGACAGGAGTTGTACGACCCCGTGGTCTCAGGCAGAGTTCTGCTTTCTATGAGGATGAGCTCCTCCCGGGCCAGAAGGGGCCGGGGATAGGCAGCCAACAGTATAAGCTTACTTGGGCAGCTGTGAGGGACAGGGCAAAGGGAGGTGAGCAGTCCCTGCACAGGATGGCTTCAGTGAGTTTCAGAAAATAATGCAGCTTTATGCACTTAAATAATGTCCTGGTCAGCAATGAATTGCATCAACTGAAAAGTATTTGGGAGTTCCAACTAGCCGCACAGAACCCTGTGTCTACACCAGTGTGTGTGTGTGTGTCTGTCTGTCTGTCTGTCTCTCTCCCTCCCTCCCTCCCTCCCTCCCTCTTTAACTCCATCTTCACCAGACCCTGAATCTTGATCTTGGTCTTGAGGTCTCCAGAGCTGTGAGGAACAAGCGTGTGTTGTTTGCAACCCTCCCTGTCTGTGGAATTTTGCTGTGATCAAATGGGCTGAGTAAGACAGATGTCTAGATCTGACAGCCAGATACCCAGGAATGACGGAGCCCAAGCCCTCATCTGCAAAAGGAGAAAATGGAGAGAGAGAGAGAGGAGGTGGTCGAGGCCATGCAAGTCTGTGTTTTTTGTCACAGAGAAGAATCCAGATTCCCAACTCCCTGTGCTCACCAGGCAATGAACACTCCCTGCTCAGGAGAGTGACTCCCTGGCCAGGGGACCTCCCTACAGGCTACTGACCTGCCTTGGAGGCATTTCCTTCTGTCCCCTGTTCTTTCCATGGCTGTTAACGCCCTGAAATTCATGTGGTCAGGAAGGCTGAGGTCCAGCCCTCCCAGCCTCCGTGCAATGCCAGTTTCAGACAGGGATTGTAAAGGTAGGACAGGGTGAGTGTGGACATGTGTGCAAATGAGTGTATGCATGCGGGTGTGAAACCCCGACAGCACTAGGAAACTAATCACAATTAGTCGGCCAGGGAGCCTGCAGCTTTAATGAAGCCATAGCTCTGTGGAGGGAATGTGCAGGTCCGTCTCTGAGCACATTACCTGTAATGACCCTGGAAATGGACTCGAGGGCTCCTGCGATATTCTTAGCATCTGTAAAGCCATTCTGAAAGTAGCCCAGATTACAGCCCCAGCCTCAGGAATCCTGGGCACCAGGGACAGACCTGGCAGAGGGTTATTAACTGCTAGCTCATGAGAAAGGCTGGGCTCCACTCATAACCCAAGCCTCTGCCCACGGTGCTCCTGCTTACTGCAAAAGGTCACCCGTGTCAATTGCTTCCCTGAAGAAAGAACGGAAAAGCTTTCCGCTGGCGTCTCCTGCTTCAAACTGGAGCAGCACTTCTGGAGAGGGACTTCAGGGGAAACTGACCCGAGGGTAAAAGGTCTCAGCAGATGTCCCAAGGCCAAAGGCCCTTTCATACCCTCATTTGGCCATCAAGAAAAGGCTTACAAAAGGAGGTTTCAGGAGACGGTGCCATCTCAGGCACTCAAATAGCATGCTAGACACATCACCGTCTGCGAGCAGCCTGCACCCTACAGACACAAAAAGGTGTTTCTCCACTGCTTTGCAAGTCGCAATGCCTGCAGGAGGAGGTAGACTGAGAATTTCGAATGACGTCAACATGAACAGAATCAGCCAAGCCCCCCTGGCTGTGTCGGAGGGGGCTCCCCAGGGCAGCAGAGGAAGAGGGTCTGGTTTGCTGAAAAGTTTTCACTGAACAAGGAAACCCCTGCTCTGGAGATGGAGACAGGAGAATCACAAGTTCAAGGACAGCCTGGGCAAGTTAGTGAGACACTGACGTTGAAACAAAAAAACATAAATAAAAAGGGCAAGGGGTGTAGCTCAGAGGTAGAGCGCCCCTGGTGTCAATTCCCGGTACTGCCCCAAATAAAACCAAGTGTTTAACTGGGTGGGAGGGTGGCAGCTGCGGTCCCAGCTACCCAGGAGGCTGAAGCAGGGTTGCTGGAGCCCAGGAGTTCAGGGCCAGCCTGGACAACAGAACTAGACCCCCTCAAGCAAAAATCAACAAACAAACAAGACATGAAGCCCAGTTCTGGGGCCACTGCTACAGTGCCACCAGCCCAGGCTCCGGGGCCAACTCGGTGGCCCCGCGGGGGAATTCACCACTCTCTCTTTCTGGTAACATGAGTCTGATTTTTTTCGCTCCCCCCCCCTTTTCCTGTGGAAATCTGTCTGGTAGTCTTGTTGGTGAACATGCCGGGTCCTCCTCTGGGTGAGGGGTCGGCCCTGAGCCCAGCAGGGCCAGCCAGAGACACCCTCCCAGAACGAGCCTCAGGCGGGGCCATGCACAGGTGGGTGGATGAAGGCGTCCTGGCCATCTCGCTGGAATGACTGCCTGGGGGTGACCTGATCCCACCTGCCACCTGTCCTGTCCTGTGGCTGCACTACTATGAGGAGGTGACGACACATGGGACCTGACAGCTCTAAGGAGTATCTGGGATGAGCCCAGGGGCCAGGTGGAGGTGTGATCAGCGCATGCTCCTGCCCTGCCACCCATCACCCACAGGCCACCCACCTCTAGGCCACAAGCAGGTCCCTGGAACCTCTGTCCTCATACCTGCATCTCATTTCCTTCCCCGGACCTTCGTGCCCCACCCCCCAGGAAGATGTTAGAATTGATCCATGTAGGTCCCCCAGGATGGTGTCCCATCTCAAGATCCTGAGCCTTATCACACCTGCAAAGTCCCTCTTACCAGGTCCAGGCTCTGGAGGTCAGATGGCGGACATCTGCTGCAGGGTGACGAGAGCGCACCAGGCACCCTCCACAGTGTCTGCTGGCCTGAGGTACCCAGGGACACGCCTGTGGCTCAGGACCACAGCCTGGCTGGTGGAGAATCACCACCTGCTCTGCGGCGGAGAGGAAATGAACCAGTGGTCGTGGGGAGCCAAGAGGAGCAGCCTATGCAGACCACGCATTGGGCGTTCTTGAGAATCCGTCCCAAACTATGGCCTTTACATTTGAAGGAAGTGCCACAGGATGTCTTTAACAGGGGCAGCCTGGTGCTTACCCTGGAAATCCCAGGGACGGAGCACCCCCCTGACCCCCGCGTGTCTGGTTCTTTCGGCAGGACACTGAAATCCTGAACACAGCCATCCTCACAGGAAAGACCGTGGCGGTGCCCCTCAGGGTGGTCTCCGTGGAGGAGAACAGCGCGGTGACCGACATCTCGGAGTCGGTGGAGTGCAAGTCTGCAGACGAGGGTGTCATCAAAGTAAGTGACTCCGCGTGCAGCCACGGAGCGGTGGGGCTCAGGGGCCTCCGTTCTCTAGGAACCTCTGAGCTTAGGAGTCCACTGGTCTGTTGGCACTCAGAACCTGTCCAGCGGGGTCCCTCTTGGTCCTGCTCCATTTTACCATCTTGGTAATCTGTCTTTCCCTTTCTTCTTCCCTTCCTCTCTCTCTCTCTCTCTCTTTCTTTCCTTGCTTCTTTCTCTATTTATTTAAGTGAACAATAAAAATCCTATCTACCTCCCGGGTACAATATGTTGTGTTGGGAAATGCTCAAGTGTTGTGGAGGAGCTCCTTCCGGCTAATTATCATAGGCATTGACTCACGGATCTTTTTATGCTGAGAACACTTGAAACAACCTCAGAAAACCTTAGAACTCGAGGGCATTGTTATGAACTGCGATCACCATGTTGTAGAAAGAGCCCTTGACCTCGTCCTGAGTTAGATTCATAGAAGCAGAGAATAGAGTGTTGGTTGAGGGAGGCAGGAGGGGACAGCAGGACCGGGGACCAGGGTCCGAGGACAGGATCTCGGTTGGGTGAGTGACAGCTTAGACGGAGACGCCAGCCCGGTCTCCAAAGAGACGGAATCTATTTTTAGCTTCAAAACCCAGGAGAGAAACAAGACCCCAGAAGCAGATCTCATCACGATTACACCCAGGGTCATCCCTGGCTGCTCGGAAATGATTTTGACAAGGAGCCTGTGGCCAGTGTTTCCAGGAATGTGATCTGTACCTTTAGGGAAATGAGCAGACTCGAGCTGAGAACGTCCCCCTGAGATGAGTGGGGAGGTGACATCCCTGGCCATGGACAAAGCACAGCATGGGGGAGCATTATGAAGGGGGCTGGCCACTCAGGAGTGTCACCCCTGGGGCTTGAAGACTGTGTCCAGCCGCCATGGGGAGGGCGTTCACATCTAATCAGTGCTTCTCTGCTGCAGGCCCAGGAGGCTTTGGATTTAGGGAGCTCAGTTTGGTTGAGTCTGAAGACTCTGAGGTTTTGCCCAGTGCACGCAAATAAACCTTCCCATCTTCTGGGTCTGAGACGGACGCCAGCGGCCTGAGCTCGGTGCCCATAGGGCGATGCAGAGGACCGGTGACCCGGGCACAGGTAGCTGGCTGTGCTACAAGAGAGGAGCCCTGGCCTGGGGACCTGAAGCTCATGTGATAGGCAGCCAGTGGACCACTGTGGCCTGCACACCCCCCAGTCCCTATGCCCAGGCCCTGTCCCCAGTCAGGTGGTATTAAGCAGTGGGAGCTCTGGGTAGTAACTGGGCTTAGAGAGGTCACTAGAGGACTTTTGCCCCTCATGAAGAGGAAGAGAAGCCGGGTGTGGCAACACACGCCTGTAGTCACAGCCACTCAGGATGCCGTAGCAGGAGAATCACAGGTTCAAGGCCAGGCTGGGTACCTTAGCAAGAGCCTGTCTCAAAGTACCTCTGGGTTCAAGCCCATTACCAAAGAAAAGCAGGGGGTGAGTAAAGAGGAAAACAGAAAAGGAGCTGCGGGGACAGAGCAAGAAGGCAGCCGTCTGCCAGCCAGGAGGAGCCCAGCCAGAGCCGGCCCTGCGGCTCCCTGGTCTGCGGCTCCAGAGCTGTGAGAGACGGGCTCTCCCTGGGCCTTGGTATTTCCGAGGCAGGCAGCCTTGGGCAGTCCTCGTGGTCCTCCCGGCCCTTGGGACAGTCAGAGTCCCAGCATCCAAAGTCATCTGGAGGGCATATGAGTTCCATCAACCAGGTGAGGAGCCTGGCCCAGCGGCCACGCAGCCAAGGACTTAGGAACTCTGAGTCAGAAGGTCCTCTGGCTACATGAGGTGGACCCCGGGAGGGAGGCCTGGCGTGCTGTTGTAGCCACGCATTTCAAAGATGTTGGCAAGTCCTCTGAGTCAGACAGCCATCTCCATGGCCCAGTCATGGGACATTCATGTCAACCGTTTTGCGGTCAGTTGCTCCTCCCGCCCACAGCCCCTGGCAACCACTTCTGTCCCCGTGGATCTGTGTTCTGCTCTTCCTGCCTTCGACTTAGCGCCGTGGGTTTGTTTGAAGCTGCGCCACAGTCTAACCTGGATCGGCAGTTTGTTCCTCCATTGCTGAAGGACATTCGGTTGTCTGGGTGGACCCCACACTGTCCATCAATGGCTGCTTTTGGAGTCTCTAAACAAATGTGAGCATGCGTGTGTGTCTTTACGCAGAGGTGTTTTGGTGTCTCCTGAGTGGATTCTGAGGACTGGAACTGCTTGGTCACGTGGTACCTTTCCAGAGTGGCTTCACGGCTTCCCTTTCCTGCCACTCGTGACTGAGGGTCTCCCACTTCTCGGGAAAATCCAGCAGATCTGGAGACCCAGAAGCCACGTTCCCAGGGGAGACCACGCTGTGGGTGTCCCCTCTGCTCAGGCACCTGCCCACTCACTGGTCACCACCTTATGGCCTGTCTAGTTCTCCTGGCCCAGGGGAGCTGAGCCTGAACCCAAGGTGGATGGGACTGTGCCCACATTACGATGTGGAGCCTGGACCTGCTTATCACACCTCTATTGACACGTGTTTGTATTCTCCACGTGGAGACACTACTTTACAGCAGGGAGAACACACCGAGAGCACTTCCGGTGGGCAGGTCTGTGCACACTCTCAGCACACTTTTCAGGGCCTCAGGTGGTCAGTACTGACCACTTTCTCGGTGTCCCTGTAGGCCTTCCTCATGCTTATGTGATCACACACACACACACACACCTACACCTGGGTGTGCGTACACTCAGGACACACCTACAGGCTCTTTGTTTTGCAGGGACAGGAGACTTCCTACACATATTCCTCCTATTCTTCCTTCACCGCATCAGGACTACCCCTGACTGGTGCCTTGGGAAAGCTCAGCCAGACCAGCAGGCAGTGCACAGTGTCCAGGGTGGGGGCAGGAGGAGCCGCAGCACCCTCAGGAAGTGGGCCACGTCTGTGCTGGTGCTCATGGGAAGGCGAAGGGCATAGACCCTGGAAGGGCAGCCACTAGCAGAAGCCCCAGGACAGTGACAGAAGAAGCTTGGGGTGGGTGGCAGAGCTGCCCTTGCCATGTGCGGGCACCACCAGAGCACGTAACTGCACCCACCTCCTGCCCGAGTGTGAGCATCTTTGAAATACAGCTGTGTCGTGCAGTCTGTGACACGGCATAGATTATTGGGTGGTGCTTGTCCTGCTTGATGCTCGAATCCCACTCGATTTGACAGTATGACAGTCAAGTTGTCATAAATCATATGCTAATTCATTCAACGAAGATTGATTGGCCAGAGGTGCCATCCTGGTTTGGGGCGCACAGCAGTAAATAAGCAGGCAAAGAACTGTCCCTGGGAACCGGCATGCTGTGAGGAGGAGGAGCAGGCAGGTGGCCAGAGGCAAGAACACCTCGAAAGTGGCAGGAACCACCAGGGGTGACCATGATAGAGAGTGGCATGGGACGGGCTGCTTGGACAGGGTAGTCTCCCAGGTAAGGACATCAGAGCCACTGAGCCTGCCGTGGACTGTGTCGCCTGCCTGCCAGGGCTCTCGGCACCTCCCCTGTCTCCAGTGAGGCTCCCCTGGGGTACCCTGGTTCACAGCCTGGCTTGTGCTTTCCCCAGGGGCTCCTGTGGTCACTGGGTCACATGTCACTATGCCCCAGGGACGATTGACTGGGGAGAGAGAGATCACTAACTGAATTTCCAGTGCAGCTCGATGGACCTCCAGGGTCCATTCCAGCTAAGGGATCCCGGCCCAGAGCGGGAGAGAGTGCTCACAGGTGATGAGCTGACCGGCCTGTCCCAGGTCGTGGGGAGCAACCCCCTCGGGCATAGCCTTAGCTTTCCCCTGAACTCTGACCCCTAAACTTTGCTCTATGGAACTTACTCTCAATTTTGCAAGCTTGAGAGTGAGTTCTTGGGAATGGCCCCCCATCTCTGGAGAGTCTGTAGGATTCACATTGCTTTGAGTGGCACCCAGGGCCGAGGGCGGATTTTAGGCAGAGGAGGGACTAGCAGTCCCCATTCCTGCTTCTCGTGGCCCAGGGGCTGAGGAAGAAGCACAGTAGGGCCTCTCTCTGCAACAGCCGCCTGTTCTCAGGTGAGAATAGGGAGAGGAGGGCCTGGGCTGAGGCCAGCGAGCAAGGTACCCGGCAGAGCCCGTCTCTGGACCTGGATCTGCAGTGAAGCAAGGGAGCTCCCCCCATGCAGGGTTCTCCCAGCGCGAGTCTCTGGGCCTGGGCCTCAGCGGGCAGCTCCAGTGCCTGCTCCCAAGCTGCTCTGCACTAGCCAGCTCTTCGCTGAACCCAGTTAGTTCTTCCACCTGAGAAGTGGGGGTGCTCAAGCCCACCTCCTGGAGTGCTGCGGCCTAGGACACAGTGTCGCTGGTGAAGCTGACATTGCCACAGAGGCAGACCTAGACGGTGGCTCTCCACAGAGTGTTCCTGGGCCACTCGAAATGCCTGGAGGTGGTTGTGGTCACCCTGGGGCGGAGGCTGCTAGCATCCAGTGGTGGCTACTCCTTGGCCCACAGTGCCCGCACAACAGAGAGGCACGTGACCCTGCAGAGGCTGAGAGGGCCACCCTCACCCAGCAGACAGCAGGTGCTGTTGGGAATGAGCACCTGTGTGCGGCTTTGGCTGGCGGCCCCCATTTGGAGGCCGGGTCTGCTCTGTCACTCACCATCTGAGTGAGTGACAAGGCTTGTGAAGTGCCCGGTACACAGCAAGGACTTAATAAATGCCATGCACTGTGGGTGTGGCACCCTGTACCGACTCAGCTCTTCTCAGAGAGCAGAGAGCCCTTCACAGCTCCACGTCCTGGTCTCGGGTCGTCACTGGGTGGCCGTGGGTGTTGGTCATCCCTGGAAGGCTAGATTTGTGTCAGCCAGCTCCAGCTGTGATCATGCTGTGTGACAAAGGAACCCAGAAACTCAATGACTTACAACAGCAAGCCGTGGCTTCTCCCCCAGGGCCCGTGGTGGACCACGGCAGCCCCTCAGGGGGCAGGTTGCCTGGGCTGGGATCCAAGGAGCCTGGGCTTCAGGTCAGCCCCACGTCTCATGCCGGTGCCCAGAGCAGCTGCCCCTCAAGGACATTCTGCTCAAGGTGGCTCAAGAGAACACGGTAGCCAAGCCAAGCAGGCCAGTCCACTGGGGCTCTGCTCACAGGTGCCCACTAACATCCCTCTTTAGAGGCATGGCCTCTTGGGCACTTAAAGAAATGCAGGATCTGCTCCTTCTCCTTGGTGGTCTCTACCGAGCACCTCCCACACCCTGGGATGTGGCTCCCAGTCACTCCCTTCACACAGCTTATCTTCAACAGTCGGGAGCATTTGTCAGTCAACAAACATAAGAAGCAGGGTCATTTCCAGTATTGTAAATGTCATGGAGAAACCACTAGGTTGATGGGGCGAAGAGATGGGCAGGGCTGTTTGCAGTGGATAGTCAGGAGCCTCTCTGCATCTGCACTGATGCCCACGGGCCAACAGCTTGGAACAGTCTTCTAAGCAGCAGGAACAGCATGAGAAAAGACCTAGGGGGTGAGCAAGCTGGGTGTCCCCCGGAAAGTCAGCCAAGATGGAGGAGTATGTGTGAGGACCGTGGGGGACACTGAGGTGGCACAAAGTCAGGGGCGTCAAGCTGGGGCCAGACTTTCATTTTATTCTAAGAACAACAGGACATTAGAAGATATTCTGGTTTAAATTGCAAGTTGATCACTCTGGCAAGTGCAAAGTGGGGACTGTTGTAAGTTTCATTTTGAGGAAACTGAAACCCAGAGAGATTGAAGAAATTTCCAAAGTCACACAGCTGATAAGTAACAGAGTCCAGAATTAAACCCAGGTGCATGTAACCCCGAAGCCATTATAGTCTCAGGCTCCCTGTGGGCTCAGGCGAGGAGGAGTACACCACAGACAGATCTTTAGGTTACTGAGCTGGCCAGTGTGATAACCACTGACCACGTGTGCATCAGTAAATTATTAACACTGAATGAAATGGCTGACTCAGTCTCTTGGTTGTTCTAGCCACGGTCCCCGACTGTGGCCACACATGGCAGTGGCTGCCATATTGAATCACACATACCTAAGACGCTTTAAGGGAGGCACAGACCCAGAACCTTGCCTTGGAGGAGTGGCGGCCGGCATTTTTTTCCTGGGAGAGGCTGATGGAAAGAACATACACATGGAGCTGTCCAGGAAGGAGCGGGTTATTCTGACCCTCCATCAAGCCACAGAGAATGTTCTCTTCTAATATAAAACTTTTGCAAAAGATCAGACCTTTTGTTTGTGGGCCAGATTTTACTGGAGCTTAGAGAGGCTCCATCTGGATTTGCTTAACTGGGAAAAGAGGTTTCTACATCCAGGGACCCTGGAGCTGAGGTTTTCATGGGTGAAAAGCTTCGGGCCAGGTCCATGATGCCCAGGGTCGAGTCCAGACTGGAACCTGGGTGGCTGGTTTGCCTCAGGGAAGACTGAGTTCCGGCAAACAGTGCACCGGTGGTAGCTCTCCCCCGACTCCTCTGCTGAGATCAATTTGAGAGCCAGGGTCTGGTCTCAGCAGCATCTCATGCCAACCCTCCATATCTTCATTGAGTGAGCGGGTGCTGAGCCGCCAAGACCCTCACATTGGATTAGTAAGGAGAAACGGTCTCATCAGAGAAGGTCTAGGGCAGGTGGCTGCGGAAGACCCTCAAATCCGTCCCTCTGACCCTCTCAGCACTGTTTGGACTGTCAATGTCATCCTCAATGCCATGTAGAGATGCCCCAGGCTCAAGTCCTGGGCCTTGAAGTCCTGGAGGCCCAGGTGGAAGTCCTGGGATCCCTGTCCTTGGCCAGGCCAAGCCACGCGCCTGTTCTGAACCAGTCACCGTGGCCAGGGAGGGAAGAGCACTTGTCATGATGTGTCCAGCCACGTACCTGACACCAAGACCTAGGGGATAGGGATGTGAGCAGTTCCCCAGAAATAATTAAACAATTTTCCCAGGAAATAGAAAACAGAGGTGCTGAACAGGAAAACCAGCAAATGCACACCCTCTCTGAGCTGAACTTAGGGGCTTCTCCCCCTTCTATGTTCACTTCTTTTCCTACATCCTCAATCTCTGAGTGGCTGGAGGATTCCTCTTGAGCATGCAATGCTTGTTGGAAGATAGGTATTCCTTTCATGCCTCGTCTCCTGGTCTGTGCTGAGATGTTGATAGGCAGGGTAGCACATGGAGGGCCTGGGCTGGGCACTGGGCTGGGCATGTTGTCTGAGGGGATGATTTTGGTCAACAGACTGCATGACTCAAACTGAATTAAGCCAAATAGGTACAGAAACGTTTTTTGGCTTCTATGTGTGAGGTGTAAGGGATCCCTGGCTTCTGGGATGGCTGGATCAAGGGGCTAAAAGGAAGTAGTATTTTATTTCTGGCTCTCCATCTCCTGGCTCAGTGCCCCTTGTGCTGAATGAATTCTCAGACAAGTTGTTGTAAGATGGCTGCAAGCTGCTGTCAGACCACTGCTTTTTAAGCAGAGATCTCACAAAAGACAGCAGGCATCTTTGCCTAGCCTTGCCTGAGAAGTCCCCTCTGATGGCCCCAGTGTAAGTCACCTGTTCACCCGGAGCCAATCACTGTGCTGGGGGAATATAAGCTCTGATTGGTTTAGGCCACAGTCACGTGGACCTGCTCACGGCTGGAAGCAGAGCTTCATCCTTCCCCTGAGAAACCAGGGCTGCAGGGCGGGGGTGCCCCACATGACTACAGGGGGGGCTCCCCTCTTCTGCCCCCTTCTTACTCCTTGACACCAGCCTCTGCTGTCCCAGGACCACACTTCAGGGAACCACCTTTCCTGTTGACACCTGTTCCCTCCACGCTCCTCATGAGGGCCCATCCTGTGGGCTGAGGCCCCTCTATTCCCTACTGACTGCACCTGCAAGGGCCCTGTTTCCACTAGAGGTCACCTTGCGGTTGAGTGGGTGCATGGTTTGGGGGACACTGCTGATCCCAGTGGACGTACATACCGCAGTGGCTCAGAAGGATAGAAGCTCCTGGATCGTCCCACCGGAAGCTTCCTGGGGCTTGGGTCAAATTCTTCCCTAGGACTTTCGGCCTTGGCAATGGTGATGGTGGTTGGGGCCAGCAGTATAAGCTGCTGTCCTAGCTGGAAACTGGCCAAGCATTTCTGCACAGCACTGAGCTCCCAAGACTGTCCCTGGGCCAGGTCCTCATGTGACACAGCAGAGTCCCCGGGTGCCCATCCCCAGGGGACCACAAATATGCCTGTGGCCTTGCTGCTTCCTGCCTGTAGAAGAACTGGCTTGCTTTCTGGCACCGTAGTCCCCACAGCCAGCCACGTAGGAGGTGACGAGGTACCCGGAGACCTCCCCGTTGGTTGGGACGCCCTGGGCATGAGCCGAGATGGGGCCCTGCCGTGCCTGGCCGCCTTGGGCCACCGTTGTTCCTCTCAATTGCTTAGATATTCTGCAGAGGCCAGGTCCCCTCCCACCCACGCCAGAAAGGTAACCAACAAGAAGCCAGCAGTCTGTAAATTACAACATTGATTAGAGAGGAGATTACTGGAGTGACTCCTGCCCAGCCGTTATGCTAATGCTGTCCAGATCTGGGGCAGTGCTGATGTCCTAACTGCCAGCCTGGGACAGCGGCGAAAATTGGTTTCCATCCTTCATCAGCGTGGAAATACACACTGCTCTTGACCATGGGTGAGAGGACCCGTCCGCGTGTCCCTCTCAGCTGCTCCCTGCCACTGTCCCCAGCAGATGGAGTGAAGTCTCTCTGCCCAGCCCTCACCAGCTGCCTCTGCAAACTTAACAGTGCATAGAAGATGGAAATTGGGCCCAGAGTGGCCACCCACCACCCCAGAAGGTGGGGAAGGAGAGGGTGAGCGATCACAGGAGATCACTAATCAGCACTAGAGGTTGTCTGGTGGGGTCCAGACCTCCAGGGGGATCTGCTCCTCCCAGAGCATGCAGAGTAGGAGAAAGATAAGCAAATCGACAATTACAGATTTGCATGGTAAGTGCTGCCCGATGACTTCATTAACTCCAAAGTGTTAAGCTCAACTGTGCAAACGTCCACTTCTCCAGCTCAGATTAGGCTTATGTGTGTTCTGGAAGGAGTCACTGACCCTGGAAAGGTTGGGAAACACTGCCTGAGGGCTTCCTAGGAGCTTTCAAATTAACTTCCTGTGTTTCCACTGCTTTTTCTCCATCTCATCTCAGTGGCTCCCTGCCTCTCCACTCAACCCCAAATCCTCTATAGTTGTCCTGAGGCATCCCCATGAAGGGAGGGCTCTGTTCATCCATCCATCCATCCATCCATCCATCCATCCATCCATCCTTCCTTCCTTTCATCCATCTGGCTGGCTGTCCATCCATCTATCCCTCCCTCCATCCATCATCCTTCTATTCCTCCATCCATCTGTCCATCCATTCTTCCATCTATTCATTCATCCATCTTTTCATTTATTCATCCCCTTGATCATCCAGCCAGCCAGCCAACCATTTGCCCACCTGTTCATCAATCTGTTTGTCCTTCCATCCATCTGTCCATCCATCTGTTGATTTATCCATTCACCAACCCATCCTTCCATCTGTTCATCTACTCACCCATCTATCTATCCATCCATCTATCCCTCCATCTCCCATCTCTCCATCCCGCCATCTGCCCACCATCCACTCTGCTGAGCTCCTGCTTCATGAGCAGCTGGTATAAGGAACCAAGGGCTGAAGACGAAGAGGATGCACTCTTTGCCTTGAAGGATGTCACAGTTTAGGAGGTGATGCAGGAGCTACATGAGATAAGTCATGTTGTGTCCCTGTGATGCAGCTGTGTTTCTATTTCAGTTTTCCGTTCATTCGTATGGCACAAACAGAGCCTCCGTCTCATTTCCAGGGGTTGTAACTATCACCTTCACCCCTGCTCCCTGGGGTCACTTCCTAATGTAACCATCTGCACCAGGTCCTTGTCTGAGGGACTCGAAGCCTATGTACTTTCCAAGAAATGGGGTGAACTGAACTGAAGACAGGTGGTCTGCAGAGTCCTGTGGACGTCTCCATCTCTACTCCCTCTGTCTCTGCAGGTATCCGACCACTGTGACTATGTCTTTGTCAATGGCAAAGAGATCAAGGGCAGGATGGATGCAGTAGTGAATTTCACCTACCAGTACCTGAGCGCCCCCCTGCACATCAGCGTGTGGGTGCCCCGGCTGCCCCTGCAGATTGAGATCTCTGACACCGAGCTCAGCCAGATTAAGGGCTGGAGGGTCCCCATCGTGGCCAGCAAGAGGTGAGCCTGGTGTGAAGGAGGTATCTGAGAACCTCGATAACCGTGGCTTAATGGACAGTTTTAACTCTACGGGGGCCGGTTCAGGACCTGGCGCATAGTGGGCACTGATGTTCTCACGACTCTTATATCTCCTAACCCTAACGAGAGCTCCCTGCAGGGGCCAGGGCTCAGGATGGCCCAGCCAGAGCTGGACCCACAGCTGCTCAACAGAGGGTCTGCACCAAGCCCGAGATGTCCTTCTGCTGTCCGTGGGCTGGGGCGAGTCTGTCTTGCAAGTGGTTCTCCAAATGGCAGCACAAGTCTCTCCATTTTTCTAGGCCTTCAAGCCCCAGGGAATTTGAGGTTTGATTTAATGTTCTAAGGAAAGCATCCGCCCTCTCCTGTGCTTTGTGAATATCTCTAAGCTTGAAGTGCTCTGTGCAGGTCAAATTATTGGATACAATTTAATTGCGTTTCTACTGAAACACAGGGCTACTGTTTCAAACAGCCTCCGATTTGTTTATTCTGTGTGATTCTGGGTCCTTGGCAGGAGCTTGGGGTCTAGTGGGCTCAGAGCTATGACACCCCCTCCACTGTGTTGCCTAAGGGGGTGTGGTGGCTGAGGTCCTGGCTTCTGGCCTGGAATCCCCATCCCGGGCCATCAGGACTGTCCCTGGGGGCTCCCAGGCACAGGAGTCTTCATTAGATTACAGCAAGAGGGTGTCTCAACAAGAGCGCACAAAGTGGGGAGTCAAACCCCCAGAAGAGCTTGAGGGAAATTGGCCTAATCGGGGAGGACAGTGGTCCTTCAGGTCACACCGTAGTCACGAGTGGCCAAGAGAATGGGGGTGTCCCGCGTGGAACCAGGACATGCTGCGTTCCCATCCACAGAAGGTCTGCTGTGGACCAGGTGTGGAGCCAGACCGCTGGCCTCTCCGTGCCTCCGTAACCTCATCTAGACATAACGCTAGTTAGAGGGTGCTGATTGGAGAGTTTATACACCGGGGGTCAGTGGGGCCTGGTCCACCTCAAGAGCATGAACGGCTCTGTCCAGCAGAACTTTCTGCAGCAGGGGGCTGTCCTAGAAGGACGCTGTCCAATATGGTAGCCACCTGTACGGCAGCCACGGGGCATTTGGACTGCCATGCAGCTGAGAAGTTGACTCTTTTAATGCATTCATTTGTGTTAACTTACATTTAAATAGCCACAGATGGCGGATGGATAGTGAACATACAGTGCGTGCTTAGTTAGCCCTTAAGTCTTTAATCTGCTGATAGACACATTCCAGAAAGGGTGTCCAGCCCTTTGTGCTGCCCGGGGTTGAACTGGCGTGCCTGTGACTCAGGGCAGGCACAGAATGTCGGCTCTGGGAGGCCTCTGGATCCCAGAGCGGCTATTCCTTTCCCTCAGACCCACCCGGGACAGCGAGGACGAGGAGGAGGAGGAGCGGCGGGGCCGGGGCTGTACCCTGCAGTTCCAGCACGCCACTGTGCGGGTCCTCACCCAGTTTGTGTCCGAGGGGGCCGGCCCCTGGGGCCAGCCGAGCCACCTACTGGGCCCTGGCTGGCAGTTCGACATCACCCCCCTGGTGGTGGACTTCATGAAGCTGGAGTCGCCTCACGTGGCCACGCTGCAGGACGGCAGGATCCTGGTCGGGCGGGAGGTCGGGATGACCACCATCCAGGTAGGAAGCGGGGGCTCGGGACGTCAGCCTGCTTCCTGGTAGTGGTGCCGGGGGCTTCCGATGCACAGGTCATTGTGGACAATCCCTGGCCCCCGATGGCTCCAGAGGACCACATGGGGGCACAGAAAGGGCAGGCCACCCAGTGACTAGGGCTCCAGACCTGCTAGGGCACCCCAAGGCACCCACACTGCCTCCCACCCAGGCTCCCCCAGGGAGCTCCCCTCCAGGTCCCCTTTCCTGCCCCCTCGGGTGGCCTTCATGTCCTCTGTGCATCTGTGAGTGGCCATCTGGAGCCTGCAGGTTCCTGTATCTGTGGCCACCAGCCCTTCATTTGCTCTCCGACTCTTCAGCATCCACACCCCATCTTTTGCTTCAGGAGACATGTGGGGTGTTTCGGGACAGACAATGGGGTGTGGATAATCTTTGCTTCAACCCCTCAAGTCCCCGTTACCCAACCCCTTTCAGGAATGTCGTTCTTGATCTTTAAACCATGTGTGGAAGTGACTGGTACAGTCCGCCATCTCCCCTGGACATCTCCACCCCGTGGAGCTTATGGGAGGGGGAGAAACCAGTGTCCCAGCAGGTGTGGACTATTTTATTCCAGTTCTTCCCAGTTGACTCTGTACTTCACTCAAAATTTGAATCAGGCTGCACAAAGTCAGTTAATGCGCAACGCATCACGAGTCAGTCAACGGGATCACCCGATACAGTCAACCAGGTGGTGCATTGTACAGGGCACCTCATCTAACTGGGAGGGGTCGTTCTCTTTTAAAGACACACTGGATTTTAATATTTATTTCAATTTTCCAACAAATAGAACTAAGATTGCTTGGGGAAGGGATGGCTACATGATTCCCCCCTAAGCCACAGTGTGGGCCAGCGTTGATAGTGGGATGGGCATGGGACTCCCTTGACCTGTGTTCTGGACTCAGGCCCAGTTGGGGGGTTTCTGACATCTGAAAACAGGTGTGATGGGTTTGCCTCGTGTCCCACCAACCCCACAGGTGCTGTCCCCACTGTCTGACTCCATCCTGGCAGAGAAAACGGTCACCGTGCTGGAGGACAAAGTGTCGGTGCTGGACTTGGCCATCCAGCTCGTGGCCGGGCTGTCTGTGTCCCTCCACCCCAACACCGAGCATAGCAAGGCCATCACGGCCGTGGCCACCGCCGAGGACCTGCTTCACACCCCCAAACAGGTAGGACCTGGCGGAGGGGGGCCACGCACCTGAGGGGGGAGTGTTCAGCTGCAGCAGGTCAGCGCAGAGGTCAAGTCCTGCCGGCCTGTGGAACCTGACCAGGAGCGAGTCCATCTGCAGCCCTCCCAGAGGGGACTGGCCATGTTCTACGTCCACCCTCCCTTCTGCTGGGGGCACAGTGAGCCTCTGAAACTGTGGGTCCGATCGCGTCCTTCTAGGGCTAAAACTGAGGCAGGGGACTTCCCACTGACCTAAAGAGGCCATGTTCCCTCGCAGCCCACAGGCCCCCACACTGGGCCTCTGATGGCACCTGCCCTCCCGGCCTCCCTGCTGTGTGTCACACGCCCTCCTCTTGAGCTTCCCAGAGCCCTCCCAGCTGTTCCTCTGACCAGGGACATGCGTCCCTGGCCTTCCCCCAGCATCTCTCTGCCTGATGCTTAGGCCCAGCTGCAATCCCGCAACTCGTGGTGCCTCTGCCACCAGCCCTGCTCTGCCCCCGCCACCCCGCTGTTATCTCTCTTTCCCAATTTGTCACCGAGTAGGGAGCATAACTGTGAAAGAGAAGGAATGACCATAAGGGCACCTGGCCCCTCAGGGCAGAGCTGGACATCAGCTTTCCCCACCCACCTCTTCACACCCTGCCCCAAGGGCACCCAGGCTCCACCCTAGCTGATGGAGGCCTGGTCCCCATGTGTCTGCCCCAGGGAGTCCCCACCTGGGAGGCACAGTCTCTGCAGCCAAGTGCATCCAGCCTTGCCTGGGCTGTTAGCTGTGTCCACTTGTCCAGGGAGGAGGTGGGTGGGATGCTTCTGCTTACTGAGCCTCTGCCAGGTGCGTTTGGACTAGAGGTGGGGGCGTGACCCGCGGGCTGGTAATTCTCAAACTTTCTTGACTGTTCTCCCTTCTGGGAACTCTGTGTAGCTGCTCGGGCACTGATGGGAAGACAGCCAGTCTTTCCAGTCCACTCAGCCCTCACTCTGGCCCGAGCTGCCTGTTTTCCTCGGTGATAATTCCACAAAAGCAACCTGCAGAGCGAAGCTGGCACAGCCAAGCGGCCACCAGAGAGCACTCGGCTGGCTCTCAGCACGTCACCGCTGTAGACTGACCGTCTCCTGGGGGGGGCTCAAGGGCAGAGCAGAAGGTGCCCCCGGCTCACAGGGCAGGTGCAGCGAGGAGGGGGCTCCTGTTCATTGCCCGGGGCTCTGACGGTTCTCCCACCCACCCCTCCTCGGCAGCCTTGTTGTCACGAGCGCCTGGTCACTAATAAAAGGGTCTGCCACAGGTAACAGGGCCCGTCTGGTGGCCAGTGGTGAAGACGGGAAACTCACATCTGTCGGCTTCTTCTCCTGGGAAAGGCCAGGCTGAGGGTCCTTGTTGAAGTTAAGGTGCTTTTTCTGTCCTTGGTGTAAAACCTGTTTTCTTCCCCAGATTTGTCAACCACCGGGTCTGGATTTGGGGTCCCTGTCTGGGGCATCGTGCTTGTGGGTGGTTGGAGGAGAAGAGCCTCCCCAGGTGGTTCTCACTGCCTCTCTCCCCGCAGGAAGCCATGGTCAGCACATGGCTACAGTTCAGTGACGGCTCGGTGACACCCCTGGACATCTATGACACCCAGGACTTCTCGCTGGCTGCCACCTCCCTGGATGAGGCTGTGGTGTCTGTTGCCCCCGCCCGCTCTCCCAGGTGGCCCATGGTGGTGGCCGAAGGGGAAGGTCAGGGCCCGCTGGTCCGAGTGGACATGACCATCGCTGAGGCCTGTCAGAAATCCAAACGCAAGAGTGTCCTGGCCGTGGGCTTCGGCAACATCAGGGTCAAATTTGGACAGAGTGACGCCGACACCAGCCCCACCGGGGACAAGGACGAGGATGACATCAAGAACCACACCAGTGACCGTCGGCAGAAGGGCCAGGACGAGCGTTTCCAGGAGCGGGAGGAAGGGGCCCTGCGGAGGGCCACCACGACGGCCAAGTCACTGCAGGACAACAGGGTGGGGAAGAGCAGCCGGCTGGACGGGGGCGCGCGGCCCGGGGAGGGGCAGCTGCAGAACATCCCCATCGACTTCACCAACTTCCCAGCCCACGTGGACCTGCCCAGGGCGGGGGCCGGGCTGGAGGAGAGCGACCTGGTGCCCACGCCCAGGGGCCTGAGTGACCTGGAGATCGGCATGTACGCCCTGCTGGGGGTCTTCTGCCTGGCCATCCTGGTCTTCCTCATCAACTGTGCCACCTTTGCCCTCAAGTACAGGCACAAGCAGGTGCCCCTGGAGGGCCAGGCCTCCATGACCCACTCCCACGACTGGGTGTGGCTGGGCAATGAGGCCGAGCTCCTGGAGAGCGTTGGGGACCCGGCCCCGCCCCAGGACGAGCACACCACCGTCATCGACCGCGGGCTGGGGGGCCACGAGGAGGGCGACCACCTGCTCCTCAATGGGGGCTCCCAGAAGCAGGGGCAGAGCCAGGTGCGCAGGCCCATGGACCCAGGGAGGCCAGGCAAAGCACAGAAGCAGGAGCCCCCGCACTCGCCCACCTCCAAGCGGAAGAAGGTGAAGTTCGCCACCTTCACTACCATCCCCACCGACGTCGGCTGCCCCACAGTGAACTCCATCCTGGGTGGCCAGGAGGAGATCCAGTGGGTGTGCCAGGATGTGGAGGTGGGTGCCCCCAAGGAGCTCAGAAACTATCTGGAGAAATTCCAGGAGAAGGCCTAAGTCCTGTGGCCAAGGGCCTTCAGACCCCGGGGTCAGCGGACACGGGCCCCAGTGGGCAGAGGGCATCCTGAGAGGTTGAGTGGGGCTGGGCTGGGCTCCCCCCAGGCCCAGTGGGAAGTTCTGAAGCTGGGAAGGACATTTTTGTATCAAGGATTTTTTTAGCAGTTGATGATGGTGGATTTTGGAAAGTCGGTTCCCCTGTTCTGGGAGGCAAGGGACAGATGGGAGTGCTGAGGCCTGCCACGCCCCACGGGGATGTTGTCTTACGGACACCCACGAGCTACCAAAAATGATTTGTTAAAAAATGCAAAAACGACAGGTAAAAAGAGACAAATCGTACTCTGTTTATATTTCTAATAAAGAAGCAGAATACAAAAGTAGGGTCTTCCAAGAGGAGGCCCTGCATCCGAGGTCCATGTCGCCTGGCCAGGGAAGAGACCTTCTCTGCGCCGACGTGGCCTCCCGGCAGAACTGAGGACCTGGACATTCCAACAGTGGCCTCCTCTTTCCTCTTGCACATTTCCTTTTTACGGCCTAGACTCACACTTGATTTATATTTAACGGTGATCTCTGAGGATCACGTGGTATATTTTTCCTAAATGAAATATAAATTATATTCTCTTCGTCAGACAGCTTTTCGGCAACGATGTCCATCCCTCCATTCCTCGCCCTGTGACTGTTGTGCTTTCCCGTATCCCTCCGGCTTTGCGGGGACTTTACAATTAGGAAAAGCTCTCTACGCCTTCAGGGACCCCACCACCGCCATCACAGGGTCAAGGCCCGGGAGTGGGTCCCGTTCAGCAGGACGGAGGGGAGCCCAGCCTGGACCACCCACCACACAGAGTGCCTGCCCGGAGGGGAGGTTGGGTCAAACCCCAGAGAGGCTATACCCAGGCGGAATCGGTGTCAACTTTCGGGGTGGGTCTGTCGCAAGGCACAGCCAATGTTAAAAAATGACCCAAGATGAGAAGTGTTTGGGGGGATTGAAGCTGCTTTTCTGACTTTGCCGGGCAGGGTACACCAGCATAAACTCAGAAGACACGCCCTGTGTTTGATGTCCCTCAGCTGTGCTCTTGAGTAGCGTCACCGTTAGCCGCACACCACAAAACACATTCATCCAAAGTGACAGGCACATGGCTGAGAAGACCTGCATGGGGTGAAATGACCACCTTTGTGACTCTCTGTTTAGTAGCTGTGGAGGGGACAGAGCTTAATGCTCCCAGCAGGGAGACGCTCACAGAGATGCCAGGGATGGTTTCTGGTGTTTTTTTTATCATTATTATTATTATTATTATTATTACTAAAGTCAGTAGCTGGGAAAGGGTCCTGGAAGCCTCTGAGGCTTAGTTGGACCTTTGAAAAATATATTTGTAGCACATATTATAGACGGAAAGAAGCTATTTATTTATACCTGTGATGCCAGTTGTCATTAAAATGCTTCCGGTGGCTTGACTGCTCAGCGTCTCCTGGGGTATTTCTTCTGTCACTCGGTTCTCGCTGGGGAATCCAGCTGCTGGGCCAGAGGGGACGGGTGCATTTACCTTTTCCTCTCTGCTTCCTGAAAGATCCAGGGTGGTCGCTAATCAAGGACCTGTGGTCCCCACACTTACCACCACCTCCATCCCACCCCATCCCCAGGGCTCTGTGAAGGGCTCTGTGAAGTAGGGCAGCAGGCTTGGCGCCACTTTCTGATTGGGTAGCACCGGGGAGAGTTGTTAACGCCTTCCAAGGTGCAGCTGGTGCTGCTGGTCCTGAGGCCTGCACTTTGCCCCCCACCCCCACCCCAGACCTGGAAGTGGGAGGGAAGCCCCACCAGGCAGCCTGCAGGAGGCAGGGTTGGTCTCTCACTTTCCTTCCAAGCTGTGGTCGCTTGTTCAGGGTCTGGGCAGGATCATTGTTGCTGCCCACTGGTTTGGGAGAACGAGACTTGTTTTTCCGTAACGGTTATATGGAGACGTAATTCCCATGCCATGAAACCCACCAGGGTGGTATCCAACTCGGTGTTTCTAGCCCGTTCACAAAGCAGGGCATCTAGCACAGCCTCGGGTTTAGAACATGTCCATCACCCCAAGGAGAAGCCCTGTGCCCATCAGCTGTCACTTCCCGGGCCCCCGTTCTCACCAGCCCTGAGCAGCAGCTGCAGTGTCTTCTGTGTGCACAGGATGTGCCTGGAGGAGCAGATGCTGCAGTCATTATGGGACTCTCCCGACAGCTGGTGTGAGGGGCTACCGTCCCCAGCAGCAGCGACTCTGTTTCCTTCTTGGAGAAGCAATCTTAAAACAAAAACAAGCTTGCTCAGGCAGGGCACTCAGCCCCAATATCGTCAGACCCTAAAGCAAACTGGATCAGCCTCAAAGATTCGGTCTCCCTCCACACTCACACCCGCTCGGCCCACCCACCAAGCCCTCTCTCCTGCCTTTGTGAACGCAGATCCTCACTGGGTGACTGTGGACCACATAGTCCACAATCGGCGTATTCCCGAAGATGTGTGTCAGTGCCTTCTGCAAATAAGGCCACAGGTGTCAGGGGTACGCGCACCCCAGGAATGGCTCCGGCTTTCCCCCAAGGACACCAGACTGCAGCAGAAGACCCCACACACAGAGCCCACTCATTTGGACAATCTTGCTCTCCGTGCAAGTCGTGAAATACAAGGGCCCTGTCTCTTCATTGTCACCTGACACACCACGTGCCTGGCCCTGCACCACATGCCAAGGTTGGAACAAGAAGCGAGACCACAAGGTACTGGGGTCACTGTGCTGCTGGGCAGTGGCTGCACTCCCCTGCCCACTCTTCCCACCTGTCTGTCCAGAGTCGTTACCCAGGTACACATAGGCCCTCTCTTGGCTTTTCAGAAATGCAAAAGTCTGAAAAAAAAAAAAAAACAGCAATGGCTATAATCACTAAAAAATAAATAAGCCCAGTTAATGAGCCACCACTCTGTGCCAAGACCAGTGTTCAACACCCTCTAGTTATGGGCGTGTTACCCCCAAGGAGATATGAACCCTGGTACAGGTCCTTCCCCAGGCCACGGCCCGGGTGGCAGAGTCAGGCCCAAGCCTCCGTGTGTCTCCCCATCTACATTCTTAACTATCATGTGACACAAGCTTTACGTGGTGTCTTATCCCGCGACAGAAATGGAATTTGACTGACAATTCTGGTTTGTGACATTGCAGGTCAGTTCATGAGTTCCTATTCATGTTTTGAAAACTCACCATGATAAGTGTGAATCGTGGACCACTGTCCAGTCTTTACAGTAGTCCATTCTAAGAAATTTTTGAAAGGGATCAAACTCCCTCTGCCAGGCCCCTCAGGCATGTCCTTCTGCTTCTCGTGGAGGTCAAGGGCGCGTACTGATTGTTAAGCATCGTGAACTCGGGGAGCTCTGCAGCCAGAGGTAGAAGACAACAGGCCCCCTCCTGAGGAGAGGCTGCTGCATGAGGGGCTCCACAATGAAGGCGGGGGTGGGCATGGAGCCGCCCCCACGCAGCCCATATCTGCTGTCACCAGGCACCTGCTGGGGGGAGGCTCAAGGCACAGGGGTGAATGGGAGCACCAGCCCTGCATTGCCCAGCCCTGCACGGCCAAGGAAGGCCATGCCTGCAGCTTGCTCCCCAAGACACAGAATGCTGAGGGTGCCGTGAGCAGGTCACGTCAACAGGTGGCAGTACCAACCGTTGGTGGGACCTTCCTCAGCCAAATGTAGGGAGACTCCTGTGACGAGGAAGCCGAGTTCCCGCGCATCCCGAGTGGGGTGGAGCGTAGAGGAGAGCCGTCACAAGCCCTCAGAAGGCAGCCGTGGCCGCCACAATGGTCCCAGAGACCCTGGACTCGCACCAGGGGAATCCCACTTCTGCCATCAACTCTCTGGACACTGGCGATTTACGCTGAAGGGCTCCGAGACTGGCCCAGGAGCAGAAGCCCAGAGCTTGCAGCAGGGTCCCCAGGCTGGGTGGACAAAAGTGGGTCAGAACACGGTTCTCTCTGGAGCCTGTGGTGGCGTCTGACAGTACATGGGCAGGGCAGTAACAAAGCACATGGGGGAGAAAGGGAGCTGAAACGTGGCTGATCTCAGGGCACTGAGCAGAGGGAAAATGGAGATGAATTCCTCAAAGAGGGGACCCCAGTTGGCACCCAGGGTCAAAGCTGGAGGGCCAGGGGTCGAGGCAGCTCATGACTGAGTCCAGGTCTCCACAGGGACCTCAGCCCTCAGGAGCGAGAGCTCACGTCTTGCCCCCACCTCAAATGTGGGAACCTCTTCCAGAGGATAAGGGCGTCTCCTTCCCTCCTGCCTTCCACAGGGGGTTCTATTTGGGAAATTCTGTCCTGGGATCACATACGAAGGGAGATTGTGGGGCTGGGTTTGGCTCAGTGGCAGAGCCCTCGCCTAGGACCCGGTGAGGCCCTGGGTTCCATCCCCAGCAAAACAAAGGGAGATGCCGGGAGATGCAGCTTCTAATCTATGCTGCAGAGGATTCCTGAGAAAGAAGTGGTCATCAGGCTGTGGTGACCAAAGGCAACCAGGGCCAATTCAATTAAAAGACAAAGACAGGGAAACTGGATTCAAAAAACAAAAAAAGTACAGATTACACAAGCTCCCACTCCAAAACAAGGTCAAAAAGAAGTTTGTAGGAAAAAAATGATGGCAAAATGTGTGACGTTGGTGTGGACCGAGGACAACGCAGCTCCACGTTGGTGTGGACCGAGGACAACACAGCTCCACGTGCATCAGAAAAACATCAGAAGGAAGAAGCATTGCTGGAGAGGAAGAGAGGCTCTCATCATAACAAAAGAGTATCCTGAAGACACAACGGCCCTAATTATGTATGAAACTTAGAACAGAGATGCAAAACACACACCAAGAAGACTGAGCCCAGAAGACTGAAAGCTGCAGGACACTGTGGAAAGGGAGGAAGGACCAGCTAAGGGAGGACACGTTCACGTTTCCATGTTCACCGAGGGCTGCAAGGTCATGACCATGTGCTGCTTCGAGCTGTGGGTTGGGGATTAGCTAATAATGGTAGCAGCAGGAGTCCAACAAGTGTCCTCAGGGCCCAGCCGCTCCAGGGCCTGGGATACTGACCACTGGGGCACTCAGCAGGCCACAGGGCTGGAGCAATCCATTCTGCAAGCCTTGGGGATGGCCCACGCCTGCATGCTCATCCCGAGCTTCCTGGAGCAGCTGGGGAAGGGCCGGCCAGCCTCTGAGGGCCTCCGAGGGCCTCCCTCAGTGGGCTCTCTCCCCTGGCAGGTGCAGGGTTCTCTGGACCTGCTGGGGCTGCACCCCGGATATCCCATGGAAGCCTCACGGTGGGTCACTGTCACGAGCCACCTGACAGCCCACCAGTTGGGTGGGTGACTCTGGTAGCCCAGGTGACCCTACCTTTGTTTCCAGTGCACGGCTGTTAACTACCATGAACTTGGTGGCTTCCAACGACAGGATTTCCTCTATCCCACAGCTCTGAAGGACAGAGGTCACAGTCCCCCAGAGACTGCAGAGAAAATCCTTCCTCTTCCGGCTTCAGGGGCCGCTGGTGTCCCCTGGCTTGTGGCTGCTTGGCTCCCATCTCTGTGGCTGCTTTCACATCCCTTCCCTGTGCCTCTGACTCTCTCCTTGTCTGTCTCAGATAAGGAGTCCATCCTTGACCCACCCTCCTCCAGGACTGTCATCTCAAGATACCTTTGTTACGTGTATGTGACAATTCTCACTCCAAATAAGGTCACACTCTGTGGTGCCGGCACAGAGTCTTTGTGACTCACTAACAAAGTGATATCAGAAGTCACTTTGGGCCACCAAAGCTCACTCTCACCAGGGCCGGGCACCTGCTAACAGCAGCTTCCTGTGGGGTGTCCACTTCATTGGCAATGAGGTCACCGCATGCTCCGGAGTCCTTGGATCAGCACTGGGATTCTAATTTTGGAGCTCAGCACAGACCACACAGGGCACTTCATCGGGCAGAGACACCTCCACCATCATGGATGGGCCCTGCAGTTTATGATAACCATGGGACAAGGCTGTCACTCTGCACTCTGCACCTGAGGAGGAACTGTGTCCTGCACTGAGCCCTGACCAGTACATCTAGGAGCTGTCTCCAAGACAGAGGAGACTCCAAGGTTCCTGCAGGGGTGGGCAGTAGGGTGGGGGGGCTACACAGTGACTCTCCCTGCCCCCGAACACCCCACAGCCTGCGGCACTTACCAAATGCCAGGCCACACAGCTCTGCTCATCTCCTACCCCCTGGAGTCTGGTCCTGGGGCCATCTGAGTATCCCCCACTCTTGCTCAGCGACTAGTTGACAAGATGCTGTGCTCACACCTGGGCAGCCGGAGCCCTGGCAGAACCACCTGCAGTCTGGCTTCTGTGGTTGGAGAGCAGAAGAACTAACAGAACCCAGGGCAGGACTGCAAACGTACATCCTCCCCCTTCTCCTGGGCCCAGGGGAGAGCCCCCAGAGCTCTAAACACCACTGAAGGCTGGCCCCTTTCATGGGATGCCACAGGCAGAAACCTGGGCGCTCTGTGGCCTTGGCGGAGGTCAGGAATCTCCCCTGCTCTGAGAAAAGGTTCAGTAAGCAGGTGGGGGAGGAGCTCACAGAAGGAATGGTAAAGGGACAGTGTGACATCTGGGTCTCGGCTGCTCTGTACTCCCCATTAGAAATGTGGACCAAACCTCTGCACGGGCCATGTGAAAGTTCCAGCCATGATGAACACTAAGGAGACGTGGAAGGCGCCAGAAAATCTGTCAGGGCCTCGGGGAGACAGGGAGGCCAGAGAAGGCATCTCAGAAGCATGTGGCTTGGCAGGAATTCTGGGTGTGTCTAAGGTGTCCATGTAGAGCTTCAGGCCAACGGAGGCTCGGCGTGCCAAGAGCTGAGCAGCCGGGTGTGTGGGCGTGTGGCCCGGGCCGTGTGCTGGAACAGGGGAGAAGCAGCACAGCACAGGTGGCTGGGAGTGGGGTCCAGGCACAGATGCAAGGCCCCCTGTGCCCTCTGCATGGCTGTGGGGACGCAGCTCTGTGACAGGCCCACTGCCTGTAGGACACATGGCTCTCCGGAGCATCTTTCCACGCTGGTTTGTCTTGGCCAACGTATTCCACCCTTTGACCTAGGGTGCTGGGTGGCCTCTGCCTCTCAGAACTCCTGAGCAAGTGAACATGAGTGGGTTCCCATGGCTTGCTTCCCGAGCAGTAAGCACGAGGTGACTGAGCCCCCTGCTCGGGTCAGGGCTGGGTCCTGCCTGGAGGTAGAGTCGCACCCTGGAGAGTGTGGGTCAGGAGGAGATGCTGAAGAGGACCCAGGGGACAGGACAGGCTGCTCGTCCTGCTGCTTCTCTTTCTGGAGAGCAAGGTAGATTGTCACCCTGTTTCAATTTATCCCCAACCGACCAAGACACTCTGTCCAAACCCCCACCCCCAATCAGAGAAGTTGCTTCGGTGGAAATCCCATTGATCTGAGAAGTCCAGGTTAAGGCAGGGGTCAAGGTTTCCACTTCCTCTGACTTGGCTGCCCTCTGAATGAGGCTGGAGGGGAAGACCTGCCACCTGGATTTGTGGGGACACTCTGGAGGGGGCTGCAGCGGGCAGTTTCCTGCATCAAGGGTGATGTGTGAAGAAGACAGACCAGGGACGGGGCAGAGAGGGGACCGAGGCAGTCATCCCTCACCCAGCGTCACACAGAGCCGTGCTACTGACGGACAGCGGTCTGAGAGGCTGGTGACAATCCGAAAGAGAGTTGACGTCTGTCCCTCCCCACGTGGAACTCATATTCCTGGGGAGGGAAATAGGTAAGAACAAACATGAACCAAGCCAACGAAGACACGAGATGGTGAAAAGCTAGTGTGGTGTCGGAAACGGAGCATCATGCTGAGACCCTGCAGAGAGCTGTGACGGCCAGTCTTTCCCGGGTCCAGCTGTTTCCCATGCCAAATACTCACTCTCTCACTGTATCTGTGGGTCACGGATTTGGGAGCAGGGCAGCTGGTGGCCTGGCTCAGGTTCTTGCCTTGCCTTGCAGTCAGGGTGGTACTCTCTGCGGGATCCCAGCATGAGACGGGGCTGGGGATATGGGTCAGTGGTCAGGTGCCCCTGAGTTCAGTCCCCAGTACCAAAAAAAAAAAAAAAAAAAGGAGAAAGAGAGAGAAGGGAAGGAATCCTGATTTGGTTTTGTTTTTTTTCCTCCTATGATTAACTGACATTTAAATCACCCATTTGCCCAGAAGGAGACTGAATGGTGACAAAGTAGCCTCCACCAAGGGCTCTCTGCCGGCCTTCCCCTGAGGAATTCTCTCAGCTAAAGCCTCTAGGAAGGCAGGCTCTCCCTGGGACCTGGTAGCCTGCCCGTCCTGCTCCCGGTGGCAGGCTTGGGGTCTGCGGGGCTTCCCTGGTTTCACATAATGGGTCCCTCTCCCCGGCGCCCTTTCACCTTCTGACTGGCGTAGCCACATGGTCTTCTGGAGGATGTGGTTTTTCTATAATTACCCTGTAATCACATGAAGACAGTGTGAGGCCTGGGATTTACGGGCGCAAGGCAACGCTGAAGCAGTATCGGGCACCTTCCAGTGAAGGCCGGCCAGTCACGCGGAAAGGAAAGACGTGGCTCTCCAGTCACGCTTCAGAAGTGCCAAACAAGACGTCCCTCCTCCTTCCTACGTGGCCACTCACCATCTACATCCGAGACACTCATGACTGCAGGCAGACAGGGAGGTTTCTAGAGTCTTCTGCTTCTTCCCAAACAGTTCTCACAAAAGATAGTGGGATCCCAAGATGAAGCCTTAAAATAGGGAAATTTGTTTCTGGTGGAGTGGTTTCCAGACCCTAGACTCTGGTAGGTAAAAAATATAGTTGTCATTTTCTTCTGTAGCTGAAATGTTTTTTTTTTTTTACTGAGTCGTTTACCTTAGGGAACAAGAAAGAATTCCATATCAAGCAATTCAGATTTTCATCCTTTCTCCTGCGGGATGCTTCTGAGTCCCAGCTGTGAAGTTGCGCCATGGAACTGTACCTGGAGTCGGTGGGCGCGGCACAGAGTGGTGTGTTCCAGTGTGATTTGCTGTACGCCCAATATGCAGAAACACGCTTGAGTGTGGAACAGGGCTCTCCGGGGCGAGAAGGGTGACAGGCTCCTGGACTGTCCCTGCAAATTGGCATTTATAGCTCAGCGCAGCCCAGCAGATCGGACCCTCAGGAGACCTGTCTGTCACCTCCCCCTGCGCTGTTTTCAAGGAGGGCGATGAGGTGGAACCGAGAGAGGGGATGTCAGCTCTCACACAGATGCCAAGGGCTGTCCAACAAGAGCTTCCTACCACCAGGGCAATGGCGAGAGCATGCTGTCCAGACTACCCCAGGCAGGCATTGTGGATGTCACCCTGAACCTAGGGGACTTCGCAGATGTGACTCAGGATCGTGAAGTGGGAGGCAACCTGGGATTATCAGAGTGGATCCAACGTAATCACAGGATCTTTGTAAGGAACTCTGAAGACAGAGCCAACACAGTGACAGAAACCAAGTGCCCCAGCCAGGACCGTGGGCACCACTAAAGACCAAAAGGCCAGAAAACAGGTTCTCGAGGCTCTGGGGGGAAGGCAGAGCTGCCTGCATCTCCACGGTGGCCCCAGGAACAGGAGCTCATAAATGCTGGCTGCTTGAAGCCACCACGTAAGCAGTTTGTCCCAGCAGCCTCTGGGAAGGCCAGCCTGCCCCACGGGGTTGCTCTCATAAGCACAAGATGGACAGCACCTAGGCACTGACTCTATTCCAGGTGTCTCAGAAGCACTGACTCATTTATTTCCTGCAACAAACCTATAAAGTGACTAGAATCACTGTCACCGACACTCTTACATATGAGAAAGCAAGTCCGCCAGAGGCCGCACTGTTAGTGCTGGTCATCCAGCTCTCAAAGAGTGACAGCGAGAAGAGTTGGCAGCCTGTCAGGGGAGCAGGATGGAGCAGCCTAGAGCCTGTCCCTGGCCTTAGCCACCACACCACAATGTCCCTTGTAAAACCCCCCCAAAATTTTATGCAAGCAAAATACCCTGCCCTGTGCATCTGATGAGTGTTCAATAAACAGACTTTTAATGAGTTTTCTCTGACCTCCTTGAGTCAGAAAGAGGCAAGGAAACAGGCAGGCAGGGACTTTTCTTCTACTTAGAGCAAAAAGCAGCTTTCAAGAGCCAAGACAAAGTCCCCGAGCTGCAGGCCTCCCTTTCATGGGCTCTCAAGGCTGTGGACCCTGGGCTGGCTGCTTTGGGGCCGTGGGGTGGGGCTGGGGCGGGGACTCACTGCAGACAGTGGCCACTCCCTGCTTCTGGGAAGCTGCCCAGTGAGGGCATCAGGCATGAATGCGCACCCCTTGTTTAGAAAAAAGCCTAAACCCCATTTCAATTCTAGAACAAAACCTCGGAACCAGTCAGCCACAGAGAGGGCAGGCCCTGATGGCGAGGCAAAGCGCCATAAGATTGCAGGGGCATTGCCGGCTGCCAACCTCTCTCAGCGCCCCTTCCTGCCCTCATCCCACACCCAGCCGTAATCAGGCTGTAGGAAAAGCACTGAGTTTCTTCTTGGGTAGCTAATGGGGTCATCAACCCTGCCAGCTATCCTGTCCCCAAGACAGCCGGAGCTTACACGTGTGCCCAGCCAGGTCTGCTGACACTGAGTGGGCAGATGGCCAGGGAGTGAGAGAAGCCTGGGAGTGCTGCTCAGGCTCCTGGCCTGTGCCCCTGTAGGGATCTCTCAGAACATTCCATGTCCAGATGCGGGGCAGAGCGCACACACCTGCCAGTTCTGCCCCCACTGGCCCCGGTGGGCACACAGTCTGGGCCCGTGAGTTCCTGTTATATGGGACCCTGGCAAAGGCACAGCTACCCATAAACCATAAGTGCTGTAAGGAGAGATGCTTGTGCCTGTCCGCTCTAAGGTCTCCTGGGCTCTAAGTGTAGTAGCTTCTGAATGAATGTGCTGGACCCGTGCGTGGAGGTGGCGATGCAGGGTGTCTGAGGTCAGCACTGCACAAGAGAAATATAACGCGGTCATGTGGGTGATTTTAAATTTTCCAGAAGCCACATTAGAATATAAACTAAGATCTATTTTAATAGTAGACCTATTTTAATTCAATCCAGTTGACCTGAACTATCATCCTCTCAACGTGTTATTCTGGGCCAGGATATATGGGCAATGACCAAACAGACTCCATCTTACCCTCCACGTCAGGTAAGAAATGCTTCTCCCATGGAAAGCCCCGCCTCTGTGCCCATCCACAGTGGCTTAGCTCAGCAGGTTTGGCAACACAAAGTGGCAATTCTTATCCAGTATTAAAAGTGTTCTCTCTTTGGTTCCCAATTTTCCTGGACGATGTACCCTGTCAGAGATTGATCATCCAGATGTTAGTAACCATTCTGTAACTTGTACTCAACTAGGATGTTTTGACCCACTCCCTTTTCTGCTTATGATTTTAGATCTCATGTTGTTTGTTTATGGTTTTGAATCATAGAAACAGCCACTTACGATTAATGTGGGTTTGGACTATAATAAGTGTACTGAAACCCCAGGAAGGGGTCGAAGGGTGCAGACTTGCAGCCTGCCCCTTGGCCCACCAGCTGGTAGATCCGGACCACCAGCTTGTGGATAAAGTTTCCATCTCCTGCTTTAAGAGCAGCTCCATGATTTATTGCTATCTCACCTTAGCAGTGTCATCAGTGTCGGAGTTTGTTGATGGAAATTGTGCATTCTTGCAGTAAGGCTTTGAAATCCCACACGCCAAAGTGCTTAAAGTGCATCTCTATTCAGACTCGTGGCCGTTTGAGTGTTCGGTGTTATCTGAAAGGTGTGGACGTTCAGAGCACTCCACCCAAGAGGGCACGACTCTCACCAGAGGGTCATTCTGACCTGAAAGAAATTGGGAAGCAGCAGACAGGAAGCATCTCTCTGCCATCTGCAGACAACAGGAAGGGACACCACATTCCAGAGCAGAGATTCCGGAGAGCAGATATGCCCCTGTCTCCTAAGAGCCAGGCCACTGTGTGTGCAGACACTGCCCTTTGTTAAGAGCCAACCGAGAGCATCAGACACCTCAGGAGGGTTCCTCCGGTAAAGCTGGCCTGTGAGGATGGAGCATAGCCATCTCCAGGGCTTGAGCGTGTAAGAGGAGGAGGGACTGAACCTGCTTCCAGAGAAGACTGGATGGCTTCCTTGGGCCTGCCTACCAGTCATTTGTGGTGTCCCAGGTGACCTGCACGCTGACCAGGCTCCAGTCCTGAGGAATTCTGGAAAACTACCACTTCATCCCAGGCCCAGCCCCGTCTGCCTACCCTGGGAGCAGGCTGTCAGAGACCTAGCCCTGGAGCCCTCTCTCCATGCTGTACCATGTGAGGAGAAAGAAGCCCCCCTTCTGCCCTGGCCCACCTTGTCTCTACCTTCTGCAGTATCGGGGGGGGGAGGGGGGCTTCTGTGGAGAGGACGGGAGAACCACCAGAGCTGGGGAGATCCACCAGAGGAGGAGGTGGGGGTCAGACCAACTCACCAGGTGACGGGCTCTGGCCTGAGGAGTGGCCTCCACTTTCCTGAGTGGATGGTGACCTGTTAATCCCTTCACTTCACAACAAACCATCCCCACACTTCCTCTTTCAAATAACCGTCATGGGTTGTCTGTGGCTTGGCTGGGCTGATAATTGGGGAGCAGCTCCGCCCATTGGTTCTGGCTGAGACTCCCTCCTGAGGGTCCAGTCAGATGGGGTCAGTGCTGGGGTCATCTTGAAGCTCCTCCGTCATGCAGCTGGGAAGATTTGGACACCTGGGGGCCTCTGGTACGTGATCTCTCCACGTGGCTGATGACGTCAGGATGGCTGGAATGGCCTTCTCACCTGGCAGCTCCCAACGCCAGAGCAAAGGGTGTGTGCAGGGCGCCTGGACGCCGAATGTCACTGCCCAGCCCAGAAGCCACTCGGGAGCAGTACCACTGTGTTCTAGGAACCAAACGACAACCCAGGCCCAAGTGGAGGAAACAGCCCACAGCCCCAGCTTGTCACAGGGTGGAGCGCAGGAGAGGAGATACCATCTTCACCAATAAGACCACGGGACACGGGGACTCTGACCCGGAAGACAGCAGAAAGGAAAGACGGTTTCTGCTGGTGAGAAAAGCAGCTGCAGGAATTGACAGCCGGACTGAGGTGAATAGTGTCCCCCCAAAACCTTGTTCACCCAGAACCTCAGAAGGTAACCTTATTTAGAAATAGGGTCTTCAAAGATGTAACTGGGGGGGAGGAATGGTCATCCTGGAGTAGGGTGGACCCCAAATCCACATGGAGACAGAGAGCGGAGGGAAAGAGCCCTGTGGAGATGGACAGGTCATTGTGGTGGTGTGGCTTCAGGTCCGGGAAAGCCCAGGCAGCCCGCATGCCAGGGCCTTGTGAGGCAGCTCATCCTGCAGGCACCTTGGTCCCAGACTCAGGGAGTCCTGAGATGCCAGACAGTTGGCCACCATGTAGTGCACTGCCACAGCGACAGGAGACACTCCTGCTCTCATGTCTGAACCAAACGGGCTGAGCTTTCTCTGCCACCATGTCCCATTGACCCCTGACCCCGATCAGTGCACACAGGTGACTGTTTTTTTTAAGCATGTGCAAATAATGAGGCTTTTTGTCTGATTCAGCCTGGTCTGCACCCATAAAGAGTCTGCGTTAGAACTTGTGGCCGGTTGGTCTCTTCGTTTGGAGCAATTGGATGACAAGTAGAAATTCCTAATGCCAGGGTGAGAGCAGACCAGAGGAGAGAAAGAGCAGCTGAGGAACCCCACACCCCCACACCCCCCCACACTGAGCATCTTCTGGGGATTTGCAGAATTTGCTCTGTGCTGTCGGGTCCTAATTTATGTCTGTTCTCTGTTGAATAGAGGAACTCATCCCATGGGTTTGTCACTCTCAGGAGCGTCAGCTGATTCAGGATTTGTCACAGGAGCACAAGGCAACCTGGACTTGAGGAGACGGGAGGGAAGAACCACTTAATGAGGACACCAGCAAGCCTGGGGATTTCTCTCTGGTGGCCAGCTCCTCCCCACTCCATCTTTTTTTCTTTCTTTTTCCTGGTTCCGGGGATTGAACTCAGACACCTTCGACCACTGAGCCACCTCCCCAGCCCTATTTTAATTTTATTTAGAGACAGGGTCTCACTGAGTTGCTTAGCACCTTGCTTTTGTGGAGGCTGGCTTTGAACTCTCGATCCTCCTGTCTCAGCCTCCTGAGCCACTGGATTACATGCATGCACCAGTACACCCGATGGCCCACTCCATCTTTATTGCCAGTGATTGACCCATTCGCTGCTAGCTGGCAAGAGAAAAAACGGAAAAGGTCCATAAGCAGCTGACGGGGGCCCAAGCCATTGCAGATGAAAACAGCCTTTCACCTCCCAAATCAATGATAATTTTTGTTGCAATTGTTTCCTAAAGTGACTGTGTGTTGTGGGTGTGGAGAGGGGGATGTCCCCAGAGGGCGGAGGGCTGTTTAAATGTCCTAAATCATCTGAAAAGCAAGTGGCACAATTGGAAATGTGCAAAATCTGTTCCAGAACGTGCAAGGACTTCCAGGGGAGGGGATGTGTGGAGAAAGGCAGGGAGACCAACTCGCAGGCAGGGATCGGAGACAGCTCAGAGCACAGAAGGGGACCCAGAGAACCCTTCAGAGCAACCACACCCAGAAAACAAGAATAGCATCAAGGAACAAGCCCAGAAGTGTTCTTTTTAAAAAAATAAGATTGCTGAAATTAAAGGTTGAGTTGAGTGACTGGAAGAATTCCCCCAGAAAATAGAGCAAGACAGCAACTATGAGGAGCTCAGGAGAGACTAGAGCTAGAGAGGGAAATATTAAAGACATAATAAAAGACAAGTTTCCAGAACTGCGGAGAGATGTGGTTCCCGAGGACAAGAGCGCAGCATACTTGAACCCAGCGCACTTCTGACACCCTCCCTAGCACAACCTCGTGAGACTGAAGAAGGTTGAAGAACATCCCGAACCCCCGAAACAAAGCATCCCTGCCAAGGAATCACCCAGCACCCTTGCTTGGAACTTCTTATCTGTAACTCTCAGCGCTAGAGAAAATGTAGGAAAATTCTCTCAACTTCAAGTGAAAGTCACTTTGGGAGCAGACATTTAAACCCAGGTGCCTCATCCTGCAAGGGTGGATGCAAAGTGTGGCTGTTTTTAGATGTGAAAAGATGACCCTCAACTCCTGCCCTTGGAGCCGGGTCCTCATGGATGATCACAAGGATGAAGCCCAACAGAAGGAGACGCACACTCAGGAAACCGGGGCCCATCGCAGCCCATGGCAAGACAAGCTGAGGGGCAGCTGTGGGCAGGGAGCAAAAGGCCAGGCCTCCCTGAAGAGGGTGTGTGAGACCACAGAGGGCTGCATTTCGGGACACAGAATGAGGAAAACTCTGGAGCATCTTCACCATATGATGCAAATAGACATTCTGTCTAAGAAAAAGGGAAAGGGCATGCAAACCTGGGGAAGACAGCCATTGCCCCTGGGAAAGCAGCAAGGACCTGGTGTCCTGGGGAGACGTCACGCCCCTGCACTGAGACTGGCTCAGTCTTATTTACTGGATGGCATTGGGTGGTGTAGAGAGAACAGGAGAAAGGAAAACTGGAGGACTCAGAGATGGTAGAAGAGTTTTAACTCGCCCAGTAATTCACTCATTTTATATTTGTTCTCAACGGTTAAAATCCACTTACAGACAAAAGGAGAGTTTGGGGTCAGGTTTGCCAAACAATAAATCTGCTCGAATTTCGTGTTCCCAAGTGAGAAGTCGGCTGCCAGAAGCAGCAGCCGGAGGGGGGATACACTGAAGCTTTCTTATCTCTGACTGTCACGGGAATGTCACAAGATAAAAATGTAACCTGGGTAGATTAAGAAACAGTGATTGCTCGTGTTATTTAAATTCATATCCATGAAGCAACTGAAGAATTAAAAATATGACCTTCTACGACTTAAAGGAAAACCAGGAAAGGAGGTCGGGAGTAACACGAAGTGTCACCCCTTATAGCCAGGAGTCCCACAAAACTATCTAGAGCCGATAAAGCAGAGAGCACAGCATAGGAAAGTGAAGCATTATGGAGATGGTCGCCAAGAGCTCAGATTAGAAATGGCTCAAGAACGTCACCTCAGGGAGGAGCGTTCAGATGCGGACAGGGAGCTCCAGGTGAGTGGACAAAGGAATCGTCCTCATTAAGAGCTCTTTTGCATTTTTAAAACTACAACCACAATTAGTTTCCTATGGTTCCTATAACAAGCGAAGGTCACCTTGGCGGCTAAAACAATGCAAACTGACCATCTCTCAGTTCTGGAGGGTAAACACGTGTCATGGATCTCACTGGACTGAAATCAGGTATCCTCCAGGCTATATTCCTGCTGGGGGCTCTAGGTAGATTCTGTGTCCTGGCCTGGTCCAGCTTCTGTTGGCTGCCCAGGTCTTTGGCTGGGGACCCTTTCCCCCTCTTCGAGACCTCTGCCTCTGAGCTCCGTCTTCTTCCAAGCCAGCCAGGAGTCTCTCCCACGGTGCTCCTGCGGGCACATCTCTGAACCTGTCTTGCTCACAATGCACACAGGACACTGCCAGGTGGCTTCCCACCTCAACGTCAGCTGATCAGCTCCTGACATAATCACAGCTGCAGGCCCTCTGCCTCAAATGTGACATAGCCACAGGGTCTTAGAATTAGGTCCTGGGCTTCTTTGGGGGCTGTTATTCTGCCTGCCAGAAACCAGGATTGCCTTGGTAATTTGAATGCAAAAAAAAAAAAAAAAAAGATTACTCTGCAAATGTGGTGAAAAAATTAATCCAAGGGAAATTTCAGAAAATATTCCTTGTGTGTGTGCATACATTTGCAGAGAAAAACTAGCTATTTGGGGTGCCGTCCCTTCTGTGTGGGGTAAGAGTTACTGTTACTTTCTTTTTCATTCTTTAGTTTTCCAGATTTACTATAATGAGTTTGAATTGCTCCAAAAATCAGGGAAAAAAATATCTATTTCCAAAATTCCCACAGAGCAGCCTGTTGCTTGCGTATGGCGCCCAGGATATTCCCATCAGATGGAGCCACTTGCTCCCTCTGAGGAGCAGGTCCCAGGTCTGCCTCATTAGCTGGGAACTGTGAGGCTGCTGAACACACTCATCCAGCCGGATATCAACTGCAATCTGGGCAGGTCTGAAGACTTCCTGTCTAGGAAGCTGGAGCCGGGAGCCCTGCCTCTCCATGCCTGCCCTGGGCGTCCAGAGAGCAGGGGCCCAGCGGTCTACTGCTTGAACAAGCACCTCTCCTTCCTTCACACACAGGTGCCGCCCGTAGCTCCTGCTAAGTGCAGCTGGTGTGGAAGAGATTCCACATTTCTAGTCATCTCCCTGTGCAGCAGATGTGACCGGTGCCCGGGATAGACCCCTGGCCCCTGGGTGAGAGTAGAGAAAATCAGTAGGAAGGGGACAGCAGAAAAAACAGTTCCATCTAAAGGCATCACAAAGCATAGCCACTGCAACCCCATTAGACAGGGTCCAGGGGAAGCAGAACTCCACTGGGGACCAGCTTCTGGCCACAGGGGGTCGCAGGTCACATCTGCTTAGAAGTTGTGGGGAAAAGAATGAAGAACAGTTGTACATCTGGATAATCAGGACCACATTGACACGTGGGAGCCAACCTGCTGCCACCTCAGCAATCGTACAACAGGAGAGTTGTTTCCCCAAAGTGACTGGTCACCTAGATGGCAGGCCGACAGACCTGGTTCAAAGCCAGGCTCAGAGTCTACCCCAGGCAGACACACACTAGAATTGAAGGCAGGTGCTCCTACAGAAAACACATGCGATGTTCACAGGGACGCGCTTCATAATAGCCCAAAGGTGGGCTCAACCTGAACTTCTGTCATGGATCTCAGAAGGTAGCTGATGCACCTACGGAGTATTACTCAGCCACAAAGACCACCCAATTCTGATCCATCCTTCAACTTTAAAAACACTGTGATAAGTGACAAGAAAGCAGTCACAACAGAGCCACGGGTATGACCCCAGGTCCAGGCACTGTCCGGAAGCAAAGCCACAGAGACAGGAAGCTGATCATTTCTCAGGGCAGGTGAGAAGGGAGAGTACGGAAGTGACAGTCAAAAGCACAGGTTTTCTTCCTGGGTGATGGGGACATTCGACAGAGGACCCTAGTGAGGCCTGCATGACCCTAAACACACTGGAACACAGTGAATGGGGGAAACTCAGCTGGCTGAGGCTCTTCGGGGCAGAGTGGCCTTTGGCAACTAGCCAGTGGCCTTGAGTCTCAGTTGGGAAGGAGGCCTGCTCCAGCCCCGTGGGAGGGCTTCTCCTCGCCTGCAAACCCAGTGCTCAGCAGCGGCTCACACTCTGAAGTACTCGGGTGAAGGTGGTGTCGGGTCCGGTAACGCAGGGACCACCCATTCTTGCTCATCAGGAGCTCGTCTGCAGCTTGGGAGTCCTCAGGCACCTGCGTCCGGCAAGCTCTGCCATTTTGTCTTTGATGCTGGAAAGAGTGAAGGACACCAAGCCCTGGAGGGACTGGAGAGGGCTCAGGACCTGCCGGGCTATCAACGAGCTAAGAACAGATCTGCTGAGCGGGCCCCCTTTGCCAGGAGCCTGCAGGGAAACCAACGGCTTGCCGATGATGTCTCCACATGAGCAAATGATCAGACTCGGCTCCCTCCAGAGAGGAGAGAGAAGCCAAGCTCGGCTCCGCACGCCCAGGCCCACCCGTGCACGCTGAGTCTCGGGATCAATCAGGACGGGTTTCTCCATCAGAAATGACAGTTGCCTGCGTTTCCCTGTGAAGGAAATGCACTCTCTTTTAGAAACTGCTGCAAGTCCGCTTTCACATCAACAGCAGCAGCTGGATTTTTTTCTTTCTTTGGTTTGGGAAGCAATTTTTCTAGCAACTGTTTCTGCGGATATCTATGAGCGGGGAGCGGAGGGGGCAACTGTGCGGATAGCCATTGATATTGGCAGAGTGCCGGTGACCGTGTCCCCTACCTAAGGGTCCTCCAAAGAAAGCTTTGTGGCTATACAGAGCAAAGCTTGTCCTGGGTTAGTGGGACAGGCCTAAGTGCAATCTGAGAATACTCTGTCAGGTTCGATGGAGAACAGATTAAAAGGCATGTGCCTGCCCGACCCCCTCTCAGGGGGCCTGACTCTGCCCTCCTCCACCCATGTGCTGGGGGCTGACCTCTGTTCCCTCAAGTGTTGAGGCCCAGGCTTTCAGACCCGAGGGCATTTGGAGATAGGATCTAAATGAAAATGAGGACAGTAAGGTGGGCCCACATCCAACTGGTCCTTGTAAGAAGTATCTTGGCAGAAAACACAGAGGTCAACAGGACATATCCACTAAGGCTTTGCTGCTCCTTAGAGACCATCCTCCAGGGACCTGGACCCAGAATTGAGTGGACCCAGGCTCATTTCTGGGCCTGCAGGGGCCTCTACCCCAAGGCCAGCTTCCCAAGGGCTCTGGGAAGCAGCTGCTGGCTGGACCCCAAGCAGAGCCTCTCCTGCAGCCCAGGTGGCCACATGCGTGCTGGTGAGGCCTGTCATGTGCAGGAGAAGGACTTGGGAGGGGCAGGAAGGGCTGCAGACCAAGGCCAAGCACCATGCCCAGAGGGAAAGGACTTCTGCTCAGAGCCAGCTGAGTTGGGCTGGGCGAGGGGTGGCCAGGTAAGCGACATCCATTGGTCCCTTTGGGGCACTCACATGCATTGAATATGATCTCCACCAATGTTCTTGCTGTGGGCCCCACAGACCCCCGGGGCAAAGCCAGTGGCCCAGCCAACATGGGAGTCTGGGCCCCGCTGGCCTGGCCAGCTCATCTTGAGGTGTGTGAAGGTCTGTTTGGAGAGGTTCTCAGGGTGGCCTGTCCAGGAGCAAGGCACAGAAGCAGGTTCCAGCCAGCGGGTGAGTGCGACCCCGGGAGCAGGCTGATCCGACCACAGTGAAGCAGCATTGCCACGGGGACCTCTGTGGACTCTGGGCCAGCCTCAGGATTCTCGCACCCATTCTCACACACTTGCGTCCTGTCGACGTGGGAACTTGCCCTGCTGTTCCGAAGCTGCTACCCCATAACTGATCCTCACCTGAAGAGGCACAGGCCCTGGGTGTAATTTTGCTCAAGTGCGATTGTGCCTTTCTTGGGGATGAGTTCATGGGCAGGCTCGGGGACCAGCGTCCCAGAGGGCAGGAAAGGCCCAGCAGGAGCCTGGAGTGGGCAGGGGCTCCCCCGGGGCTCAGCAAGGGCTTTCTGCTGCAGGAGGGGAGGGGGTGGAAAACTGAGGGGTCTTCACGTCCATCCAGCAGGACGTTCATTAACTGCGCGGTGGCCAGGAACATTCAGGAATCCACCAGACCGGAAGGTTCCAGAATCACCAACTTATACTTCAGTTTCAAGGAACCAAAAAATTCAGTGAGAAGGAAGACCCCCCGACACCCCCTACCCCCACCCCCCATACACCCATGGAAGCACAGACTTAGGGTAAGTCGTCAACCTCAGTGAGCTAGCAAAGATGAAACCAGTCCCAGGCCACGGGCCCTTAAGCCCATGCCCATCCATCTGAGGACACTGGTTTTCAGAAGGACCTTTTGGCGCCTACACAGGTGGCCTCACTGAGCAACAGCTTTGCCCAGATCAGTTTCCTGTGACTTCCTGTTTGATGACACCGGTGCTCGAGCATCCGTGTGGCTCTGTGACTTGATCATCCCGAGGCGACTAGGAGCTGAGGGCAAGGGAACACAGGTGAGAAGAGCAAAATGAGAGGGTGAATGAAACTAGGAAAGGAGAAAAGCAGAGACCAGGAGAGAAGACAGTATTACATGATTTCTGCACAAAGTAGGACTCCTTTGGTTCTAAAAGATAAAATAATAATAATAATAATTCTCCAAATGGCTTTAGGGGAAAAAAAAGTTGGGAGTACCAGGAGAGGCTAGCTGAAATTAAAAGTTCAGGGATCTTCAGGTACAGCTGGTTCCAGGTGATTATACCAGGTTCCCAACTGTGTCTCCCTGTCTGTCTCTTGGCTCTAGTTTTTCCTCTGCATTAACTCTGTTCCCAGGCAGGCAGAAAAGTGACTAATCAGGAGGCAGTTTCCAAACCTCTCAGTACCTCCAGGGACAGAATCATTCTTCCCCCTAACCACTCAAACAAAAGACTTGAGTCTCTTTGGGTCAATCCATGCAGATTGCTTGGTCGGATGTCTACCTCCAGAGTCAAGAGAAAACCTCCAGGACTGAAAGTGAGACAAATCTACTGCCCAAAACCTGATACGGCTTTGTCATCTAAGAAGACAAGATGGATACAGGACCGGGAAGAGAAGAGACCAAGAGGGCACAACTTTTCCAGATGACTTCACACGTGGGGAGCGGGGGCTTTCAGAGCCCACGACGTGGCTCCCTCGTGCACACCCACCTGGCACACGTGCTCCCCTGGTTCGCTGGCCCCAGGGTGGGGGAGGTGAGCGTGGCACCGGTCTACCCTGGCACTGCACACACACACTCCGAGGATGCCGCACGCTTGCCGAGAGGTTCAGAGCAGGGAGCAGAACCCAGCGCGGCCCTGACTCTGCTCCCGGCCCTGGTCAGGTCTCCATGATTGACATCTAATCCTGAAGAACCTGGCAGGTCCCTCCCCCGCCTCCCTCATCCCCTCTTCTGTGCACACCCAAGGTGCTTGGAAGAGATAAGGAGTCTCTAAGAGCGTAGAAGGCCCCGGCTGTGCAGGTGGGCAGCTCTGGGGTGCTGTGGGATCGGGGAGGTGAAGGACGTGCAGCTTTTGAAGCAGCGCTGGGCCCTCGTCAGAGCAGATAACTGCCTGTCCAGACAGAAAGCAAATCAATAACTGATGAGGCCCAGGCTTCCCGTCAGACAGGCGCTGCCCACACCAAGGTCCTCGCGGGCTCCCTGTTGCACTTCTGCTGAGGGAGGGGTGAGGTGGAGAAGAGCCAGAGACACGAGCATGGAAGGGGGTCTGCAGAGGGCTTTGGGACCCATTTTATGTCACGTCGTCAGGAATGAGCACAGGGTAAGACCCAGCAGCCTCCTGGGGGGGGGGGATCCTTCGCTGCCCGGGTCCCAGAGAGCTCAGGCTGCAGCCACAGATAAACCAACTGCTCGAGAGTAAACAAAAGAGGCCACAGCAGCTTTAGAGCTGCACACCTGGTCTCATGTGTCAGAGTTGACCAGCTGCTGAGCTCAAGGACAGTTTCAAGGACACAGGGACCCTTGGTCCAGCTGGGACCCAACACCAAAGCCATTTCCAAAATCACACAGTAGCCCTGGCCAATGGGGAGTCCCACAACTCTCCTGACCCATCCAGCAGAGACGGCCCCAGGGAGAAGGTGGCCTCCTCCCTCCCGTGGTGCCACCTGGGCATGTGAGCGGGACCACGCATTCACTGAGGAAGATCTGCGACGGGTGCCAGGCTGGGCTCCTTCTCTGATTCTTACCTGGAAACCAAGACACACCCAGGCGTCCAGCGAGCAGGGTCCAGGCCTCACTGTAGGAAGAGGGGTCACAGGGGCCCAAGCATCCTGCCGCAGGACCTGGCCCAACATGCAGTCCTTCCTGCAGATGACCTTGTAGGTGGCTGGGAAGGTCATGGTGCTCTTGGAGCACCAGCTGGGTGTGTGTGCACCCCAGGGCAGGGACCCCCACTGCTCTGCTGCACTGAGGCACTGGCCCTCGCCCTGGGATCCCGCTGTGGTGCAGCTCACTGTGTGTCTGGCTGCCAGCAGGGCCCCTGTGCCGTGCAAGTGGCTGCACAGGAGGCCTCTGGGAGGCGTAGTTACCAGGACACTCACGGTGTGGAAGAGTACCCCACAGTAATTTGCATGGGTTACAGTTCAACCGCATGTTAGTCATTCGTCATTCTCGACTTTCTGTATCTGTGTTATATTCAATATAAAAAAAATTTAAAACACATAAGCATTTAGGGCTTCGGTGCCACGTTCTCCCTGTTCCTGTGCCCTGCGTGAGTGGCCAGTGCCTTGCTCTGGTCTGTTCAGCCTTAGGGTCAACCTGAGGCAGCCGTGGAGTTGGGGGTCCTCTGCTGGGTGCCGCACGGCTGGCGTGGGAGTCTTGGTGCGCCTCTTCTCCTGCAGGAGGCAGGGTCCTCCAGGACAGCCAGCCCCCTCTCAGCAAGGCAGGGCTGGGTCCTGACTCCTAGGATGGGAAAGAGAGACTTTCCTGGGGGAGAAGGAGTGAGGACATACAGGTCCCAAGTCTGGAATCTGTGACTGCGTTACCTCCATGGGCAAAGGAACTTTGTCCTCGTGATAGAGCTAGGAGCATCCTGGATTAGCCAGGTGGGCCCAGCATGATCACAGGGTCCCCAGGGTAGGGGCAGTGGGAGGGGAGGACATAACTACCGTGGAGAGGCCCCAAGAGATGCAGCATTACTGGCCAGGAGGATGGATGAGGGGCCAGGAGCCACAGGGTGCTGGAGTCTCTTGAAGCCAAGAATAGGGATCCTACCCAAAGCTTCTAGAAGGAATGACACCTTCATTACAAGCCCACTCATTTCAGACTCTGACGCACAGTCTGGTAAAATAATAAATCTGTGTTGCCTGAAGCCATTTTTGTGGTAATTTGTTACAGCAGCAATAGGAAACTAATACATGCTCTCAATGTAAAAGGCTATTTCCAAGTTAACATGTGAACCCAAAAAGGGCCAGACAGAACAGGCACAGGGCCTGCTGCACAGGGAAGGGTGGTGCCTCGGCTTTGCAAGGCGTCCTTACCTGGCTGCGGAGGAGACCAGGTGAGGAGACTCTGTCCTGGGTCCCAGCCTGAGCTTTCTCCTACAGCTCTGAACTCTTTCAACATGACCTGGACATGGTAGGCAATGGCCTCCAGCCCAGCCCTGCGCTCGCACTCTGCACGGCCCCTATCTGCCTTCCAGGCTCTCACAGAAGCCCTCTGGGGACTTGGCTGGACAAACCAGAATCCTCCTTACACAAAGATTCTAGGGGTGTGGGGAGCAACACCAGACCACTTCACCTGGGGAAGCGGCGAGAGCAGTCACTTGGTAGTTTTAAGGCGTATTTTGCATTAAGTTGGTTGCATTGAGAAAAAAAAATTAAAGAAAACCTCAAAACATTATTACTACATGCTTAGGAGACAAAATTAAGTGAGGCTCAGGAAGGAGAGGGATTCCACTGAAAATGTGTTGGGCTGTCAAGGTGAGCTGTCCTGACAGATGTCGGCATGCTGTTCCCACCACCAGCTGAGAACAGGCCTCCCTGGGCCCGGCCCCCTCACCCACAGGCCTACAGTTGGGCCTCTGGATACAGTTTCAGAACTCAGGTGGGAATAGAGGGTGGCCTGGGACAGAATGGCAGAGGGTTCTGGAGCCCAGCACCTTGTTCCATGGGGTTCCCAAGTCTCCTGCTGTATCAAGTACTGATGTGCGTTGTCATTACATGAATCTAAAAAAAAAAAAAAAATAGACTGGAGAACTCAATTATTAACAAAATTTAAAATAATGTGAAACCCTTGTGTGGAGAATTCATCAGCAGTCACATAGACTTAGAGGTGTGGAACAAAGTCCCTTGTGACCAGGATGCAGCCGAGGGACACATTATGGTGCCATATTTTACCTGGTGGACAGAATTAGCCCCAACACTGTCGTCAGGAACGTCTCCAATTAAGTGTCGAATCAGAGCCAGGACTTTGGAACTGCATGTCTCCCCAGGGAATGACATTCTGGATCCTAACGCCTATAAATCCTCATCGCGGAACGGCGAGTGGCAGAGAAACACTTGAAGAGATTCTCAGTGGCACTAAGGATGGGGGACAGAAAGGAAAGTTAAGCAGAACATTTGGGGCTTCTCCGGTTGGTGGGTGAAAGCGTGATCTTGTCACAGGGCCTCAGTGAGGTTGCTGGCCTGAATCCCCCTCCAACCCTGCCAGAGTGTCGAGAGGTGGGACAGGTGTGGGGGCCTGGGTGAGGGTGAGCCCGCTGGGGATGAGCACAGTGACCACAGGGTCTGTTCCAGAAAGGGAGTGTGTGCTCACCTCCTGCCATGTTATGATACAGCCAGAAGGCTCCCCAGACCTGCACTGGGCTTCTAGACTTCCTGGCCTCCAGAACCATGGGCCAAATGAACTCCTATTGTTTATAAATCCCCATGCCTCGAGTATTCTGTGATAGTAGTGCAAAATCAACTAAGAAGACAGGGGATGCTGGGAAACATGCTGTCAAGTGAAAGACGCCACACGTATATCATTCCACCCACAGAGAGGCCAATCCACGGATGCAGGAAGGTGACCGGCACCACCAGGGCTGGGCAGGGAGGGGTCTCCTCCTAGGGTGATCCACGCTCACTGATTGGGGTGGGGGCAGCTCTGAGAGCCTAAGAATGGCACCCGCTGGCGTGTGAAGAGGAACTGCGTGCCGTGTGACTCTGACCTCACTGAAGCTGCTGGGGAAAAACCACAGACCTGCAAGGAGTCCGCAGAGTAACAGAGGACACTGAGGGCTGGCTTCCCAGAGACGGAGGGCGGAGGGCAAGAGCAGGGTGGGGCTGCAGGGGGCAGGGTAGCAGTGGGGTCAGTCTCCAGGGCGCAGGGTAGTAGCAGCAGGGCCTGGCTCGCTCTACAGGGAGACCGTTGAAATGGGTGGGGGCAGACACAGGGACATGGAACACACTCCTCCCTACTTTTGTGCATAAATGTTTCCAAATTTCTTAAAAGTGAGGTGCGGCAGATAAAACGATCAGGGCAAAGCTTTGCTGACTGTGAACGTGGAGGACACACGGTGAATGACCTGGTACCCGTCCCTCCACTTCTGTGTAGTTGAAGAGCGTTTGGTTTTACAGAGGCTTTGAGGTACGGCAGAGAGCAAGGGGCAATTATCTCCTGTTTCACCTGAGATGACGGGAGGCACACTGTGCCCAGGGCAGTAAACACAGACCTGAACTGGGCTAAGTGCAGCAGGGACAGACAGTGATCTGGGCTTCCTCCCGATGCACGGGGTGGAGTGAATTCCATTTTCCACGTGGCGTATTTTTTAATTACTTGAATTTTTACAGCAAGAAGGTGTTGTTTGCAAACACAAAATAAAAATGAAAAAAAAAAAAAACGTAATCCCACAAATAAAGCAAAGCATTGAGGGAGACGTAGGAGGGCGTGGGCAGCCAGGGCAGGAGGGCGAAGGTGTAGGGCGGGCAGGGCCAGAACAAAGGAGCCCAGGGAGGGTCTTCTGGTGAGGTCAGCACTGGTCTTGTGGACACAGGTGGGGACCCAATCACACAGACACTTCTGTGCAACTAAGCAATAGAAAAACTAAGACAGACGCGTGGACCAGAAGACCAACATATAATAGTGAGGAGCGCGGGACAGGGGGAGATGATTAGAGGAGGAAATTCCAGAGACCACAAAAAGAACAGGCCAGGACTCCTCAGGATTCAGGCTCCAGTCCCCTGCTCCTCAGAGAGGTCTGTCTCTGTGTCTGTCACTTTGCCCTGAGCCTGACGCTTGCCTGCTGTCTCTGCGTCCTGTTCTTCACTCCCTTGCTGAACGGAGACTTCGAACCCAGCACCCCTGGACAGTATCAGAGGGATGTGGGTGTGGGCACTCCTGGGCCCCAGTATCCATAGCTGGACCCCACATGTCCTGGAGGCCAGTGGCACTGTTGGGAGGCTGGAGGAATCAGCAAACCCGATCCCCCCAACTTGGCCAAGAGGCTGCCCATACACCCCACTCACTGCTGCCCGCGGCTGATTCCAGCTTCGATTTTGGTGACTCGTTGGCTACTGGCCTTGCCGTCATCCTCCTTCACGCGTGTCCTCGAGCACTGACCCTAAGATGCCCTGGAGAAGGCATGAGTCAGGTGTGTGGGGTCCAAACTCCTCAGTGGCCTCAGTGGGCGAGGTGCGTCAGCGCTGTGTGGCTCTCCAGGGGTCTGAAACCATGGATCGCCCAGCACGTCTGTCCTTGTCAAGGGGGCACTCCTGAGCCAGTAGCCTCTGCTGGCCAAAAGTGTGCTGGGCTCTGGGAGCAGCCCGGATGTCCTGCCCACTGACTCCCGCACAGGCCCTGACACTGGCCCAGCTGTGACAACACCCACTACAGCCGCTCATCCAGGAGGTTTGCACCAGGCCTCTCTCTTCTCCAGCCCGACAAGACAGAATAACGCCACCACAGACTTTTCCAGTCCCACGGGAGAGACCGCTGGCTCTAAACAGCAGTAGTGCCCACCACGGCCAAGAGACTGTGAGAGAAAATGACATTTTTTTTTCTTTAAATGAAAGCCTTTGTCAGGGTTTGTGGAGACACTGATTTAAATAACCTTGTAATTCATTCCCACCGGGAGGAAGCCTGGGATTGGAGTGAATCAGAGACAGGCAGCAAGGAGCGGGCCTCCCCTTGTCCTGTCCGTGTGCTTGGATGGACACTGAGGTGTGAGCCAGGGAGGCATCTCACATCTGAGGCGAGGCTTGTCACCTTGCCAGGAAAGTCCCTGTCCACGTGGGTTTTGCCAGGGTCAAAAGAGGACATATTTCTGTCATTATGCAACAGCGAGCAGAGCTTCGCGATTCCAGGACCTGGAACCCACCGTGCCCGGCTGGAGAATGCAGCATTGGGTGGGGCTGAGGCTTGGTGAAGGCGCAGCAGGGGCCTGCGGGGGTGGGGCTGGTCTAGCAGCCAGTTGGTCATCCACGTCTGTGGACACCCTGTGAGGTGCCTAGCTCCTCACCTAAAGTGATTGAGCTGGTCACACACACCCTCATTCCCCCAAGAAGAGCTCTGTGTGCAAAGCTCACTCTGGTGTTGGGGAGGCTGCCGGCCATGGGCCTCAAATCTTGCCTTTAACTAGGGAGAAAACTAAGAACCGAATAGATAACCAGCATTACTAGGAGACACAGATTGCTCTGCAGTGGTGTGCAAGAACTGTGAAGACGGGAAGTGAAAAGAAGCCTGCCACCCCCCTACCCCGGAAAAAAAAATAGATACAACATGTATAAAAGCATATTGGGAGATTCCATTCATATGAAATGTCCAGCAGGCAAATCCGCCCAGACGGAGCCTGGCGTCGGGGAGAAACAGGGAGTGGTCGATAGTGAGAAACGGGTTTCTCTCTTAAGTGGTGTGAATGCTCTGAAGTTGATTGACAGATGGAGCCCAACTCTAAATGCACCAAGAACACTCATCAGAGTGACCCGTGGTGCCCGTGGGCTGTGTCTCAGGGAGGCTGCTGAGTCAGGGTGTGTTGGGATCCATACAGTCACATACTGTCCCAGGCACAACGGCCAGCAACCCACGCTGATGACTGACCCTGAGTGGGTGGGTAGGTCGGGGGGCTCTGCTGACCTTGGCTGGTTGCTCAGGTCATCTGGAGGGCAGCTGAGGGTGAGCAATCCAGACAAGCTTGTTCACATGTCCTGCAGCTGTCTCATTGCCTGCTGGGGCCATGGCAACCTCTCTGTGCCCTCTTCCACCAGATTAGGCTGTGCTTGCACCACGTGTGTCAGTAGGACCCTGAGGAGTGGCCGCATGGGTGAGGTTCTGGACATCTCAGAACTGGTAGAGGGCCACTTCTGCCTCTCCTTCAGGCACAGTGAGCCACAAAGCCAGCTGTGAATCCAAAGGTGTCCATCACTGTTGAACAGCTTTATTAAGGTAGAATTCACACACCGTCCAACCCACCCGCTCCAAGTCTGCATGTGAACAGCTGTCAGTATATTCACGGTGCTGTGTTCCCATCACTGAGCTCCACCGTAGAATTTTCTCATTACCCACCCCCCAAAAAAGCCCGTCATCCCTGGCAGCCAATCTCCCTTCTGTCTCTGAGGATTTACCCTCTTTGCACCTCACACAAATGGACCCATCCAAGCCCAAATCCTTGTCGGCTGGCTTCCTTCAGGGAGCATGATGCTCTCAAGACCGTGCCTGCATCCCACCATGGCACCTATGGTGCTCTGTTCTTTTCCTTGCTATACAATATTCCATGCACAGACAACTCCCGCAGAAGGGGAGTATTCTCTTGAGAGGAAGCCCATCTCTTTCTGGAGGAGCTGTGAAGCCATCTTGCTAGGAACACAGAAGCAGGAAGCGGAGATGGAAGCCACTTTTGCCAACAGCCTGCTTGGGATTTATTTGTTTATCGCTTTTCCTTGGCATCAACCTGCAGAGCTGGCAATGTGCCCAGTCCCAGGGCGAGTCGTGCATGTGCAAGCCACATGGGCCAATCGTCTTCCTTTGGCCAGTAGCTGGCCAGTGGGGCCATGGGACTCAGTGCTGGTCAATGAGAAGAAAGGGGCTTCGGCTGGAGTCTCTGAGAATTTCCTCCCTCATGAAGAAAAAGGTACCCAAGAAGACCTTTTATTCTCTCTCCAGAAGGTTGCTTTTCCTCCCTTTTCTTATTTATTCATTCATTTATTTATTTGTGGCACTGGAGACTCAGGGGTGCTCATCACCGAGCCACACCTCCAGCCTTTTCAGTTTTTATTTTGAGACAGGATCTCTCTAAGTTGCCCAGGCTGGCCTCAAACTTGCCATCCTCCTAACTCAGCCTCCAGAGTAGCTGAGATTATAGGTGTGGCCACCCTGTCCTGTGCTCCAAAGGGGCTTTAAGGTCATTCAGGCTGCGCATAACTTGGACTTCATACAACCTCTAAGAACCATCACTACGAGTACCCCTGCTGGACCGCGCACACTCTTCTCCTATCCACTCAGAACCCAGGAAGTGAACTTAGGAGAATCGGACCTTTACAGATAAGATCACGTTCCAGTGAAGCCGTCCTCCCCTGGGGTGATCCTGACCGAGTGGTTGATGTCCTTGTAAGAAGAGAGAGGGTCACATGCCGTGTAAAGGCCGAGGCAGAGCCTGGCATGATGTGTCCACAAGCCAAGGGACACGGAGGACGCTAGCAGCTGCCTGTTGGAACCCTGAGCTCCAGCTTCCCCTCCAGGATGGTGAGAAAGCACATTCCAGCTGTTTAAGACCCATCATTTCAGTATTTGAGAAATAGTCCGATTCTTTCCAACAAGCCACCTGTCTGGTCTCCACGGAGGAAGGCAGCTCCTCGGCCTGTTTGGACACTGTGGCGGGAAGAGACCGAGGCCGTGGGAAGAGCAGGAGGGGGACGGACGGGACAGACAAAGGGTGACTAAAGGAGGAGCCCGGAGGTGGCCAGAGGACAGGCTCACCTGCGAGGTCATGCTGCAGGGTGTCCATGGACGTGATGATCACCTGGCTCGGTGTCCTTGGCCTCAGCATCTGGCAGCTGAGCTGATGACCGGCCAGTCAGAACAGGCTGCAGTTAGGACGTCTCCCAGCCTTGGACACAACGCTGACCCACCCCCCTCTGAGAAGCCTCCCAGCCCTTGCCCCATGGGACACTAGGGGCTGCCCTGGTTCCGTGGACCCGAATCGCAGGTCTTAGTTTTCGGAATCAAGGTGACTTCCACAGGCCTTGCCCTCGGTCCCTCTTGCTTTTAACCAACCCAGGTGAGCGGGGGAGGAGCACAACCAGGGCTTTGGAGACCATCCCCTGAAGCCCTCCAGGCCTCGCAGTCCGACCAGCTCTGCCCTGCAGGACATCATTCTTCTTCCCCAGCAAACAAGTGACCTTCACGTGGAGACCCCAGGGAAGGCAGTGGCTCACCGCTCTCTCCTCGCAGAGCCAGACTTTTATCGCTGGAAAGAAAATATATGATTTCTCATTTTAAAGGATTATGGGCCGTTGAGGCTGCTTCCATATGTTAAGAGCAAATCAAATGTCTGAGGGAAGGAAGGGAATGGCTCCAGGTCTGCTCACCACGATACAGTGATTTTCTTCTTATGATGAAGCAGTTTGGTTGGAGGTGACAAAAAGATATCAAGATGAGTGGGTCAGTCTTTGGTCAAGGACGGTGACCTTGCTGGGCCTCTCGCTGAGGCCGTCAGATGCTGTTCAGGTAAGGAGCCAGGAGCCACATGCCACATGCCAGGCAATGGCAGTACCCTGAGTCTGGTCCCCAAGGCCGCTACTTAGTGATTCAAGCATAGGTGCCTGCACTCTCACATGCACACGCAAACATACAAGCACACACACAAGTGTCCAGAGACATCTGGGTGCACACACACAGAGACACACAGGCACCTGCACACACATGCATAACACATGAACACATGTGCACACTTAGCACGCACAGAGACACACAGGGTCACGTGCATAATGCACAAGAACCCTATCACATCCACGTTCATGTGGTACACACACACACAAGAACACCAGGGCACACTGGGCACACAGAAGTGCACGCAGACACACACAGGTGTCCCTCCTTTCCACACCTCCTGGGTCTCACTCAATAGGCACGGGGACTGTGATTGTGGGCTGTGGAGGGCAAGGGGGTACCTGGGGGTCTGGGAGGCTGCCCCCTGGAGAAGGTGTCTGCTTGCCTCCCGGCAGGGACCACCCTAGGAGGTAGACCCACTCAGCCCTGTGGCAATGACTTCCACGACTGTCTCCTCATGGTCAGTATCTCTTCCTGCCATGATAGGGCCCTCAAAATGCCCACCTGACCTGCGGCTACCACCTCCATCTGACTCTGAGAAGTTTTTGCCACTTTTAGAAGAAAAGCTGTACCCACTAAGCCAGAGGATGGCAGCCCCAGGCTCTGAGTCTTCCACTTGAGACTCCAGACATCCGTGAACCAGCGGCAAGCTGTCCCTGTGCTGTCCCTCCTGAAGACCCACAAGTCTGAGAACACAGCAGGGGTTGTTCCCAACGGCTTTCAGGGTGATGTGGGTAAGGTGCTGTGCGGCTAGTGAGCTGGCCGTCAGACCTGGGCACCGCTGGGTGTGGAGAGCATGCTGGAGAAGGTGGGGGACTCCAGGACCCCAGCTCCAAGGGGCTTTCAGCTGAGAAAAACAAGGACGCACACCCTCCATCAGGCCAACCTGGTCGCCACAGCTGGGGTTCAGAGGACAGCGTCCCTCCAGAAAGCCAGCACACTACACTTCCTCCATGATCACCCAACTCAACATGGCTGAGCCCCAGGAGGATGGATTCCCTTCTATAACCACGCTCTGGGCATGGAAGTTTCCAGGGTGTTGACCCAATCAGCAGCATGTGCCTCTGAGGAGCTCCTCTGCTGCCCCAGGGTGCAGGCTTCTGCCCTGGGAGCCCCCCTCCTGGCCCCAGATGGCAGCCAGGGCTCCAGACCTCACCCAGGGATCCCCCACCAGGAAGATGCTCCTCCCCTGCATCCCCCAGGAGCAGGGGCACTTCCCAGGTGCCTCCCCTGCCTTCCTGTGGCTGGTGCTGTTTCACAGGCTGTTCCTAAACCAGTGGGACCCGTGGCCATGCCTTTGTAGAGGGCAGGAGATTGCCCTGTAAGCACCGGGCTCCTTTGGAGGAGGGCCGCAGAGGGCTTTTGAAGATGGCTCTGAGCAGGTTCCCCACTGCTGTGAGGAGAGGGGAAGGCTGCAGTGTGGCGGAGCCCGTCCCTGGAGGGTGCGGTGCACCTCACTGTGCAGGAAACCTGGAGAAGGAACCAGTCCCAGCTTGGTCCTCCTGAGACTCCTCAGGCTGAACCTCCTGAACCTTCTGCCTCCACCTGTGGGCCTGAGTCACTTCTCCTGGCTGATGGACGTCTCCAGACGTTGGGCTGTGGTCAGCCTTTTACCTCTTTGATCAGATGTCCACAGGCATCTTGGCTGTTTAGCTTAAGATCCCAAACAGTGTCAGGTTGCCGTCCCCCGAGCCCTCAGCGGGGCTGGATGTGTGACTCAGATTGGATTTTCCATCGGCCTAGAGCTTGACCTTAGCAGCAACCAGCTCTCGGGGACAGGAATCAATGGAGAGGTAATTAAGGGTCAGGTCGTATCGGGGAAATAATTGCAGGGGGAGGAAGGACCCAGCCATTCTCAGAAGCCACGGCCAAGGACTGCACCAGCCAGCCACGCCGCGGGCTCCGAGGGAGGATCACAGAGGTGCGGCTGCGGCGACGGTGGTCAGACGTCAAAATAGCGAGCACAACCACGGTGCTCAGGAGGCCTGGGCTTCCCTTGCAAGTGCAGGGCAGGGGCGCTGGTCTGGAGGAGCGGGTGGGTGGACTTTAAAATATCCCAGGTCTGTAGGAAAAAATCCCCCCATGCCCAGGGCCTGTCCCCCGCCTCTAGAGGGAAGCTGAATGTGACCCCCACTCCTGCTGGATGTTTTATCCCAGCCCTGGCCTGTCCCCAGCTCTGCCCTCCCCAAGCCCTCTGCTTAGGGAAATCCACACAGGTGGCCTCTTGGATACTAAAGATGGTGGCATCGCCAGGAGGGGTCAGAGAGCACAGGACAGGACAAATCTCGGGGGCCTCCCACCAGGTGGATGGGCTTCCCACTCACGTTTCCATTCAGGGCAGGACAGGAAGTCTTCCTTGCAGTGATGACTCAAGTATGTGACCTCTTTGTGACTCTGAGACCATCCCAGCAGAACCGCTGGGGATAATGGCCCTTTAAGTGTGTCATCATTCGAACCTGGGACCTGTAAACATGTCACTGCATGTGGCGAAAGGGACTTTGCAGGCGTAATCGGGGCAAAGACCCCCACTGGGGAGAGGACCCTGCACTGTCCCTGGAGGGGCTGGGGTGCCGGTCACAGGGGTCCTCATCAGAGGAGAGTCTGCTTTCTTTTGACACCCTCTGTCTTGCTCTGGACAGTCACCTTTCTTCAGGGAACAGCTTGGTGGCATTTTGGTCACAGCCCTCCTCCTACTCAAGGGAGGGCCCCTGACCTGGGCCACTCAACGCTGCACACCTTCTCTGCAGTCTCTGTCCCGAGTCCTCCCCTGGGTCCCTGAGAGGCCTGATTCCCTCTCCCAAGCCTGGTCTCTGCTTCTTAAGGTACATGAACTACCCCAAGTCACCCCAACAACAGTGAGAACTGTCCAAGCTGAAGTCAGCCAGAGCAGGTTTCTGTTGCTTGGACCTAAAGGATGTCATTGGACACGGGCTTTAAGAGTGGTGCCACGATCCCAGAGAGCACAGCTTTGTAAGAATACCTGGAAGGACCCGGGGGAGAGGGAAGGACCCGGAGTACTGTGGGTGGGCTGCGGCCCTGGAGGCAGGGAGGTTGGGTGAGAGAGGCCAGGAGGAGAGGAGATGGGGGGAGGCCCCAGTGGCACGGTGTGCCCCTCCACAGAGTGGCCCCTCCTGCAGGTGGCCAGGGCCACGCAGAGGGCCCTGGGGTGTGTGTGGGCAATTAGTTCAGGAGAAAGCATCACAGGAACGTGTGTCCCCTCCTCTCTTTGTTAGTTTTGCACAAGTTTCTTTTTTCATTTTTTCCCACTGCTGGAGGCCAGGAGTCCAAAAGGAGTCATGGCAAGTTTTAGGGGTGCACTGCGTCCCTTCAGGTTCATAGGTTGGCGTTCCGGCCCCCAGTCCCTCAGAGGGCGGCCTTACGAGGAAATGGGGTCACTGCAGCTGTCACTGTTCACGAGGTCATTAGGGCAGGGCCAGGTCCAGCACCACAGTGTCCTCAGAAGAAGAGCAGTTGTGGCCCAACAGCATGCACACCAGGAGGATGAGGAGGAGACCTGGGCAGAGGACAGAGCCACTGCCCGCCAGGAGCGAGGCCTGGGAAGGAGGAGTCCCAAGCCAACCCCGAGGGGGGACTTCTGGCTTCCGGACTGGGAGACAGTGAAGTGGTGTGGGTGCCGCTCAGCTGGAGGGACAGCAGCCCAGGGACACACATCTTAACATCCCTGGGTCAGCAGGCCGCTGCTTCTGAACCTCCAGGAGGGCTGTCCCTTCCTCGTCCCCTCTGCTGCTGCTGGCATTCCTTGGCCCAGGGCCACCTCTCCCACATCTGCTTCTGAGGTCCTTCTCCTCCCTCTCTCGGACACCCCCGTGTCATCAGGAAAGGGCAGGAGGAGGACGCAGCCTCTGCCCTTCCCGTGGGGGCCTTAGGTTTCTTCTTAGGAGTCCAGCGGCCGTCACAGGGACGTGACCAGACCCTCCAGGCAAGGCCGAGGCCTGCTTAATGCGTGAGTGATGGTTCCCGTCATTTCTCACCTTGGATGGACTCGCTTTGCCCGTCCCCCATGGGGGGTCTGGTGTGGGCAGAAACATCTCAGTTTCGGGGCCTTGGGACTCTGGGTGTGGCGAGGGCTGCGGGCTGGCTGTCAGGATGCAGCACTGTGGCTGGCACCTGGGCGGCAGGGGGCTGCAGGAGATGGGAGGGGCGGGGGGATGGTGCAGGCGACCCATCAAGCACACCTGGCACAGAGCCCACTGTCTCTGCCAGCTGTGTGCCCCGGCAAGTCAGGCCGACTCCCTGGCTCGTCCCCCACACAGTGGTGGTGAGGACTGCCATGCAGCCCGTCCTGCCAAGTGTCAGGGGCAGGAGGAGCAGGAATACTCCAGAGTAGACAGTGGCCGCTGCTCGAGGAGAGGGGTAGACGTCACATAGAGCAGGACCACGTGACTGAAGGCCCAACACTCTGGGGGACACGAGGGGCCTCCAGTGGTCAACCTTGAGCCCCTCCCCACTGTCCACAGAGAAGGCCTTCGAGCCAGGCGTCCTGTGGCACCAGGCAGTGATTGCCTGTCCCAGTCCACGGGGTTATGGGACAAGCCCATCCTGCCCTCCCCCAGGAGGGGAGGGAGCCAGGGCGCCACAGCCTCCTCCCCAGCCCCGGGCTCCCTCCCTGTGGCCCTGCTCCTCAGGGGCTGAGGCTGACTGACGGGGCCCGTGGTCTTATCTGTGCCAAGGGTCCTGTGGCCTTCCTGTGGGGCGCCCTCACAGTGCAGCAGTAGGAAGCCATCGGCAGTGGGAATGCGTTCTGATCTGGTCAACCCTGCCCAGTCCCCCAGCCTCTGTTCTCCAGCTGGAAGGAGGACGTGGTACTGCCCCACCTATGACGAAGAACACACCAGCTCCAAGCAGCACCGAGTGTGGGTCCCACGGTGCCCCCTGCCGTGGGACAGGCCAGTGTGAGTACATCTCAGGAACGCTGGCTTTGCAAAGCCCTGTGAAAGGTCAGCATGACTCATGGCCCAGCCAGCTGGAGCCCTGGCCTGGAAATTCAGGGTCTCCATAGTCCCTTTCTCCAGTGGCTCCAAGGTACCTGCTCTGGAGTGAGGGAGATACCCAGCCCCAGGCCAGACTGTCACACTCCAGCTTGGTCACCAGGGAAGTGCCCAAGCCACAGTCTCTTCCTCTGTAAAGTAGGGACAGTAACAGATCCTCCCCCCAGGGCTGCCACAGGACCAGCAGGACTATACATCGAGCTGGAGCCACGGACACTCCTGGGTCCCTCCTGGTGAACCTCAATGCTCCCACAGGAGCCCCCCAAAGAAAGACATTCAATCTTTTTACTGAACACAGGCTTGGGAGAATGTGAGGCTCAGGGTGTGGTTCACTTTCTGCACTGTGACAAAACACCTGATTAATATAACTTAAAGGGAAGAAAGGTTCATGTTGGCTCCTGGTGTCACCATCCATCATGGCAGAAGGAGGGGGGGCAGTTGCTCACCTCAAGGTGTCAAGGAAGCAAAAAGAGAGAGGAAGGGGCTGGAGTTCCCACCTTCCTTGAAGGGCAGCCCCTGCTGACCAGACTTCCTCCCATGGGCCCCACCTCCCAGTAGCCCTGGGCCTGTGACCATGTCTGGTGCGTGGCTCGGGTGGGTGCTAGAGTGCCCTCACAGCAGGGTGAGCATCTTGGGAGCCCACAGGACTCCAACAGAGAAGAGGGGAGGAGAGCAGAAGCTGGTCCGACAGAACGTGGTGTGGGTCCTGGGTTTGCTGGGCTAGAGCCCGCGTCCTTAACCCGAGGCACCCTGGAGGAGGGATCTGGAGATCAGGGAGAGGTGGATGTGTCCCTCAAGCACACGGGGTTTGGAGGGAGACATACTAGAGATGGGTCGGTGCGTGAAACCCTGGGAGTCAACTGGAAACGGGGCAGGGCCGGGCTTCTCATGGCCCCGCGGAGGAGCTGGTTTTAGTTGAATTTTCTCGGTGGGAAGGTGGGTGTTGTGGAGTTTCCCAAAGTGCTCATCCTGCAAGACCCATATGAAACATTCCCAGACCACACGAAGCCAAGCTTGGGATCTGCTACGGAGTTGGTGTGTGAAGGAGGAGGAGGGGGTGGGAGTGAATGGTACTATCCGTGAATCGGCCCTCGCGGAAGCCAGACCTGGAGTTCATTGGGATTTTATTTTAACAACGCACAAATTTGAACATGTTCCATAATACAAAATCTAAGTGATGCATCGCGATTCAAATGTTGACTCATCAAGGGAAGATCGACGCACGGAGATGCAGCAGGAGCGTCTGTATTTCATGGCAAGCGATGGCCTTGCTGCTAGATCAAAGGACTGCCCTCGAAGGCACTGCAATCCCCCTTGGTTTTCCCAGGTACGTGGAGACACTGAAGGGAGGCAGCGGCTCCACCAGCCCAGAAAGAGCTCCAGGGACCTGCGAGGCTGGCTTCGTATATGACACTTCACGTGAAACAGCAGCTACAGGGGATTCAAACAACGGGGCCTCATGGACCTCGGTTTCTGGAACTTTCAGCAGATTGCAATCACTCAAAGAAACAAAACAAAACAAATCTGGAATGGAGAAGGACATTGAGGTGGAGCCTACGGAAGCCAAGGAGGAAGGACCCGTTACACAATGGGGCCACGAGCTGGCAGGACTTGGTTCAAAACCACAGGACGCGGGGGGGCCTTCTGGAAGGCTGCCCCTGTGTAATGACACAGATCTGCCTCTGTGTCAGGCAGAGGGGAGCCGAGACAGCTCACATCTGGCTGCAAAGGACCCCAAAAGGCCTCCAGAGATGTCCTTTGACAGGTTTTGTGATGTAGGACTATTGCCAAGGAAAGGGGCTCTGGATGGAGACAAAAGGCCCCTGCCCGTGACAGTCCTCACACTGTGTGCGTGTGTGCCACATCTCGAACCGTCCTGAGCACGTGATGAAACTGATCAGCTCTTTGAAGAATCAAGGGTGGCTGGGTGGAGAACTGGCTCTAAGTTACGGTGGTGTCACCGAGCTCCAGGCGCCTCTCACGAGGGCCCAGGATGGGGAGGGAGGACAGCCAGCAGGGACTGGGGCTGTGGGAAACGCTGCAGAGCAGGCCAAGGGGATGTGATGGCGACCACCTGCACACACGTGGAGCTCAGGATGTGCTGGCCCTGGTCTAGACACTCGGCACATGACGACTCCCTCAGTCCCCAGTGACCCCGGGACAGTGATCACCTGGGGGACTTGCTCAGGCAGGGGAGGGGGACCTGAGCCTGCGTGCAGTCCCTCTGGAGGGACGTGGTAACCCTCCACTGTGCTTGGTAGGCTTCATCTGGAGGGTGAGGCATGCTGGGAGAGGCGGCCGAGTGCCCAGGACACCGCCAATGCCCCGGACGCGGCCTGCTCTTTGGGCACAGTCCCTGCTTTTGGCCCAGTGAGAGCTGAGAGATGCCTTCTGGGCGGAGCCTCGAGAGCTGCCAAGGGAAAGGCGGATGCCCTCGTTGCCTGGCTGGAGAGAATCCTGCAGGAGACCTGGCCGGCTCTTCCGCAGTCCTGCTGCGGCAGAAGCCTGGGATGACCTAGGAGCCCGCCCCCCGGGCACTAGAGAAACGGTGGTGCATTTACACAGCACAAGATCAGAGGCAGGGGGAGAGGCCTGGGCGCCCACCTGCACCTCCGCGGCCAAATTTGTCTAAAATGCTGTGTCCATAAAGAGCAGCAGGCTTGCGTGTGGACAGCTGCAGTGCACACCCATGTGCTCACACACGCATGGGGAGCCAGCCAGGATCAGCCTGCAGTCCCTGGGTGGGCAGGGGTGTGGCAGGCTGTGGGCTGCCTCAGGGTGCTGCTGCCTTTGTGGGGGCCTGTGCAGCTCACTGTATTCTTCCATACAGGACGTTGGTAACGCATATGGTTTTCAGTGTGGAATTTTGCACCATCTGTTACAAATGGGCCATCTGTGTTGGAAACGGACACAAGGGGTGACACCCAAGAGCATGAACCACTGGACAATGTGACCCACACAGGCAGCCACAGGGTCTCCACCTCCTGGACCCTCTTCCTGCTGGATCAGGGGCCATCCTGACCTCGCCCGCTCGGGCCTTGGGTGTGGCCTCCGCAGGACAGAGCTGAAACTCAGAGACAGGGTAAGGCTGGCCTTGGGGTCAGTGTGTGCTCCTGCACACGTGTTTGCAAGTGTGCCTGAGTGTTTGTGTGCATGTGTGTGAATGTGTACAGGCACGTGTGGGTGGGTGTGCACTGTAGGACCTGCCTACACACGTGTGTGTGGAGAGGACGTTGCTGCCTTGCCTTTGGTGGGCCCTACTCGTTGCAGTCTGGAGACAAAGGGTGGCTGGCTCGTGGGTGCTGACGACTGACACTGAGGGGCTGAGTGGAGGGCCATGGATCAGTCAGTGGTCCACCTGGGTGAGGGGGACCCCTCTTTCCGTGACAGTGGGGCAACTCCCTGGGAGAAGGCTGGGGAGGTCCTGACATGCAGGCCCTGGGCCCCTGGTTGGAAGGAGGCTGGCTGTCACTCTGAACCAGGGCTCACAGGCAGCAGCCCCCAGCACGGCCATCGCTGGGCACTGAAGGAAGGCCACTCGTGTTTCCACAGTGCAGGGAGGAGTGTCTCAGGGCACACACCAAGGCCACCAGGGGTAATCCTGCCTGTGTGGCTATGGCACCTCCAGGTACTGGCCGCCGCTCGGGATGTGGCTGAGCTTGGCTTGTTCAGGGCAGTGATGGCTTTCTGCTCAAATAGTAGGATAACAGGTGCTGTTCTCCTCCTTAGGCAGACGTGGTGCAGAGAGGAAGCAATTCCCCGAAAGTCCTCAGCTGCAAGCGAAGGAGCCACGGCTGGTCTCCAGGGACCTGCTCTGTGCTGCTTCGGATCCAGGTTAGGGGAAAAAACAAGCCAAAGAAAAATAGAGAAAGTAGTCCCGACAGCTATGCCCAAGTCCTAACCCTGCTGCCTGGGCCATGATCCTGCTGGAGGAGGGTCTCGGCACAGGTCCCTGGTTGAGGAGAAGGCACAGGATGGGTGTACTGAGAAAGGACAGAGGAAACGCAGAGACCTTGAGGAGAAGGGCACAGAGCCGGGATGAGTGACAGGATGAGGAACAGGAACAGGGGAGAGGCCCCTGCCCCCATCCACCCTCCAGAGGGAGGGGGCCCACTGGTGACCCGATTCAGACTCCTGACCCCAGCACTGTGCCTTCAGGTGGTAGGAACCACGGTGCGCCTGATCTGAGCGTGGCTCTGGCCCTCTTGGACCACCTCATGTGAGGACTCCCTCTGCCTGCCCCGCCCTGGCCAAGGCGCACATCCCACCATCTCAGGGCCTCAGGCTGGTGCCCCTTGACTTCGCTGTTCCCCTGTGACTTCACTGTTCCCTGGCGTGTGCTTCTCCATTTTTTTGACTCTCACCACTCCTACAGGACCCGGTCCCTGTGCAAAGGCCACCACCAAGCCAACGTCCAAGCCAAGGGTCAGTGCCCAAGACCGACTCTCCGAGTGTGAGGTTGATGGACTTCCATGGGGAGCCCGGGGCCCTGCCAAGCACTAGGCCTGCACCCGGCATGTTGATATGAAATCGGACTTCACCCTGCAGCGGCTGTGGGATGGAGGGGCCATGGTGCTCGGTGATCTTGCTCAGGAAGGTGGCCGACACACCGGCAAGACTGCTGTTAGGTTGGGACCCGCTCTGAGGGCTCTGGAGACCGATGCTGAGGCTAGACTCAGGCTGAGGGGAGACTCAGAGGGTCCCCAGGCAGGGTGGGCAGCCGCCCTGGCAGCAGACACCCGTCGGCTTATTTAAAGCTGCTCCTCCTCTTGTGAGGAGAGGCACCCCACGATCCCCCCGAGAGCCGTCCCCCGTCTACCCACGTGATCTGAGAGCTGGTCCTGGACACTCGAGAGGTGCTGTGTGACCCAGCCCTGCCAACTGGAGGAGTGCACCTTCCTGGCCACGGTGGCAGGCAGGTACCTGTGACCCTACTAGTTAGAACCGGAAAGATCAATTCTAAGACTATTATTGGAACTTTTGGGAAAGAGAAACCCAATTTTCAAAGGATTCAATGCAGACAGACTGGAAGAGTGGGGTTCCTGGGGGTCCGGGGCTCCTGTGGTTTTGTGGGTAAAGACAGACTGAGGCCAACACAGACATGACCACATCCAAAGACAGGAGAGATTGAGTACTGACAGCAGGAGGCAGGCTGCTGGAACCAGGCATAACTGACACCCATGGGTCAGCCTTGTTGAAGCTGATTCTGTTGTGCGTAAGCTCTAGGGTTGGATTTCTGTTGCTTATAGCCTATGACTATAGACAAAGCTTGCCCAGTGCTGACGAAATTTTGTAGACTTTCACACAGGCAAGAGAAGGCTATGGACAATAGAGTCTGGGGACCTCTCCCTGAGGTTGGAGCCACCTGGGCTGATGCCTTTGGGAGTAATGGCATCACTTAAGTGACATAGGCTTCTATAATGCAAGTCGCCTGCCAGGCAGAGCAGCCCAGGGAGGTTATGCTCCAAGCTGTGACCTCACAAAACATCAGCCTGTGAATCAGGACATGTGAATCAGCTCCATCCAGCGGCTCCAGAAGTCCTCCAAATTCCAACACATAACACCTCAACCAGAGGCGAGTGTAGTGATGTCCCCCTATTTCCTCTTCATTTTTGGTCCAGGACACACCATAAATCAATGTGCTGTATATATATATTTCTTTGTAAAATAAAAAAATAAGAACTGGAGAACAAACTCAAGGTTTGGTGCCTGTTACCAAAAAACAAGGTGCTTTAGGAGGCCAGCTCAGGTGCAGGTCCCTGGGCCCCATCTGTAGGCCACCCCACTCAGGGTACTGGCCAGGGGCTATAAGCATTTCCTCAATGCAGAATGGGACTCCCTGGGGGTGACAGATCCTCCCAGGTGGGACAGCGACAGTGCTGGGAACCAAGGAGAAGGCGGGCCACCACCGCGGTGGGCCCTGCAGAGGCCCCTCAGCGCAGACCTTTCTCCCTTAGCACCTTCCATTTTAAAGAGGCCCCAGAGCCTCTTCTCGGATTTGCAGTGGGAATGGGGACAGCAGCTACAGAGGAGCCATCTGGGGATGGCCCCTCATTGGAGCTGGGTGGGTAACTGCTACACAATCACCCTCATAAGCCATGTTATGTTTGACTTTCAACGGACACTGGCCTGTGCGTTTTCCCGGACTCCAGGAGCACACTACTTGTGTTCAGGAGGTAGAAAAATTAAAGTCCTGGACCAAAAATGAAGAGGAAATAGGGAGACATGACTACACTCGCCTCTGGTCGAGGTGCTATGCATAGGCATTTGGAGGACTTCACGGTGCCATGGGTCCTAATTTAGTTTCCTTAAATTGATATTCTTGCTCAAGCCCGTATCTGTGCTGAGAAAGTGAATTTATGCAGTGGTACAAAGCATAAGACTTCATGTCTGGATCTGTCAAGGAGATTTTAATTTTGTTGGCCATTAGCACTGCTGGTCCTGGAGCATCGGCTGCATTTCTACCGACTTTATGGGGAAGACAGGGATTTATTTAGGGACTGCTCCTTAGCCGCTGCAGCACAGAATGGTGCCCCCAGGACGTCCCCAACTCCCAGTCTGTGGGGAGGCTGGGACCCAGGGCCGTGGGGGGCTGGCTCTCCTGTGACCCAGGGTTGTGGGATACTGGTTCCCCTGTGCTCCAGGGCTGTTGGGGGGGGCTGGCTCCCCTGTACAGAGAACCAACCTGCACGTGAGCTGATACAGATCCAGCTGGGCCCACATAATCACAAGGTCCTTGTGGTGCAAAAGGGAGGCAGAGTGATGAGAGACGGCAAGAAAGTCACCGCCACAGTTCTGGGGTGGGGAGAGCGCAGAGGCTCGCAGCTGCCTGGGCCGGACCATGGATTCTCCCTGCCCCGTCCAGAGGCAGCCCTGCTGACGCTGTGATCCTGGCACAGAGAGGCTGTCCTGGATCCCCAACGCACAGCAGAGGGGATTTCTATGCTCCTAGGTCACCTCTCAGGACACATACCCCAGCCTCCGCTGCACCCGCACAGCGCCTTCTTCTGAGCCTCTGTCCAGGTTTCCCTCTTATGAGGACATGGCTCACGTTGGAACGACATCAGAGGCTGGAACCCAGCTCACCCTGGCCAGCCATGTCCAGTTCCCACTGACTGCAGACTGAGGACCACGCACACCTGCGAAGGTGCCTCCTAGTACCAACACCGCCTGAAGCCTCCCTACCTCCCTGTAGAGCAGGGGCTGCATCTGGATGGGCGCTAACTGAGGACAGGAGGGACGGCCGGCTTTGGGCAAGCCTGCTCCAGCACCTCCCGCACAGCACAGGGGTGCTCAGTGGGCTTCCCCTCACTCTTGGGGCGCTGGGGGGTGAGCCTGGTGCCCACCCTCCACCCTTTGCTCACAGCCTGAAAACCAGGGGCTGGAGTGGCTTCCAGAGCTCAGGGAGACACTGAGGTTTACTTACTGCCTATAAAGGATATCCCAAGGACACAGGTGACCAGCCCAAGAGAAGAGAAGCTCAGGGCAAGGTGTGTGGGCAGGGCGAGGAGCCCCACTCCAGCCTCCCACGGGCAGCAGCCAGGGAGGCTCCACAGCCTGCTCTGGGGTTTTAGGAAGACCCAGAGGCAGGACAGCAGGCGGGGCGACTTCACCAGGCACCAGCTCCCACCCCGAGGTGGCCTCATCAGGACAAGAGGCCCTAGCACCCCAGAAACCACCAAGTCAAAGGCCACGTACTGGAAGAGGAGTCCAGGATTTGGGCTGGGGGGATGTGGCTCAAGCGGTAGCGCGCTTGCCTGGCATGCGTGCGGCCCGGGTTCAATCCTCAGCACCACATACAAACAAAGATGTTGTGTCCACCAAAAACTAAAAATAAATATTAAAAATTCTTTCTGTCTGTCTCTCTCTCACCTCTTAAAAAAAAAAAAAAAAGAGTCCAGGATTTCAGGAGGTTTGTGCCAGGAGTGGAGCAGAGCCTCATGTGCACTTGTCAGGATATCACAGGTGCCACCCGGTTCTGGGGAGAACCCCCACCCAGTGGCCAGTGTGCACCTCGTGAGCTGATGAGATGAGGCCGAGGGCAGGGGTGGGGGCCATGGGGTCCCACACAGGGGACCTGCATTAGCACAGGCAGAAAGGGCTGGGTCCGTGCACCTACTCTGCTCTCGCCCTACGTGGCGAGTCCCCAGGAGGGAACTTGGCTCTGCCAGCACAGGGCAGTGAGCTGGGGCACACAGCATGCCCCAAAGACACCACCATACCTCTGCAGAGCAGACTCTCCCTGAAACACTTCCCTTTCCTTCCCTCCTTCCCCAGCAGGCTGGCACCTCCAGCCCCATGAGAACTATGGCCGCCTACCTGCAGGTCAGGTCCCCCAGACTCCTTCTGTGGCTCTTGTCCACTCTATCCAACAGTGAGCGCCTCACCATTGCCTTCAGGTTTGCTGCCAGGGGCTTCACGGCAGAGCTGCAGCACATGGGCTGGAAACCCCCACTGGAGATGGAAAGGCTGTGCCGGGCGGCACCACACCAGGGCTCCTCACCTGACCCTGCCTCGTAGGAATCAAGAATTCTCACAAAATCTCTGTGTCAAGGCTAGACCAGGGCCGACGTGGACAAACCACTCAGAGAACTCGTCTGGGTCTCACATTTGAGATGCTTTTTATAATAAAATTATACCAAAAACACAGCGACACACAGTGAATAGCTTAGTGGACAAAGTCAGAACCCCAGCTAGGTCAGCAACACAGGAGTAGGCCACCAGCCCCGCAGCTCAAGTTCACAGTGAGTGTTTAATTATTTGTTACACTAATTCTGTTCACAAGAGCGCTCTCCCCCAGCCACCCACAACCAGCCTTCAGTCTCATGTAGACCCAAAATAAAAATAGAGATTAGGACTGTCTAGGCAGGATCCAAAACACCCCACAAGTTGTTCTGCAGCTTGAGATAGGTCTCATGGCCATAAATAATTACTGACACACGTTCCTGCTTAAAAACAAGTCACGTCAAAAGTTTAAGAAATAAGTGTTTCTTGAAGCAGCAGATGAAATATGCACTACGACTTGCCAAGGACGTGGCGATGGCAGGACGGTGGCTCAGGGAGGAACCACGAACAGGACTCCATGAACCCCGCCCCCCACCCCGCACTTGGCCTCGCTCTCAAAGACCCCAACCCCTCCTCAGAAGTAAACGCTATTAGTTTTTCAAAAGGGCGCTCACAGGGTTGTGGGAGGGGAAGACTTGTAAGAAAGCGGGCTCCAGCACCGCTGCAGCCGCCCCAGGCCCCGGGATCTCAGTTTGCATGTTCTGGGGGACCAAGAGCCCTTGGGGACAGGGCCACATGCTTACACCTGCCTTCTGCTCCAGGGGCTGGGTGCCAGGAGGCAGAGCTCAGGAAGGCACTCACCAGCCCACAGGGAAGGGGAAGGGTGCAGACGGCACGTGAGCATAGAAGGCCGGCAGCCAGCCCACAAGCCCACCCAGGCCTGTCCACCGTCCTGCGCTCAGTCCAGGGCCACAGCGGCTCTCAGATCAGGCCCGGGCGCTGGCAGGGGTCCTGTCTGCTCTGGATCGCTGCCGGTCGTACTTCACAGAGACGATGAGGAAGAGCAGGAGGGTGGCCCCCTGGACAGCGGCCAGCAGGAAGAAGTAGTAGTTCAGGTGGCAGCCGTTGATGTTGCCTAGAGGGAGGGAGGAAGGGCGGGAGGGCATGAGACTTCCACACCTGGTCCCCACATGGGGCTGTGGGCTTCCACCCCACAGGCACCAGGAAATGGTAGAATCCATGGCCCCAACACAGAAAGCCCACCCCTCTGCATTCAAGCCCCTGGGGAAGTCCCCACAGTGGTCACCACCACCCAGGGCTCTGCACCCTCGTGCTCCTCCTGTCCCACCCACCTCCGACCCTGATGACACAGGTGGGGGGACGCCTGGCTGAGGGACGCAGCGGCGACCCAGAGGTGATCCAAAGCTGGCTGCAGCTCCCCGTTACCAGGGACTGCCACCCCAGGCTTGGTGCCACCCCAGGCTGAGCAGGTGAAGAGGCAAGGGCGAGTCAAAGCCGTTAGCCATAGCCAGCCTCTGAGAGCCAGCGGGAGGTAAGGGGGCCCTTATTAATTTTCTTTTCCTCTAAATCAAAATTTGACTGAAGTATAAAACATTGGCTTCCTCTGCCTCGCCCCCAGAAGCACACGTGTGACAGCGTGGCGCGTTTGCTCCAGCCGTCTTCCAAAGGCTCTTCTGTCGCCATGAACCAACTTAGGAGCCTCTACGTTCTGCCCAAGCCCAGCACGGAGCTGGCATTCTACTGAAGAGTGCCTGGTTGCTCCCGCACCAAGCCTGGGCCGCCACCTGTGCGCTTCTCAACACAGAGAGCCAGGAGCTGGCTGCTCAGGCCCCGTGCTCTAGACCATTGCCAGGTCCCTGGGAAACCCCTAATGTGCACCCTTGGTAAGCTGGGCAGACACAGCAACGAAATTCCAAACACCACAGGGACACCAAGTTTGTTTCCAGAACTTCCTCAACATTTTCAGGTTTTGGCGCCTGCAAGCTGACACTCCGCTGGTAAATCCGCATCCCTGACACTAGTGTTAGCGCCCACTGGTACCCCAACTACCGGCTTTGTCCCAGGCCATGTGGCTTTTAAAACAGTGCTGAACTCCCAACAAGTACTAAGAAGAGAGGACCGGGCAGAAGAGAGGACCACACAGGTCCAGAACCCTTGATTCTGTGGACCCGCAGTCACCCCTTGAAGAAGAGCTTGCAGACCCCTGGTTAATGCACGCACAGAGAAGTGGCAGGATTTTGGCTTGGCACAGCCACATGGCAAGGGGCATTCGAGCCTCTCAGTCTGTGCCACCAGGCAGCACTGCCTGTCCCCACAAGCCTGCAGGGTGCGCAGCAATTCCCAAAGAGACAGGGAAACAGGCATGCACGGCCGCTGAGGCCGTGAGGATGCAGCTGCCCACAGAGTGAGCTGCTTTGCTCCCCGACACGCTCACAAGCACAGACTGATCTACTGACTGAAAAGCGAGACTCCTCACTCTGCTCTCAGTTCACAAGGACTCCAGGTCTAACAGTGCAGTGATCAAGTTAACATGATGCGCAGGGACAACGGGACAGCACGCGTGTTTACTAAGTGCTGATCCACAGTTTGAGGAAACCAGAGTTTCCTGAGTGTGAACTGCTAACTCTAGATTTCTGACAGACACAGTGCTATTTGACAGGCGCTGTGCAGTGTGGCCTGAGCCCTTGCCATAGCCCAGGCTCCACCATGGGCACCTGTGGACAGAGCCTCGCCCACCTGCCGGGGCCTGGCACTTGCTCAGTCCTAATCCAGGAATGGCACTGACGCTGCCTCCACCAGGGAGGTCGAAGCACAAACGATGTCACTGACGTGCCAGTTCTGAAGTATGAATCTTTCCAAAACCCTTCCAGAGCTCAAAGCTGGCAGGCCAAGCCGAATGTGTTTGTGTCGGCCTCTGTGTGGGGACGTCAGGGCCTATGGCAGAGTTCGCACCAAGCCATGCCAGGACCAGCCTCATCCTGGATCATGCCAGGCCCTCAGTGATGCACCCAGCACCTAAGAAGCAGTGCCACCACCCCCAGCCCCAGAAGCATGGGGACACAGGGAATCCTGGCCCTTGGTGGTGGGTGCCTGTGGGCAGCTGCTGCCCCTTCTAGGGACAGGGTCTTTCCAAGGGGGTGCACTGCCTCTTGCTCTCTCCAAGGGGAGGAAAAAGCAGCATCAGAGTCAGGCCCAGGACCCACAGGCCATGCCACAGACTGACCCAAACTCTCATGGGCAGAAAAACAAGAAGCACCCGTGAGAGCTGAGAGCAGCCAGAAGGGGTCAGAGCACCAGAAACCAAGGGAAGGACAACACAGTCCACTCTCTAGGACACGAAGAAAACAGTGGCACAGAAACTACACCTCAGGACCCAGAGCCTGGTCCCCAGGAAGCCTTCGCAGGAAGTCTTCTGCATGCTCCAATCACAGCACCTGGAGCCCAGGGCCACAGGCCTCAAGGAGGAACAGCACTGGCCAAAGGGGTGCTCACGCTCCAAGGACTGAAAGGGAGAGAAAAGCCCCAGGTCTGCCCACTGCTCTCAGAACCAGTGCATAGCACTGGACAGTCGGCATCTGTGACCACTGGGATGACGGCAGCTTGGGCTTCTGGACACTCTGCGAAGACCTCACAGGAAGGAGTTTCAGCTCCACCTCTGGAGGGCTCTGGGGCTCTGCAACTAACAGAGAAAAGTCCCTGAACTGCCAACGATTTCCAGGGGACGAACAAACCACAGTGGCTAGCACCACTGAAACAGAGCAAGCACTCAGGCAGGAGGCTGGGTGCAGACAGCACGTTGAAAACACAGGAGAATAGGGAGTCTTCTCCCCCACATCTATTATGAATCTGGGGAAAGCCAAACTCTGACTTTTGAGTGATTTTTGTTCAAAACCCAAGATGCCACCTACTGGCATTTAATTGCAAAATCCTATTATGATTGATCACGAATAATGCTTATTAAGAAACAAAAAGCAACTCATCTACCCTTGTCTTTTTAGTATCAGAAAACAAAAGTATTTGTCAAGAAAAGGAAAAAAGTACATAAGACCAAGTTAAATAACGAGAACTTGTGACATGGATATCACTTCCCCCGGAAGCAGTTACAGACAACAGGGACCCTCAGTCAAGGACCCTCCCAGCAGCAGCAGCTCAGCAGGGTGTAGCTGGGTGGCCGCAGACCTGGAGAAAGAAGAGGCTCCGGAGGGCAAGTGGGCCCCTGTGTCCTGAGAAACGTTGCCCACCCGCCCATGTCGCTCACCCTCCCACATGCAGACCACCTGGCTCACCCACAGGCAGCCAAGCTGCAGGGACTCCCCACACCACGGGGGCTGGCTCTTACCAAAGTCGGTGTGGCTGCTCATCCATCCGATGGCTTTGAGGGACACCAGGGCCAACAGCCCTGAGCCCACGAAAGACCCGACGCCAGAGAAGAAGAAGAAGAGGCCCATGATGGCGCTCTGCATGGACCTGGGGGCGGCCGAGTAGGCGAACTCCAGACCTGGGGGGAGGGGAGGACCTCTGGTCAGGGGCACCCGACCCCTGGGGGCGCCCTGCCCCTCCTGATGCAGGAAGGCAGCTCTGCTCGGATGGGAGCCCGGCAGGTGACCACTTCCCTCCTGCAGCAGTGGCTACTCCGCCCACATTACAGCTCCCGAAGTACCAAGAAGCACAGAACCAGCCCCACCTCAGGGACAATGGGGGAGGCCTGCTCCCAGAAGGTGCCTACTCCCAGAACTTGTCAGAGAAACAACTCCCCCATGTCTAAGGGCTTCTTATTTATTTATTTTTAATATTTATTTTTTAGTTATCGTTGGACACAACACCTTTATCTCTTTATTTATATGTGGTGCTGAGGATTGAACCCAGGGCCTCGCACGTGCTAGGCAAACATTCTACTACTGCTGAGCCACAACCCCAGCCCATCAACAGCTTTTTATTAAAAAATATTTTTTTTAGTTGTAGGTGGTCACAACACCTTTATTTTATTTTTATGTGGTGCTGAGGGTCGAACCCAGGGCCTCACATGTGCGAGGCAGGTGCTGCACCACTGAGCCCCAACCTCAGCCCAAGGAAAGGGGACTCTCCTTCAGGATCCCATGTCTTTGTTCCTGAGGTATTGGATGAAACCCAGGGCCTCGAACATGTTAGTCAAGTGCTCCACCACGGAGCTACAGGCCCAGCTCATTGACAGACCTTACAGGACCTCACTAAGGTACCCAGGCTGGCCTGGGACTTGTCATCGTTCTGCCTCAGGCTCCTGAGTCACTGGGATTAATGGCATATGCCACTGTACCCGGCCAGGATTCCATTTCCATAAGTTTTAAATGACTTCAGCAGGCCCAGCTGTAAACTCAGATGCTTACAGTAGCAGGACTCAGAGGCGGGCATGCATCCTAAACAGAAGGCCACTCTGCAGTGACGTACCCCTCACAGAGTCATCAGCCAGTGCTGCATGAGCCCCTCAGAGGTAAAGACCTCCGCTGCCCCCCGACCCTGGCCAGTGCTCCAGACTCTGGGAGTCACCGATTCCCACTTCCACCCAGTGGCCAGAATACAGAACATCCCTGACAGGGACACAGAGGCCTATGAGCCAGACCTGCCACTTTACACAGATCTGCGTCAACCACATGGAGCAGCAAGTGTGGCTTGTGTCCTCGGGGTCAGGGGCACTCTGCAAGCACCAGACCCAGCAGAAGCGATTTTCCCTCTCCCCTCTGTGGCACCTAGAGGGGAGGCAGTGAATGTCGACGCACCCCTGCTGCAGCTTCAGCACACGCTCAGCAGCCATGTTCTAACCCACAGCTACCTACAGGTGACACAGGGGCTCCTCAATTAGCAGAAACACCAAGTACTGCGAACACACATGAAGATGTACCTGCTATGCTTGCAAATATCTCGCTGATGCCGATCAGCACATACTGTGGAACCTGCCACCAAATGGGCAAGTCCGCGGCATGGTACACCACTTTGCCGATAGTCTGGTTGATGGTTTTCTCTTTAACAAGGTCCAGCCTTTTGCTTTCCAGGATTCCTAGAATTTATAAATGGGTTAGTGCAGCATCATTTGTGATCAAACTAAAACTCTGCTTGCCAGACAGCTCTAGATGGTTCTGAAAAGCCCCAGGAGGATGGCGCCCACCTGGCGCCACAGTGCCCATGGCTGAGGGGGCTGTAGCTCTCAGCTCCCTAGCAGGTCCCGAGTCCCCCTTCCCAACCCTGTCCATTGGTGCTTCTACAGCATTCTACACAAACAGGTTCTGCTCACTAATCCTCAAACACCTGACTGCTCATCCACATTCTTGTGTCTGTTTTAAAAAGGAAGTGAGGGAATACGTAGTGGTCCTGTCAGTGAAAGGACAGGATTTGAGGTGTCTTCCCCACCAGTGACAGCCTTAAGGTGACCCCAACACATTACCATTATTACTACAACTGCTCACAGTGATGCCCTCTTCCCTGCAGAGGCCAACTCAACTGAAACATAAAATCCACTTCTGCCCGCCCAGGACTGGGCCCGACTCAGGGGCAGGCTGACTGGCCAGCACCAGGCCAGCACACAAGAGCAGAGTGGCCACTCTTCTCGTGTCCAGGCGAGGGGAACATCAACTGGTGGTCACGGCCTTCTATAAGAATCTCACACACTTTTTTTTTTTTTTTTAATTTAAGAACTTCTAATTGCAAATAAAACGGACCCCGCTATCCAATGTTGATATAGAGATCTATTTATTTAAAAACATGATATGAGGGAGGGCGAGAGACTGGGAAGAAGGCAACGCAATGGATACACTAAAATCACTCCTTTTAAAGTGGGAGCATGAGAAAGGACCAGAACACAATTTCCAGGGAGATAATGAATAAAATCTGGGAACCAAAATGTGCTCAGTTCGCTTCTCAACTGCACTGTCCCAGCAGAAACATCCTCCACATCCAGGCAGAGAGGCCTCCGGGCCAGGCCCAGCAGCTCCTCCATCAAGAAGAGCTGATCACCAACAGCCTTCCAGAGATCTGAGAGCCCTGTGCTCCCATCAAGTCAGAAACCTGCAGCAGCCCAGACAAGGACACACACCCGAGGCCACGTGGCCTGAAGGTCATCAGCAGAAGAGGCCAGCCACATTGTCCCAGGCAGGCAGCATCGGGAAGAGGAGTAGGGGAAACGACGGGGCAAGAACCCGCTGCCAACCACAGGCGGGCACATGGAGGCCCTGGAGCTGGTGCAGTGAGCTGCTGTCAGGAGACACCTCGAGTCTCAGATGACCCGCAGAGCCGAGCTGGGTCAGTCTTCCTTGCCAAGAGCCGACCTGCCACAAATGCTGCGTGCACTCCACAGAGAAAACATGAATCCCATATTCCTAAGACAAGCAAAGGACCTTGGAGCTGCTAGAAACACTGAGAATCTGCTGGAAACACACCTGACCCATCCTCTCAGAACAAGCAGACAATAAAAAGTAAGGCTTTCCTTGGTAAGAGGGCTTCAAACCAGACCCACATGCACAGCCAGGTGCAGATCTGGAGACAAGAAAGGATGCCTGGGGTCTCCATGCAGATAGCTCACAGGATCAAACAGCACGGCCCTGTCATCACGGTCTTGCCCCTGTCATCACCGCCTCGCTGTAACACATAGACATCATTAAGCCTGTGCTGCACCTTAGAGCTCTGGCCAGGACCTGTGCCCCTGCTCGCCAGACCCATTGGCTTACCCTTGCCCTGCACCTCATCTGGGGAAACCCAAGGCCTGCAATTTAGGACTCCTGCTGTTAAAGCTGTGACTGGGTTGGGGAAGCAGCTCAGTTGTCCAGGCCCTGGGTTCCGACCCCAACGTGGCAGGAAGGCCTCAGGTTACGACAACAGATGAATCACGTTATTCAGCACCTGACTAAAGAGTTTTCAGAATGTCCATCAGGCCATAAAGGAAGTCTCAAAACCCCAAGACAGGACTTAAGAAAGCCACGATCTCACCAAACTCCCCAATAAAATGAACCATCATTTACAAAGTATAGGCAAAAATATCAGTATCATTAAATGAAAAAATTCTCTGGAATTGTTCTTGGATCAAAAAGGAAACCACAGAACTGGAGATCATCATGGTAAGTAAAATAAGCCAGACCTAGAAAGTCAAAGGTTGAGCATTTTCTGAGACCTACATGGAAGCTAGTCCAAAAAAGGGAGGGAGGGAAATGGGGCGGGGGAAATGCCATCAAAATAAAAGAAAGATAAATGGACAGAAGAAGGGGACTGAGGGGGAGAAAAAGGGATGAGATAGGAAAAAACAGTGCCCTGAATCTGACCTCACTTTCCTATGTCCACACCACAGGGAATCTCACCATCACGCATTTCTGCAAGTCACTAAAAATAAGGACGAGTGGGATGAGGTTGGGGGGTGGTCCTGAAGACTGAATTATAGCAAATCCTATTCCAAGATTTGGTAATTATGTCAAAATGAACCTTAATGTTATGTATAACTAATATGAACCAAATATTGCCCTCTCAACAAATGTTATGTATAATTAATATGAAAAAAATGAGGGAAAAAGGAAATCAAAACCAAATTTCAACATTCACAGAAAATAAGAGACCAAAATAACAAATCATACAATACCTGATTAAAGCAGTAATAACAGACAAATTCTTAGCTTAAAATGTTTGCACTAATAAACATAAAAAAAATAGATAAAAGTGAACAAAGAATTTAACTCAATAAATGAGAAAAAAATACCAGAAACATACCCAATGGAAAGTACTTAATTCTTTAACTAGAAGACACAGAGCCCAGAGAAACCACGTCCAAATCAGAGCACGTTTGACTCTGTGAAATCCTGCCAGTGCCTCTCCTCTATGGTCTACACCTAAAGCCTAATAAAACGGTGTCAGTGCCTTAAACGAAGGTAAACATAGAAACAGCTAAACTGATAATCCAAGACACTTGTAAGGAAATACAAAGGCATACAAATCTGGCAAGATGAACAAAGAGAGTATGTAAATACATGAATCTGGAAATGAGGAAGGAAGCAACAGATTTACTTAAAAGACTATTTCTATCTCTTACATATTTTCTTAAAACTCAAGAAAATGCATGATTTAGTAGAGACTATTTTAAAAAATTAGTGAATCATGAGAAGAGAAAATTTGCATAAAATCAGAAAAGATTTTCTAAAAAGTTACCAAACAAATGACCTCTCAGAGAGGAATCGGGCTCAGATGAATACTTTAGGCAAATACCTGAGGGACAACACAGAGGGAGAGCTCTCATGGCAGTCAACTATTCTAGGCCACAGGAAGAGACCTACCAACTGCTCAGTGACATGTGGTCCAGGCACTCCACCCGACAAAGCCACACAGACCCCGGCCAGGATGGAAGCAGACAGGCTGCACTGAAGGACACGCGGCCAATTCAGCCCTCTCAGCAAATGGCCTGCTCCAGAAGCGCTCCAAGTGCTGACCACAGGAAGTGAGAACAGAATGACAACAGCCCCAGTGGAACAGGAAGGAGAGATTCTCATGCACCCCCCCACCACCACCACCAGAGAATGATCCAGCACTCATTCCTTCCAAAAACCCCTGGTGAACCCAGGATGGAAGTTCTTGGTTTGCCACCACCAGAAATGCCACTGGAAACTCAGCAGCGAGCTGGAACCCAACTAGTAACATATGTTAAAACAATAATAAAACATTTTTTAACCCTTCAGATAAGAGAAAAATAACAGAAGAAAACAATCAATACTGGTAAGGGAGCCATAAACCAGAATCTTAGACACAGCACTCACCCCTTCACATGATTCATCCCAAGGACATTCTTGGTAGGGTGAGCACCCCACCTGTGTGGATAACCTCGGACCAACCATCGTAGAAGGGACACATTTTTAAATAACATTAAAAATGGAGGGGCTGGGGATGTGGCTCAAGCAGTAACGCGCTCGCCTGGCATGCGTGCGGCCCGGGTTCAATCCTCAGCACCACATACAGACAAAGATGTTGTGTCCGCCAAATACTAAAAAATAAATATTAAAAAATTCTCTCTCATTCTCTCTCTCTCTTAAAAAAAAAAAGGAATACACTAAAAGCATAATTTCAACATGTCATTGCTGACATGAAAAAATAGCTAAGTATATAATACATAAAAATGACACTATGAGCTTCGTGAATACCTTGTCCCTTTCTGCCCCGCAAAAGCAATTCAGTTATACACAGAAAGTGTTCTAGGACAAAACAGATGCAGTGGCCATGCTTAGATGGCAAAGACTATGGGTTAATCTATTTTTAAAAACCGTGACTTGGCTGTATAACAACTTCAAAACCTTGCTACAAATTAGTGGTTAAATCTCTTCTAATGAAGGCTACGTCCAGAGAAGGCATTCAGAAGATTCTGCCTCAGATTCAGGATGCTCTCCCAGTCCAGAGTCTACCACGGGAGTCCCGGGAACAGCAAGGGCTGGTGGCACCATGTGACGGTAGGTAAGAGACCAGCCTGCACAGGCCGCTTCACCAGGCCAGGTCCACACCCAGGGGACACACCCCAGCCAGGGAGAAAGGAGCTGAGGTCAGAATTGGGCCCCTACAGACAGCCGATGGACAAGCCTGCTCCTCCTCCAGATGGCCCGTTAGTGATGCTGCAATTTACTCCAATTTACTCCGTATTTGCTCTTGCTTGTTTACATCACAGTTCTAAAGAGAAACTAACCTATAGAGAAAAACCTCACTCAGACAGAGCACACTTTAATTATCTGTTCACTCAAAAGATAAGGCAGCTCTTCTAAAATGTCCTGGCTTCTTGAATATGGGTCTCCTAAGCCTCAGGACTAACTTCCTGACACCTGCTGAACACAGCTGCAGCTGTGCACTGCTGGCTTAGTAACACCAGCTTCCCTATCATGTAACTAAGTTATTTTATGGTTCAATGACCTTCAAAGACTAATCAAGAAGGAACTTCAAAGCACATTTTAGGAGTCAGCAATAGGCCAGCTTTATGAGCAAAAGAGAAACAACATGTCAGAATGAGAACTAGAAAATGCACAAGAGCCCTTCAAAAGAGCACTCCCTCCCTGGCACCTGCACACGTAGACATGAATTCCTAACATCTGGGAGCAGAAGCGTGACCTGAGCCTATAATAATCGATAAAGTCTTCCTCCCTAGGAAGAAGCACAAAAATTTTCTATAAAAACTGGAAGGATTCTGGGGCCTTCTGAGGCTGACCCCTGCACGGAGACTCTCCTGCTGGAGAACCACAGAGCACGCAGCCATGCAGCAGCCGCTGCTCCAGACCAAACCAGGGGCAGAACACGGCTCCTTAGAGCACACTCCTTAGGTTTCAGTTCTAGAAGGAAAGGAACAATGCATCCTGGAAGAAGACTGGAACTCTCATAGTGAAAAACTAGAAAATGGAGAATCATCCTAGGAAACGCTTGGTGGTCAACTTTCCCAGCACACACACTCCTGGGCCACCTGCTGCAGAGCACACACCTGCACCACCTTAGCAGAGCAGCCGTAGGGGACAAAGGGGCTTACCTGCAGCGAAGGCGGAGCACATCACGAAGAACATGCCCACGGCGATCCTCTTCAGGGAGGACGGCAGCAGGCCGTGCCTCTTCAGGATGGGGTCCACCAGCTTATCCTTGAGCGGAATGAGCACCAGGATGAGCACAGCATCGAACATGGTAAGCCAGGCCGCTGGGAACTGCATTCAGAACACAGGGGGCGTCAGGCCCATAGCCCGAGCATCCCTCCCTCACAGCACAGAGGACAGTCCATCCCCACCCAGGGAAGCCGCTCTCAGTTCCAAGACCCTGAACTGGGAACACTTATTTCTAAATGGATCTCTTGTTCTATGCTTGATAGGGACCAGTCAGATAAAGATACTAATTGATGTGTGATTGCCATTGTCAATTCACTATGACAAATGGCCTGACCAATGGAAACATGTGCCCTACGATGTGAAGGTTGAGTCCCAGAAGAACGCTGTTAGTCTAGCAATAAATGGCAATGCATAAGACGTCCAAGCGTCAACCTCCGTCAGCCCAGTGGTCTTACCGTGTGAGGAGTGGTTGTGATGCTTGAGATCTCTGGAATCTTCAGATGAAGACTCTGTAAAACGTACGTGGTCTGCATCTGGGCACAGAAAGCAGCACTGTTACAAGTGAACCAGACATGGTGTCTGAGGAGTGTGGCCATCTCCTTCCCAAACCAAGAGGGAGGCCTCGTGGCAACTCTCAGAACAGATGGCGGTTCAAGTGAGAAGAAGAAACGAATTTGTCACCATAGGAGTCCTCGAGATGATTTTGGAAAAGAACTGCCAGTTCTCCAAATTGAAACTAAGTTAATGGAGGGCCCAGAAAATCAGAAGCACACTCCTTCTCAGCTTCTTTTCTGAAAAGGGTTTCAAAATATTTACAGCAGCCAAATGAGTCTATAACTAAAAACAAAAGCTCTTCAGAGATTCATGGGAAAAAAAAATCCCCTCAGTATTAGACAGAACATGTGAGGGCAGCGCGCCTGGGCAAGGGGCCGTCCAGCCGGCATGTACACCCACCTGGAAATAGACTGTCCAGTAAGGGATCAGAGCCACGAACACAGGCACAATCTTGACGAGGGCTTTCACATCCTCCACTCTGTCCTCTGTGAACGGCCCTCCACGAGACATCTTACATGAATCAAACAGACTTTGTTTAGAAGGTTGCTGAAAGACTCCAAGGCCTTCACTTTGGGAAACAAAATGAAGGAGTTAGTTTTCTTCCACCCCAGCAATCAAGTATTTGGTAACAATTTAAATTTGGGGTAGGAAACCAGCTCAGCACATGGATTCTGCTGTAGCTGTCCTATTACAAACTGTGCACACCACAATACAGCTACCCGAATCGTTTCTAAATGTGGCACAATGTGCTGGAGCAGCTGACAAAGGCCTTATGCTGGCCTGCCTACAGCTACATCTGCTGTGACTGAGCAAGCCAGAGACGCAGCTGGACTGTGTCCGAAGGCCCATCTAACCCAGCACTGGTCACCCTGCTCAGCAGGCTACTGTGCCAAGAGCCAGCAGTATCTGCTCATCACTGAGTGGTGTTTAAAACAAACAAGCAACTGTGCTAGACGGTTTTTTTTTTTTAAATATTTATTTTTTAGTTTTAGGTGGACACAAAATCTTTATTTTATTTTTATATGGTGCTGAGAATCGAACCCAGTGCCTCGTGCATGCCAAGTGAGCGTGCTACCACTTGAGCCACATCCCCAGCCCCCTGTGTTTACTTTTCTCTTGCTGTGCGGGGGGGGGGGGGGGGGGGGGGGGGGGGTCCAACCTGGGGCTTCTCACATGCTGGGCATGTGCTCTCCCACTGAGCCGCATCCCCAGGCCCAGGCTACTCAACATCAAGGCTGACAGCCGGTCTCATGTTCAGTACAGCCACAATGGCATCCTCTCCCAGATAAAGGGGAGGGAGGGGAGGGCAATGCCAGAGGAGGGCAAGGAGACAGGAAACAGGGAGGGCTTCTGTTCTCAGAGCCTTGAGCACTTGACCACTCACCCTGACCATGAGCCTGGGAAGTACTACAGGATCTACTGACTCATTTCACAGAGGAAGCTGGGGCACAGAGAGGGCAAGAAATGTGCCACAGTCACAAAGCTACAAGGCTTGGGGACTCGATGCAAATCCAAGCAGCCTTGGCCACGGTAGCATACCACTGCCCCTCTGCTCCATGTCTCCCTCACACACGGACACCACAGTCCAGCGCATGGCTGAGCGTCCGGGCCTCACACCAGCACCTTTGCTTCTCCCTCTGGCTCTGATTTGTCCTTCATAACATGAGCAGGTCCCACCAGGCAGCTCCAGACTCCTTCCCATGCCCCAAGGCTGGGGGAGTAGGCGGGGAGGAGGACTGCACACTCTTGCTAATGCCAAAGACACCAGAAGACAGTCATCTTAAGAACACCTTCCAATTCTGGGACTCAGAGAGAAATGGCAATCATCCACTTTCTAGTTTACAAACTCATGTCCCATTTTACTAAGTTGCCCCTATTTAAATTATTTTTAACTTATAAAGTTGATGTTTCATCTAGACATTCAGAATAGGAAAAAATAAAAAAGCTAAAAACTACAGATTAATATTTTAACCAAATTTATCAAAATCAATTCAATAAGTATTTTCTGAGTACCTACTGTGCACCCAGGGCTGTTATGATGGGTGCTGGGGACACTGGAACACTCTGAAGTCTTTAGGCACTAGTTAGATCCTACCAGAGATGGGCCACATCACGCTAAGTATGTTTCTCCAAAAACATTTAAATTCCAAACAACGAATGCCCTTTGAATGAAGAAGCTTCCACATGGGTTACTAACTGGCTGCACTGCTTTTGTTTATCACTTAAACATTTTAAAAACTGCAAAGTCAACATGCACCAAAACCCCCAGCTCATACATAGTTGGTACACTATTCAGTGACCTACCATGAAGTCACAGTCACATGTAACATCAGAACACAGACAAGAGCCCACGGTTTCTCCCTGGAAGCCCAGGGGCACAGTGCATGCTCTGTGGTAGAGGGCCATCAGTTCTCATGGGCTCTCCACTCAAGGAGGAGTGGATCTCAAGGAAGCACTCAGGCCATTTAAACAGATCCTCAGTTCTCATTTAAAGTAAGCATTACATCATCTTTGAAACAAGAGAACCTAGACCAGAAACTGGGACTGGCCTAGATGAAGACAAGAGTCTCACATGGAAACTGCGTGCACCCTACTTCCCTGGGCTCAAGTTGGTAGCTGCTACTGACTGGCCCCATCAGGGACTGGGCATCACACTCAGGTCGCACTGGGCCTCTCAGTCCATCTCCACTATGCAAAAAGAGAAGGCCTAGCAAGGTCACTGACTCTCCAATGTCACACAGCCACTTCACACAAACAGCCTAGGTTGACAATTCTTTAAACCATCAACTTTTCTCCAAGTAGCCCTCTGTAATTACTTTTGCCCAGGAAGACTCCAAACACAAAAGCAGCTCTAACCCTCTTCCCTGTGCCAGCAGGGCCTGCTCAGGCCCAGGAGACAAGGAGGGCGGCCTGGAAAGGGCTGCCTATGGCCTGGATATCAGCTCACAGCATCAACATCTGCGACCAAGACCTCACTTCTGCCTAATGGGAGTAAGGACTACAAAATGTTGGTGTCTCTGCCAGGTACTGTGGCACACGCCTGTGATCCCAGCGGCTGAGGAGGCCGAGGTAGGCGGACCACACATTCAAAGCCAGCTTCAGCAACTTACAGAGGCCCTGAACAACTCAGTAAAACACTGTCTTTAAATAAAATACAAAAAAGGGACCAGGGATGTCGCTCAGTGGAAAGTGCCCCTGGGTTCAATTCCTGGTAATACCCCCCCCCCCCCACCAAATGCTAGTGACTGCTGCTGAGCAGGGCAGCTCTCGTTTTAAAGAGTGCCTGAGTGTGCACCCACTACTAGAAGGTTTGAATCAGGTGTCTGAAAACTGTGGTGACTCCTAGCATCCCCAGCTGGCCCGCTGAGAAGAGCACACCTGTCATACACCACATGAGGGGCCCAGAAACAACCTCAGACATTCTGCCTGCAGCAAAAAGGCTGGTACTGGGGCTTTTTTGGTGTAGTTTCAGAACGACCAGGGGCAGGAGTGCCAGTCAGACATGGCCACTGAGGCCCCAAGCACAGGAGAAGACAAACGGCAGGCACGCGAGGCAGACATTCGGCCTGCACCAGGGGAATCCAGCAGAGGTACGCGGCCCCAAGGCCCACTGAGAGACTGCTAGGCATCCCAGGCTGATCAAGCAGTCCCTGGGGGCTGACTGTAATGACCTGGAGATTCCTCTAGAGACAGAGTGTCCTACATCTTGACTGTCCTATCCTGTCACAGAAACACACAGCTTGAAGGGATGGTCTTACCACATGAATGGCTAATGGGCATCTCAACAAGTTAACAATGCAAAAATGACTGAGGTCTCTTCTTAAGCTAAGCTCCAGACTTTTCTTTATCAGCCTGCATTTGATGAGTACTTGTCACAGTATGAGGGGACATGGGGGGGGGGGGGTTCCCAGGACACAGGACTTCCTGACTTAAGATCCCAGTTCCTGGAACACTCAGCACAAAGCTGAGATGGTCTGGCTCCCTAAAATGCATCTCAAAACCCTGCTACTGGTCCTTCTGCTGGAGCAGCTGCTGCGGCCCCTGGACACTAGAACACCTGCTGACCTGACAGACTGCTTCTCTTGCCTCTGACAAAAAAGAGACCAGCCAAGTAAACAGTGGCTTAGATGTTCATTAACGTATTTCAAGATGTTTCAACATGGAACATCAGGCATGCAGCATGTACTCGGTCTCTCTCTGCCCCGGGCCGACCATCCTCACCTACAGGCTACACTAGGCTGCTGGGGGCTTCCAGCTGCACTGGCAGTGGAATAAATTGAATATGAGCTCCCCACACGCCCACACCCTTTGCATGCCCGCCCCCGCCCCCAGATGAACATGAGAGAGACCAGACCCGCTAAGGGACAGCAGGGAATAGTCCTTCAACATCCTGCCAAGCAGATGCAAGGCTAGAGACAGGAATTCCAAGTCATGCAGCCCCGTGCCCAGCACACACAACCACGTCATGTAAGCAGCTGTTCTGGTGACAGCGAGTGAACAGTCCCACAGCCCGAGAGGAGACTCAAGCACTTACCTGCTACGGAGGCGCTCACCGCGCCTCTGGGAACAGCACGAGTATGTCAGTATCTTGAACATATCCGTGAAGGCGCTGCCGTCGGGGGGCTTGGTGATGAAAACACTCTGGCCACAGAGGAAGACCACAAACGCAATGGCAACGCAGACCGTGGGGATCAGGTACCCCGTGAAAAAGCTCATGTTCTGCTGAATGTAGGCAATGCCTCCTAGTGAAAGGATCGCTCCCAAGTTAATGCTCCAATAAAACCAATTAAAAAACCTCCTAGTGGCCTCTGGACCTCGATCTTTGACCTAAAATAACAGGAAGGAAAAACACTTGAAAACAAGTTACAGTAACTTATTCCTTTATGTATCTTTTCTTTCTTCTGAGTCAAGGTCTCACTGTGTTGCCCAGGCTGGCCTTGAACTCCCGCCTCAGGAGTCAGCTTCCCAAGTAGCCAGGACCACAGGTGTGCCCATGGCAGCAGCAGGGCTGTAATAATCTTCACAGGTGAAAAAAAAAAAACAAGCATTGCTTAAAATTACTGCCATCAACAACCTTTAAGAAATGCAACGCAATCAAAATGGTGCTTACAGATACATTCAAGGGTCTCGTGACACTCATCTACTACCAATGCTGGGCTATCTAGGGTGGTTCCCCCAAATGCCAACAAATTCTACAGTACACTAAGTCTGTGGGTCACCTGCTGCAGGACCCCCTGGAATGCTCCTAATGACAGAGGCACAGGACCACACTGCAGACCCCAAGTCACCTGGTCTGAGGCTGGGGTCTATTAGCCTGTGCTACACGGCTACGCAGGTTCTTCTGCTCACAGGTAAGTTTCAGAAGTACCGCACAGCTCATGCCTCACCCAGCTAAATGGCACAAAGCACCTGGCAAAGGCTCACCCCCTCGGGCTGGGCTGGGGCTCAGAGGAATAGCACTTGCCTGGCATGTGTGAGGCACTGGGTTCTATCCTCAGCACCACATTTAAAAAATAAATAAATAAAATAAAGGTGTTGTGTCCACTTACAACTAAAAAAATAAATGATAAAAAAAGAAAAAAAAAAAAAAAACGCTCACCCCAAACACACTGCAGATAAATCCAAACACCCCTGCATTCTCCTGCCTCGGTGTCTTGAGTAGCTGGATTACAGGCAAGGCTACTCCCCCCAACTTGATGCAATATTTTAAGCACTACTTTTGTTTTTGTTTTTAAAATATTTTTAGTTGTCAATGGACCTTTATTTTATTTATTCATATGTGGTGCCGAGAATCAAACCCAGTGCCTCACACATGCTAGGCAAGCGCTCCACCACTGAGCCCCAGCCCCAGCCCCACTACTTTATTTTTTAAATTAAAGTAGAGGTGTAAAAGACATCATTAAAACCAAGTATTGGCCAAAATCCATTATTTTTAAGTTGAAATGGTTAAGCATACCTACTGCATTGGCAGGTAACAGGTTGAATTAACTATATGGTTATATCATCTCGAATTAAAAACCTGCATTTTAAATAAGCCACATTCATTCTCAAGAGTTTAAACTTCCTCCTGTGCATATCAAAACAGAACAGAGGCTCTGAACCAAATTCAAGCATTGCCACTGAACCAAATTCAAGCATTGCCACTGAACAGTGTGGACTGAGAATTTCTTCCACAGGGGCACATTGCTTTTCCGTGCCTTTAAATTTTACTGAACAGTGGACATGATGTTAAACTGGAGACAGACACGAAGAAAAACGTGAGCTGAAAAATGTGACAGAAAAAAACATAAGTGTTTTAAAAAAAAAAAAAAAAAAAAAAAAAAACCAGCCGGGCGTGGCAGCAGTGCTCTTCTCCCCCGCCCCACCCCAGTGGCTGGGAGGCTGAGGCGGGAGGATGGTGAGTTCAAAGCCAACCTCAGCAATGGTGAGGTGCTAAGCAACTCAGTGAGATCCTGCCTCTAAATAAATAAAAAACAGTGCTGGGGGTGTGGCTCAGTGGTTGAGCACCTCTGAATTCAACCCCCGGTACCAAAAGAAAAAGTAAGCAACAAAAGGGAAGAGGTCAGTTCACACACAAAAACTAACACAGACAACTGATCCAAAATGCATGGGGCTCTCCCACTGCCCATGGTGGCTCTTCACAGAACCCACAGGAAGATGCAGCCCGTCTCCACATGAAGCAGAAACAAACCAACATCAGTTAGCCTAGCAGAATCCTAGCCTTGATTCTACCCATCCCTGTTTTCTGGATAAACTTGTGGTCAGTTCATTTCAAATTCTAAGGGCTATCTGCCCAAATTAACTCATAACCAAAGCCTGTTCTTGGGGCCCAAGTCACCACATACCAGCCATTCTGACAGGAGGCTGGCAGACGCCCTGGGCACATCACCAGCCTCCTGCATCCGCAGACAGGCCACAACCCCTACTTCCTACCAGCCATGCTGTGTCAACAAGTGTGCAGCTGCCACCTACCCTGCCAGGGTGAGGCTTTTCAAAGGACTGGTCAAAGCATACCACCAAAATCAATTTGGAGAAGCTCAAAAGATGGAACTGAGCATCAGGTTAAATAGCTGGCTGACTTGGAAAAATTCCTTCAAATGCAGAGGAGGGCAATTTGCTCTACCAAAAAAAAAAAAAAAAAGCATTATTTGCTGTCTTCATTTATCTGCACAATAAGATCTTCCTCCTTCAGATAACTACTCAACTACTGGATTCCCCCATCAAGAATGACCCCGACTTTGAAAAGGGGTAAACAACAGGGAAATGTAGGGCTGGAGGGATGTACATCAAAATAGTTCACCCCGTTGGACTCCCAGCTTACACACTCACTTTCAAAACCACCAGCCTGTCTCAAAGTCACACAGCCTGACCCTACTCACCTCTCCAATCAGAAGGTTTTCCAGGGGCATATGTGAAAACCAACAGTCAGGAGAGAAAAAAAAAATACCTTAAAATGCAAGCAGGTTCCCTCCACATGAGAGGGCCTCCGGAATCCCACCAGGACCAGCCCGGACTGGCAGGGAACAAAGCCCCTGGCCTCAGGGTACTAATCCCAACATCTTCTGTGGAGGTACCATTTTACATAAAATTTACCCCTTAAAAGCCTGGTCCAGGTGGGCAGTACAAACCACCACAACTACCCAGTTGGTCACACTTCCTTTACACTGCCAGCCCCTCCTTCAGCATCACTCCCAGGCCCCTTCCTGGCCACAGGCAACCACTGGCCCAATACTTCCTGCACTGGATTTCCACATGAATGGGTGTACATGGAATCCAGTGTCTGGCTTCCTCCAGATAATTAGTGTCATGTTGAGATTAACCAGCACTGCACTTCTTTTTTATGGCCCAATAATATTCCTCTGGTTTCCTCCAGATAATTAGTGTCATGTTGAGATTAACCAGCACTTCACTTCTTTTTTATGACCCAATAATATTCCTCTTTATGTCTATGCTGCATTGAGCTCATCCTTTCATTAGTTGACAGACACCCCCCTAACTTTTCAACTTACAGAAAAGTTTGGAAAAATCATAAAATGGACTCCTCTATACTTATCAGATAGTTAACTCTTTTTTCTAAAGAAACCAGAATATTTCTGCCTGAACTATTTAGAAATAAGTTGTAGCACCATAAGTTCACCCACAAGATTCCATCACCCATCTCCTAAAGCAAGGACATTCTTCTACACAATCACAATGCCATCAGCACACCCAGAACTGTAACATCAATGCATAAATCACCTGATGTGTGGTCGGCAGTCTAACATCTCATACACCTAGAAAGCACAGCTTCAGGAGACCCTCAGAAGCCCATCACTTTGACCTGGCAACCCCGTCCTCTGTGTCAGTCCTTCTACCCAGGATGGTCCCTTTCTCACCAGAGTGCTACATGGGAAGAGGTGGGCCAGGTGGCTTTGGATGAGACATCTTCACACGTAACTATGGGTCAAAACAGTGCTGGTTCTTCCAGACCAATCAGGACAAGCTCCTCAGGACCACTCAGGAGCTCCTTTAAGAAACACCAATCACTGATCTGCCGAGTAAATGGAGAGCACAACCTTCTAATTCAGACTATGTTCAAAACTTGTGGCCCTGTGCACTCGCTGAGCAGTGAGAGGGGCAGGACTACAGTGTGCACACCACAAGCTGTGGGGCTTGGATAAGACATTGGTAGCACCCACAGGAAGAGGCATCGATAACCAGTCATGCTGAGCTTGCCAGGTGTGAAGAGAAGGGCAAAGATGCTCCTGGCTCCGTCCTGAACCTTTGCCTGGGGCTGGGAGATGATGGTACCAGGGCCAACACCATGAACCCAGACCTAGAAGCAGCTTGGGTGCCATGGCCAAATTAAAGGTTAGGAAATCAGTGCTGGACGCCAGGATGAAAGCCTGACTTGACCATTCCCTACCTCGCACAGGAAAACTTGGTGCCTCCACTTCCCCATCTGTAAGATGAATTTAAGACTCCCATGCAGCTTAAAGCACGTCACTGTACAAAGACTAAATTCAAAATTCAGTATGTCAGGCAGCTACAATCTCATTCCCCGGGGAAGCGTCTCCTTTCTATATGGACAACCTCACACAGATGCAGTCAAAGCTCAGATTCAAGGGCAAGCTCCTGAACCGGGGCTCAGCTAGGTATTATCTGGGAAACTTTAGGCAAATGATTCAACCTCTCTGGCCTCAGCTTCCTCATTTATGAACTGGGCACTTTGAAAGCAGGGAGTCACGTGGACTAAGTGAGTACTCAGAACATGGCTTGGGCACAGTAAGCACTCATGAATGTCAGCAAGGGACACACAGAGCCATGAGAACAGACCCTAGAGTCATCTTCCCCACTGCTGGGGGCACTCATCAGCACTCCCTACCCACCCCAAACTTCTAACCCCTTGTCCTCTGCTTCCACTCTAGTTCAGGCATTCCCACTGGCCAGCTGCAGCAGACTTGGACCTGGAACCCTCCTGACAACACTGCCCACTATGCAGCAGACACCTGCAATCTGTTTCTGAGACAGAGCAAGTAGATGCTGGAAGACATCATCTCCATAACTACTACTCAATTCTGCCACTGCAGGGAATGAGAGCAGGAATGGGGAGGTCTGTGTTCTAATAAAACTTTATTAATGAAGAATCAAAGTTGAACTTCACCTGCCACAAAATACTCTTTCCAACCACTTAAAGATGTAAGAACCATTCTTAGCAAACAAGTCCTTAAAAACAAGGAAGTAGGCCTGATTTGGCACCCAGGCCATTTGCTAGCACTTCCTTTCTCACCCGAAGTTCTGCATGACTGACTCTAACCTCAACTCTGGGCAGTGATGATTCACAGCAGCTGCTGGATGTGAACTCAAAAACTCTTCCCCTGGCCTTTCCTACCAACCCCACCCCAAATCCTTTAAAAAAACTAAGATGTTCACCCAGCCCATTTATTTGTAAATGAAACCCAGCAATGATGGGGACTTTCCCTGGCTTTCTGGTTCCAGGGCCTTTGCACTTGTTAACCTCACTGTAGGGAAACCTTCAACAGCAGCGACCATTTCTATCCTTCAAGTCTCAAAGTCTTCTCTCACCACAGAGAAGTCCCTTCTCTTTTAGACTACTCTGGCCATCACTTTATGCATGGATCCCAATCAGCCTTCCAAGCACCCACCACACCTGTCTATACTGCTTTCTCCTTGATCCTCCTTACACTAGAAGAAGCTCCCCTGTTCCTACAGTCCCTTCCGCACGGGGCAGGGGCATGGGTAGATGCTAAGTGAGGCAGTGGGGTGGGCCACGGCTCTCTGCTTTTGGGCTCTCTTCTCCAAGGCAGAGGACCCCGCGCCTGGCCGATGGGTCCCGTCCCGTCCGCGCCAGGTGCACAGCCAGGCGGGGAGTGCACGGCCACCGACTCGCGGGCTCCGCCAGCACCGGAACGCAGGTGCAGGGACGCGGCGCGCTCACCTGGTCCGCGCCAAAGGGCGTGATGTTGGCCTTGACGGTGGCCACACCCAGGCCCACGAGTACCAGCCCCGCGAACGTGGCGGGCGCGCAGCGGCGAGCGGCGGCGTCCGGGCAGGCGTCGCTGCCATTGGCCGGCAGCGCCGAGCAGTTGAGCACCCGCGTCGGGCGCGGGGTCCCACAGAGCGCGGCGCGCGCGGCGGGCGCGGCCAGCAGCGGGAAGGCCAGCATGCCCAGCAGGTAGAGCGCCAGGCTGAGCAGGATGGCGCGCGCCCGGCCGAGCCGCGCGTCGGCCAGCCAGCCGCCGAAGGGCGAGCCCAGGTAGGTGAGGCCCATGAAGAGCAGCAGCGCCTGGCTAGCCTGCGCGCCTTCCCAGCCGAAGGGCGCGCCGTTCAGGAACAGCACCAGGTTGGACGTGACGCCGTAGAAGGCGGCGCGCTCCAGCAGCTCGGTCAGCAGCACGGCCCCGCACGCCGCGCGCCGGCCCGCGAACGCCCCGGCCGCCGCCCGCCGCGCTCCCAGCAGCGGCGCCCGCTCGCCGGCGCCCTCCATGCGTCGCGCCGCTCCGGCCGCCGGCCGCTCCCGAGAGGCCCCGCGCCGCCCCCGAGCGAGACCGCCGAGTCGCACCGCCCCATTGGGCGGGATCGCTTCCGGTCCCGCCCCGGAAGTTGCGGAGGCGGACTGCGGAGCGTGCGCTGAAGTGGGGGGCCGGCAGGCTAAGGCTTGGGGAGAGCTGGTCCCGCTTCCCTGGCGCGCTTGGTGCCGCCGCCTGGAGGACTCTCGCGGGGCGGCGGGGAACCGCGGTTGGCCGCGTCCTCCGGGCGCTCCCTGGCCTCGCCATGCGCCTGATGTCAGCTGCACCCCGCCGCCCCAGGCTGTACAACCGAAGACGACCCGGACGTCGCCCCAGCACCCCTCAGCGGCGACTTGCCCCACGGAGAGCCACCGCTCCACCTGTTTCAGGTCTTCCCGGAGATTGCCCCAGACCACCCCTGTCACGCTCCCACTCTTCCCGAGCGGTCGTTCCCGAGAAGCCCGCCACAGTCCATCCCATCCCATCACCCTTTCCCTGTAGAACCTTCAGTATGGTTGGTGGGTCTCCCGAGGCTGCACGTGTTTCCCATAGGCCCAGGCAGCAGAGATTTGGCTGTCTTGCTCCTGTCCCCAGGCCCCCCGCACCTAGGAAAGTAGCATCTGGTGGAGTGGCAGCGTGTCCTTTAAAAGCAGCCCCAAGCATGGCTTGGTAATTGGGACCCAGAGCTGCAGTGATTCAAATGGTGTGGGTAAGACCACTTCCCCATCCTTAATCCTTACTTCCAGGAAGGATAGGATGGAGCCAATACCTGGAAATGGGCTCCGCAGTAGTCAATAGGGATAGGTAATCCTGCCATTTAGGTAGCATTCATTGTCTTTAGTTATTAGTTATTTTCCTTATTTTAATGTCAAACATATAGACTGATGCTAGGTGCTGGCAAACAGCAGGCAATGCATGACTGAACCTTTTTTTTTTTTTTTTTTTTTTTTTGTGGTGGTGGAGATTGAATCCAGGGCCTTATGCATGCAAGGCAAGCACTTTGCCAACTGAGTTACATCCCCAACCCCCAGAACTGAGCCTTTTCCAACTGTTAATACTAATTTGTTTTTCAGCAGTCAGCTCAAATGTCACTTATCCAACTCTCCAGGCTGCATCAACTTTATGTCGTTTGTGCTCCCTGTACTTTTTTATAACTCATGTATTTATTTATTTTATGAAACCATTTAGGTCTGTTTTTGAAACTGGGTGGATTGGGATCTTTGGTGGGTTTGTTCGCTGTCATTCCTGGAGTTTGTAGCACCTGCCAATAATAAATGTGTTTGGTGTTAACTGAATGATAATGTGTTGAATTGCAAAAGATGAATGAACACCTTATGTTCACATTAGTACCCAAGCCCTCTATTGGAAAAAGAAAACCCTCAAGATTTCTCTCCAGGGTCACATATTTAGTAGGTAAAGGAACTCTGGCTTAAAGAAAAGGCTTATTTTTAACCAATTCTTAGTCCCAGTACTTCTTCCAAGTTCCAACTAGTAGATGGGCAGAATCTTTGAGGATTTGTTCTCAGTCTGATAGTCCTTATATGCTCAAACAAAGTAGAGAACAGAGTTAAACATGGAATAAAAGTGAATCTGATTTAATCATTACCCAGTTAAAGACATACATTTTGGATGGTAGCAGATAACCTGGTTGGGTTATTCATTCGAGAAATATAACACTAAGAAAAAAATGGTGGAAAGCAGTCTCCAGGTTCAATGTATACTGAGGCATTGTGAGCAGTGTCCTAGGGTCCTGTATTTGGTACCTTGAGATTGCAAAACAAATCCAGCATGTAAAAATGTTTTGGTTTGGTTGCAATATTTGGGCGGGGGCGGGGCAGGATGAGCAAAGAAGACATACTGCAAGATCCTATTTATTTATTTTTGGTACCAGGGAATGAACCCAGGGGCACTTAGCCACTGTACTACATCCCTAGCCCTTTATTTAAAAAAAAAAAAAAAATGTATATTTTATTTAGAGACAGATTCTCACTAAGTTGCTTAAGGCTTTGCAATGTTGCTGAGTCTGACTAAACTTTCGATCCTCCTACCTCAGCCTCCCCATCTGCCACCATGCCCAGCTTCAAGATCCCACTTATATGAAATGTGTGGAGCAGGCAAATATATAGAAATGAAATGCAGATTAGTGCTATGGTTGGCACATTGGTGGGTGGTAAAATTGGGGAGTGATTGATAAAGAGCATGGGTTTTTTTTAGGGTGATAAAAATGTTCTAAGATTGATTGTGGTGATGGTAGCACAACTTTGACTAGACTAAGAGCCGTTAAGGACAAATTGTGTGATACATGAATCTTGTCTCAATGAAGTTATTACCAAAAAAAGTGAACTAAAAGTTAATGGAGCCGTTTCACATATAAGTTTGGATATTCTGTTGCCCTTATGGGAGTTGAGGCAGCACTGGGGCTTGTGGTTACCTGTTACTCTAGTGCCCCCACCCTGACCTCTGGAAACTATGTCTCATGGCATTCAAGTCTACAGATGGTCCCTCCAGGTCACAGTGCCACGTGGCTGGACTGTGATCTGCTTTGACCAAGAGAATGCCACAGAAGAGTCTTAGACATGTAGGAGCCTAAGCCTTGAGGAGGTCTGGCAGGCTCCTCTCTTGGGCCTTGTGCCCTGAGCCACTGTGCTAGAAGTCAGCTGGCTTGCTTGAGAGGTCTCACATTGAAGGAGATCCACAGCAACTGGGAGGAGGTTTTTGTCCCAGTATCCCAGCTGACTGCCAGGTGTATGCAGCCATATGGTTATCTCCTCATGAAGCTTCAACTCAGAGTGCAGAACTATGAACAAAACGATTGTCATTTAACCACCACGGTCTGGGAGCTTGTGTAACATTGCAACAGAAGACGGAATGCATCTGCCTTCTCCTTTGACCACAGTCCCTTGGCACCAGGTTTCAGCCACTGTGAGGAATTATTTCCATATCTGCACAGTCCAATGCATTAGCCACTAGGCTCAAGTGGCTACCTAAAATTAAATTAGTTGAAATTAAATAAAATGAAAAATTATCTTCCTCAGTCACACTGGCCATGCTTCACTGTCTGGGTACATGTGACTAGTAGTGACCACAGTGGCCAACATAACAGCTGTTGTGTAATGGATGTGACTGATTACTTATTACTTATCAACATCTACTTTCTTCCTCCAGACAGAATCCAGATTCCATTCAGGTATTTATTCTAACCTCCTCACTACCCCTTCCACCAGCTAGTCCTGTAACTCAGAATAAATTCACCTTTGCCCCTGGTCTGATTGGTCAATAGCAGTGCTCAGCCCTGTGCTTTTATCATGACTGGTTCAGAACCCAGGCTCTGATCACTCAGGACAAGTATTTCCTTGCTTGCATTGTGGCCTGTCATTGGACACATGACATGCCTGGTTGAACTGTGACAAGTATTGTTGCTTCATTACGGCAAGGGATGCTGCTTCCAGGGTGGACATGAACTAGGAGGCCTGTGGCCCTAATAGCTCTTGGCAGGTGTTGGACAACTGTCTGTGCGATGAGCTGGGAAGGATGAAACCAACTCAGTGGAAGCACTGTGAAGACTCTGGGAACAGCTAGGTAATAAGAGATAGTAAACGTGCATTGCTTCAGCCACTGCGTTGGGGTGTTTTCTTCTTTGTAGCCAAAAGCCACCTACCATGATTCTGTCCTAAAATTGGAAAAATAAAAGGACCAGAGAGGGCAATATAACTTTTTCTCACGCATGCCTGGTGCAGTTCATGGAGTTTTCTGCCTGGTCCTTGTAAGCACTGAGTTTGCAGCTCCTGTCCTCTGCCCCTGGGATTGCATCACTGAAGACTTCATGCAGGTGACTTACCCCTTTGTTGGGTGTACTTGCAATATACTTTCAGTATACTGGAGAGTAATCGTGTGAGTGCCTTGCAACTGAAATAATCAAACAAGTGACCTACCGGAACAGCAGGCAGCTTTGTCTTGAAAGCATGCAGTTGCAGGTGGCTGCTCATCTCCAGGACTTGCAAAATGCACTGAAATTGGAAATGCACTGCTGGCTCTAGAATGCACAGCCTTTCATTTTTCCAATGGCAACTGTTTTGTTCCTGATCCTTGTCCTGTGCAGATCTCAGAAGGATGCTGTTTGCTGTGACGAATTCAGGAACCCATTAGGGTTTGCCTAACTCTGACTTTTTCATGACATCTGTGCTTGTTGCTTCACGTTCCGGTTGATTGCACACCCCTGGCTGCCGGACAGTTGCATCCCCTGATTCACAGTTTCGACTTCCTCAAAGCTCTGTTCCCGAGCAGCCATCGTGGATCCTGTATCATCCATCTGCTGAACTCCTACCCAGAAGTCATGTCTGAGGGCTCAACCGCAGCCCAGCACTTCTGCCTGCCTGGACTTCCCAGTTGCTGAGGAGCAGCACAGACAGGTCCAGCTCATCTTCCCCCATCAGGACAGCACACAGTCATAGGCCTTGTAGAAGCAGAAAAATGCCAGAGTGAGTAAGTCAAGAGAGCCAAGCAGTGGAGGGGAGCCAGTCTCACATCTTGGGCCCAATAGGGCCACGTGAAGCTGTGTGTTGATTCAGCACTCAGGATACCTTGGGCTTGTTTGTACAGAGGATATGAGACTGTATGGTCAAGGAGATGGATTCTGATTTGACATTTTGTGGGGAGGGGGGTGCACTAATTTTGAGCCTGTGAGTAAAAACTTCTACTTCTTGGGTACCTTTTCTCCCGTGTTTTAAAGACCCACAAGATATCTGCATGTATCAGACATTCACCCATAGGAGAGGGCAGTGATAGAAGGGAGAGCAAGAGAGTAAGTGAAAGAAAAGGAACTTGTGCTTCTATAGCAAGGAGGCAACCTGTTACCAATTGTGCGACCACACCTGCCCACTCAGCTAACTTCCACTTTTAAACTTCTCCGTCACCGTAGTCTATATTGCAATCATAAAACATCATTAGTAGCTGTAAACACACTCACTCTGTGGGTTTGGCCTACAGGAGCGATCAGGGTGATGGATACAGTGGACAAGGCTGGAGCAAGAGCTTGGAATAACTCAGCCCAGAACGATGAAGGGGTTTCAGGTCCCTGGGGAAAGAACTAGTTGTTTAGTAAATTCTGTTGGAAAAAGTGACTGAATGTGTGGGATAAATAGGCTTCACAATTTATTCCAACATAAATTCCAAATGGATTAAATACTAAAAGGAAGAAACCAAAAATATAGAAGCATTAGGAGAAAAAGTTGGCAAATGTAAAATCTTAGGAAGGAAAATATTTTTTTAAGCCTAACACTAATGTCAGAAGCTGTAAAGGAAAAGTTAATAGATTTGACTACACAAAGACTAACATGTATATAAAAAATCAGTGCAGGGCTGGGGTTGTGCTCAGAGGCAGAGCACTCGCCTAGCATATGTGAGTCACTGGATTCGATCATCAGCACCACATCAAAGTAAAATAAAGGTAGTGTGTCCACCTACAACTAAAAAAAATAAATGTTTAAAAAAATCAATGAAGTTAACAGCAAATAAACTGAAAAACTACTTGAAGTGTACATGACAGAGTTAATGACCTAATTTCTTAAGAATCTTGTAAGCATCCAATAAATAAAATTGGCATCATGAATGGCCAGGCCCTTCAAAGGAAAGCTGCCTTGGGTCCTATCAGCATTGTCCCCCTCTGGGGATCGCACCTTGGCTTTCCTTGGTTCATCAAGGCTGCTTTGGTGAAAGAGGGCCTGGCTGGACCCCCATATCCAGAAGAGTGTGTGTGACTTGAGCCTGTCCAACCAGTACTAAGCTATCTGTTGAACTGAAGGGATTGGTTCACAGATGGGATCATGACATAGGCTAATCAGAGCTAACCAGGGCTTACTCTGTAATGAGAAGGAAGAGAGTCTGCTTTCTGCTGGGACTGAAGATTTTAACAACATCCGCCTAGAGTTGCCTGGGACCATCTTGTAAAACCCAAGAATTGAGCAACCCAAAAGAATCTGGTAGAAATGAGAGAAAGACTTTTGTTTCAAAATGACAACATGTGGGTTTGGTTCTGGTCATAGCTGAAAGATTTTCAATTATAGGCCCATACATTTCCTTTTAGTTAAGCAAATGTGGCTTTCTGTGATTTGTAATTGAAAACGTCCAGCAAATACAATCGGTACATACACATGCATACACACATAACAGACAAAGACACAGATGCCCTTCAAGGAACCAAATCAAAATACACCAGTAATTTAAACATGTGAAAAGAGGAGACATGTTTTGTCACTGACTTGAAAGTAATCAGTGTTGGCAATGTTTTGGAAAGCAGGTGAGTTCATAAATGGCCACTGGAAAGATAAAGTGGTACAACTTTATGTGAGGTGCAATTTGTCATTTGTACCAAAACCATGTTTGCTCACATTTTAAATGTGCAATTCCACATAAGGAATTGAAGAATGTATGCACCTAGCTGTAAAATATTCATTGTGGTGTTGATGAAAATAGCCCAAAGTTTGGAAAGAGCAAAGATGTCCAATAAGAAGTGAATTATAGTGCAGGCAGACATTGGGATACTATGCAATGATTCAGATCGTACTGTAGATGTAGGACAAGGAGGTAGAAATGTGTTCATGATGTACTGCCATGTTAGTTTTTCATTGCTGTGTCACAAATTACCACCACTTCAGTGCTTAAAACAGTATCCATCTATTAGTTCAAAGATCTGCAGGTCAGAAGACTGGGTGTTGGCACAGCCATCTCTTCTGCCCTAGCCTCACACAACTGAAGTCCAGTTGATGGCCAGGCAGACATTTCTGGAGTTCAGGACTCTCTCCCCAGTACTTGTGGTGGTGGCAGTATGTGTCCCTTGAGATATGGCTGTACTACCCATTTCCCTGCTGTCATCAGCTGGGGGCCTGGTCCCAGCAACTAAAGCCCACCAACATTCCTCACCACATGGCCCATCCTGGTCAGAGTTGGCAACAGAGACTTCCTCTAACACTTTAGTCATTCTGCTGTTGGAAAATGTTCACTCTCTTTAAAAGAATGCTTATTAGGTGATACTCAGCCTGCAGTATCTTAGTGTTTTAAGGTCAACTAACTTGGGAATCAAATCACATCTTCAAATCTCTTCATCTCTGCTGCGTCTTCCCAAAAGTCCCTGGACTGTCACTTGATTGAATAAATCGGAGAAGTTGTGTGCACACCTGAGATGGCAACTCTTGGGCCATGTTAGAACTTGCTTGCCATAATTAGGAAGTAACAAAAAACATATTACCAGGAAAAGTATAAAGTGTTCCTATTTTCTGGAACAACAATGACCAAAGAAATAAGAATAAAAATAAAATAAATAAAAGACCAACTTGGCCAAACAGGAAGGTTCCTGAGGGGCCATGGAAGATTGGAAGAATAAAGACTCAAACACACATCTTGAAGACAAATAGCTGGGATCAGGTACAGTGCTGCTCACTGATAGAGAAGCAGGTCTAAGGAAGTACACCAGCAATCTTTACTATATATGGCTCATTGATCAAATCAAACACTATGCAAGCATTATTCCTTGTATTCATGAAAGTTACAGAGTTAGCCACAGTATGCAGGTATTTCCTCAGTTACATTCTACAGTTGCACTGGGCAGTGTTAGGAGCATTGTGCAGCTCAAGAAAGTCCATTGTTTAAAGTTACTATTATGCGGACAGGTTCAGGAGCAGCAGAGCTGGTGAAACATTGTGGTTGTCTCAGCAAGAGAATTCCTTCATTCCCAGGAGCTGGTGGTGCCTGAGAGCAAGGTGAGGCTGAGCCTCCCCATGGAGGGCATTACCATAGCAACTGGCATCCTGCACCTTTACACAGAAACTTTCCCAGGCACAAGCATGCCACAGCCATTAAGTCATCAGGGACCCCAATCTCAGACACTGGTCTCCCAATCACTGTCCCTTCTCCACAAAAATCCTATAACAGAGTCATAGAAACAGAATGAAGAGTCTGCTACCTTGGGGATACCTCAGGTGTGCCAGATGGTGAAGCTCACATGTGAAGTGCTGAGAGCTGCAGAATCTGCAGCTGAGGACTGGGGCATTCCCTGAAGAGCAGGGATTGAGTTTAGAGGGCTGTTAGGCACATGGTCAGGACCCCTTGATCAGCATGTCATTGTAACTATGTATATAAAAAGCCTGGAAAACTTGAAGTATTTGTAATTGAAAACGTTCAGCCAATACAATCGGTACATACACATGCATGCACACACAGCAGATAAGGATACAGATGCCCTTCCCAGGGCAGTGGAATTTTGTGTGATCTTTTACCATTTTCCCCCCGCTTATCTGTGTTTGGCCTACTTAATACAAATAAGCAAAACTGTCAAAAGATCAAAGACCTCCACCTCCACAGGTTGTTACTGGGCTTAGGTCAGAGGAACCTCTGTCTTCCCCACTGTGAGCCTCCGGCAAGCACCAGACAGGTCCTCATTTCTAGTCACAGCTCTTGTGTGATTGGCACAGGAATCCTGGCAGCAGTGCCAAATGTGGCCAGGCCAGCTTTGGGAGGAGATCTCTGTGCTGAAGAATCTAGAGGCTGCTCTGGCCAGTCTTCAGCAGTGTGGGGATGAAAGTCCTGATTTCATACCCGTGCTCACTCATTCCTCAGGAACTTCATGTTCACTGAGCAAAACCAGCAGGAACGAGTTGCTCTCAGATCAATAGCTTTTCTTATTTACTTTTATTTTTTGAATTTGGTCACTTTGGAGTTCTGTCAATGGAAGTAAGGAAAAGGAAATATCCAGGGCGTACACACTGCAGTCCCACAGTATTGTCTTGTGTTAACGAGGGTCTTTGTCTCCCTGTCCTTTCCTTCTCATTTTCCCTCCATGTCTGTCTCTTTTGTAATTTTCAGTACTACTGTGAGGAACAATGGCACACAGACAAAACCCTTTGTAGGAACAAACACAGGAGTGCCTCGATAATCATTACTGTAAAGGCGGGAAAATGTCAATTGTTGATTTCTATCACAGAGCTATTTCTAAAACCAGCAGACCTACAGTGCTCTCCCTTGAAAATGCTATCATTTTTATACAGGGCAGATAATAAAGTTCCATTTTCCCTGGTGCTAGGAACTAGAAAAATAGGCAAGTAAATACTATGATCAGAAAGAAAACAGATTTTACTTTACATGTATTTTAAGACCCTTACATTGAAAGCATCTAGGGAAGCTTCATAAGAGGTGCCGACAACCTTTTCTGTTCCCTTGACCCTTCCCCAGTAGTGATTTCTACCTACTCCACAATAACATACTTGCCTTTGTTTCATTTTCTATTACCTATATGGGAGAATCATAAAAGACTTCATGAAAATGAATTAATTAACTATGATATAGTTTATAGATTTTCTCATTTTACAAATGAGTAAACTAAAGCAATGAACATGTAGGTATGTGCCCCCAAAGGCATTTCAGAATCTCTCCCCGATGAATAAGGAGTAAATGGAAAAATTGCATGCAAGTTTCAGTCTAGCAAACCCTTTTCTAGCACTGACTCCCATTAAGAATCAGGAATGAGGGGAGATAGCTCAGTTGGTAGAGTGCTTTCCTCGCATGTACAAGGTCCTGGGTTCAATCCCCAGCACTGCCCCCCCCCCCCAAAAAAAAGAATCAGGAATAATTCCTCATAGGATAAAATCTCACAACAGTGCATGACCCATGATTCAACTGAATTAAGCAAGCCTTTATTGACTGTGCTGGCCATGCCTGATGTTGCCCTGGGCACGCAGAGGTCACAGAGTGACTTAGCTATCAGGGAGGCTATGACCCAGTTGAAGGCAAGGGCCTCACGCTCAGTATTGTAAAGCAGGATGGGATCAGGACCAGAGAGGGTCTAAGAGGATGAAGGTTAGCTAGAGAAGGTTGGGAATGCTCCCAGATGCGGGGATGGGGCCCTCATAAATGCAGACATCTCCCAGATGGGGCTTTGTGGTGGGCTGAATGGCAGTCTGAGTCCTCATCCCAGAAGCCTATGAGTATGGCTGCTCTCATCCATTTGCGCTGCTGCAACAAAATACATGGACTGAGTAATTTATAAATAACAGAAATTTATTCCTCACAGTTCTAGTGGCAGGAAAGCTCAAGACCAAGGGGGCAGCAGATTTGGTGAAGGGTGAGGGCTGCTGTCTTCATGATGGAACTTTCCTGCTGGTTGCCCGGGTAGTGAGCACCCTATCCTCACAGGACAGGAGGGGGAAGGGTGAAAGGGCTATCCCTCTAGGCCTTTCCAAAGGACCTATTCCACCCTCCAGGGTAGGGCCCTTCTGGCCTCATCACTCCTAAAGACCCTGTCCCCTCTAGACACTAAAGTCAGGCAGGTTGTGGAAAATGAGGCTCAGATCCCTTCTCCACATCTGCGGGCCTGGCCCCGTGGAAAGGGCTGCAACCATTCCTGCACCTGGGTGAGCCCATTAGTGGCCAGTGCTCATCTCCTGGGGAGGCGACGCAGACCACCAGTGGTCCCGATCTCCGTGGGACCGGACCTGTCCTCAACTCCACAGAGCTGCCTGAAATCCTTTGATCCGGCTCTCTTTCCCCTTCTAGAGAACCCCTTCCTGCCCCAGGGCCGCCACCTGCCCGCTCATCCTTCCTCTGCAGCCCCCTCTCCCCCGGACTCTCTCCCTTTCCCCCACGCTGTCCCCTAGGGCCCGCGCACCCCTCCCCGCGGACCCCGCCCCTCCCTTATCCGCTGACCCCTCCCCTCCCCTCCAGTCCCCACTGACCCTTCCCCTCCTCTCCCCTCCCCTCTCCACAGTCCCCTCCCCTCCCCTGTCCCTGGTCCCCTCCCCTCCCCTGTCCCTGGTCCCCTCCGCGCTCTCATCCCCTCTGTGTGTCGGAGCCAGCGGGCGCCGAATAGGCCTGGGGAGCTTCGGGCGGGAGTGACCGAGCTCCGGCCCGGGGCCGGCGGAGGCTGCAGAACAGGTCTATGGCCAGGGCGGTGGCGGCGGCGGCGGCGGCGGCATGCGGCTGCTGTTCCTGGCGGTGCTGCGGCCGCACACCGGCAACGCTGTGACGGCCGAGCGTGTCCGGTAGGTGCGGGCCGCGCCGGGCCTGAGCATCCTGCGGGCCGGGCCCCAGCGCGCCCGGCACCGCGAATCGCGCGCCCCAACGGCCGGGCCGGGCGCAGGCTGGGCGCCCAGCAGGGCGCAGGTGGTGGGGTGTGAGGGTGCTCGCGGCCACGCACCGCTCGCTGGCGGCCGGCGGCGGCAGCTGGTAGGTTGCATGGCCCAGCTGCTTCTCGCTCTATTGTGAGCGACTGGGCCGGGGGCGCAGAGCGGGGTCCGCGGAGAGGTGCCCTGCGGGTGCGGTTCCTGTGAATGGAGGCTTAGAGCGGGCCTCCCTGCTGAGGGAGCTCTGGGCACAACCAGGGGAACCGGGCGGCTCTGGTGGGCCAGGTTCCAGGCAGAGGGTTTAGCGCTCACGAAGACTCTGCCCCTGTCTCAGGTCTGATTCCAAAGGGTCCTGGCTCCCCCATCTGCATCGCTGCCCCTGTTTCCCTTCAGCATCCTTTATCCCCATCTTCCTCATGCTTCTGTCTGGTTATCTTCTTTTTTTAATATTTATTTTTTAGTTTTAGGTGGACACAATATCTTTATTTTACATTTATGGTAAAATGGTGCTGAGGATTGAACCCAGTGCTTCGTGCATGCTAGGCCAGCGCTGTACCGATGAGCCACAACCCCAGCCCTGGTTATCTTCTCAATACTCACCTTTTTTTGCAACTATCTTGCTGTGCATTTTACCTCTTTGTCTTCAGGTCACTGGATCACAAACCTGGTGCCAGGAGGACAGGGTAGGGGCATTTTCATGGCTACCTCTGGCCTAGTCCTGGTGGTGGCTGGGCTGTCTCAACTGGATGAAAGAACCAGGGCTGGGCTTGGGGTAGCGGAGGACTGGCTGGGGTTGGACACAGGACCAGTGAAAGGGCACTGTCCCTCCCCTGTCTTGGTTCATGAAACTTCCCAATTTACTTTTTCCTCATCATCAAAATGAGCAGTTGAGGCTCCACCAACTCTTGTGTGTACCTTTTAGCTAAAAAAAAAAAAAAAAAAAAAAAAAAGTTACAGTTCTCCTAAAGAAGGAAAGTGGAAAGAACACACAGAGGATCCATCTGGGGAATTTACAATTAGGGATTTTATTGTATAGTTTATCATAAACTTAATTTGGGGAAATTCCATTCACTCCTTGGGTTGATCTGGGAGAAAGCCCCCAGGGGTCTCTGTTGAATGAAGCATTGGGGACAAACCCAGGGAAGGAAACAGAAGTAAAGGAAGGGCCCCCAGGTGGTTGGCATCATTAAGAAAACAGAATAGGGTAACTTGAAGGCCGGGCCACTTTAGATAATGGGGTTCCAGAGAGACCAAATGAGGCAAACACTCAGAGACCTGAATGGAGGGTCCCAGGAAGGGGCAACCGCAGGAGCACAGGTCCTGAGTTGGGGCAGACCTGAGATGCCTGGTCAGAACCATGGAGGCAGGTCACTGAAGGCAGCTGGGGACAAGAGCTAGGAACGAGGTCAGAGAGAAAGGCCAGGCCCAGCTTAATCCTGGTGGAGAACAGATGGTGCTTTAGAAATTCAGACAGTGAGTGCCTGTCATTCAACATTTGGCCCCCTGGACACAGAGGGAAGGCTTCCTTCACCCTCGGAAGGTTCCCTAGACAGAGAGAAGAGACACTTGGATGTGCAAAGAGGCAGAGTGTGACTACCCGCCAGTCCAGTGTGATCTGGAGTTTGTACGACCCTTTCCACAGGGCAGGAGGAGAATAGGCCATGGAGAAAATTGTAGTTAAAATGTTTTCAGTGGGCTTGGCAGGACATACAATGGCATGGGACAGAGTCATTGGCCCACAGTACAGACAATGGATTGTAATGACTGCCTTTGGAATACTGAATATAGCCCAAATAGAAGACAGTGGTGTGTGCAAAAGTCTGCCCAGCATGGTGATAAACTTCAGGCTATCTGCCTGCGACAAGAGTCTAGTTGATGAAAACTCAGGGAAGAATCAGAAGGAATCGTTTTCCTCCTTGACAGTCTGGGCTTCTAGCCGACAAGAAGATATCCAGATAAGGCCTCTCCCAGCATCTGCTGCTCTGCTCTCAAGTTCCTTAATTTAATACAATCAACATGAGGGTGCCGCATTTTGGGGTGACAGTCTCTGGATTCCTTCAATTCCTGTCTAGAACTATAAACCCACATCTTCTAAGGAGCTATACTCAACCCACCCGAAAGGCCATTCCTTACTTTTGTACCAGTTGCGATATAAATGGAAAGCTACTGGTTCTCCCTAGAGCCATCCACTCATTTCTTGATTCCTTCAAACAACAGGTTTGCCATGCCCCTGTGATGTGGCCTGTCTTGGAGTGCCTTGGGGTTGTGGAGGCAGACAAGGCTGGTGGGTCCTGGAGAAGGCTGACCTACGCCAGAGCACAGGGTCTCTTGGTTACTCTTTCTTTCTGCTGGTGTCTGACTGTGCATTGTGCAGAATAAAGGTTGTCATTTGCCCTTTGGTGTCTATTCAGAGTCAGTGTTTGTCTTCCTTTACCTCAGCGAGGCTTGCCGAAGTTGCTGGGAGACATTTTAGGTCTTTGAAAGCTTAGGTTCCCTGGGGATGTGATGCTGCCATCCTGGAAAGGGAGGGAAGAGAGGTTCCCCTGGTGATGGGGATTCCCTAAGAGCCAATCAGCAGTGAGCAGAGAGAATTGGAGACAGTACTTAAATATTCTCTGCCAAAGACCCTGCTAACCTTCGAGTGACCTTGTGCAATCAAGAAGGGAGCCCCCAAATGAGTAACCCAGGAATCCTGTCAGTTTGGCAGAAGAGGGCATCTGAGATAGATAAGGTTAGAAAAGTGATGGTCCCATACATGTACACCCAAGTTTGTCACTGTAAGCTAACACTGTGCTGGGTGTAGTAGTGGCGTGCGCCTGCAGTCCCAGCTATTTGGGAGCCTGGGCAGTGGATCGCCTGAGCTCAGGAGTTCGATACCAGTCTAGGCAACATAGCAAGACCCTGTCTCTTACAAATTGTAGATTAATGGCCGATGCATAGTGATGATCGATTTCCAAAGCTGCATTCATGTGGGAAGAACAAGATCCTCTGGGAGCATGTAGGTGGGGGACCTATCCAGCCTGCAGGTCAGGGAGAGCCTTTTGGTGCCTTCAAGTGCCAGCTCCACTGCTTAAACACTGCAGGATCTAGCTAGTGGCTTCTTGTCTTATCAACCAGGGGATGCTGGTATGACCTCTTGGGTGGTTAACAGGGTCAAATGAGTTTGTACATTTCAGTGTTTCTAAATAGTGTCTGCCACATAATATACATTTAATAAATGTGAACTGTTAGTGAGAAATATGGGCCTTATTAAGGGAAGGGAAGAGAAAGGATCAGGAGAGTGTCTCATGCAAATGGGGGAACAGTGGGATGATGGAAGAGAGTATCCTTTTGAGAACATGGAGTTGTGCCACCCTAGTGGTTTAGTCTATTCCAGATCAGTGATTCTCAATAGGAGCAGGGGTAGAGAGGATGGGCTGAGGTTAAGGGAGCAATTTTGTCCCTCAGGGACATTAAACAATACCTGGAGACATTTTTGGTTGCCACAACTGGTGTTGGGAGCTATTGGCATTGAGTGGGCAGAGGCTGGGGATGCTGCTGAATGGCCTATAGTGTGCAGGACCACCCACACAAGTCCATCGAGCTTGCTCCGTTTGGGAAGGCAGGCAGTAATCCCTTCCTCACCCACTGCATGGGTCATGGCCAACACCCCTATAACAGGTCAGGCCAAGAGGAAAGCATAACATATTTAATGGATTATGTTTTACATGATATGGGAGCCTTTAGATTAAAGACCCAAACATCCAGGTGAATTGTCCATTTCATGCGTAGGCTCCACAAAGCATGGGCCAGCCATGGAGAGATACAAGTGGACAGAGGCTGTGCTCTCATAGTCCAGATGGAGTGGGGAAGCCAGGGAGGCCTGTCCCTGCACAGGTCCCTCCTAGCCTCTGGGCAGCATTCCATTCCCAGACACAGGGCAGGACACCCTTCTGGGATGGTGTCTCACAGGCTTCCATCAGACGAGGCAGATGAAAATTTTTTTTTATTTGTTCTTTTTAATTATACAAGGTGGTAGAATGCATTTGCCATATTGCACACATAGAATACAACTTCCCATCCTTCTGGTTGTACAAGATGTGGGATTATCATGTTCGTGAATTCACATATGAACGTAGGAATAGAATGATTTCTTTATGGCTAGTTCAAGACAGGGAGATTAATGTTTTAGGCTTTATGGCTTGCTTGGAGAAATAAAATTCTAGATTTTTAGGACACGATGACTGGGCGTAAAAATTTTGTGGGACACAAAAATTCTAGTTTTCATAACTGCCTTGAGGGGAAGAAGCCGGGAGGAGGCAGGAGGACAGAGGGCAGAGTAGAGTCTGAAGCTGCTTCCGAGGCTTGTTTCCAAGTGTGGTTTTCTGAGCCTCGCCTCAGTGCTGAGTCTGATCAGCCTGCTCCAGGCAGGGCCAGGAGATGCCACTGGAGAGGCAACCAGGACCTCCTTCTCACAGGACAAGAAATAGCAGCCCTGAAAGGTTGCGGGAAGTCTGCACGGGAAGGTCATGGTGATTGCAGATGGAGGGTAAGGAGGTGGGGACCGAGGACACCTTTGGATTTGTCATATTTAAGAATCAAGATGAACAGGGCTTGGGATTGAATGTGGGGAGTGAAGGGCAGATGCTGGGAGCAAGTAGGGGCACTCCTGGGTGCACAGGCTCTCAGCAGGAAGCTCGGGCCTCCACTGCCTAGCCACTGTTTAGAAGATGTAGGTGACAGAGACAAAGAATGCATTCTGGGTAAAAAGTCCGGGGCTGAAAACACATCAATATTGTAAGATCTCTTCTCTCTATGTAGTCTTTGAGGTGAGATAGCCTTGTGCGGGCTGTCTGAGCTACTGTTAGGTTACGCCCGATGGCTGGGCGTCAGCGCTGTAGATGCACTGGCTTGGCACCTACTCTGCAGAGGCGTCTCCTAAGCCCTGTGAATATTAGAACCCACATCTGAAGAGCAAAGCATTTCAGGAATAATTAGGGGCATCAAAGATATGGGTTCTTCTGGGAAGATGATGTGGGTCTTGAACAGGAAGTCAGGGACCCACTCCTGCAGAACAGCCCTTGGGGTGACAGACAGCTACAGTGGCTTTCTTTCCACTGCATGGAGACATATCCTGTGACCCAACTAGAAGGCAGGCCCAGGCTTCCAAGTGTGATTTGACACTGCAGGCCTGGCAGTCACCTGCACCCACAGATCAGGCTGTAACCATTCACAGCTGGATTTGGGGTAAGAATCACATTCATTGTGGGGCAAACCTGGTAGCCAGGTTAGAGGGGGGACATATGGATCCCACCTGTAAACGCCGGAGCGTGTGGGCCTGCTCAGCTGCTCAGCCTTGGGTCGGAAGTGCTGGCCCAGAATCACACCAGATATCCTGTGTCCAGGATATATCCTGCGGAGCCAGACTCCACAGCGGTGGCCGCCCTCTCTCCACCTGGACCATAGCATGCAAGTGTTTTCATTTGAATGTGACATTTTTCTTAAGGAAAAAAATAAATAGAATTCCTTGGGCATAATTGGTGCTTCGTGAATTTGTTAGCTGAACTAAATTATTACTTGACAGAAGGAATAAAGATAGTGCAACTTAAAGGTGTTATATGTCAACTAGAAATGAGGGTAAAACGTTAATTCACAGAGGATTAAGATGAAAAAATTATTTACAGTATTTATGAGGTCATAAAGTCAGTGTCAAAATGCTGCTTGAAATAGGTTTCACAGATCAGGAAGGATACATTATCATGTATCTCATTCTTCCTGTGCTCTTCTGTATAGATTCTGCAGAGGTCATAAATCTCTCAAGAATGGATTCTCTGAGAAGAATTCAAACCCTTTTCCAATTATCAATACGTTTTTCTCAGCTGCTCATTTCTTAGAGCTTTAAGAAGATGAAATAGCAATTATTCCCTTCTGCTCACAAGCATGTTGGATTCTTACCTTTGCATGATAACAATTTCTAGGCCCAAGTGGGCAGTAGCTACACGGGCAGCAGACCTTTCTCCAGCCTGCTAGTCAGTTACTATCTACATCTACGGAGGCTGCAAAGTCTGGGGGAGAGGGACAGTGTTGCTGAACATCAATGACAGGATCAGATTCAACTGTGAAAATGGGAAAATCAAGATATAACCGTGCCTCAACAGCATAAGCCAACTTCAGTCCTAAGATCTTAGTTTTTCTTCATTTGCATGCTGCTGTTGGACCCCTGGGTATTCAATTTACATTGTAGAAAGGAAACAGCAGGAAAAGTTATCCTTCCTCTATGAGTGAGTGTGTACTTCCTATTTTAAAGTACACCTTTCAAAAGCTAAATATGGGATTCTTGTGTACACATGAGTCCTTATGACACATTTTAATTCAGCTTATTGATTAATGAGGAAAATGCTAGGGTGCTAGAGCTGATTTAGACCATTTGTGAGAATTGGGTTGAAACAGGCAATTCAGGAAATAATGTCAGAATAAGGTCACTAGTTTAATTGTAAAAGGAATGAAAGTCCAGTAGATCATGGGGCCCTTGGCTTTGGGGCTCTTTTGTACACATGCCCACAGTGGTTGCAAGCTTCAGGACTTGGATCTGCTGTTCTTCCTGAGGTCTTTGTTCCTGTGTGGCTCCCAAATGCAAAGTCCTTGGCCATGTTATGATCTGAATGAGTTCATGCTTTGAAACTGTGATGAAATACCTGAGGCTGGATAACTTTGTAAACAAGAGGTTTGTTTAACTCACACGCAGGTTCAGGGTTGAGGGGTTGATGACCTTCTCCCAGGAAGAGTCTCAAGGTGGCTCAAGGCATCACGTGGCAAGAGACAGGGAACACACGTGCGTGTGCCTTGTGCATTCTCCCTCTTTGTGTAATTACCGGTACTCCATCATGAGGGCTGCACCTCACGGTGTTAGGTGATCTGCTGGCCTCCCAGAGCCCTTTCTAAACAACCTGAGTAAGTTTCCACCTTGGTACTTCACAGTCAGGATTGAATTTCAGCACTGAGCCTAGGGGGGTCACCCTGAAACCACAACCAAACCTAGCAGGGTCACAGTGCCCAAGAGTCAAGATGACCTCCTCCTCTTCCTTTTCCCTCTCTTCCTCCTCCTGCTCTTACTTGTTACTGTTTCTCCTCTTCCTCCCGCTCTGCACATCCTTCCCCTCCTCCTCTTCTCCCCGCTGCACTTCCTCCTGACCTCCCTCCTCTTCTCGCATCTCTCCCTTCTCTCCTTCCTCAATTTCTTCCTCCTCTTTCTCTAACTCTGAGGATTTTGTGAAATATTTCTCCTCCACATCAGGCAGCCAGATAGTTTGTTTGGATAAGGACATAATGACCCCGCTGGTGGAGCTGCAGTAAAAAGGGCTCTGTTGGACTTGCATCTCAGACCCTCAGGCTAGCTGGGTGATTTAGGAGAATTCTCAAGGGTCATTTTAAGTGTATTTGATTATCACCTATTTGCTCATTTTGTCACCAGAGCCCCAACTTGTGACTCCACCATTCATATAATTGCAGCACAGAGGGTGTAAGTGCCAGGGAGAGAGTGTGGTGGGGATACAGAGGGGGAGACCCAGAGCAGAGAGTGGGAGGAGGGCTGTCAGCATTCATGGCAGGAGGTGGGGCCAGGTGGCTGGCTAGTCAGCTGTCCTATGGGTGGAAGGCAGGGCTGGCCATGGGTGGCATCAGCTATGGGCTGTGGCTGGAGGTGGTGCCTGCCTGAGCTGGGCTCGGGTGTTTGGGCTTTGCAGTGGGGACATGCTCAGCGGTCAGGTTATTCATTAAGTAAGACCAAGAGGGACCTCATTTTCACATGGTTTAATTGAACTGGCTACTGTGAGCTGTTGGAGGTTTTAATCAGGGCAAAGACTTGGCTCTGAGTGTCACCTACACATGTACTCACACACACACACATCTCAAATAATTATGAATTATAATGCATGCACACAGCAAAAATCCCCAAGAGAACAAGGGAATGTAGTGGGAAGTCCCCCTCCTGCTTCTATCTCCTATTGGGACAGATGCTACCATGCCTTTCTGGATTTCCTTCAAGATGCTCTGTGCAACACAGAATCTACACAGGCGTTCTCTGCTTTGCTCACTATGAGTCTGGAGCTCATTCTGAGTCGCTTTGTGGTGACCCAACTCACTGCCTTTTCTTAGTGGCAGAAGATCAAGTTGGGTAGTGGTTTTCAGTCCTGCTCTTTCAAACACAGTGGTGATGCTGTTCCTGGCTGCCTGTTTCTGCACACAATTTAAATGTACCTCTGGAGTAAGTCCCTGGACATGGAGTCATGGCCAGAAGACTTGTGTGCTTTGGATTTGCTACTTGTTCCTGTACCACCCATCAAAGAGGTTGGTCTAATCTACTCTCACAAATAGTGTGCAGGAGGGTTTATTTCATGAAGCCGTAGGAAGACTTCTTGGTCTTTATACATATTTTACATTAAAAGGTTATGAAATTGAGTTCCATTTCCTTCATTTAAAATCCCAGTCATTGGGGCTGGTGTTGTGGCTCAGAGGTAGAGCACTCACCAACCATGTGTGAGGCACCAGGTTCGATCCTCAGCACCACATAAAAATAAAATAAAGATATCTTGTCCACCTATAACTAAATAAAATAAAATCCCAGTTGCTTTTGTTTTTCTGTGAACTGCAATGTTATGCCAACTATATTTTTCTATTGGATTATTAGGCTTTTTCTTGTTGATTTATAAAAGTTCTTTATATACAAAGAAAATTAGCTTTTTTTCTTTTGTATGTGTTGTAAATGGTAGTTTTTTCCCCCAGTTTCTCATTTGTGCTGTTGGTATCATCCTGAACAGTTCTTTTCTGCATGTGTGATTTATGTTACCAGGAACTGAGTTAAAGTGGGAAGAAGGAAGAGATGTGTTTGAAAGGATTCTTTCTGAAGGTAGAAGGGAAGGGCCAGGAAGTAGTTTTTGAAGTCATGGTAATAGGTGACTTTTGAAGTCCTTTTTAAGAAGTGACTAACAGCGGACTGAAGACAGATTTTGGGTACAATCCACAATAAAAGGGCAAGAGAAAAAAGTGACACGTGGAGTCAAAGAAACAGAGAAGGAACTCTCTTGTTCAGCACATGTCACTGGAGATGGCAGAGTGGACCCCACGTCTGAAGTCTGCCAAGCCAGCCTGAATTAGCCCTGGCCCTCTGACCTTTGTCCTGGCCACAGTCTGTTGTGTCAGAGACTGGTGGACAAATGCTGCTGTCCTCGAAGCTGAGCTGTGTTTTCGATTTCAAAGCAGATTTCCTCTAAAGGGCAATTCAGAAATAAAAATTACTCATAGAATTGACTTAAACTCCCCATCACAGGAGCAAGCTGTGGCATGTCCGCATTCCTTCATCTTCCCCCATCTCTCTGTTTTTGACACAGGGACCATCTAGAAGCGGCAGGACACGTGTGCATTCTGAAAGACGCCTTTGACTTTGAAAGCCCGTCTGAAGTCTCAGACCTCATTGCGGCTGAGAACTTGGAGGCAGCTCTGGCTCTTCACCTCTACAGGGGAGGCCGACTCTTACAAGGTAACTTTCCTGCTCTTTGTTGGGGTTTAGCTGTGAGCTATCCCCCAAGAGCTCATGTGTGACAATTCACGAAAGTTCCAAGGTGGAATGATTCAGTTATGAAAGTTTTGACCCAGTCAGGGAACTCATCCACTTGAATGGATTAGCTTGGAGGTAACTGTAGGCAGGTGGGTGTGGCTGGAGGAGTGGGTCACATGGTGGGGGCCTGCCTTAGGGTTTATATTTTGTCCCTTGTGAGAGGAGCTCTCTGCTTCCTGGTTGCCCTGTCCTGAGCAGCTTTCCCCTGCCACCAGTGCACTCTGTCTCACTCAGGCCCAGAGCAGTGGAGTTGGCTGGCCATAGACTGAGGCCTCTCAAACCGTGAGCTCAGAGCCAACTTTCTCTACATCATTGTTTATGGGTCTTTTGGTCACAGCAATGCAAAAGCAAATGACAATACACTCTTCCAAAGTAAAACAGTGGGAATGCTGTAAACCCAGAGCACCCGAAACTCCAGAAATGCGCACAGTGGTGCACCTTGTTTATCCAGTTCACAAGTGGAAGGAGTTCAAGGAGCTCTTCACTTGTTTTTCTTCTGAGCAATTTTCCAAAATGTGGTTGCTGTGTCCACACAGAACAAGTGGATGTTGAAACTGTCTTTACTGTGAAGAGGGCCATCCTGTTTCCATGTGTACTTCCTATTTCAAAGTGTACCTTTCAGAAGCTAAACATGGGAATCTTTTCTACACATGAGTCCTTATGACAGATTTTAATTCAGCTTATTAATTAATGAGGAAAACGCGAGGGTGCTAAAGCTAATTTAGACCACTTGTGAGATTTGGGTTGAAACAGGCAATTCAGGAAATAATGTCAGAATAAGATCACTAGGTTAATTGCAAAAGGAATGAAGGTCCAGTAGGTCATGGGGCCCTTGGCTTTGGGGCTCTTTTGTACTGGACAGAAGTGATCGACATCTCTGCCTGATGCAGAGTGACAGATGGTTAACCTGATGGCAGAGGATGAGCTCTCCGTCAGTGTCACCAGTGAGGACAACAGCAGGACGTCCCTACAGAGACTGTTGCCCCCTCGGGAGCCCAGCAGGCTGCTTCCTGGGACACCCAGAGGAGGTGCACATTGTCCTTCTTTTCTCCTGTTTCAGTCTTGACCTTCTTGCAGATGGTGGGTTTTGTAATACGCCCAGGCCGCATGGCTTCCCTGAGAGCAGAGCCTCCGAGTTGGGGCAGGACAGGTGTTCTGTGTTAGCTGAGCCAGGAAGGACTTTCTTGAATTGGTGGCCTGGTGAAGCTGTCATTTATGCTGTGTGTTTCAGGGGACAGCAGTCACTTGTAGACCACCATTATCTATGGCACTCATGCTGGGATCACTTTTTGGTCACAAAATATGTGAAGCTTCCTTGGTGTTCAGAAGTTTCACTGCCAAGGATGAGGTGAGGTTCTCCTCACTTCTGCAGTTGAGCCTCTCAGGACGCTGTCTCCACACATGGCGACATTCTGCTTTCATGCTCTTTTTTATTTGTTAAATAAAAATGTGCATGGCAAAACATTCCCCCAGCTTGGAGTAAGGCCTGACTCCAGGGTGTGGCATGAAAGGGGATCTCTTGCCTGCCTCTTGTCCCTTCTGCCTCATTTGTCCTCCCCAGAGGCAGCCAGCTAGTATTTTTTCATGTAGATTCTTCTAGAAATATATTTATTGTGTTAGTTACCTACTATTGCATAACCTCCAAACTTAGCTGCTCTAAGCACATGCTTGCCAGCAGCCTGGCTGGACATTCTGTCCTAGGGGCTCTTGTGTGCTACGGTCAACCTGGGCTGTCGGGTTAACCCGGGCTGATGGAGGGTCATATCCATGATTGCGGCTCAATCACCTATTGGCAGGAGACGAGACTTCTCCAGGGACATGTAAGTGTCCTCAGAAATGGTGGCCAGCTTCTCCCAGAGAGAATAACCCAAGAGAGAGAAAATGCAGTCACTTTGTCTTCTACCACCCAGCCTCAGAAGCTGCCCAACAGGAGTCCCGTTGGTTACCTGGCACTATATGGCATGGGTCCTAGCCAGAGTGTATGCAAGGAGGTGACCCTCTTGGATACTGGCCACCACATAGGCCTTTGCACATTTGCGTGGACGCCCCTCCTTCGAGCCACACAGTTGGGGCATCTCCACCCCTGGGAACCCTAGCAACTCAACCTCCTCTGTCTCTTGGAAATGCCATGATTTGAAGTATTCAATTTATAGACCTTAAATTGTCTTTGAATTTTTCTACTTCAGCCTCTGCAGTGCATGTCTTGGTATGGGCATCGTAGCTCGTGAACCTGCAAGAGTGTACCTGCTGTCCTGTTTCTGGGACCCCTCACTGTCAGAAGTGATTTCTTTTCAGAAGCGGGGACCTGCTTCTGAAAGTGTTATTCCCAGAGAGTGCTTTTCTGTGAACAGCATAGGACCCCAAATCTCTTCTAAGTGTCGTAGGATGTAGCAGAGTCTGAGGTTTATCCCAGAATGTGTTGGGGTAACCTTCCTCCTGGAGCCAGAGAGAGGCCTGTGCCAGCTCTGGCTCACAGGTGCATGTGAGGCTATTGCCGATGGTTAGCTGCAGACTCCCTTCAGCCCAATCTGGAATCCTCCTGGCTGCAAGAGGTATTGTCTATGTCGTTTATACCTGGTGTTTCTTTCAAATTGTTTCTCCTGCAATGTGGAATATATTTTATTCCTACAAGTTAGGTTATTCTGTATGTTTCCTTATGTACCTTCCCCACTTGCATAACTATGTCAGCCTCCCTCTCAGTGGCTGCCTGGTACAAGTTGAGTATTCCTATTCTGAAATGCTAGGGACAGAGTGTTTGTGATTTTAGATTTTTTAAAATTGTAGAGTATTTGCATATATATAATGAAATATTTGGGGAATGGGTCCCAAGTCTAAAAAGTTACTTATATTTCCTATACACCTTATTTCATGGCCTGAAGGTAGTTCTGTAGAGTATTGTGGTATGCCTGCCTTTTGTTGGTGACCTGTTATGTAAGGTCAGAATTGGAAATTTCCAGCTTGTGACTTCATGTCAGTCTTCAAAAAGCTTCCAATTTTGGAACATTTCCTATTTTGGATTTTTGGATTAGGCTTACTCAACCTGAATTTCACTGTAAGAATGCACATATTTATTGAAGTCTGAGTTTTGCTGTTCTAAGCAATGTTGCAGTACCTTTGATTATATGTCTTAACTTCATTATGAGAGCTATCAGTAGTACTAATTCCTAGGTAAACTTGTAGGCCAGGGGACAGTATTATTATTATTTTAAATTTTGATTGACACTGACAAATTGCTACCCAGAAAGGTTATTCCAGTTCACATTCTACGCAGATGAGCAAGGACCTATTCCCCACACTGTAGTCAAAAATGCTTTTTTTTTCTTTGAACTTGGGTTCTTTTCAGTTTTACCTTTCTTGACCTCTGTTTCAACAAACAGGAAGACATCTGAAATTAGGTTTGCTTCTCTTAAGAGTTGTGGGGCTCAAGCCCCCCACCCCCAGACAACCCTGAGGAAAAAATCAATTAACCAATTTTATTGCACCACCTAACAAATTTCAGGACCAGAGGCAGCACCCCTCAGAGTAAATTTGGCTCAGCTTTTATTTGTTTGTCAGTTGCTCATTTTTTCATTATGGAAATCAAATATCATCCTTCCCAAGGGCTATCTTTTAAAAAGTAAAACTGGGTAGTGTAACCTATGAAAAACAACAGAAGCCCGGCCGGCCGGTGAGAAGCCTATTGCTGGGCCATGCGGTTTTCACCAGGCAAGGTACCCAGTACTCATGAGCCAGTTCTGCACATCAGCAGGTGCTACACTGTTACTAACTGCCTGGACTTCAGTTCTACTCCATGCACCATGAAACTTTTATAGTTTTTTATTAAATATATACATTCACTGATTTCTGAAATTACATTAGTAGGTGATTTGGAAACTATATAAAAAGGCAAGGAAGAAACTATGGCACCTGTGATTTTAGGCAGAAAGGACCAGAGTCTGTGTGTGATTTGGTTTTATTTGTTTCACATTTTTATTAAAAAATTAAGTTTGCAAAAAAAAGATACATTCTTACAATCTAAACTTGCAACTACCTTCAGAAGATGTTTGTGGGCTGCTGACTAGGGGCTAAGCAGATATGAAATACTCAAAATGCTGCTCCAGTTTCCCACCATCTTGCATAGTGTGTATGTTTAAATTGTAGTCATATGGTACTTTTAGTTTAGTTACTTATTTTTACCTAACAATATTATCAGAACATTGCCTCTGTTGTCAAAGGATTGCATCTTATTTCCCCCTCAGTTATAAACAGTGTATTGATGAAAAGACATTTACATATTCTTTTGGAAAAGATTTCATCTCACTTACTTTAGAATTTTCTAAAAGTGATCTTAGGGTGTAGGCATTTCTAAGCTTCTGATACATATTGTGAAGGAAAACAAGCCGTGGGTGTGTGGGTGTGTGTATTCAACATAAGCAAGACCTTAACCTGGACAAGTGCAAGTTCACTTTTTGTTTGTTTTTCCCTTGTGGTACTGGGGATTGAACCCAGGGCCTTGCACATGCGAGACAAGTACTCTATCAACTGAGCTCTGTTCCGTTCCCCAGCTCACTTTACTTTTTAAAATTAGTATTTGCTGAGGGCATGGTTAGGTAAGAAAGTCGCTAGAACAAATATGCAGACAAAGGGATAGCACCTTAGCAACATTGGTCTGCCTTGCAGATATGCTGCAGGGATAGTGGGAGTATTTCAGAAAACAGTATAAATTTGAACTTTGAAGTGGCACATTCATTGCTCGCTCTGGGCCTGTCCACACTGCAGTCAGTCTCTGGAGTGTTTAATAAGGGACCCTTGTAGCTGTTCTCATTCGGGCTGTGACACCTGCCACCCTGCAGCTGGCTTTCTGGCTCCTTTCAGGGGCCTTAACCAGCGAGTGAGAGATAACTTTCCAGGACATTTGATGCTGGCAGTCCCCTGTGTGAATGAAGCCATCCTGTGTTTCTTGTTGAAAATATGCTCAGGCTTGAACCTAACAGGGCAGCCGACAGGCTCAGGTGACTGATCAAGAAGGAGTCTAATCACTTGCTGGAGCAGCCCCCGCGTGCATTTGTGCAGAGGAAACGGAATCGGTGATTTCCGAAACTGAAACCTGGCATCCGACTAGCTCTCTTCCTCTAGCCCACCCTCCGGCTCTCACTCTGCAGATTGTGGGTGTTTTTAAAATTGCAGTCATGTCATAATTCAGTTAGCTGTTTCTATCTAACAGGATGTTTAGACCATTCCTTCTGTCCTTGAGTGGTCTTCCACAGTATGGTTGGCTAGGAAAGGTTGCGTCTATTTCCATTTTCCCCTCAACTGTAAGCAATACTGGTGAGTAGGCCACTGCATACACTTTTGGAGAGGGTCTCCCCTGTGTTCCTTAGGACATCTGCACCCCACATTCTAAAGCATTGTTCACAACAGCCAAGATGGGGAATTGACCTCACTGTCCATCCGTAGATTGGTGGGTAAAGAAAATGGGTGTATATACCCGTGGGATTCTAGCTTTGAAAATCCTCTCATTTGCAAACACCTGGATGAACCAGAAGGATATTCTGTTAAGAGAAATAAGCCAGACACAGAAAGACAGATCCCTCAGGAGCCCACTTACCTGTAGAATCTCAGGATCCCTAGAAGCAGAGGCTGAAACCGTGGTTCCAGAAGCTGCCGTGGGGGTCACTGGGGAATTGTTGGTAAAGACTCTAGCTTCAGTTAGTCAGAAGGAAGAGACTGGAGATCTGTTGTGCAGCATGCTGACTGTCGTTAACAGCAATGTGTTGCATCTTGAATATTGCTGGAGAATAGCTTTTATGTCCTTACCACAGAATGACCAGTCAGAGAGGTGATGTGTGTGTTAATGAGCTTGATCTAGCCATCCCACAATGTACACATATTTCAAAACACCATACATATGTACACTAAAAAAAATAGCTTTCTAAATGCATTCTCCACACATCATGCTGCAGAAAGGAAAAGGTTCAAAAGGGCTTCTAGAACTTACCAATTACAATTATGGTGAGTTTTTAAAAGTCTTGCGATTAAGACTAAAGTGCAACTTATTTAGGACTTCCTTTTCTTATCTATAAAATGAGCACTGAAAAATAAGTAGGTGAAATAGCTCAAGTTCCATTCTTCTAAGTGCTAACATAATTCAGACAATTTCTGGACTGGTGTATCTGAATGTCTTTGGTGTAAAGCACAGTGAGACTAGCTCTCCGCGTGGCATCTGCTGGGAACCCGGTGTGTTGTGCACAGTCTCTTTTAAGGTCTCAGCAACCAGTCAGTTAACCAGCTAATTAGTACCATCTCTGTCTCTGGGGAGAGGGCGAGGATCAGAGAAATGAGCACCTTGCCCTAAGTCACGTTTTCCAGGTGGAGCTGGTTGGAGCCCAGGGTGGACTGGAGCCCAATTCTGGCGCCTCCCCCACCGCAGCAGGGGCTCTTTGTGTCAGCCAGGCCCCTGGCCTTGCTTGCCTCTGAAGCAGCATTTTAGGTGCTGAGAAAGGCTTTCCCACTCTCCTCCTTTGCCTTCTTCACCAGCAGTCTTTGCCAAGGGAACTTCCTTAGTGGCTTAGGCTGCATTGGCTGCCTAATGCTGCGTGACAAGGTACCACAGGACCCCATTCATTGTCCCACAGTTCTGGAGACCTATGGACCTGGAGGTCCTAAGCTACAGGGGCTCAGCAGGCAGTGCTCACCCCCAGAGGCTCCTGGTCAGTTCTCATCTCGCCCCACGGCCACTCCTCCACCTCCAAGCCCTCGTGGCTGAGTCTCCCTGTGTGTCCCATACCTGCCTCCCTCCTCACCCTCAGGATGGACCACTGGGATAGCCCAGGGTTGTCTCCCCGGTCTGCAGGCAGCTTCTAGCAACCTCAGTTTTACTGGCTGCCCTACTGCCCTCGGAGATCTGCTGGTCCCCAGAGAGTCATGTCCTCCCACATGGGGTGAGCATCTCCTACATGGGATGAGCACCTGCCCATCCCTGCATCTTCAAGACCTAAACCTGCTGCCTCTGGGAACCAGGTTCACTGCATTCCTGTTCTGTCTCTGTATCTTGAGAAAGTTCAAACAGGTCCACAGTCAGGAATTCCAACAGCATAAAGCATTGGAAAGTAAACATCAGTGTTACCCATTAGGACCTGGGGCCTGACAGGTCTTCCCAGAGGCCGCAGCAGTTTGTGTCGAATGTCTTTGCACAGATGTTAGATGCATAGAGAGACATGTTTATCACGGCCACACACACATTGTGTTGACCAACACATGCTTGTTTTCTTCACTCAGCAGTAGATTTTGTCAGTTTTTCTGAGTATACACACACACACACACACACACACACACACTCACACACTCACACACACACCCCTCCTAAAACAAGGATTGTCTCCATCAGCGATCAGCTAGATTGTGTCTCAGATTCTCCTTCTTCTAGCACCTTTATTGCACGCACTTGCATTACTGCTCTGCTCAGTATCTTGAGGCTGAATTCTTGGCAGTGACATTCTAGGGTGAGAGCAATCTAGATAGAGAAAGATGGAATCTGCTAATTTCCATGATGAAAACATTATTCTTTTGATAAAAAGGAAAGTTCAGTATCGCTCCCTTACACACTCAAAGGGGTCAGCTTGTGTGGGAAATCCCAGGGTGACTCTGGTTGGATTTGACCTGTTGCGGGTTTGCAGGCCGTAGAGGCTTTGGAGACGCTAGCTGACCTTTGGAAGTCCTTTCAGGGAGCAGGGGAGTCGCTTGTGATGAGCACATCATTGAACTTGATCTGTGCACCTTGGTGCTCATAACTTGGTTCCTGAGAGAGCCGGGGACAGCCTCACCCCATGCTTCCCTCAACCTGGGCCTCTGCTGGGAGTCTGTGTCTGCCCTCTCAGGGTCCCTCCTGCCTGCAGTGCTCAGCACTGTGGGTACCTGGTTCCTACTGCAGCCCTGTGGCTGTGATTTATCCCTCCTGCTGTGCTGCATACTGCTTGGGGACTTGGTTGGGATCACGTCTCTTACATCCCCTCAGCCGCTGGCTGGCGTGATGACAAACGACAGCTCTAAGCTGGGAGGCCCCTTTCTCTGTCCCAAACCTCGATGGTCGCAGATGAGCTTGTTTCCCAGAAATGATAAACTTGGCTTTGATAGATGGTAGCTACCAATATTTTTCATTTGATAAAATTTAAAGCAAATGAATTGAAAAAACAAAAGCCAGTCATGGCCACAGCAGTTGGCATCTCTGGTGATGGATCTCAGAGCTGCCGCTGTGGGCTGAGACCCACTCCTCCACTCCGTACAGCCCTTGCTCTGAAATGGCAGCTTTCCATTCATCCTCTGGGGTGGGTTGCTGGGGATGTTTCCAAAGCTAAATCCTGTTTCCTGTCACTGGTTCCCAGGTCATCAAATTCCTTTTGGAATCATCTTCGGGGGAACGGATTTAAACGAGGATGCCAACCACAGGGAAAAAAACGAAGTGATGGGGAGAGTGCTCGAGGAAGCCAGGTAACCCCCGAGAAGCTCCCGGGTCCCACACTGAACCCACTTGCATGGGATTCACTGAAAGACTGAGCAGAGCGGTTGTTAGGCAGTTCCCATCTACCCACAGGCAACCAGCTTCCCGGCACCCCTCCCTTCATGTGCCACGGTGGTGTGTGGCCGTGAATCCTCGGGGTACCTGACTCTGGGCCCTTGGCCTTCACTTAATACTGGGTGGGTTCTTGTAGACTGTCCCTGTGGCAGAAAAGACAGCTGCTGCCTTCTCAGATGACACAGGGAACTCTTGCTTTATCAGCCCATGAATGAGGTGCTCCTTGCCTCAGGTTCGTCCCAGCTGCTGCTCCCTGCAGGGCTCCTGCCTGTCACTTCCTGAGCTCTGCACATCCTTTGCAAGACAGGCCACCTGCTGGATCCCTAAACCACAGCTCAGTCATGCCACTCCCAGCCATCCCCTAAGTACAGGGAGTATAAGTCTGTCCGCTGCTCTGGAGTGCTGCTCAAAGGTGGCACTGTGAGCACCTGGGACCAGGAATCCCATATCCTATGGGGTTGGGGGACAAGTCCCTGTCCCCAGATGCTGAATGTGGATAGCAGCTCCATCACTGCAGCCACCAGTATGCCTGCATGTATTTCTACCCCAGGTGGGGAGGTCAGAACCTCAACTGGAATCACTTCCAGAGCTTTCCTGCCCAGGTGTTCCAAAGAGCACATGCGGTATAATTCTCTTTTTGGTGCTGGGGATTGAACCCAGGGGTGCTTTACCATTGAGCCATGTCCCCAGCCCTTTTTATTTTTTAACTTGAGACAGGGTCTCACTAAGTTGCTTAGAGTCTCACTAAGTTGCTGAAGGCCTTTCCCATCTGTCAAGCCGACTGACCCCACCCAGCCCATCAGAACGCTCGCCCTATTTACCGAGGCATTTCCGATCCTAGAATCTAACTAAAGCACAATCTTTAAATTGGTTGTGATTTTGATTTTTAACAAGGCATACTTAGAAAATGGTTGTATTGTCAGCTTTTTTCATCACTGACCAAAATTCTTGACGGAAACTGCTTAAAGGAGGAAAGATGTACTCTGGCTGAGAGTTTCAGAGGCCTCAGCCTGGCAACAAGCTCTGGGCCTGAGGGAGGGCAGAAGAACATCGTGGTGGATGAGCATATGGCCGAGGAAAGCTGCTCAGCTTTTGGCAGCCAGGAAGCAAGGGATGGCAGAGGGAGGACCAGCCAGGGACAAGATGAAGTCCTTAAGGGCATGCCCCCCAGAATCCACTCCTTCAGCTGGGTCCCTTCAGCTGCTCCTGCGGTTTCTACCCGATCCCAGGAGTCCATTCAGATTACGAATCCATCGATGGATGAACCACCAGTGGGGTCAGAGCCCTCATCCACTCACTGCCCCACACTCCCGCCCTGGACATGGCTGCATTAGGGAGAGGCCTTCAACACATAAGTTTGGGGGACACTTCGTATTGAAACCCTAGCGGTAATCATATTTGTACAGCAGCCTGGAGTAAGTTGGACCCTACTGCGTAACGAATGCTACAGGGCTATACGAGGAGCCAGACCTAGAACAGCAATAGGTGCCCTCCACTGTTCCATGCCAACTTGGAAGAAAGAGGAGGTTAATTGAAAGAAGTGAATGTGCACATGTACCCAAAATAGAGGGCTAAGCTAATGACACATTTTGAGGCGAGTTGCAGGCTTTGTGGGGTCCAGGAGGCCGGGCCTGTGCCATTAGGCCTCCCAGGCACCCACTGGCTGCCCTGAGAAAGGCTCACCTCTGTAGAGCAACCCCATATCCAGGGACTGCCCGCGGGTCCTTTCCACTGTTTTTAATCTTCGTGTCACTGTAAAAGCAAAAGAAAACTCAACCAGATAATCGGTTTTTAGCCTGATAAATCACCAGTTGTCAGTTTTTTGTAGCTCATCATGACGTCTGCTGGCTGTCGAGCCCTGGGGAGGTTGGAATGCTTGTGTGTTTATGTATCTGGGTCACCCCCAACCCCCCAGGGCAGCCTATTTGTGTAATGTGGGTGCAGTCTTTGGACACCCCTTGGGCCAGGGAATGCGGGACCCTGTTATTCTTGAGGACTTGCTGAGCCCAAGTGGATGGAAATGCAGCCTGTTGAAAATGGAGACCCACATTCTGAGTGTATGCTCATGTGTACCCCCAGTGGACGAAGGCGCTGACCCTTGGGGGCCGCCTTGAAGGGCAGCTGTCCTACAGGGTTTCTCTGTGGTGGTCTCATGCTCCAAACACTTATTACCTGCTGAAAGCCATTAGCCAAGTAGGTATGACAATTTCCTTGCCAGCGTACCCCATGTTGCTTAGTGGAAGGACTCGTGGAAATAGGACTTGCCTTAGACATTTTGCAGTGACATTGCATGTAAGGGACCAGGGAGGATCCGGGTTTAGGGCGGATCAGGGTTTTAGGCTCTCCTTGGATTTAGGGCGGTTCCAGGTTTAAGGTGTATCCTGCTGGGAATAGGGCGTATCCTGCTGCCTCAGGCGTATCCTGCTGCCTCAGGCGTGCCCGCTCCAGTAGTTCCCGTTGAGTTCTCACGGAATTCAGAGAGTATTTGGGCAGAGAACATGGATTTCCCCAGAACGTATTTGTAGAGGGCCAGTGTGAGTTTGGGAATAAAGAATTGCTGTTTGAATCTACAAGGCTGTGAGTGGCTCGTGATTTTGTGCCCAGCCAGACTGTGGCAAATACCTCTAGAATCGTGGTTTTTAACACACAGTTTTAAAGAAGAAAAATAATTCTGTTTACTAGAACTAATACTGAGTGAATCCATCTTAATGGTATTATCATTAGTATTATTCATTACATTGTTATTAAAACAATTTTGATTTTTATTTGGGGGTCATTGATTGAGGTTAGTGGGCAAGAAATTTGCAGGCATCAAACAGGTCTTGGCTGACACCAGAGTCCCTGTTCTATAAAGCAAAGCCTGGACCTTGCCTAACTCTGTGGTGTCTCATCTTCCATCAAATAATTCTTAAATCAGTGCATTTTTTCTATAGGGAATAGCTCAAACATTTTTTTTCATATGTTAGCCTTTTTTTCTATATAATATAGTGTCCAATTTTAATTCAGCATCAATCTTCAGCTTGTAAATATTATAATATAGTAATAATTTGGCAATTATTTTATAAATATCAAAATTAAATGAAAAGTATCACAAAATTGTGGAAATCATTTCATGGAGCATCATTCAGAAAGCTATTGGGGAAAATATTGTTAAATCAATGATCAAGAGAGGGTTGACATAAAATGAAGTGGCATAAAAGTAATTTCATGATTAGAAAACTGCACCTCCTAGGTTAACGCCATGGCTCTGCTGTTTGGTAGGTCAGCACTAGCTAAATACCGGTAATTCCACCTGTAGTTTTTGGAGCTGTAGTCTTGACTACTGATGTTTTCAACAAACAGAATCACAAGGCAAAGTGGGTAAACCCAATATTCAACCAAGGTGCAAGGGTCCTTGTTGGACACCTTTCACAAGAGGGCTGCTGCCTTCAAGTTCCTTCCTGGCCCAGGGCCTTAGGGCTCCACACTCTAGAGCGTTCTCTCTGAGGAGGGCGGAAACAGGGTGCCCTCAGAGGGGGCACACTGCCTGCTTGCCTGGAATAGTGACGCTGTCAGGCAGGAATGATGGACGGCCTCCAGTGCCCACCATGGTCTCCCAAGCCTTTGACTCAAGGTGCCCTCTGGGATGAAACCCTCCAGGAATTCTGGTCTTCTTGGTCCTGGTCATGCAGCAGCCTTCCTTGAAGCCCTGTTCCCTGGGTGAACAGCAGTAGCTGGCGATGGGCCAGGATGCCCTTTGCACTGCTATTGAATTCTCATCTCACTTGGTGAAAAGGAACATCTTCATATCCTTCCCACCTAGGAATGTGGTATTCATTTCCATTAAGAGGTATCTGTTAATATTTCTGTACTTCATGACAAACAAGAACTTCATGAACACCTTATCTTCTCATTCTTAGCTTGAGAGCCCCTTGCACATTTGTTAAAGAAGTATTTAACTGTATCAAAATGTAGATGTGCCGGGCATGATGGTGCATATCTTCGATCCCAGTGACTTGGGAGGCAGAGGCAGGAGGATCACAAGTTTGAGACCAACCAACCTCCGCAGCTTAGCAAGGCCCTGCTTCACAATAAAAAAAAAAAAAAAAAAAAAAAAAAAAAGGGCTGGGATGTGGGTCAGTGGTAGAGCACCTCAAGGTTCAATCTCTGGTTAAAAAAAAAAAGTAAATAAACAAATGCACAAATCCAATAAAATAACACGTAGGTGTTCCTGTCCATCTGGTGAATCCCCACAGCCTTGGAGTCTCAGGGAGGCTTTAGCCAAGTGCCCTGCTTCTCTCCTGCACCTGGCTTGCTGGCTTTAATTCTACCCCTGATTCTCTGACCTTGCATGGAATTAACAAGAAAAATAGGAAGTTTTGAGCATCATTTGGTTTACTTCTTCCACAAGCAACTTTTTTGATGTGAGTGGAGTGTGAACCTAATGGTCAGTGACCACAAGTAATAAAGATTGATTGCACTTTAAATTCAGTGCCTTACCCTGTCTCTCATCATTTGTTCCGAGGAGCTGTTTCACAGTTTTGTTAATTGAATTCTGGCCTAATTGTCTCCATTATTTTTGTTCATTTACTAGATTTGCTGTCGCCTTCACGGAGTCGATGAAGGAGATGGCACAGACGCAGTGGGTACGTGTTTATCTGGTGTTGTCTTTGGTTGTGCGGGTGAGTCGCAGCCTTGGGGGGCTGGAACGCAGTCTGATTGGAGTTGACAGGGTCCTCTTGACGGTGCCTCGGGGCTCACAACAGTGCATTATGTTTCCCATACATTGATTTTTTTTTTTTTTTTTTACGTGCAGATCCTCTCGAAACTTCACTGATTTTTTTATGTTATCATCAAATGACAAAACAGCCCAGTAGTCAAATCTTTTAATGTTTTGTCTATTTTCTTTTATGATCTCAGATTGGGAGATTTACAGGCTGCACTCTAAATGTTGCGGCAGCCTCGTATCCCTGAGTAACAACCTTAGGTGCAGAGGGAGCCTCCCAGGGCTATTGATTGGAAAGCTTTAAAGAGTCAGAACTGTGCAGATCCACAGGTTAATTTACTTATTGACTTCGTATTCCTTCTGACTTGGGGCAGGTGAAGTGAGTTGGGGGGAGTCTGGCAGAGTCCTCAGTGGGGAAGGAAAGGCAGCAGAGATGGGTGCCTGCAGAGCTGAAAAGAAGGCCATGCCCAGTCTCCTTAGTGGGCAGGGCTGTTCCCTGGTGGTGGGCCAGCAGCCAGTCCCTATCCCAGCCTGTGGGTTTGCACAGGGCCCACGCCCTTCCCGTGGGCAGGTGCAACCCCTCTGGTAGGACTCCGTGGGCTTCTGCCCATCCTTATATAACTCCAGTTCTCAAAACCCAGGCCCTGGAGAGGGCTGCCCAGGGGCGAGGACAGAGCCCTTGTCAGCACACCCCCTGGGCCAGGACTCAGGCTGCACTTTTTCACAGATTCATTAATTGTCAAGCTCAGAATTAGTAACAAAAACAGATGAACCCTGCAGCTGGTGAATCCCTGAAGCCCTGGAATCTCGGGAGGCTTTAGCCAAGTGCCCTGGCTGTTAACTTATTATCCTGTCCCTGTTGACATTCACTCAGCCTCCTTAAGCTAGTCACCCCTACATGGGGTCAATCCCGCTCTCTGATAATGCTAAGGGATCTTTGGCCCTCTGTACTGTGGGCCAGCAAGGTGAGTGGGGACAGCAAGGTGAGTCACCACTACCCACTTACCCAGCATCACATAATTCCTCACTGAAGCGATTCTGAGGACAACCTTGAAGCACCAACCTTAGTGCATGTTTGCAAGTCTTGGGATGAAAGAGAAAGCATGTCCACAGCACCCCTGCGGCCTCCTGAGGGCCTGTGACAGTGTGCTCAGAGGAGGCCCTTCCTGGCTGGCTGAGTTGCAAGCTGAGTTTGTCGCCTCTGAGCCCGCCTTTCCCTGGGCAGACCGACTGGGGATGAACCACGGCTGCTCAGACATTCCCCAGACACTTTCTCAATGCCCAGCAGATTGTTCCCGTCCCTTCCAGAAAAACGAGTGGCAGGCGTTATAGGTTGCCAACGACAAATGTGAATTTTCAAGCAAAGATTAGAATTGAAGCCAGCCACCTTTATTAAGGAGAAGGCGACATCTTGGAGTTCAGCAGACCCTTCCCCAACAGGGTCAAGTCAACCCTACCACACCCGCTGCAATCCTTGGGGGAGCCTCCACCAAGCACAAGGCACACACTTGAAGACACACCCAGAAGGCAGCAAAGGTCGTGGATGAGGATGCGAGAGGCATTACACTATTGCCCATCAGAAAAGGGATTAATTTGTGTCTGTGACTTAAAGCGTCAGGCTTATTAAATTTGAATGTGAAGCTGTTTTTTGATACACCTTTTTGTGGGTGGGTGGATTTTTTTGATACAACTCAGCTCAATACCTTTATTTGATTATTTTTGTCAGTAATTAATTGTAGAATTAATATAAAGGTTTCTTATTCAGTGATACATATTTTGATCCATTCACTTATGCCTTCAGTGCAGAATTGCCTGCTTTGGGTTTTAATTTTGTATTCTATCTCAGTGAGCAGTCTGGGCTCAGGTTGATCTTGCCTAGTTATCATCAAACCAGAATTTAATTTCAGTAAACCCAGATTAGAAAAACTTACGGCATTGGCTTCTTATTTCTTTTTGTGATTTCAGAAGAGATGATGATCGTGTGTGTAGAGTTTATGTAGGTAATTGTAGTTCTGAGCATTAAAATCCAGGGTAAAACTCATATTTTCTCAAATGGCACTTAAAAAGGTCATTAAATGAAGGCACCCAGCAACACGGGTGCTGTTGGTACCAGTCCTGTTGGACAGACATGTGGTGCTGCCAGAGGTGTGATTGAAAACTCTCCAGTAGCTGCATTTAAAAAGCAACCAGAAAGATGTCTACTTAATCTTGGTGCTTCTGTCTTGCTGCTGCCCGCAAGCCACACTGCTCCTGACTGTACAGAGCCTTCAGTCTCCAAGGCTGGCCTCCCTCCTCACACCAGCGGCAGGAAGGCACGATGGGACACGTGGAGTGTGGCCAATCCAGGATGCTCACCTGAATTCACTGTCCCCAGTTTCATTGGGCCTTCTTTATGTGGGCAAGATGGACTGCCCCTCACCCCTTGTCTGGACTCAGTCTCCAGATTAACTGATAGCACTCGACATAAGTCCTCACTTGAAATCACCACGTCAGCCTTTCTGCATGGCCAGCCCCAACCCTGGGACTACTGGGTGTGGCCGGTCCCATTCGGATCCAGCGTGCCCGCCCCCCCGCCCTAAACAAAGACAGTCCTCAGCTCTCAGGTGTCCTTGCCCAGCAGCTGAGGGCAAGGCCAGTGCTCTCTTTGGTCCAGGCCAAATTCTTTACTCCCCGCTCCGTGTCCAGAATCTCATCACAATGTGGCATCAGAACAGAGAAGACTGGGATACCTTCGCCCTTGTCTGGTACAGAGCCTTCCGAGCCAGTGCATTTGTACTTGTCGCACACCAGGGCTCTGGCCAGCTCCACCTCCGAGTAAGCAGCACAGGTGGTGTGGCCCTGTGCCCACCAGTGCAGCTCCATGACGCAGGGGTGGAGCAGCCTCCAGCTTCTGGAACACTCAGGCACAGTGTCTGATGAGGATGCCCGTGGACAGACTCTTTAGTGAGAGCGTGTCAGGTCACAGGTCCACGTCAGCCTCTGAGAGCTGGAGTGGCCTCGTGGGGACAGGATTTTGGAGGCTGTGTTTGTAATCTGTTGACAGCTGGCTCTACACAAGCTTTGATAGGATTTCCACAAAGAGGGTTTTCTCTATCTTAGTTTGAGATGCCTTTGTCTAGGCTCAGGTTGTCAGGTTTCAGTGTTGCTCTTCTCAGCCCCAATTTGACATCATGTGTGCTGTGTCCCCATGGGCCCCTCGCCAGGGTGGCAGGCCATGCAGCTGTGAGTCTCTCCTGCCCGGCCTTGGTCCTGTTTTGTGGTATTTTGCTCCTGACTCAGCAGTTTTGAGAATCTGATTCACTAGGTGTTTCCAACTGTGAGCTGTGTACTGTGAACATTGTAGAAATATCCTGCACGGGATTTTGACTTTTTGTTGCAGAACGTAATACCTGCAGAAGCAAATCTGGCTAATAGTTCTCATTCAAGTTTAGGATGTTTTTTTCTCAAGATTTTCACCAGAAAAATGTAAACATTGATGTATAGGAACACGTTTGATTTGTGGGTATTGATTTTATATCCGCTAAATTGCTGAATTTATTTATTCTAGAAGTTTTCTGATGGAATTTTTTAGGTCTTCTAAATGTAGAATCATATCATCAGCAAATAGTGATAGTTTGAGTTCTTCTTTTCCTATTCACATCCCTTTAATTTCTTTCGTCTGTCTGATTGCTCTGGCTAGAGTTTCAAGGGCTATTGGAAGAGGGCATCCTTGTCTTGTTCCAGCTTTTATAGGGAATGTTTTCAGTTTTTCTCCATTTAAAATGATCTTACCTTGGCTTAGCATAGACAGCTTTTACAATGTTGAGGTGCGTTCCTATTATCCTAGTTTTTCTAGCGTTCTCAGCATGAAGTGTTGTGATTTTGTCAAATGCTTTTTCTGCATCTATTGAGAAGATTATATGATTCTGGTCTTTAAATCCATTGATGTGGTGAATTATGTTCCTATATACCAGTGATGAATCCACTGAAAGAGAAATTAGGAAAACTACTCCATTCACAGTAGCCTCAGCAAATAAAATAAAATACTTGGGAATCAATCAAACAAAAGAGGTAAAAGACCTCTATAAAGAAAACTATAGAACACTAAAGAAAGAAATTGAAGAAGACCTTAGAAGATGGAGAGATCTCCTTTGCTCTTGGATAGGAAGAATTAATATTGTCAAAATGGCCATACTACCAAAAGCATTATACAGATTTAATGCAATTCCTAATAAAATCCCAATGAGGGCTGGGGTTGTGGCTCAGCAGTAGAGCGCTTGCCCTGCACGTGTGAAGCCCTGGATTCAATTCTCAGCACCACATAAAAATAAATAAACAAAATAAAGGTATTGTGTCCAACTAAAAAATAAATATTAAAAAAAATCCCAATGACATTCTTCATAGAACTAGAAAAGGCAATCATCAAATTCATTTGTAAAAGTAAGAGGGCCAAAATAGCCAAAGCAATCCTTAGTGAGAAAAGTAATGCAGGAGGCATCACAATACCAAACCTTAAACTATACTACAGAGCTATAGTAATAAAAAGGGCATGGTATTGGCACCAAAATAGACATGTAGACCAATGGTGCAGTATGGAGGGCACAGAGACTAACCCACATAAATACAGTTATCTCATACTTGACAAAGGCACCAAAAACATACACTGGAGAAAAGAGAGCTTATTCAGAACAAATGGTGCTGGGAAAACTGGAAAACCACATGTAGCAAAATGAAATTAAAACCCTATCTCTCACCCTGCACAAAACTCAAAGTAGATCAAAGACTTAGGCACTAGAATAGAGACCCTGCACCTAATAGAAGAAAAAGTAGGCCCAAATTTTCATCATGTCATCCTAGGATCTGACTATCTTAACAAGACTCCTAAAGCACAAGAATTAATATCAAGAATCAAATTAAAAAGCTTCTGCTCAGCAAAGGAAGCAATAACATGAAGAAAGAGCCCATAAAATGGGAGAAAATTGTTACCATATGCACCTCAGATAGAGCACTAATCTCCATGATATATAAAGAGCTCAAAAACCTCATCACCAAAGAAACAAATAACCCAATCAATAAATGGGCTAAGGAAATGAACAGACACTTCACAGAAGAAGAAATATAATTGATCAACAAACATAAAAAAATGTTCAACATCTCTAGCAATTAGAGAAATGCAAACCAAAATTACACTGAGATTTTATCCCACTCCTGTCAGAATGGCAATCTTCAAGAATACAGGCAAAAATAAATGTTGGTGAGGATGTGGGGAAAAAAGACACACTCCTACACTGCTGGTGGAACTGCAAATGGGTGCAGCCACTATGGAGACTTCTTAGAAAACTTGGAATGGAACCCGCATTTGACCCAGCTATCCCACTCCTCGGTTTAATACCCAAAGGACTTACAATCAACATACAACAGTGATGCAGCCACATCAATGTTTATATCAGCTCAATTCATAATAGCCAAACTATGGAACCTATCTAGATGCCATTCAACAGATGAATGGACAAAGAAACTGTGGTATCAGTCTGGGGTTGTGGCTCAGTGATAGAGCACTTGCCTAGCACATGTGAAGCACTGGGTGTGATCCTCAGCACCAAATAAAAATAAATAAATAAAATAAAAGGCATTCATCTACAACTAAAAAAAATATTTTAAAAAAGAAACTAGTATATATACACAATGGAATATTATTCAGCCTTAAAGAAGAATGAAATTATGGCATTTGAAGGTAAATGAATGGAGCTGGAGAACATCATGCTAAGTGAAATAAGCCAACCCCCTAAAACCAAAGGCTGACTGTTTTCTCTGATACGAAGATGCCAATTCACAATCAGAAATGGGGGATCGGGGTACTTTGGATTAGGTAGAGGGGAGTGAAGGGAGGGGAGGGGCTCTGGGGGTAGGAAGGGTAGTAGAATGAATCAGAAATTCTTGCCCTGTGTACTATGATCACACAACTGGTGTTATTCTACATCATGTACAACCAGAGGAATGAGAAGTTATACTCCAGTTATGTGTGATGGATCAAAATGCATTCTATTGTCATGAATAACCAATAAGAAAACATTTTTTAAAATCTTTAAAAAAATGTAAACATTTCACCAAAAACAAATTAGAAATTGACATCTAGCTCAGCGGCACCTCTTGCCCCCGCAGAAGCAGCGATGATGTTTTGACATGTCTCCCTGGGTCTCGAGACCCTCATGCCTGTGGTCACACTCTGACCAATAATTATTCTAAGAGGATATTAAATTCCAGAATTTATTTATGCACTCCTTGTAAAACGCTTGTGTTTGAGAAAGCATGGCATTGTAATAGGCATGGTGACGGCAGGGTGGCCTCAGGGTGCAGTTGGCTGCGCTCAGCATGCAGCTGAGCTTCCTGGTGCTGTCACCTTTTTAGTGATGTGTGTGATCATTTGAAAACTTTTGAGTCACCACCTCTGGGGCTTAATTATCTTCCTTGCCTGGTAACCAAGATCTCTGTCCTCCAAGTCATTGTGGTGGGCAGTAGCTCAAGTGCCATTTTACTTTCAGCCCGTACCTAAACTCATCAAGATTCTTTTGGAAACTAGAATGCAGAAAGCGAGGCAGATCTCAGGGACTGTCACACATACGGTTCATGTCACAGGTGAGCCCAAACGTCTCCGTGGGCATTCACACTGACCTAACCTGGACCAGCTGCCTATTAACTAGTACTGACGCACGCAGCGAATGCTTGCTGTCTCTGTGCTTGGTACTCGTCCTCTCCCCGCATGGCCACTGCTCTGTGTGCTGCTGCCTCTAAACGTTGCTTGGATAGTGTCTGAGCTACAGCCCACTCCTGCTGTGGTCCCGACCACCGAGGACACCTGAAATCGCCCACCTGGTGGGTGTCATCTCCTGGCTACCTCTGGGTGGGCTGGCCGCTATACAGGGCTCCGTGCGAGACCCTCCAGGGATCAGTGGCATCTTGGAAGCTGATTACTCCAAGAACTTGTGTTAAGATCGGCTTTCCTCAGAGAGTTCTTGAAGGAGGGCACATGTTTCTTTCACCCCCTGCCTTGTGTGAATGGCCCGGGGACTGAGAAGCTTCAAGGGAACCCAGCAGCAAGGGGCAAGCTCCTGGACTCTGGAGCACAGATCTGGAGCTGACCTGCTGTGTGACCTCGGCTCCAGCAGGTGGGAGGTGGGAGGTGGGAGCACCACTTCTCCTGGGCCAGGTGGCTGAGGAGGGCGGATGCTTCTGAGCACTCCGTCAGCAGTGGTTCTGAGTGTCGCCCCCAGAGATGTCACTGCTGGGAAAGCAAAAGTTCTCTGGCTTTTCCTGCCATGGTTCCTCTGCTGGACCTACTTCTGCCTTGGGTGGGACATCCCCACCCCCAGCTGTTTTGCAGGATCGTGGGTCCTTCCAGCTCTGTTTCTCCTGGTTCCTCCATGATTGGATAGGATGGTGTCCCCAGCTCACCTGGGTTGGAAGCCAGGGCCCTGGGCATGCTGGGGAAGTGCACCATCACCAAGCCACCATCCCAGCTGGGCTGTTTCCTTTGCTTAGAGAATATCTCTGCAGTTCAGTTTCGGGAGTTCAGTAGCAAGACTGTGTCCTTTGCACTCCCTTTTTTAAAAATATTATTTTCTTTTCTAGCTTGGAAAGAGATTTTCAATGGAAAAGAGTTAAGAAGGACAAGAAAACAAAACACCACGTCCCCCCAGGGAAGTGCCCAATTTATGTATTTGAGGCACAGACGTACTTTCTGGAATGTCGTACTGTGGGCCACGGTGCTGGAGATGGAACCCAGGCCCTTGCATGCTGGGCAAGTGCCCTAACACTGAGCTGCAGCCGCAGCCCATGCAGACGTTTGATAAAGTCACAATCAGAAGCTGTATTGTAATTTCAAAATAAAAATTATTTTTGCCTCTTGAAGAGGATTTAATTATGCATACATTACAAGATTAATATTTATTGTAGTTTTCACATGCAGAAGGCTTCATTCAGAAGATTAGCCTCGTGTTGCATTAGCTAAAGAATGGGGAGTCTCTCTGTGATTGCTGTTATTCCATTACCAAAAGTCACCAATGAGCATTTGCTTCTGTTACACCTATTTACATGCCTGTCTTACATGTTTGTCTGATAGGACACTGGCTTTCTGTGTCTAGTCAGTGACAGGCTCAATTAAGCAACAGTTCCTCATAGATACTGAAATGGAGAGTCTTTTCCATCACACTCTTGTGTAGATCCAGTCCTTTTTATTTGACTTTATAAATAAAATAAAACACATAGATGAGCTAATCTGGCAAGATAAGTGATACACAAGGACTTTGACTCATCGTAGGGCAAATGAAGCAATAAATATTGAACAAAGAAAACTAATTTGTATTTGTACCATTTTAACACAGAAAATGTTTTTCAAAATCGGTATAAGCCAATTGGCCTTTGCCGGATTTCTTTTAGCGCAATGATTACAAATAGCCCAGGTCCAGATATATTTTATACTCTAGCTCTATTTTTTTGATTTGCTTTAGATCACATCTCAAAATATCATTGTTGATGTGTTGTAGAGGTCTTTACTAGACTGTTCATTTACTTACCTTTTCAGGCTTTCAATGGGTTTTAGAGAAATGATATTCAAAGACTTATAAACACCAGTGGTTGAATCTCGGAGTCTCCATGCACATCAGTTCCTTCTGATTGTAGAGTTGACATAGCAGTTAAATGAGGTTTTTGGTAGAAAAGAGAACTTTCTAAGGGAACATTTTGCAAAACGCATCTCAATGCAGGGAGGAGCAAGACTATAAACTCTATTTTTCCTCTCCTTCATGAATCCGATTTACCCAGGATTATGTGGACCCTGTTATCGTCACATGTGTGCACCAACACTGGCTGAGCTGCTGTCCAACGTGCTTTTAGCAGAACTTCGGCCTCCTCTGGCCGAGGTTCTGAGCCTCTGCTGCAGAGGTGTCCTAAGGCAGAACCCTCAGCCTCCACGAACCAGCTGAGTTTCCTACAGCTCCCCAGTGAGGTTATGATCCAACCAAAGGAGGTTTTCACTGCTCCCACCTTCAGTTCCCAGTTTCAACAGTTGCGTTTTCCGGCTTTTCCCTGGAAGCTAGTGTCTTCTTTAGCCAGGAGAGAAGGGAGCTTTGAGATGCCATCTCCTTGGGCTTAGATCATGTGCCTCTGCTGCCTGGTGAACAGAGAGGGCACTCAAGACCCCTGGAGGCCCAGGGTCTCACGGTTAAACACAACCTGGCATGGTTATGACCAACCAGACCCCTGGAGCTGCTAGGCTGGAGCGGGGCTGTCCCCCCACAGGAGGCCCGCCTTTCCCATGGGGGTGCTGCTCCAATGCCCACTCCTTGAATTGCAGGCTGGGTTGGGGGCACCAGCCAGCACACCTGTACAGGGCCAGGGCCATATTACTTCAGGGACTGCACCTGCCCCTAGACACACACACACACACACACACACACACACACACACACGAGGACAGAGCTGTGACTCCTGTGACCTCCAGACATCTAGCTGGCTTGGTCATTTCATCCATTCATCTGGAAAATTTAGGTCCCAGGGTCAAAAGTCACACATTTTGGACATTTGCCCCTGGAAATGTGTATATTTGGGCCACTAAAAGAACGGTTGGTGTCTGTGGGGGGGGCCCCTCATCGGGTCCACAGTGGATGCCTCTCCACTCCCACTCCCGCCTTGCGGCTGACCTTGAGTTACAGAGGACTTCTGCCACTGTTTCCCAATGAACTGGAAATAGATTATTTACGCTAGTGGTTTTGTGCAGTTTCTCCAGAAAATACCACGAGGAGGAATAGTCAATACCGTGGCACAAATGCCAGGGTCACCCATGGAAGGGCCTGCAGGCCTGGGGCCCGGGAGCCCTGGGTCTGAGGTTCACCTGTCCTGCCTTGTGGGAGGAATCTGCCCCACATATGCGTCCCCTCCCTCCCCTTCTTACTTCCCCTCCTCTTTTTCTCTTTCTTTCTCCTGGTTTCTTTTGTCCTGGGGGAGGGGATGGATCTCCCACTGGAGGGTGTGTGGCCCCAACCATACTCCCCAGGCTCCCCTCCGCTCCAGACAGCAGCTGGGGCACTGGGAGTGCCATCCTGGCGAGTTCTCCGCTGAGCACTAGTAACTTCTGCTAACACAGGAACTGTGCGATCATAAAACTGCACTAACCCTAATCCCAGGGACTTCTTTTGTGCTTCTTGCCTTATAGACGCTGTCATTTAATGTCCACACCCATTAAAAGCGGAGGTAACCCTGCGGGCAGCTGAGGGGGCGATGCCTAGAGATGTTTTCTAAAAGGATTTAAAATGGCTTTTATTTTGTTTGTAAAGTGTACAAAATGGACTAACAATTTTACTTTTTTCTTTCTTCCTCTTTTCAAAAGCCACACGCTAAGGACAAGATCTATGTCCAAAGTCAAGGTAAGAGTCTTTAAAATACACATGTTATGTTTTGAAAGAAGGTGTCCTTTAGAGAGACACCCTGGGATGTTTTGGATGAGAGAATATGATTCTGATGTTTGCTTAATGAGCAGGATGAACACAGTTTCATTGTTTTGTATCAGAATAAGAAATGAATAGAACACCTAGGGGAAATGAGGAAAGAGTCCTCGAGACTGAAGCCTTCCCCACACTTTACGGCAGTGGGAGTGCAATCAACGTCACCCGGGGTGCGTGTACAACAGGGGCTGAGCACCCAGGTTGACTGAGTTGGGACCTGCTCCCCATCGCCCACCCCACCCTCTTGACCTCACCCAGACTGCCCGGTGGAGCCCTCAGCTCAACCCTGTGGGCTGTAATCACTCCTGCAAAACACTGTCGTGTGCAACCTGGAGTGGAAAGAAGGGATTCAGGGAAGGGCAGGTGACCTGACCCAGGCCAGGACAGGACAGGCAGAGGCCCAGGATGGATGCAGGGACTTCGTGGCTGGGACTTCCCCCTGTGCTGCTCACCTCGCGGCACCTGCCTGAAGACCCTCCTCATTGTGTCACCATGGAAACATTGCTCCTGTGTTTCAGTGTCGTTTTTAGCATGAGGACCATTTTCACGTATGCTCCTTTCTGGAGTGTGCACCATGAGCAGGTGTGCCGCCTGGCCTGTGCGGGAGGCTGCATGGGCAGGGGGCCAGGGGGCCAGGGGTGGGGAGGCCGGAGGTCTCCCTCGATTACAGCCGGGAGGTGCTGGAGCAGGGAGGAAGCAGCATGGGTGTGGACACAGCCCCAGGCTGACACGCCGTGCCATCTCCGTGTCCAGCCAGAGAGGCCGCAGGAACCAACTTGGCGTGCAGATCTTAGGAGTGTGGACAGTGGGTGGAGGCACCGCCCCTCCCCCTCCCCCCAAGGTCCCTGGCAGAGGGCTCCAGTGTGTTATCTGAGCCAACCATGATTGCTAAAGTGGGTTCTAGAAGTGGTCAGATGACTTGATCGACATGTTATAAAACTTCCAAGCTTCCTTCTCATCGTCAAGAAATCTGCTGAGTGTTGCTCTTGAATTCAGTCTAAATCTTACAGGTTTGCTTTTTAAGAAAAAATGTAAACTTAGCAAATCTGTTTGAGGAAATGTTACCCAGACTTCAGATGATTGGACACGAATTGGTGAGGTTGAGATGAGGAATTTTAAATAAAGATAAGATGGTACATGGGTCTGTTAGGGCTCAGTTCTGTTGTGTGGGAAACCTTCTACAGGGTTCCTAAGGAACTGAGATCTGCATGACCCAGAGGCAGTTTGACCTGGCCATGGACCGGGCCAGAGGCCGGCTGTCCTGGTGGAACCTGGGGCTGCCCTTCCACCTCCCCTGCTGGAGGGTCAATGGGCCCAGTGGGGACTGGGCTGAGTGGGTTCCTAAGAACCAAAAAGTCCACAAGCTGCCGTGTCTCCCAACCTCATCCATGCCCACGTTCTCTTTTTCTGTTTCCTTCAACCCAGGAATTGCAACAATACCGAACGCCGCTTTTAACTGGAACAGCTTTCTTCAGCGCTCAGGTAAGCTGGGGCGCCTTCTCCCAGGACTTGGATGCAAGTCCTCAGGGGCAGCTCCTGTCGCCTTCATGGGCTCGGAGGGAGAGCTTGCCTAGCCCAGAGGTTGACTGGCTCGGGTGGGGCAGGACTAGGAAGCAGGATACTGGCACCAGGCCAGGAAGATGTGGAGAGCACATGGGACATTTATTGGTCTTATTTATCTTCACAAGGGTTTGTACAGAGTGTTCATGCCTTTTAAAAAGTTCTCTTATGTATTTTATTGCTTTTGATGCAACTATAAACTTAAAAAATATATTCTCAAAATGTTTGCTGCCCATATGTGTGTGTGTGTGTGTGTGTATAAATTAATTGATTTTTGCGTGTCGATGTAACCTGTGGTTTCATGGTTGCCAACACTACAAACTGGCTTGACTGAACCTTTCAACGGGGCACTGGGTTTTTGTAGCCCCGTGGTGAGCAGTCAGGAGAGTGCGAGGCCCTGCCTTCACATACCTGGCCCTTCTTTTCTCGGGAGGGTTCCCACCATAGACTGTGCTAGACCACACACCTGCTGGAGCTCCTGCCTCTAGAGAGATGCCTCCTGGAAAGGAGTCCACCAGAGATGCACAGAGGGGCTTCTTCCCTGCCTGAGAGCAGAGCAGATGAACATGGCCGTGATATTCCTGCAGGATGTTGCTGCACAGTGTCCTTAAGTACAGGGCGCGTGGTGGTCCGAGGGAGAGGCACCCAGGGAGGAAAGCTTCCTCACGGGCTGCCAGTCCAGCCCTGCTGGGTGAAGGAGGGAGAAGAGGTGAAGTTGGATGCCGTGTACAGTTGGAAGTCCAAGGATTCTTCTGCTTTACGTGGAAATGTGTTTTCCCCAGAGGGGACAGTGTAGGAGTGCTGTCCAGACGGACGGACCCACCTGCGGGTGAAGAGGAGTTGAAATCACAGGTCTACGGGGAAACTGAGAAGCGCCGTCCTCCCTTAGCCAACACCGAGGCTGGCTCATTTCACCCCAGATCCTCACGCAAAACTGCACCCACTACAAACTGTGTGTCAGTATTGGTTTCCCTGGAGAAAAAGAATCTCCAAGCGTTTTATTAGAAATAATTTCTGGAGTGTGCTCCTGCATCCAAGTGACAGCAGCAGGGCCACACTCAGCATTACCGATGCAGCCGCGCCGTCGGGCCACTTCATCACCTCGGCCAGGGTGCCATTATTCAGAACTGGTGGGCCCCTCTAAATGGCCTGCCGTGAGGTTATTTCATCTTCAGGGAATTGCGGGACGTGGTGATGGTGTGACTGGGATTCATGATTCCTAAAGGAGGAGGATGCGTCCCAGGTGCTGTGGCCTCCTGGTTGGCGTCTGGTGTTGCTACGGGGTGACCACAGAACACCCAGAGGGTCCAATGCTCCCTAGCAGACCTGTCCTCTGGGCCCTGCATGGTAGCAGTGTCCTCGTAGTGTTTGCGACTAGAAGCTGCCACGTCCTTGGAACCTTCCACCTGGGGAGTCTGGGAGTAGCTGGATGACTGCAAGATGGTGACCTTGGGTGGCTGGAATGGACCTGTGCCTGGGTTACCCGGCCAGGCATCCGCTGGTCTGGGCCACCGTCTTTGTCCTATTCCAGGCTCTGAGGATAGACTGTCCTTGTCATCTCTCTTCCATCCTACCTTGGTCTCTGGGGCCTTTGGCCCCTGTGGCTGTTTTGTCCCCTCCACTGAGCTTCAGTGAGGACAGAAGGTACACAGATTTGAGGCAGCTGTTAGAGCCCAAACCCCTTTTGAATTCTCATGAGCTATTCCTCTGTAGAGCTGGGTGGGTGGAGGGCCTCTCTGACCCCTGTCTACACAGCTGGCATCTGCTTGGACACAAAGGCTGGTGGCGGGATAGTAGGCTTCTGCAGTGTTGGAGGACAACCTTTTATTTTTATTTTTTGGTACCAGGTATTGAAGCCAGGGACACTTAACCACTGAGCCACAACCCCAGTCCTTTTTAATATTTAATTATTTAGACACAGGGTCTGGCTGAGTTGCTTAGGGCCCCGTTAATTTGCTAAGGCTGGCTTTGAATTCTCCATCTTCCTGCCTCAGCCTCCTGAGCCACAAGGATTACAGGCGTGTGCCACTGTGCCCTGCCTGAGGTCAGTCTTACCACGTGTTCTCATCTTCTCGGGTTCCCAGACAGTGTGACTTCTCTCAGCCATAGCTAACAAAGTAACTAGTCTCCTTGGTTGAAAACACTAAACCAGCTTGACGCTAGCAAGATCCATGTTTGCACATTTCAACTAAGAAGAATTTAACTGGCTACATGGAGTATGGGCTTCTCTAGTTCCTCATGTGGTGTTTGTGGCAGCCATTCTGATCAGAAGATACGGGGCAGACCCCAGGTGAGTAAGCTAGTTGTAGGGTTCTGGGCACTGCCAGGTACATTCAGTGTAGTGTCCATGGTATTTGCTCCTATGCCCAAGCTAACACCTCTGAAGCCAGGCTTCCTCGCAGGCTGGACCACCAAACCCCCAACCTAGGATCAGATCTGATCCAGGCCTCTCCTTCCTATTTCTTTGTTTTTCGTTTAATTTTTACTCCTGTTGCTTATTTATTTTAGTCCCCCACCATCAACACTTTGTATTTCTGAATGGAGTCCCTAAGATGCCTCACTCACACGTGGTCTTTTTCTTTCCCGGGTTATTCCTAAGAAAGCTGGCTTGTTTTTGATATGGAAAATTGGTATTACTAGATCTCTTTATTCTCACACAGCCACAAAATCAGATTTTTCAGTTGAAATTCAGTAAGCCTAATGTGCTTGGCTGAAGTTCTTGAGTTCTTTTCTCCTAATAATAACCATAAAATGTAGAGGGGGATGTCGAGCTCAGACGGGGCGGGTGTGGGGCTCAGCCCATTGGTGCCGGTGTGGGTGCCAGACCATGCAAACAGCACGATTCTGTTCTAAAGACAAAAATATCACCCTGCAGGAAACGGTCCAGGCGGGAAGACGGGCAAGTGTGTGCGATTGTCAGCGAGGAGCTCACACCTGACTCACGCCTACCCTGGCTATCGCAGGAAACTCAGCAGTAAAAGTACCTCTGAGTTAAAACCAGGAAACACGATGCTCTGAGACTCCCCCGGCTCGCAGGTCTCCTGCCTTAGGTGTCTTTTAAAACCTGGGCAGGAGCCGTCCTAGGCTGCAGGGAGCCGCGGCCACTGTCTGGCTGATGCTTGAGTCAAGGACTTGAACTCTGGCAGAGGGGCAGGACTTTCCAGCTGTTGTCTTCATTTCCTCGAAAATGACACTTTCTGTGTGAGAGAAGTGCACACGAGACAGTCACATCTGAATGTCGTCTCCATGACTCATGTTCAGCATCCGAGGACGAGAGGGGGCACTTAGTCTTTTGTTCTGCCACCTCTGACTTAGTTCCCCCAATTCCCTTGACATTTAGTCTCCACCTCACAACGAAGATGGCGAAGAGGTGAGGAGTGCCGGCTTCACTCCGACCCCTCCAGGGTCTTTGTCAGGAGTCTCAAAATCGATCCAGTGGGTCAGGAACAAGCACCTTAAAAAATGGAAGTGAAGCCGAATGGGACATACAGAGTGCCTCGTGTGGACAGGACGGAAGGATTTCTTGCGGTTGCACACAACCCTGAGTGTGCACACCTCGTGGTGAGCGGCACTCTCACCTGGGCTCTGTGGTCACCCTGCTCAGGGCCAGCTTTCCAAGGACCTGGGCCAGGGAACGTGCAGGCCAGACTCCCCTGCCTGACTTGGCCAGGGGCCAAGAGGCCTTCAAACCCGTATCTGAGCTGCTGACAGCAGTGCTGGTGAGGGAGGGTGTCCTGCCCCCATCCATCTCTGGGGCGGCCTCGAGGGCTGCCTGTTCTGCATCTATATTTCCCCCAGAACCACTGGTACAGATCTCTATGCTGCATTTGGAGCACAGGGTTCCAGGGCTTCCTCTGTGGTTGGCTGGCTCCGATGCTTTCAGGCCTGTGGTGAAGCTGAACATGGTGTGAAAGTGGAGGGAGCTTGGCCACCTCTTGGCAGCCGGAAAGCACAGACCCAGAGGAGGGGCGGAATCCAATGCCCCCTCCCAGGGCAAGCCCCGACCTCAGGTCCTCTGACCTTCAGTTCAGGCTGTGCATCTATTTTGCAGCTCAGACTTCAAGCAAGTGCTAAGGTTTATGTTCTAAGGTCATTGAGGATATTCAGAGTACTGGGGAGGTATTTTTATAAAACCCTCAACATCTCAATGACAGTTTCAACAGTTCAGAGACAGCAATAACTTTATTTTTTTCTTTTGTGGTGTAGAGGATTGAGCCCAGGGCCCTAGGCATGCTAGGCAAGCTCTCCACCACCAGGGTTTAGCCTAGCTCAGGTGAGAACTTTTGAGGCTTTTTAGAGAGAATTTAGCCTGTGGGTAAAGTTTGTCTTCAGATTTAGATACACATTGCTTTTCTTAGGGTCTGGGAGTTCTGTTCACTGGCGTCCATAGTTAGACTGATTGCATTTCTGTTCAAGACTCAGAAAAACAGAAGGTTGGAAATTGTTTGCATTGAATAATGGACAAATGCCCATCTTGGGAAAGATGACCTGGCAGGAGTTTATGGCCAGTTGTACTGGTTGCAAATGCCAGAGCGTCAGGTGGCCTGTGTTGAGGCTGTTGGTTGCCGAGGAGTCAGTCCTCTGCTGGGTGCAATCCAGAGGTGCTAGGGTGCCCTGTTTCAGGGGCCACCTGAGAATCTCTCTTGCTTTTGTGGGTGGGCATCGTCATTTTGTGGCTGCTCCTGTCTGCTCCTTGGAGTCTGTGGGGCTCACTCACTGTGTGCAGTTGGCTGAGGTTCAGAGGGTCCTGCCTGGCCTTGCCACAGGTCTGGGGTCTTACCCAGCAGGGATGGGTCTCTCCCCACAGTCTCATTCCCAACGCAGTTGCTGGGCCCCATTACTAGGCCCCCAGGTGTGCCAGGCAGTGCGTGTGTGGGCTCCACAAGGCTCCTACAGCCAATGCGTGGAGGTCTCTGCAGCCTCCCTCACTGTGAGGCCAGCCCGAGGTCAGGGAAGGAAGTGGGCACCACTTGATGGGAACAGCTGCAAACTCACACCACAGCTCTCCATCTGGCAAGCCCAATCCTTTTAAAATCATCCGAACATATTCTTTTATTTTGAAACCCTTTCCAGCTTTATGGAGGCATAATTGACAAATCTGAATTGTAATCTGAACGGTGCACAGTGTGAGGAATTGATGTACCCGTGTGTTCTCTCACGGGCCTTTGGGCATGTGCACTTGGATGTGCCTGCGACCCTCTCCCTGCCTGGTTGTGTATTAAGCATACTTTAATACAGAAGCCTCTTTCCTAGCTTCACCAAGCAGAGTCCTCCCAGGTGGCATCGGGTCCAAGAATTCTCTGGGCTGCTGGTCCCCTCTCTGCGGTTGGGTCAGCTCCCTTGGCCCAGCCCTTCCTCATTGCAGCAGAGGTTAGCATGCTGCAGAGGCTGAGCTGAGCCCAGGTGGACCCCCAGAGGGGGCTGAGGACGTTGAGGAAACACCAGGGAGGAGGCTTCTGTCTTCCCAGCCGCCCAAGAGGCGACAGGGCTGCGGCAGCTCCAGGGGCGTGCTCTCCACTGAAGTGTCCCCCCTTGTGTTGCAGAGATTGACCAAAATGCTGACAACCTGCACGTGTTCCTTCTGATCTGCGGGCTCAGGCAGGTCAAAGACCCGCTCTACCTGGTGGATGCCTTTTCAGGTATGTTCCCTGCGGGGCCTGCGAGTGTCAGGACATTGAATGCGCCCATCAGAGCTCTGACCCTGTCCTCTCTCCGTCCTCCTGCTCTGAACGTGAGCAGAACCGTTTCCAGAGTGTTACAGCAGAAACCACGGGAAACATGGCTGACGGGCTTAAGGGAGGGGTGGTGACTTCAGCCCAGTTTCCTGCTTTCCTCTGTCCTCGGAGCTGAGGAACTCATCAAATCACAGCTGATCAGGAGGCTGCAAATTTTTATCTGGAAACTATTCCATACATGCCTATTTGCACAACAGGTTACCACTGTGTTGTGTTGTTGGAATTCATCTATTTACACTTGAGTTCATTCTAAAACCCATATTGGGTTTTGGTGGTGTATTGGTCCTAGCTCTCTGGTAAATTAGAAATATGGATAATGTACAACATAGTGGGGGGAAAATCTTATTTAAAAACATAAACTGTCACATGTATAAATTCTCAAGAAATATAATTTACAATGGCTAATATTATGATTGGTATATAAGAATAAGAAATTATTTATGTTTTGCAGTAATCATGTTAAATGTAATTGTACAGCTGTAACTTAAAGCCATTTTCAAAAATCTTTTTTTTTTTTTCTTTTTCCTTCTCAAGAATGGCATCAAGAAGAGCCCAACGTTTACTTGGTAATTGTGGGCCCTGAAGTAAGTCCATGTTTTGTGAACATTTAATTCATCTCTGTTTTTCTTCTTTGTCCTTTTATGTATTTTCTAAAAATTAGTTTCATTACTCTCCTAACCAGCAGGACTTTTTTTCTCTTTTTAACTAAGTGAAGTCAGTTTGCCTTTTAAAAATGAAAACTAGACCAAGGTTAAAGATTATCACAACTGCAATTAATCTTTGCAGTTAAGTTTTTGCAGAAGTCATTACGATTAATCTTTACACCTTTTTGCTGCAAAGGATAGCATACTTAAATTCTTATACAAATACAGATGGGTCATACAAAGAGAAAATTATTTAAAGTCGTATAAAGCAGAGGTTAGTCTAAATCGACATCGTGCACAGCCCACTTTGTCTCTAGAACTCTCTTAAATTGCTCAAGAAGGGAACTCAGTGCTGTTTCTTCAACCGAGCCTCACACTGAGTTATCAGCCGGTGTTGACAGGCCTTGTGTGGAGCATGCTTGTGTGTAAGCAGAAGGAACTCAAGGGTGGGGAGATGTCCACAAGTGACCATGGCGACCCTTGCCAGGGAAGAGTCCAGTGGAGTCCTTGGAGCTGTCCCTCCTGTCCCCCACTGTCCAGGATGGTCAGTCACCTGCTCTGTCTCACACTCAGTTTTCGGTGCTCAGGATCCAGAGAATCTGTGGCCACCTTGGCCATCTCGTAAATAGGAGCTGACCCAGCAGTTGTTTCCAGCAGTTTGGGGTTTCTGGCCAGGGGGACGCAATGTTGCAGCAACAAGTCCATTTCTTCTTGGGGTTTCTGGGCCAGGGTTGTTGCTGGGGTCTGAATGCTGCGTCCCACTCCCATTCCTATGCGGAGTCCTGCTCCAGCATGCCAGGGTGCTGGAGGTGGAGCATTTGGCTTCAGGGGATGGAGCCCTGGTGATGGGATTAGTGCCTCATCAAAGGTCCCAGAGAGCTGCTCTCCATTACCCCCAAGTGAGGACATAGGAAGAAGTCACCATCTATGAGGCAGGAAGCGGAACTTGCCTGATTCCAAGTCCTCTGGCGCTGTGACCTTGGACTTGCAGAACCGTGAGCAGCACGTTCCTGTTCGTTCATAGCCCCGAGTACATGGTGCGATGCTGCAGTGGCAACCAAGACAGTTAAGTCTGTGCTGTGCTGTGCTGTGCTGTGCTGTGCTGGGTCCTGGAAACTACTTCTGCCCCCACCTTGCTGCCTTTGTGCGGGCGGGGACCCAGAGTTGTGATGGCACACTGCCGCAGCCAGGCTGGCTGGGCAAAATAACTGGGGGGCTGACGAATAACTTGTGTACGTTGATGCAGCAGGAATAGGAGCCATTTATTGTAGGATAACAGCTTATCTTAATTAGCATAAACTAGATACAGCAGTCAACCAATCAGGAATCTCCACACTTAATGGCTCGCTTTTGTTACTTTACAAACCACTCCCTCTGGCATTTTGCCAGGCAGCCATCCAGACTTGTTTACAGACTCTAACAGCACACAGGTTCCACCCTCTCTACATAGGAAGGACCCTAGCCAAGAACTCCAACTCCTGAGAAGGGACACCACACAAGTTCCCTGAGGCTTGGTGGTGTGGTCCTTGTTCCTCAGCCGGTTTTTCTGGTTTTCTCAGGGACTGTAGCACTGTGTGCTTGCTTTAGTGTTTTCAAGGGCTTTTGGAAACTTTGTTTCCCTGCAAAGAGGCCAGAGAAGCTAGAGAATCTACTAAGGTCTGGCATCTGTGCGGCCGTGCTGCGTGCCACCTAGGAGAGGACCCCCATCCATGCCTTGTGCTTGGTACAGCACACACTCTCACACCTCTGCACACATGCACACAGAGTGCTGGCTTTGGGTGGTAACAGATGATTCCTGGTGCACTAATTACTCTTCAGTCCCACAGTGGGAAAGTTACTATTATTTTAAAAATCCTCCTTCCAGCCTTATGCTTGAAGGACATGATTAGAAGAAAAAGTTAGATGCTGCAATTCTTGTTAGCCCAGGAGAAGCTTTCAGGCTTGGGCTGTGGACTAGCAATGACAGCACCCAGAGAACTTAGTAAGGTGACTTTCTTGCCGGGCACAGTGACACATGCCTGTGACCCCCGTGGCTCAGGAGGCTGAGGCATGAGGATTGCAAGTTCAAAGCCAACCTCAGCATCTTAGCAAGATCCTAAGCAACTCAGCAAGACCCTGTCTCCATAAATCAAAATAAGTAAGTAAATAAAAAGGGCTGTGGACGTGGCTCAGTGGTAAAGTGCCCCTGGGTTCAATCCCCAGTACTGGAAAAAAACGACCCCCCCCAAAACAAGCAAAAAAATACTTTCTTTTTCAACGTTTACATTTTCCTGATGCTATTCTACTTAGTGTATGTGGAACTGGCTTTCCCAATAGGATGATTTCCTTTAAACATAAAACAAATTGACTTCAGGAAAAGTGCTCAAGAAGCAATGGTACAGATGACACGCAGGCACGACAAATCGTGAGGACCTGTGCAAACAGCTGAGTCAGGTGTGGGTGTGCGGCGGGAGAAGAGACCAACACAACATGGGCGTGGGGCCCACGTGGTCTTGGCTCCATATGTGTCCTCTTCAAGAAACCTGCGCGGGCCACGCGAGCTGGGCCTGGTGGACAGTACCACTGTGCGGGAGAAACCCTCCTGGGTCCCCGCTGGGCTCCACCACAGCAGCCCTCTATCACAGGCCTTCGGGGGGACATCATCGATGCTGTGCTCCTATGACACGTGCCTTTCCTCCCCTGTCTTTCCGGAATGCCTCTCCTCTTGCCAACCTTTGCCTGCTTTGTGAAGTGACCATCAGTGTGAAACGAGCTTCTCTTTCCTTCCCAGTGGGCAGTGAGGCCCACTGTCCCTGAGGTGTGGAGCTGTGGTGAGCTGGGAGGGCTGCATCCAGCCACAGCAGGGTTGGGCTTGGAGGTGCAGGACTCTGTGCCACCTTGTGAGAGCCGTGTGCATCTGGAGGCCTCATGGGTGCGTGTGTGGGTCACTGTTGCCCAGGATGGCAGCGTGAGCTGCCTTCATTTCTAAGTGCCCACGCTGCAGGCCCTCACACACACCCCGTCGCCCACGGAGGACCTACACAGTGCACTTCTCTTGTTCTCCTCTGCTCTGGAAGGATGTAATCACTAACTGGTTTTGAGCAAAGACTGCGACAGCTTTGCCTGATGAGGTGTTGACTAGGGTTTGACGATGCAGGATTAGGGAGCAGAGGGTGGTTTGGGGCAGGTTGAAGGCCATGGTGGAGGGGCTTGTCTCAGCCATTGCCAGAGGCCCTACAGCCCCATTTCCAAGTGGATCTAACACCACTGCAGCTTCCCCGACCACAGGGTGCTTACCAGGCAAGCTAGGTACAGGGCAAGTCCCTGGGTCCCCACTCCCACTATACCACCCCACCCAGGTCCCCTGGGGCTGTTGTGGGGCTTTATCTGCAGCCCCACAGGTTAGTTCCCCGGGGTGGGGCAAAGGACACAGGCTGTGAGAGCAGTCGCCAGGCAGCTCTTCAGCCAGGCTCTGGGACTCGGCATGAAGCCTTCCCAGCTGAGAGTGCTTCAGCTCCTTGCCTGAGTCCCTCGTGGCTCTGAAGCACCTCTCCCACGAGGCACTTCACTATCTGTAATTAAAACCCCTCTGGGAAATGGAGCTGCGTCTTTGGCTGTGCATTCGTTGCTGAGCAGAGCAGCCTCAGCACCAGGCTGGTGCGGGTCCGTGTTGCCCGGAGCTCTCCTGGGACTTGCCAGCTTCTTCTGCGATGGCAGGTGACACCGAATCTTCCAGGTCTGACTCTGGTTGCAGAAAGGTAGCGTCTCTGGGCCGTCCGGCAGAATCCAGGCTCTGTCCTGCCTCCTGAAAGATCTTTCTCACATCTCAGGTGGACAGCCGACAGCCCCACAGACCTGTGCACCACCTCACAGAGCGGCTAGAGCACCTGCACCCCAAGGCAGCTGAGGCCCCGTAGTTATGACCCTCCGGCATAACTGTGTCCTTTCTGATGCTCTCTGTCCTTAGACGGTTCTTTCTGGTACTGGGGATTGAAACCAGGGATGCACTACCACTGAGCCACTGTCCTTTTTATTTGAGGACAGTGCCTTGCTAAGCTGCCTAGGTCAGCCTTGCACTTGAGATCCTCCTGCCTCAGCCTGCCAAGTTGCTGAGGTTACAGGCATGTGCCACCATGCCTGGCTTGTCTTTAAGACTTAGCATGGTTTTGGGATCCTTTGGCAATTCAGATGGGCTTGAGCCTCCACGTGTTGTCTATGTTTTAGCCGTGGTCAATGGTAATGCCGCAGACACTCGACCACCAGCTGTCTGCAGCAGGGCCCATTTGTGGAAAACCCTATTTGGCCTTCCATGGTGTAAGCGCTTTCACGGTGCTTAGTCCCAAGTTTCCAAGCTGATGTCACTGAAGGCAGCCTTGAGAGGAGATGGGATGGGCACCAGCAGCTGTCACCAGCAGGCAGAGCTGCCCCAACACATGCTATGTGGCAATGTGCTACACACACACACACACACGGGACTCACCTGCCACACGCACACACTGGAACAGAAAGGAGGTCAGCTAAACAACATTTACTTCTTGCGGTTCCTGCACTCTGATAGTTTAAAGAAACTTTTGGGGTCTTGGGTTCTGGCCTAGCAAGTACCCTGCTGTCAGGTACACCCCAGGAGCACTAGACCTGCTTAGAAATGGGCCCAGGGGCCTTGGCAACTGTGCCAAAGCTTCCAGAACAGGCCCTTCCACGTCCCTTTACAAAGTGCTGCTTCCACCTCAAATTTGCTTTCATGGTTTGCTGTGTGGTCTGTGTGGCTTGGGCCATGCAGTGTGGCGGGTCTCTGTTTGTGCCAGACCCCACTGGACATTGCCTGTGTGAAGGCACACTTGCTGCTTCCTGGTGAGACTCCCCCTGGCTCACCTGGCTCCCGAGGGACCCTCTCAGGTGCACTTCCCTGAGCTCTCAGCTCCAACCCACCCCCTGTCGCTGCAGAACTCTGAATCCTCCAAGTCAGGCCTTCAGTTTGACATTATGTCTGGATCCAGAGCGAGGGAGATGGACATCATCTTACACTTGAGTTTGGACACGTACTACAGCATCAGGGGCCCACATGCTCATGATCTGGAGGCAGACGGAGAAAGGGCAAGAGATCAATTCTAGGGACACCTTAAATTCTTAGTTTAGTGACTGGCCTTCACAGATGGAACCTCTGAAGCGCACAGTTATCTGGGGCATCTGAGGTGGTGCACCCTCATTCTCCTCTGGTCCACGTGCTTCTTCGTCAGCCGTGGTGCTCAGTAAGGGAGGAGCTCTTAAGACATGAGCTAGGCTTTTGGCGGGCCTCACCTTCCCAGGTCACGTCCAGTGCCTCTGTGCAGAAGCATGTCAACTTGGTTAGACCCTGTGTCACGAAGAGGAGCCCAGCCTGTTAGGGGGATGACTGCCGTGACCCGAGGTCCTGTCTGTCCTTACGCAGAGCCCATGTGAGCCGACCCCCTTGAAGAAATTGTACAGCTCACTCATATGGCTTCGCCACGGGCACCAGAAATGAGCTGCCTCTTGCCCAAGGTCAGCAAAAGGGGTTGTAAGAATACAGGAGCTTGTTAAGGAGTGCGCTGGGGTGCTGAGGAACTGGCGTGGGTGTAGGCAGTAACCCCCAAATCGGAGGGGCGCGGCGTCTGGTGGAGAAGAGCCTGGCTCAAGGCTGCACCCGGGACACCACTCCACCTGCTTCCTGCTCTACAGGGTTCAGGGTCCAGGAAGAGGGAATCAGAATGTCCCAGCTCTGGCCACACAGCCTGCCCCATGGAAGGAGAGGATCAGCACCTGATGCTCCTCCCACCAGACCCTCTCCATTGGGAAGAGGCGAGGAAGAATGCTGAGGTGGCCAGGCACCGGCCAGAGGGGCGGCAGGGACATGGAGCAGTGGAAGCAAAAAGGAAAGAAACTCCCACATGTGCACAGGTGTCTGTTCTCATCAAGAATCAAAGACAAGGACTGGGTACTTTTCTAGGTCAACTAGGGCATCCTGTGGCTGTTTGGCTTCTCCGTCGGGGAGATGGAAAGATCATGTCCTCAGCAGTGACCTGGGCAGGTGGCGGGAAACCTCCGTGGCTCTCTCTCCTGCAGCTGCCACCTCCAGGGGCACGCCCACCACATGGAGGCCCAGAGGAGGCTGGGGGAGGCTGGGGAGGCTGGGGGAGACTGGGTTTCTTTGTGTGTTTTCTGGTCCTGTGCTGTTGTGACCACGTCCCCATCCCAGTCTACGGCTCTCTCTGTAGGTCTGGGTCTAGGTTGGGGGATCTATGTCATTAACATCCACAGCTATGTTGGGGGCTTGCCCAGGAGTGAGTGCCTGTTTCAGGCCCCTGACGTATCCCAGTGGGCGGGATAGACCTGCTGCCCGTCTGCCTGCAGCCCACACTAGTTGGGAGAGACCTAAGCAGGCAGGACCAGCTGCAGGAAGCTTGCCGAGGGCAGTCTGGGGCTGGAGCCTGTTCCCTGGGTCTCTCACCCACCTTTCCTGTGGCAGCCCAGAGGCAGTCACCCGGTCCCCACGGCACTCGTTTGAATATCGTCACTCAGTCTGTCGTTGGCTTTTATCTGCTCAACCAGCTCTTCTTACAAAATTGCAATCTGAGTGTTTCTTGATTGCTTTAAAAAAATCACCAATGCCATGTATTTTATTTTTTAGAGCTTTCTTACATAGGTTTATTTCTGTGGATTTCTTAGCAAGAGCCCTCCGGAAAACTGGGTCTTAGTGTCATATCAGCTGATGCATGAGCCGCTGCTACCTCTAGGGCAGCGCTCCTCCGTGGTGAGCACTATAGCCAGTAGAGGGTCACAGGCATGTCGCAGCACCCGGAGCCTGAGGGCTCATGACTTAACCGCCCTCACCTCCGTCTCCCTGTCTACAAAGCGAGGATGACCAGGACAGCAGTATCTGCTCTCCATCTGCTGTGAGGTCCCCGTGAGGGAGACTGGGGCAGCAGCTGGCGCGTGGTGGTCAAGTCCAAGCCAGTTGGTGCCCACGTTCCCTTTCTGCCCTGGGGGCTGAGGTGCCGCTCTGGATGCAGGATGTTCTGAGCTCAGCTTGGGTTTCCCATTAACGCGCCTTTGATCTCAGTTCACCTGTTTCCACAGAGCATGCAGCTCCGGCTCGCAGGGGCACCTTGTGTGGGTGCGTTCCTGGGCTCTTTGATGAGGAGTGCAGGGAGCACACTTGGTCTGGGCATGACAGCTTAATGACTTTCCACAATAACTTCTCATATCAAAGATTATTTCCCTGAAGCCCGGGAGCTGAAACAATATATTTTTTGCTAGGAAATAAACAAACTTGGAAGAAGGAAATGAGAATTTTCTCTGCTGCTTGCAACAATTTGCCTTTAAAAATTTCATAACATGTGCTTTCATTAAATAAAAATATCCACCCTTCCTTTCCTTTTTATCTTGTGTTTTGTTCCACTTGGCTTCCCTAAGAGATTTGAAAATGAACTGATGTGGAAGATAAACCCAGAAAAACTCAATGCAGTTTGTAGCTTTATCTTCAGCGATGTTGTTAGACCTTCAGTGAAATTCTAGTTAAAGCACCAGGTACTTGGAGGCTGTACAAGCCTGGAGTTGTTTCCTTGACAAATCATCTTTCCCTGAATGTGTGATCTTGAGAGCCGAAGCATGCTAGTAAAATTAAAAAGAGGGATTTCTAGCTAAAAGTCATCACAAGTAAAATATGAATGTGAAAGTTAATCTGTGGGCCAGGAGGGCGTTCATAGGTGGTTTGCTGTGTCTCTGCTGGAGGCTGGGGTCACAGTGTCCTCATCTGAACAAAGGATGCAGGATAGGTGCTGGACAGTAGGGCGAGCTGGGGCTGGTTCACCTGGAGGATGTCCCCAGGCACAGAGGGTGTGCGGACACTGCATGGCCTGGGGAGGGCCAAGGGGTTCCAGGGGGAGGGAAGGAGCCCCAGCCTGGCAGTGGCAGGAGGACGGGGACCTGCCTTAGAGAGGTGGTGCAGGCTGCGCTTCGGAGACTGAGTAGGTCACGGGCACAGGGGTGATGTTGCTGGGGAGATTGGGACTTAGATGGGTACAGAGGGCGAACTCTGGGTGAGTAGGGAGGTGTTCCTGGGACCACATGAGGTTTCTATGAGCTGTTTGATGAAGCACTTGGAGCAGAAGCTGGAGAGGCAGGAGATGCAGGAGAGCTTGGTTTTAAGGATCCAGGCGTCAGAGTCACTGCCTGAATTTGCATATCGGCCCAGTGTCCTTCCAGCAGCTGTGTGATCCCGATGAGATTACACGACCTCTCTGAGCATTAGTGTCCTCAAGTGTAGAAAAGGACAATGATAGCAGGATTATGGCAAGGACTGAGTTAATTTGTGTGGTGGGCTCAGCACGGGGCTCAGCCCAGGTCTGGCACAGAGTGAGAGGCAGAGCATTGACTATAACACGTACAGTGGCGGAAAACACCAAGTTGCTCATGAGTTTTTCTAGGAATAATGTCAAATTTCTTCTGCATCCTTACGCATCCACCCCTGAGGCAGGCCGGCACAGTGGTTCCCAGTGGTGTGGTGCTGGGCCAGGGCTGCCCTGGCCCCAGCACACTGTTCATCCCCCAGGGAAAAGCTGGAGGACTTGCTGGGGAGCTCTGGCCACTGTACTGCTCACGGCTCCTGTGAGCTCCTATGCTCACATGACTCCAGGATATGATGCAGGGCTGTCTGAGCAGGGTCACATAGGATGGGCTGCGTGCCCCCTGCACAGCTAGGGTGGCTCTGTTCAGGTCCTCTCCCAAGGACTGCAGGAAAGGGGAGTAGCCAGCCCCCTGCCCATTTCCCTCCTGACTACACTCTTTAGAGACCTGCTATGTCACTGTGAGCTTCCTGACACCGATTAGTGTCGAGCCCAACACATAAGGACGCCAGGGGTGTCAATAAACCTAATGTTACCCTTGTGGGGTGCCTGGCAGCCCAGAGTGGTTCAGTGGAATACCTGGGGTCCAGCACACACACGAAGCATTTTCTTACCAGAGGATAGTGCACGCACGATTCTAGGAAGCAGCATGGTGTGAGCCAGGGGGACAGCCTCCAGTCTTCAGAGCTGCCTGACCCCTGTTCCCCCCTCCCACTGGGGGTGTAAATGGGAACAGGACTTGGTTCTGCCGACTCCCAGTGCCTCCGAGCCCCAGGGAGATGCAGATGCTGCGCGCTCTGCTCACGCCTTCATTGGCCTGTGATCTGAGGCCATGTCGAGGATTCTGTGACAGGTTTGCATAAACTTAAGATGTTTTCAGTTATTTTAAAGTCGTGCTGTTGACCACTGTGGAGGGACGGTCAGGGCAGGACGGCAGCCTCCAGGTGGGTTGGGAAGAGCTTGTGGTTAGGTGGGGCAGATGTGCTGAGTGGGCTGATGGGGGAGGAGGGCCCTCTGGCAGCTGCTCTGAGCCCACCCACCCACCCACACAGCTCATTGCACTCAGCATCACGGGGGTTCTGGTCAGGAATGGGGTGCTGGCTCCCTTGGCACAGTGATCCCTTGGCCACCCCAGTGGCTTCCTTTCCTCTGCAGTCCTAGGTGCACGGGGTCCCCATCCCTGGAAAGGACACTTTTTGATTTAGCTTATACACATGCTCCTTGACTTACACTGGGGCTCCTCCCTGCAAACCGTCGTATGTGGGAAATATTCTTATGTCAAAAGTGCGCCAAGTCTACCTGCTCCATGGCCAGCCTTGACTGTGCTCAGAGCACTTGCCTCGCGCCACACTGGGCAGGTCACCTAGCACAAAGCCTCGTTGCAGAAAGTCCTGCCCACTCATGTGGTGTCTTAAACACTGTCCTGGAGGTGGTCACATGGTTGCTTGGGCCCTTCCTAACCTAGAGAATCCAAGTGGAGCCCTGGTGAGCCTAACGCCTGTGCAGTGTTGTCTCGGCAGTGTGGCCTGACACACTCATGCTTGCTGTTCTCAGAAGGGCTTGGATGAGCAGCGGTGGGCTCTGCGCTCTTCAGAGGTAGGTGCAGGTCCGAGCAGGGACAGCATTGTAAGGCCGAGTGCTCAGTAGCCCTGGCCACAGCTGGTGCTCTCATGTCACAGATGAGGAGACAGGTTCAGAGAAGCTCGTGAACATGGCCTCTGCAGTGCTGAAAGTCCAGGTCCTGCCTTCAAGGAGTGAAAGTTATGGGGACAGTGTATCAGCTTGAAAATACTGCCACTCATTTTGGCCTTGATTTAACAAACATATCAGTCTCCAGGGACATGCTGGGACAAGCACAGTGCCTGTCCCAAAGGTCAGACAGATGGAAAAAGGAATGAAACCCAGACTGGAGCATATTAGGTTGTGACTAATTGCAAAGTTTGCACTTGGCTTTTTAAGTTTTCCAGATGGCATTTACATGCCATAAAGCACGACCATTTTAGAGCGCGCAGTCCGGTGGCTTCTAGTATATCCACACAGCTGTGCACCCCACCCCCATTCCAGGTTGTTTTTTCCACCCCAAGAGGATGTTCTGTGTCCACTAACTAATCACCTTCTCTTCCCTCCCCTGACTTGGTGCCTCGGCACCCCCTGGTCACCAGCCTGCTCCCCTCCTCTGCAGATGCGCTTGCGCAGGGCATCTCACACAATGGGCCCGCACCCTGGGGGCCTTTCCCGTCAGGCTAGTGTATGTTTCCAGGCTTCCCTGGCCACAGCCCAGCCCAGCCGTCCCTTCTGACTGGCACTCCCTTGTGCAGGTAAACACGTGGTGATCATTCATTCCTCAGTGGATGGACATGTCCTTGACTTCAAGACTGTGTTTCCAGAGGGCTCCCGGACCCCCTGGATGCCCTGCCCTAGGCCTGCTCAGGGTGTCCTCGTTCTGCAGGAGTTGAGGACAGTCTCTGGTAGCAAGCAGCCTCACTGCAGGGCTTGGGGTGCCTCTGCTGCTCCTCCCAGGACCTCAGGTCACCCGAGGGCTGTCTCCTGCAGAAGATGCATAACCGCCCCCCTCCTCTCCTGGGGTCCCTTCTGCTGCCATTTTTACTGCTTCATCACAGACTCAGGACATAGTTTCCTTTATTGTTTTCCTTTCGGGATAGTGGAGTCTGGCTGTGTTGCCACCACCTGATTCTCTGGGACCGGCACTCATTAGTCTGTCTCTCTCTTTTCAGGTCGACCCCGTGTTCACCAGGGAAGTGAAAGCCAGGGTCAAGAGGTAAGGGAGGGGAAGAGGCGCTTTACACGAGGGCCCAAGTGGCCAGTGAAAGGCACAGTTCTCTCCCCCAGGCATTGCGCCAAGCACCTTGCTGCTGTCACGCCTTTTAATCCCCCCACGATCCTATGAGATCCTGTTTTTGGCCCCCTTGTCCAGGCAAGGAAGCTGATAGGCCAAGAACCTAAGACACCTGACTTACTGGTCTTTAGGGAATGGCCAGGGAGACCCCTTGAGAATCAGAGTTTGGAGGAATGCAGGGAAACTGCCCCATCTCACGCCTGGAGGATGAGGTGGCAACTGCTCCGGCCTCCTGGAGAGCAGATGTCAAAGTGTCTGTTAGACGTTGCACTTGTCTGCCAGGGACGAGACCCGGCTCCCTGGGCTCAGCAAGCTGAGGCTTAGAGGCTCACCAAGACAACCTGACAGTGGCTGGTCGGGGAACAAAGTGGGGACTTGGCTGAGACCTCAGGGCCTTTGCTCTCCTGTCTCTGTGCTGACAGTGTGGCTGAGGCTCCCACCTCTCAGGTGACCAGGGGGCCACAGGACTGCACCCTCTGTGTCCTGCACTTTCAGTGGGGAGGCAGAAAAGGGTATAGGCCAGAGGGACCTGTCTCCTGGTTATGTCACCCCCTGTGGCGGGATTTCCCTCCAGCCCAGAGCCCCAGCCTCTCTCCCTGGCCTCCCTGGCCCCCCAACAGCAAAGAGGTCTGCGGTGCTGCTCGTCCCCAGCAGAGCAGGGACGTGTCTGCCTCTCATGAGGCAGATGCCCTGGGGGATGGCACAGTGCGGAAGGGGAGAGAGAAGCTTTAAGATGGTGGTTGTGGGGTGACAACCCGCATGTGAGGTTGGGGGTGACCATTGGTCAGAAAACAGAACAGCCAGACCAAGACGACAAGCTGTGTGTCTCTTTCACTACATCTCTCTTTTAATATTCCCACTTATTATCTTTTTATATACAATGATTTAATTATCTTGTAGTATTTAATTATCTTTTAATATTTCTGCTATCTATTGCTATTCATTTTGCCCTCACTGGTGTTCATAAAGTCATTTGGGGAAAGGTTGAATTATTAGAGAGGTGTTGTTTTCCTGGTCCTACCCAGGAAAGGGCAAAAGCCGTCTGACTCTCTGTGTTCGAGAGCGTGTATCTCCCTAGTGAAGCTGGTCCCAAATGGAAGCCCGAGTTTCAGTCCCTTCGTCACCTGGGTGTGGCCCACTGTGCCTCCTCACCCCAGGGTGGCCTTCCCTTCCCAAAGCCTCCACCAGCACCGCCAGCGTTGACCCACATGTCCCTCCTCGGGGGCCGTGGCCAGCAGCCCCTCCTGGGCCAGCTGGATGCAGCCCCTCCCGCTCTGTTTCAGGGCCGCCGGGGTCCGGCTGATGGGGGAGATGCAGCGGGAGGACCTGCATGCGGCCTTGAGGAACTGCTTCGCTCTGGTGAACAGCTCTGTCTCCGAGGGCATGTCGGCCGCCATTCTGGAGGTAACCGTGTGAGGGGGCTCAGTGTGGGGTGAGACGGCCCCTCCATCCCCCACTTGTGACGGTGACGTCTTTGTCAGTAACACTCCCCAAGCTGAAAGCAGCACGACCTGGGAGTTTAAAGCCCCCTTGCAGTTCAGTCTGGGCCTCCAAAATGTCACCCCGTTGCCCAGGGCCACTGTCCTCACCAACTGCAGAGACAAAGAGATGCGGCCTGTGTTGTCCCCGGACCCTCTGGGTCCCTTCCCAGGAAAGCCATGGAGCTGTTCACAAGCAGCCTCTTTCACGCCACCTCTCCTCTGGCTGCGCTGTCCTGAGCAGAAGGGTTGTACCCTGTCCCTGCAGAGGAGGGGACAGTGGTGCAGTGGATGAGGCTCTGTCCTCTGTGTAGTGTTGGGGACACAACATGGCCACATGTGCATCTTCAGCACAGCTCTGCAGGCAGCGGCCAGAGCCGCCTGTATTTGCAGGGCCGAGGCCACCGCAGGAGGGCTTTGCTCGGGAAGTCCTGGTGGGCTCTGCTGGGCAGTGCGTGCTCTGTGAGAGGGCATCAGCCTGGTGTCTGCTTTGTAACCTGACCCCTAAAGCATCCCTTGTTACCGGAGAGCTTTCTAGGAAAGGGTATATGACTAGAGCGGCTTAACTGTTTCACTGAGTCCCCAAGATGGCTCACATGGGCTTTCCCTTCTCTGGTGCCGAGGCTGGTTCCCCACATCCAGGGACCGTGCAGGGTGTGCTCCTGTGTGATCCCACAGCCGGCCACGGTCTTAGTGTCCTGTCAATAGTGCACGTGCTTTTGCCTGCACCAAACTCACTGACAAAAGGTACGATTTTCAAAGTTAGGGTTTCAGACAACATGATAAAGTAGGACAAGAAAATACTCTCCCTAAATTTAAGAAATGATTAGAGTTAATGTTTTCTTCTAATGTGGCATCATTTGGGAAGAAACACTCGGGAGCCAGTAGAAGCTAAGCACTGAGGCCAGGAATCGGCACTGGGAGGCTTTGAGAGCACAGAGTGAGAACCTGCAGTGGCTTCTCTCCCGCCAGGTGTCCACGCCCAGGTCTGTGCTTGGTGATCACACCAGCACCACTGGGCTCTCAGCCGCAGCATGGGGACAAAGCGTCCACCCTTCCTTTTAGCTCTGAATATGTACATTCTTAGAATGCACCCTTACAGCGGCTGCTGAGTCGCTCCTTTGTATGGAAATACACACTTTTTTCAACTTCTTAAGAAAAGGTAAAGCGGAGCCGGGGAATGATTTTATAACTAGCACACACAGCACTTCATCGCAGATGAATTGCTGTCAAACCTCGTTTACTTCAAAGGAAAGGCAGCTGTTGGCAATTCTGCCTGCCTTAAAATGTTGATGTTGTGTTCCTTTTGAAAAGTCCAAAATAACCTTTGGACGAAGGGTTCTGAATGGAACTGATTGTGGAGGCTGAATAGGGGTGCGCTTCATTAGGGACAATTCAAGTAGCCCAGCGGCTCATCACCGAGTGGGCATGTTGCATCTGAAGGAAGTGATCTTTGACCTGTCAGAATCTGCTCACTTCCCCATGGAAGCATGTGAGAGTGCCACTTGCTAAAGCACGTTCCTCCCCGACAGTGGGCTGGGTGCACAGCAGCAGGGTGAATAGTCCTGAAACCATAGCTCCTTCCAAGTTTGAGTTGAGTCGAGTCCCGAGTTCTATGTAGAATTGCGTTAAAAGAACACCAAGAACCATTTTCTATCCCTGTCTTCCTAATTCACACACCGCTTCTTCTCTGTGTCTGCCCCCTTCTCTCTCTCTCTACTGTCCAGCACAGTTTGCCACCTGGGAGGAGGGAGGGAGGCTCAGTTCCACAGCCAGAGGCAGCAAGGGCTCAACCCCTGACTTTGAGCCTGCAGGCCCTAGTGAGGGAAGACCCCCCAGCAACGTCTCCAAGACAACTGTGGCTGTGGCAATTTGACTGACAGGTCTCAAAGTGCGAATGTTCGTGTGTACATGTGTGGCAGGATTATGCCCTGCCCACTTTGGAAAGTGATGGGTCTCTTGAGTGGTCACAGCTAGGTTTATGTAACTGGCACGTGTTTAGGGTGCAGGGAGCTGTGGGAAGAGGGGTATTTTTCAAGGCACTGGGTAGTTCTTGCATCAAAGAATTACACCCCAAATGCCCCTGCATACCCAGGAGAGGCTCTCGAAGCTCAGTGATGTAAGATCCGACATGCTGAGCATGTGTCAGTGGTGTGCTCAGACCAAGCCATGATCATTGGCTCAGTGCAACCTGTCGAGGGACTAGGGATGGCACCGGAGCTGCCCACAAGTTCAGCCATTCATCCACACGGGTGCCACATCTGCCCCTCTGTACTTGGGCTTCCTTTATTCCCAGGCAGCCCTAGTAACTGAGTTTCCTTGGACTGGCCCTGAAGTACAGGCAGTCTCTCTGCGAGCAGCAGCCATACTGCTGAAAGAGGTGACTGCAGCAGAGGGTTCAGAAGGGCTGATGTGAAGCCTCCATCCACCTGTGAGGTGGGAGAGCTCTAGGGAAACTGGACCCAGGTGGGTTCAGAGGCAAAGAGGTGTTGGACGTGTCTGTCACGACTCACGTGTTTGTCCAGAGTCAAGTCCCTGGCACCAGGACTTAGCCATTTACTGTCTCTAACTCCTAGCTGGCTCTGTGACGTTGGAATAGTGATTGTGTCAGATGTGATTGTAACAGCGTGCCATTTCCCAGGGCTTCTGAAAGCAGGCAGCTAAAGTTTAGATGTAGTTTGAAAGCAGGCTGCAGTGGGGTGTCTTTTTGGCAGGCAGGTCCATACTGTGCCCATGGCCAGCGGCTTGGCTAACCTGAGAAGTTACTCTCCCTCAACCACCTAATTCTCAAGATGACCTTGCCCTGTGTCTCCTCCTGTGTCCCCAGGCGATGGATCTGGAGGTCCCTGTGTTGGCCAGGAACATCCCTGGGAATGCCGCCCTGGTGAAGCACGGAGTCACTGGACTGCTGTTCGCCGATCCCCAGGTAAAGCCATTGCCTTGTGTCGATCGGCTCTGCACAGTTTCCACGCATGTTTGTGGAGAATGGCTCTTGATTCTGTGTCTGCAGGAGCTCGGTGTCCCTGGCATGGTCAGGAGGGGCCCTGTGTGCAACATGGCTTCTCCTGTTTCCACTGGAGCAGCTGCAGGGACGTGACTGGAGGGAATAAGGGAGGCTCAAGCAGTGGGCCCACTGGGTTCCATTTCTGGCTCAGCCACCAAGCGGCTAGACCGGGCTTGTGCAGGCCAGCTCACTCTCAGTGCTCCTGTTTCTGTGGTACTGAGCTGGGCACTCTTCAGCTGGACACTCTTCAGGCATCTCGTATCGGTGGAGCCCCATGGCTTTCAGAAGGTGGCCGGGTACCCTCACTTTTAGTCCCTTGAAACAAAGGTAAAGGCAGGCAGGGTGCTTACACCCTTGCTCAAAAACATGTATGCTTACACGTGTGATCACACACACATATGCACCGGAAAACAAAGCCAAGCCGTGCAGTCGACGGAGGGCACAGTGGGATGTCCTGTGACTGCTGGGGTGCAGGCATGTCCCGCCGCCCGGCAGGTGTGTGAGGGCGTTGCCCGGGTCAAGTGCTGCTGCTAGGTCTGCTGGTAAGCCCTGGAGTGTCGCCTGCCCGCCAACTCTGGGTTCCTGTGCAGGCCTGGGACTCTGGCCGCGTGGCCCAAGTCTCCAAGAATCACTTTCTCTTTGGGACCAGTGAAGTGGAGGACAATGCCTGCCTCTTAGAGTTGTGGCAGGGCCCAGGGAGGTGACACGTGGGGCCTGGCACGGGTTCAGAACCTGGCAGGCTTGGGCATGGGGGCAAGGGAGGGCTTTACCGTCTGGGGGGAAATGGATGCAAGCTTCGTTCTTTACGTCTGTGCTTTTAAAAACCAGGTGCTGCTCCTGACTGTCAAAGCACGTGCTAGTTTCAGAAAAACAGGATTTATTCTAGAAGTGACAATAACTTAAGGAAATTCGTTTTTCCAAGTGTCCTGTCACAGGGTCTGGTCCCAGATAGCTGTCCCTTTCCCTAACACCAGCTCTTGTCCCCAGGTCCCGCTTCTTGCCCCCAGCCTGCAGGGTCACAGGCTCCAGCACAAACTGGCAGCCAATGAGCTTCAGGGCTAAAGGGTTGCAGGGCCAGGAGCCCTCTGGTGCCTAGCGGAGGGGACAACATGGCTGTGTTCGGGAATGGGGACACAGCAGGTAGGGGGTCCTGGCCTGCCTGACAGGCACGAGTGTGCTGGGTTCCTCTCTCTCAGCGGTAACAACTAGGGGCCGGTCAGGGGTGGAGTGTGGCCTGCGCTCGCCTGTCCGCGCTGCAGACACAGGCTCGCTGCTTTTGACTGCAGCCCAGTTCTCCCGAAACCAGCCAAGGCCCAGCACTGCACGCTGGCAAAATGACCACCCCCATCTTCCAAAATAACAGTGCTCATTTCCTCTATAGTGCCACTTTAAAGGCTCCTAAGTGGAAGCCGGGTGGAGCAGGGGCAGGAGGCAGTGGCCCTGGAGAGGCTGGGCCTTGTGAGGGCTGCTGGTGAGTGCTTTGTATATATAATTATAAATATATATAATTTGTATAATATAAATAGTAACATATACAGCCATACATGCTCTTTAGACTCTTGCTAAATCTAGAGTTACAGGTTCCACTTTAGCTTTTATGCCTTGATCAAGAATATAAAGGAGACTCACCTCTAAATGCAGGTCTAGAGGTCAGAGCAGGAGTTGGGAGGGACTGGGAGGGCCAGGGCCTGTGAGAGCCCATGGAGAGGAGCCCTGGGCAGCCTCTAGGAGCCAGGAGCAGCTCCCAGTCGATAGCCAGCAAGAACAAGCTTGTCCGTCCCACAGCCAGGAGCTGCACCCTGCCTACAGCCTGTGGGCTCGAGGGCCCCCGCTCCTCCAGGGATGGAGCCAACTCCTTGGTTTCAGTCCCGTGAGGCCAGGAGCTGAGGCTCTCTCAGCCACGGCTGTATCTTAACTTTCGGAAACCTCGAGACCACAAGTGCACGTCGTGTGAAGCCCTCCTTGGCATCAGCTTGTCCCGCTGTGCTGGAGAAGGGGCCCAGGAGGCAGGCCTGGGAACAGCGTGTGTCATGCCAGGGCAGCAGGCTACAAGCAAGGAAGAATGTGGTCCTGCCTATAGGGCTGGACGCCAAGAAAGGACGGTGACCGTGCGGGACCCCAGAAAGAGCTTCAAGGAAGAACACGGGCCTCCCTGGAGGTGAGGGAGATCACTGGGGGTCCCACGGGGCCCTGCTGGAGACAAGCCACATATTTCCTTTCCCCTGAAGCCCCTCTGGACCCTTGCATGCTCTAGGAACTGCCCGAGATCTGAGTGTGAGCTGTGTCGGGAGGGGAGTCAACTACCTAAAGCTGAGAGGTGCAGATGGAGGGTGTTCCTGCCTGGGGTGCCCTTAGGTGTCCTGCTGCCCTTGGAGAATGTCCACACGTTTGGCGGAGGTCAGCAAGCTGCCCTGGGCAGCCCTGCCTGCCACTCTGCCCTCCAGGGCCTCCCCCGCTCTCCCTTCTGCAGCCCCCAGGGCTCCTTCTGCACCTGCACCGTGGGGGAAGGTGCCCCTTCAGGGTGTTCTGGGTCTGCCTCTCCAGGCCAGCACCAGTGCAGGACCTGGCACACAGTGTGTTAACAGTGACCTGTTCCAGCCAGAACCCAAGAGCCCCCCTGGCTGGCAGCTATTGGCATGAAGATAAAGGGAATCAGGAGGGAGGGAAGTGGGCTTTGGGCGCTCCATGGAAACTAAAAAAAATTTAAAACAATTGATGGTTAGACAAAATCAAGTGTGGCAAGAATAGAATGGTCTCTATTTTACACCCCTCACCCCTGGAAAACTTCAGTATGAGTTAAGTCTTCCAAACCTATTCAACATCGATTTTCCATTACTGCAACAATCCTGTGATTTTGCCTTTTAAAAGAAAAGAGTTGCACTATTTCCCTGTGTTTTTTTTTTTAAAATAGCTTCAAAATTAAAATCCATTTGACATTTAATAGAAACTGTGAATCCATATTCTCTGGGCCAGAACCTAGATGGGTAGCTCAAGCTTATTTTACAGGGATATTCTGTTTGTGTTTTAGACAAGAGTAGAAAAACTGGGGATAGTCATGAAGCAGAGACTGACGTTCATGGAGTACGTGCCTGCCGTGTCCCAGCCACTGTCCTTACTGCTCTCCGTGATGTGAGATTTTAGTAGAGATAATGTCTTTTTCCTTTAAACAGTAATGGCGTTGACAGTCAGTCGCTCAGTGTTTGGAAAACGTGAGGCATGTTGGACAGATAGCCTCAACTCTCCACCAGGCTGAGCCGGCCTCAGGTCTGGAGTTTCCTGCTTGAGATCTGAATGATCCCTGAAGCCCTTTTTATCCTGTGCTCGTCCCCTCATCTGGAAGATGGAGACTATGACCTGTCTTGCAGGGATAACAGGAAACACATGCTGTGGAGGCTCATCCTTTCCTTGAGGGGAACCACAGGGACCAGAGGCCATCTTCTGCAGCACAGTTGAGCCTGGTGCTGAGCAGCAGGGGACATGGCCAGCCTGTGCTCAGTGCAGTCAGAACATCTAGGCTGTGTTTTATGAGAGGCAGGCGCCAGCCCGAGAATGTCCCATGTCACGTTCATATTACAGTGTCCCTGGGGGACTGGGTGGAGGTCAACCAACATTACATAACATAGGACTTCCTTCTTGCGTCTGTTAACTCTTAAGCTAACATGTAATTCTCAGAAGTTAAATGCTGCGCTGATAAGGAGGCACCCTTCCAGTGCCTGGACCTGATGGGACCTCATCAGGGTAAAACCTGGATGTGGTGGCCTCCCAGATGTGGACAGCATCTGCACTGAAACCTAAAAGGAAGCTCTGGACAACGTGGCCCACGCTGGAAGTTAATCCAAAACGCGTTTGCATGGATTTGCAAATCCGATAGCCATATTGCTTCTTGGGTAAACCCAGCAAGCTTGAGAGTGGAAAGGGCAGCTGGACTTGACCCTCGGGTGGGGAGCCTGCCTGGAGTGTGCAATCAGGTGCTGGGCCAGTGGCGTGAATGGTCCCGTCCAGTGGACAAGAGGGCAGCCAAGGACACCAGTCACGTTTTTATAGTAGCCATACTTAAGAAAAAATAAAGAAATAGAAGAATTCTATTTTCGTAATACACTTGATTTAACTCAGCCTATTTGAACTTGCATCATCCCAGCTAGAAGTGACATCAACACTATTAGTACCCGCGTTCTTTGTTCCTACTAAGCCTCTGCAGTGCTGTGCGTGCTTGGCACTCCAGCACAGCTCAATTTGGAGATTAGGTTCTTATTGAAAACTTGGTCTGCATCTAGCTCGGGAGGATCTATGCCTAAAAAATAGATTTGCCTCTCCAGGTTGTTCCAAATGCATAAAATTTTTGAGTAACTGAATAAGTACAGGTTTAAAATTTTAAATCTGTTAAAAATAATGAGGAAGAGTGCCCTTCCTCTGGCACACAGGCCACCTCCCAGGTGTTCAGAGGCCCTGGCCGGTGATGAGCTGCAGCTGCAGTGTCGCACAGAGGGGCTTCAGGGCCGGCTGGCAGGGGCCGCAGCTGGCCTTCCTGTGTACTGGCCCCTCGCCAGCATGCTGCCTTGCCTTCACGACAGCCAGAGAGGGCAAGTCCCGAGCCCTGGGCCACTGTCTTAGAGCCGCCCGCCCAGCCCAACCCCCAGGAGTCTGATTCCAGAGCCGCACTCGGCCACCTGGAGCAGCCACCGTCCCCACCCTGCCTGCCCTCTGCGGCTCGGCCTCAGCCTCTCCCTTTCCTTCTGCCTCTTCCTGAGTCCATTCCTCAGTCTCTTCCTCGGTTTCTCTGTATGGCCCTGCCTCCTCCTTCCCCTATCACGCGCTTCTCTCTCTGTCTCTCTCTCCCCTGTTCTCTGCCTCCCTCCTCCTCCCCTCTCCTTTGGGTAGGAGAGGTGGCACTTTTCCACCCAAGAGTCCTCAAAGCGGATCCTCTCACTGCTTGCTTGTCTTCATTCTCAGGAGAAGGGACTTGTCCTTTCTAAGTCCCTGTCTTTTGCTTGTCCCTCTGATGGTCCTTGAGGCGAAGCTGTAACAGGGCTGAGCCACCAGGTGGGGCTCTTGCCCCAGTGAAGGGAGGCTGCGCCCCACTGTGAGTTGAGCATGGGCCTGGCCCTGTGTGGCCAGTACCAGGCCTGGAGCTGCATGTGGCCCTGGCCCTCCGGGTGGGGCAGGGGAACCCTGCTCCTCTGCAGTGCTCTTGACTTTGAGGGAGAGAGGAAGTGTGTTCCTCCCACTGAGGACACTGGGGCCTCCGCCCCCTCCCCACTCTGGGGCTGCAGGGCAGCTCCCCCAGCCTGACTGAGCCCCTGCTCTGAGCGTGGCCAGTGCATTCAGCTGGACCTGTGACTTGGGGAGCAGCTGGGTGAGACCCAGAGTGACCCAAAAAGCTCCACAGGTCCCTCAGTAGCCCCCAAGCACACCCAGGCCAGCGGGACTACCTCTCTTTCCACCTGCTGGAATCACAGTCCCATGAGCTGCCTGTGGACCAGCCCAGCAGGCTTGCCCTGACTCCTGGACCTCAGAAAGAAGCACCTCAACTGCTAGCACTTGAGGAAGTTGGGCAGGCGGCTTGAGAGGACACCCCGGGCTGCAGCCAGGGTGATGCTGCTGGAGACAGTGGGGGCGGCCAGCAGCCCTGGGTATACTGCCCAGGGCCTCCCACCCTCCACCTGCCTCTTTCCCTCTGGTCCCACTTCTTGCCGGTTTTGTCTCCAAAATAAAGTGGACTCTATCTCTCCAGTGTCCCTACCCCCCACTCCAAGGCACTGCCCAGTCTGATCTGGGCTCTTTCAGCAGCCTCCTCCATCCCAGCCCATGCAGGGTCCCCAGCAGCCGAAGGCGCTGTATCCACTGGGCTTTCCAGGGCATTGAGGAGGCAGTGGGCCTCCTAGATGGGCTCCCATATGGCCCTGCTTCTCCCTCCTCTGCCCAGGACCTCAGCTATAGTGCCCTGTGGTCCCCAAGCTGGCTCCCTCTTGGCCCGATTGCAGCGGGGCCCCACCCTGTTCCTCGTCCTTTGTACTGTGTTTGCTCGCCCACTGTGACCGTTTGAGACTGTGTTCATGCTTCTCCCTGGGCCCCGCCTCCTGGCAGATCTGGGCTCCTGAGGGCAGGCCCTTGCTCACTGTCCCGGGGCGGGGATTCTGGCAGATCCTGTGCAGCTGTCCCAATGCCAGGAGGAGGCGATGGCGCCTGGGTGTCAAAGCCACCCTGTGGACAGCAGGGCTGTTGCTGAGCTTGGTGGTGGCCACGCGGTGTGCACACAGACGCAGCTTAACTGCTTGCTTTTCAAAGGAGCGGATGGCAGCAGGCATTTTGCCCCTGGCCCCTGTGGGGTCTGGTCACCATGCCTGACCAGCTCTGTTTGAAGTTGCATTCTGATCACAGGCGCCTGTGCTAGATGAGGCCAGGACCCCGGAGGGGACCTCACTGGTACTTAGACTGTCAGCAGAAATGGGGAGCTCTTCCTTCCTCAGCCCACCCCCTCCCTATTCCTCCTCCCCTTCCTCATCCTCCCAGTGGGTACCCTGCCCTCCTCCCCTCTCCTCCTTGGGAGCCAAGCCCCTCCTCAGAGCTGGGCTGGAAGAGCCGCCCCTCTTACCTCTACAGAGGCAGTTGCTGTCCTCATTTCCCCCCTACCAGCCCACCTGAGGGCGTCACGCTCAGCCTGTGGGCAGGTTCTCTGGAAGTCTGAGGCAGAGGGCGGCCAGACAGTGTGAGCAGACAGGTGAAGTAAGCTCATGACCATTAGGAGGCTCACAGAACGTTAGGGTGGCCGTCGAGCCATGATACCCTGTGAGTGTGACCTGGGAGCACAGCTGGTGGCTATGTCAGGGAGAGTGAGAGTTCCTTGTGCCGTCCATCCATCGGGGGCTTTGTAGACATTGCTGTGAGCAAGACTGGTGGCCAGCAGCAGGATAGGGGCTGCGGGTGGCTCTGTGCTGGCCTGTGGGCTGTGACCACCTCCCTTGGCCTTACAGCAGGGAGACGCCCCTCAGGAACCTCCCCGGGCAGGGTGGCCACCACCACTTGGCCCAGCCCCTCTGCCTCTGTTCTTTCCCCTGCCACTCCCCAGGACTCCCACTGCAGGCCTCCCTCCCCCTGCTTCGACCCTGCCACCTCCTCACCCTCTCCTCTTCCCTCCCCACCTGTCCCCTTCCTGCCTGAGCACTCTGGAGCAGCACCAGGGATATCACGGCTGGCACATCTGGAACGGGAGCGCATGACAAGCACAGAGGCAGAACTGTCCTGTTTAGTGTACCCTCTGGCCCCTGGTTCCACCACTGAGCGGCAGAGGTTGGAGGGTGTTCCAGCTTCGTTTGATTTTAGTGCCTCTGGGGCCAGTGCTCACTGGCACGACTCTGGCCGAACTGGTGTGACCATGTGTGGGACTTCCAGGGACTGCCCATGCATTGGGTTCAGCAATGCAAACAGCTGTCCTGGGGCTGCCCTGGAGCCTGCTAGAGATGGAGCGGGAGAGGCGCGTACACACCACACCCTGCAGATGCCCACATCTGCCTCCAGCACATGGTCACACAGGTGCAGGGCCCCGCAGTGGCTGGTTGTCGTTACTAGGTTCTGGCTGGACACTCTCCCCGCACAAGGCCTGTGGTCTCGGTTAGAGAAGTGCTAAGAAGCTTGGCTACACCAAGGCGGACAGTGAGTGAAGCAGACTAGTCCTCTCCCCAGGGCTCCTTTCCTGCCTCCTTGCCTCCTCTAAGCAGCCAGGATCCTGCACATCCATCACTCCTGCTACTGAACCGTCCAGGCACCAGGGCTGTGTGATGCCCTGTCGGATACAAGCTCAGCATTCTCAAATGAAGGGCCTGAGCCCGGAAGTTTCCGGCTCAGTGTGAGCAGGCAGGGCCCACTGCAGCCTCCCCAGTGGTCAGGCATGGGGTACGCAGTGGGAGAGCCACAGGGACGACCTGGTGGGTCCAGAGCCTCCCACTTCTCAGACTCCACCTTGCAGTTGGGGCCAGAGAGACAGTGCATGCAGGGGCGGGCTGGCTTCTCCGACTCAGCCACCTACAGGGACCCTAGCAGCTGTTTTGATGTAACCATGGTATGGGGGTCACCAAACATCAGCTGTCCCCAACCTGCCCATTACTGCTGCCCCCTGAGAGAAGACTGGGAGGCTTATGCTGAATCATCCAGGGGATGGCCACATGGAGTCCTTGTGGGAACGGCCCAGGCACTCTGACAGTTGGGAATCAGATGTGTTCTCTCCACTCCTGGTTGCTGTTAATGGTGGCTATTTGGTCAGTGCCATAAACGTGACCAAGAGGATGGTGTTAGGTACCGGAAAAGTGGTTCAGGCAAAAACATGTCCTTCTCCTAGAGAGCCAATTCTTGGAGTCTCATCACATGCAGTTTCCAAAAATAAAGCTATTTTTATGGCCAAATAATTTTTGGGAAATAAGATAGGTCATCTGCTGCCTGGGTGACCTGCTCAGGATGGCTGGGGGTGGCTCTCAGCACAAGTGTTCAGGACCACCCCCCCACCTGCCCAGTCAGAACATGGGGGCTGGGTTGGGGGGTGCACAGAGCTTAGAAACCCAGGCCACTGACTAAGCCTCTGATTACTCTGTGTGAAACCGTCCTGTTTGTCCTCCCCGGATCCTGGCGAAGGCTGGGGGACAGGGTTTGGTGAGGAATTTACCCACTAGCAGCCGAGGACTGCTCAGGAAGGTCAGGTCCCAATTGGGTGGTTATTTCTGCATGGTTTCCAACCTGGCACTTGTGTTACCTGAGCCAGGGTTTGCACACCAGGGCTCCTTGTGGCCCACACTTGGCTTTTATTGGGTCTGGTGTGTCTTTTAATTTGAATTACTTGCTGAATTTGACATGGGGTACTTTTCATAAATATCCAGAATTTAGACTTTTCTTGGCAAAAAGCCAGGGTAACCGGCCAGAAGCCAGGCCCATGTCCACTCAGCAGGTGGGCCTCTTCACCTGTGTTCTTGGGGCCAGTTGGGTTCCCAGTGCTGATCTGGAACAGTGTCCACAGCTTTCTCTCTTCAGAGCTAGAATTTCCATGTTCAGTTTTGATTGTAGTTGTTCCAGTTTGTGCATCTTGACTGCTTATAGCTGATTTTTATAAGTGAATTTCAGGCGTGGTCATTATACAGCCTCTGGTCTCAGTAAGCACCTGTCAGTCAGTGAATCGGCTCTGGGGCGAGCTCCACACTGGAGCTTTGGTGACCCACAGGAGTCAACCTCTCCGTGCAGGTTTTCTGCTCCTATGAAGTGCCTTGGTCTATTCCATGAGGCATTCTGCATTAGATGGGCAGCCAGCCTGATGTCTCATGTCAGCCTAGTCTGTCTCTGAGTGTCCCAGCCTGGCCTTCACAGTGTGGCCTCCTCCTCCAGTGGGGAGACTGGCCAATCGGGGCAGCCTGAATGCACCAGAGGTAAGGGGCACAGTGTCCCCAGTGTCTTCTTAGAACCAGGCAGCATTTCCCAGAGGCAGGTGGGGACCTCTTAGCTCAGTGCCTGAATACGCTGCGTCCACCTTGGGCAGACTGGACAGGATCACTGTAGGCTGATGGCTGCAGCTGCCTGCTCTGCTCTCTCAGCTCCTGGGGCCGGCCTGGGCTCGCTGCTCAGGATGTCTTATCTCACAAAGCCGTCCCCAGGCTGCCTCCAGCCTGAGCCTCTGGCTAAGGTGGATTTGGTTTCTGATTGCAGGGCTGAGTTGGCCAGTCCCTTGCTGGCGGCTGGGTGGGGACTGCTCTCAGCTCTGAGAAGGGCTCAGGAAGCCTCTCCCCAGCCAGTGGAGGCAGGGCCCTTCCTGCTCAGCCCAGCCCTGGCAAGGATGTTGCAGCCCCGACCTCGGCCAGCATCTCTTGGTTGGAAGCACATCTCAGGCCCCACCATGTTCCAGTCACGGGGTGGGTCGTTTGGAGTCACCTGTGTCGTGTAGACCACAACAGCACAGTTGGGAGTTGGGGGTCAGGGCTTCTCACCAGACCACATCACAGAGAGGCAGCATCTAACAGAACCTTGTTATTTTCCTCTAAGAAGAAGGAGGGCTGATTGATTCTTGTGTAGCCAAGAACTGCACAGCCTGGTGACTTAGGTCCACCACACCTCATCATCTCACAGCCACACGATGAGCCGTCTGGGCTGGACTCCACGGGTGGCTCTTGGCTGGTCTGGCCATGGCCACTCACCCAGGGACAGTCCCGAGCAACTGCCTGGGGCTGAATGGTCTAGGATGGCACCCCAACACCTTCCTTGGTCTTTGGTGTTGGCCGTGGCCAGTATCTGTCCGTGGGGTGCTCACCCTCATGGTGGTCCCCAGGGCACCCCGAGGGTTGGGGTGGAGGCTGGATGCTTTCCCAAAGCTTTTCTTGGAGCTGGATGCATTGCTCCTGGCACTGTGGGTGGGCAGAGGTCCCCCACTCTCCTGTCTTCATGGGGAGGAGAAGCAGACCCTCAGTGGACACAAGGGACAGTCTGAGTCCAGGGAGTCTCTCACTGTCCACCGGCTGGGTCTGGAGGGCCTCCTGCTGTCAGGGTGACACCTTTGGAATGGTTAACCCATCCTGGAGTAGGCAGGGCCACCCACGCTCAGCCGGCCTCCCCTGTCCCCGACCTCTCCCCTGCCTTCCCTCCTCCTCCAGGGCTTTATGGGGCAAATCCAGGATCTCTCCTGCTCTGGTAAAGTCATCTTTCCAGGCTTGCTTGCTAAAAAAAAAAAAAAAAAAAAAAAAAAAAAAGTATTTTATTGCAACTTTACCCTGGAAACTGTTGTTCGGATGCTGTTGTAAAGTGGCCTCACATTCTGCAGCCATGATAAGCAGGGGGTGGGTTTCAGCCCAAGATAAATCAAAGCTACGAGCTGCATCATAAGTGGTGTTCCAGCCACGGCAAAAGCCCCGTCCACTGCCTCGGACCACCGGGTGGGAAGGACTCTGTTGTGTGTTTTATTGTGAGGAGAATAAATTTACCATAAAGCGTCGACATCATATACAAGAATATGATTCTGCTCTCGTCTATACTCCTGTTTATTTGCTAGCTATCAGAGGCCTTCGATGTTTAATTAACAATAATTTTGAGACTACGTGGACATTTATTTTAGAAGCAAAGCATTGAAGGCTCATCTCAGTCACTGTGGCCTCAGGGGGTGAGGAGAGTGACTCGTTTAGTCTTCTTAGAGCCCTGGCCGGAGACTCTGCTGTCCCCTCATCTGTAGGTGGGTACTGAGATGTGGAGGTGGCATATGGCATGTGGCATGTTGTGTCTACTGGCTCGAGAGCTGTGCTGGTGATTTACATGCAAGTGTAATAAATAACAAGCCTTCCCCTTCTCTGCGGGGATCCTCTTTAACACCAGAGTAACCCTGACTGCGAGTCCTGAGGGCTTTGACGGGAAGGCTGGGACACAGGAGCCCTCTCGTCCCCACATAGGCCTGTGAGCTGCACGAGTGACAAGCCTGAGCATATGTGTGGCCTAAACCAAAGCAGACCTGGCCCCGCAGGATCCCCGGGTTCTGCCTCTCCCTGCCTTCCTCATGCAGGCAGTGTGGCCCATCCTGTGTCCTGTGCCTCTTCACAGATGAGCCACAGGGTGGGACTCAGAGAGGTGAACCAGCATGCCCAAGCCACATAGCAGGGAGAAGCTGTGCAGAATTTGAACCCAGATCTGGCCTTGAACATTAGAGCTCCCTTGCACCAGGTGCCACTGACCCTTGGTGGGAAGACACTGTCTGAGCCCAGGGGAACCCCCCAGGGCCTGGGACAAAAGCAGGGCAGCAGCCTGGAAGTTCTGTGTCCAGTGTGTGCAGCTCGGAGCCTGGGAAGGCCACATTTGTATGGCAGGCTGAGCTCAGGTGGGCATCACGGCTCCTGAGACCTCAGGGAGAGCAGCAGGTTTCGCTGGTTTGGGGAAGAAAGGGACGAAGCGTAGCCCATGCTTCAGCATTTCCCGGGACTCTCACCTTGGCACGGATATGTGCATAGGTGTATGTAGACGTGTGTCTCTGCACGTGTTGCACACATGTGTGTAATATGTATGCACATGCATGTGTGCAGACATTTTATACAGATAGGTGTGTACACATTTCTTCCTTTTTTGGGGGGGACTAGGGATTGAACTCAGGAGTGCTTAATCACTGAGCCACATGCCCAGCACTTTTGATGTTTTATTTTCAGACGGAGTCTCACTGAGTTGTTCAGGACCTCACAAAGTTGCTGAGGCTGGCGTTGAACTTGCAATCCTCCTGCCTCAGCCTCCCAGTCACTGGGATGACAGATGTGTGCCTCTGTGCCCAGCATACATTTTTTTCCCTTAATCCAAATGCTTGGTGTTAACTCCTGTCCTTCCTGAAGGTCATTTTCTGCAGGGCGGGTGGCAGGCAGGAGGGAGAACTGGAGCGAAAGCAGCGTGGGCACCTTCGTGAAACCCCCTCACCATGGCTCCTGCCCTTCTCCCCCCTTCCTTTTCTGCAGGAGTTTGTGCAGCTGGCGAAGAGACTCATCCGTGATCCTGCGCTGGAGAGAGAGATCGTGGCCCAGGGGCGGGCGCATGTGCAGAGGCACCACTCCTGGCAGGCGGAGAGGGAGACCTACCAGCACCTGGTGGGGAAACTGCAGGGGCCCCTGGAGGCCTGAGGGCCCGCGCCCGCCGTGCCCGCCATGCCCACCATACCTGCCACACACCTTTGTCCACACCTCAATCCGTGCCTCTGGCAGGCACCCAGTAGGCCAGGCCAGGGCCCATTGGCCCTCTCATGGACTTGCAGGGTCCCCAGTGACCCTTCGCCCAGGTGTGTCCACCTGGGTCAGCCGCTAGAGGTGCATAGTGACTACCTCAGTGGCCAGGCGGGGATTTCAGAAACTTGTCAAGAGAATTTGGTCAGCAGCTTTGGGACTTTCTCATGGATGGCAGAGGCTTCCTCTGAAGTGCTCACCGTACAGACCCCAGCCCCTCCTCTGAGTGACCTGTGCTCATCCCAGCCCTCACAGGCCCGTGGGGCCAGGCCTCAGCCACCCGCGGGTGAGCCCTGGAGAGCACGGCCAGAGCTCACAGCCTGAACTTTTCACCCTTCAGAAATGGTGCAGGGGAAGGCAGACTGTGTTGCTAGAAGAGGCCCCGCTGCCCTCCAGGCCCTGCCCACCTTTGCTGCTGCCCACACATGGCCTGGAAAATATTTGGGTGGCCCTGAATTGGAGGCCTCTGTCCCTGGGTCCAGTTGGGGCCCTTTGCCTCCCAGCATCAGGGAGCTGAGGCTGAGTGTCAGATGGGGTCAGGAACCTCCAGCCCACGGCAGGACCGGGACTGTAGGACAGCACAAGTGCACAGCAGGACAAGTCCAGTGGTCATCGTAATGGTGGCCTCCCTGGGTTGGCATAGCCTCTCTTGAAATAGTCTCCACTGACCTTCAGCTGCTGGGAAGACCAGACTGGGAAGGCTTCCGCTAAGCACTGACATCATGGCCACCAAGTGGACATCCCTTACCATCAGCTGGGGGTGAACTGACCTGTTGCCCCTCAAGAGTCAGAAGCTGGCAGCGTGAGGAGAAGAGGACAGAGGATAGTGGCCGGGGTGCCCTCATGGAAAGTGCTGGTGAGGAGCCTGCCTGGGCTCTGGACAGAGGCAGAGAGGGGAGGGACCAACCCTGCACTTCCCCAAGTTCAAGGGCACATCCCGGACGTCTTGCTGCTCACCACCGTGTTCTTGAGGACAGAAGAGCCAGCATCTTGTTTTCAGAAGGAGCAGCCTCCAGTCAGCGCCATCCCAATGTCCTGGGGTGGGCACCAGCCCGCTCTGATTCCACACAGTACCATTTGGCCTTTCACCCTGCACCTGGGTCATGGAAGAGCCGCTCTCCAGGGAGGCGGTGGGTGGAGAGAACAGGGCTCTTGCTCCTCGGGTTCTGCATCAGCAGCTGGCCAAGCATCGCCCATTTCCCCTGGGCCCACACGGGTGCCAGGACACGCTTCCACGCCTGGACACAGGGAGAGGGAGGGAGACTGGGCCTGAGCCCTGTGTCTGGAGGGAGCAGTGCCACCCTAGGGGAAGGGACTGTTGGGGCAGGTCACTCAGCCACCGCCCACACTGCTGCTATTTACCCAGTGCTGTTGGTCCTGAAGCGCAACTGTCCCCTCCCTGAGTGACCTCGAGGGGGCCTGGCCTCCACCAGCCATCACCCCGGAGCTACGTCTTGCCCAGTGCATGGTGAGGAGGGGCAGGTTTTAAGTTAATAAAGTGTGTCACCATCTGCAGTACAAAAACAGCCACCGTTTATTCTTCCTGTGAGCACCTTTGGCAGGAACAGGTCCCCCCACCCCACCAATCCTCACCCTAACAGGAAGGACTGTCACCCCGACATCTAATCTAGAGGAGATGGAAATGCAGCCAGGTGTTTGCACCACCGCGTGTCCATCAGCCTTCCTCCACTGTAATCAGTGCCGAGAGGAAAACTTTTTATAAAGAGAAAAATGCTTGTTTCAGTCACAGTTTTGGAGGTCCCGGTCCAAGGTGTGTGTGGAAGACCACTCTCCCTTGCACAGTTTGGGTACAATTTTGAGCACATCTGAATTCTCAGCAGGTATTTTGGCTTCAAGTGGTCATACCTCTGTGTGGGTTCTGTAGTAATACTAGCACAGCTATGTAACCTTTTCCCATGGAAGGTTCTTGATGGCTAAACTGCCTCCCCTGCCATGTATCTGCAGCTCCCTACAAGGCAGGGACAGCGTCTTGCTTTGCCCTGAGGCCCTGGGCTGCCTAATGTGTAATACATAGAATCCTATAGGCTCCCAGGTCTGAAGGCTGCAAGTCCAAGGAGCTGCCACTGTCACTTGTGGTGGAAGGGCACAGCAGGGAGGGTGGGGGAGAGGGAGCTGAACTCGGCCTTTTGGGGGCTTACTTCTGATAATGACCCCACTCCCTCAATGGGGGCATTAGCCATTTCATGAGGGGTGGCCCCATGACCAAGTATCTCTGGTTAGGCGCCCACCTGAGCCTACTGCATCCAGACAACTCAGGACCTGTGTGGCGAGCTGGCTCTCACCCGGGTTTCCAGGACCCCCTCCCTCCTTCCTGGTGGAAGGGCACAGCAGGGCACACTTCACCTCTTTGATCCTGATATTCTTTTAGAGTGTCAGGGGGCTGATGGGGGAGGACCACACAGGAGGACATTCCCACCCCAAAACTAGCCCTTACCAGAAGGCCCACTCAAATGGCAGTGCCCTGCCTTGGCTTCATGGAATCTGGGTGGTCAGCGGCCCCCTGGACCAAGCACCTCAGGTTCCCAGGGCAGGCCGGGCTGAGGCTCCCCAGAGGTCCAGTGTGCATTCCCTGTGGCAACTGCAGGATCATGTAACTAGGAAGCAGAACTTCATGCAAAACAGGGATGTTCTAAGAAAAGCCCAGACTGGCCAGAGTAATAAAGTAGGTGAAATCTGTCCATGTTTAACCAGATGTAAAGGATTTCCCGTGGCCCAGCCAAGAAGAAAGGAGCGACACACCGGGGCCTGTGGTGTCCCCGAACCTCGCTCTCCTTTGGGGTCTGGTCTCCTGCCCCGCATTCTCCCAGCGGCTCACCTCCTTCACTCCACCCAGCCTCACGCTGCCCGAGCCTTGCAGGCCTGCCGTTCCAGTGCCAGTAGCCGTCATCCTCCACTGTGTTAGGGTCAGCAAATCCGGTGTCCTCGGCAACATTTGTGATTTCAGTTTCCAGAGCACTTACGCCATGTTGCGTTTTAACATTGAAAGCATCATAAGGACCAACTCAGCCTTGGTAGGGAGTGGGAGGGCTCAGGTAGGATTGCAGTTGGTCATGGCAGACACGACATTACAAAATAGGCAGAGACTTAGCAAGAGACAAGGGCATCTTCTCTTGACTAGAGAGATTCACTGAGCGGGTGCGGTCTTCCTGGGATTAGAGACCCACCCTGCTTCTATTCTCTTCTTCCTGCATCCTCAATAGGTGGCCATCCCTATCTCATAGTGTAACGTGGCTGCCTAAGCTCCATCATGATGCCTGAATTCCAGGCAGGAACATAGGAAGCAGGGACCCAAACACCTCTCCTCCCTTTTGGGACAGTTTCCACTTTCATTTAATTGCCTGGCCCCACCCTGCAGCAGGGAGTCTTGGGTTCTGCTGGGAATTAGGGATCTATAACTGGGAAAGAAGGGGAGGGTGTGGACTTCGTGGGTAGCTGTTAGTGTAGCAGCCATGGAGATAAATGAGTGAGATTCCCGCAGCAGGTGCAGGAACCCTGGTTTGCATTAATCACAGAACACCTTTCAATGCCGAGAAGGGTTTCCATGGGGCTATCATTTGGCCTTTAAGGCCACACGACGCAGCTTGCATTTTCTTCCCAGGATGCTCATTTGTAACCCGAGTTCTCTGCCAGCTGCAGGTATCGATTAGTACCTCAGACTTTGCAGTTTCTAAATTAAAAACCCAGTGTCAAGAGTATGTCACCTTAAATGTCCTTTGTGTCAGGCGGAGCACAGTGCTGGGCGGCACAGTGAAATCAAAGCTCTTGACCGTGGGTAGAATTCTGTTCCCTCTGAGTGCTCCTGAGGCATCCTGAAAGAGGAAGCCCACTGTTGTCTGAGTGGGTGGGTCTGGCCACATCAGAGTCTGTTCCAAAGGGATTCACGAGTCAGAAGTCCACTAGCAGAAATCACTAATTTACATTAAAAAGGGACGCCCTGGAGTTCCATCATGCCCAGAGTTTAGGTTCTAAATAGTATGTAAAGCTAAAACCTTGCAAGTCACAATTGTCCCTTCACTGCCCCTGGGCCTGGCATGTCTGATTGGACTCATGTAGCCCTGCAAAAATTCTGTCACCCCACACTTGAGAGTGCTGGAGCCCCTGAGCTCTGGTGGAGAAAGATGCCCCAGGGCTTGGCCTTTCGAGCTGCTCTGTCCTGGGTTACAGAGTCCCTGCCTCCTGGGGGTGTGCTCCCTTCCATGTCCTCACAGACACTCCTAAGGTCATTAGATGGGCACATGTGGCAGGGCTGGGCCACACACCAGCTGTGGGGCTACAGATACATCAGTGAAGAAACCAGCTGCCCACCTGGCAGGGCCACCTCCCAGGTCACAGCACGGTAAGACGATGCTCCACAATGGTGTTCAGTCAGAGGGCAGGGGACCTCTGTCTAAGAGCTGGGGTCAAGGGTCGGGAGAGCAGAGCACCATTTCTCAGAATGCAGACTCCGTCCAAGATACTCCGTCCAAGTCCCAGAAGGGACTCTGCGGGCTCCCAAGAGCTTCTAGCCACATGAACACAAGGGCAGGGGCTGCTGAAGGGAATGTCCTCATTCATGCCCATGGCCACAATCTGCCTTAGATTATTTTACAGTCCACCTGTCCTTCCAGACCCATAAATAGTCCCTGAGAGTCCAGCAGGAGGGAAATGTCTTTCCACAAAATCACGCAGCTCTGCCCGATGGCACAGGCTTTCTCCTTAGCGGAGAAAAAAGAGCAGCCCCTTCCCGGGGAGAGGCCCTGAAGTCACCCCCAGCACGGCAGAGCGCTTCGCGAAGACAGAAGACCCCCCTGGGCATCAGTGTTCTCAATGAAGCATCTGCGTTAGGAGGGGTTGAGTGTTTCTCCAAGTCAGAAGGTTCACAGTTGGACGTTTGCTAGAGTCTAGAGAGGGAGGCCCCGGGTGGTAGACTAGCATTCTCCTCAGAATTTGGTGCAAATACCTCGATTTTAGAGCTGTCTGGAAACAACAGCTTACAAATCTAAAGCTCTGCAGGATCTGGGGTGGCTCAGAGGGCTTCCTGCCTTCTGTTTCCCCAGCCCGCCTCCCCCAGCGTCTAGTGAGTTTTAAGGCCATGGTCAGAAGCATGTGAACAGCCTTCATGGACGGAACAACTTACAGGGCCGCGTGTGTGTCTTGTCTGGCACTTTATTGAACAGGGCCGTCGCTCCAGTTCTGTCCAAAGTAAATGTGAACTGAACACCTACTGGGTGGCAGGTGCCGTGTGCAGAGTTGGCAGCACTAAATGTTACCCACACCCTGGAAAACACTGGAGGCTCTGAAATGCTCCCATCCTTCTGCAAAGGCTGGCTCCAAGGACCCCCTCCCTGGACAGCTTGGCTGAGCTCAGACTCCCCTGCCCACGACTGCCTGTGGCAAGGGCTGACCCACCCTCCTTCGCCTCATCAGAGATGAGCTGAACTGCTGTCCCCAGGGCTCAGTCAGACCAAAACACACGTCAACCTCACTGTCCAGGCTGCTCTGTGCCCCAGAGCTCTGCCTGCCTGAGCCACAGGCACCCTGTGGTGTCCACAGTTGGAGCCACGCTCCTCAGGAAGTGCCCTGGGCCATGCAGCTGTCCTGGCCTCACGTGCATGCCCACTCTCAGGTAAAGCCTGCCTGGTTTGGCCTCGGGCAGACTGCAGGTCCCGTGGCCAGAGCACTCTAGATGGCCTCTCCTTGGACCCATCTCTCCTTGCGGAGCCTGGATTTGGTTTTTGTTCGAGAGCTGGGATACCTTGATTGGTCAAGGACTCCACGGGTGCCCAAGTAGCTTTGGAGAAGTTCTGAGGTGCCGGTGGGTCGGCACTGGAGCAGGAGGCACAGGGGGCTGGAGGGTGGCAGCTGGGTGGTGACTGGTCTCTGTCTCTCTTCCCTCTCACACAGGGGTTAGACAGACACTCCAGCAAGTCACAGGGCCATCGGTCTTAACATCTGCATTTTTTTTTTTTTTTTGAGTAAGTTGCATGGCCCAGAGGTCACTGTTTGATGGAAGTAGCATAAGAGGGATTTTAAGTGTTAAATACAATAAGACCATTTGTTTCAGACCGTTTTTAGTACCCTGGAAATGACCACTTTTTGGATAACCTCATCAATGCAAAATCTGTCCACTGGGCGATGTTAAGCAACCTCCCACGGGTTAGGTGCTGGTTTTCTCTGCAGGCAACGCAAGAGACACATGCAGATAATTCACTGTGAAAATCCAATCTTCCTGAGCCTGTTGCTTTGGAGGGTGGAGGTGGGTGTTGCTGTGACCATGTTGAGATGACAAAGATTCCAATGCCTGGCCTTGGGTTTTGGAGGAGGCTTTTGAATGTCAGGAGAGAGAACAACAACCGACCCTGAAAACCAAAATCCTGCACGTTGCAGAGCAGGGTTGTGGGGAGCAGAAGGTCTAGTGGCAAGGTCTGGTGGCGTCTGCGGTCCCCAGGGCTGGCATCTGTGCTCGCACACTGCAAAGGAAACCAAGGGGAGTCGGGTTAGCTGGGCCCTCAGTGCCGCCCAGGCTTGGGGGGGCAGGCGGGATGCCTGGAGCCCCGTGCTCCTTGCTGCCCTGCTGGGACAGTGACTAGAGGAGGTCTGGGGACCGAGGGCACAGCGTCTTCCCCCCGGAGCTTTGGGAGGATGGGCCCAGCAACATTGCTGCAGAACGGGGAGGGGTGGTGAGCATCCAGTCTGCTCCCAAGTACAAGTATGCTGGATCGGGAGTTTATTGGAGACATCATGAGGCAGAGACCAGGGACAATTGCCATGCAATGGCAGTTTGTGACTCCCAGTTCCCAAGGGGAGGGAGCAAGCAGGCCCCACAGGGCCCCACGGGGAGGAGAGGCAGGCATCAGGCTCTATGTGGCTTCTAGGGAAGGAGTGGGCAAGGCAGGACCAGCAGGCTTAGGATTGACAGGTCTGGACGACTCTAACCAGCACTGAGCACAGGGGCTGTCCCTGGCTGTGCAGCCCCTGGGCCTTGGGTATAGAGTGGCCCTGGCAGTATTATGTTATCTGAAGCTCTGTCCTTGTCCCCAGTGCCAATCCAGTGATGAGGACCCGATCTTAAGGAAAAAGAAAAAGAAGGTTTATTGCTTTGCTCACAACGGAGAAGCACTGGGGACTCCTGTGCCAGAGCTGTGATTCTGCCCCTCAGCAGGAACAGGGGGCTTTTAAAGAGGCGATTCAGAGGCCGTATTCCACGGGCTCTCTGTCAGAGTTGCCATTCACTTGTTAATTTGAGAGACAGTCATTTCTGAGATCTTCTGGTGCCATCCCCAAGTCTGGATGATTTCATTCCTGTGGTGGGTGTGTGCTCAGGGACAGATACACCTGCCTGAAACAGGGAAGAAAGGTGACCCCTTTCCCTGAGATTAGAGAGGGAGAGAGACTAGGGAGAAGCCTGGAGAGAGGAAGAGGAGGAAGCATGTTCTTTCAAAAATAAATTGCAGAGGTGGAGCAGCAAGGGCCACATTCAAAGCAGAAAGTTGACATTATTATAGTTAGGGCAGGTGTGCAGTGGCCTGGGGGTGAACGGGCAGGTGTGCAGTGGCCTGGGGGTGATCGGGCAGGTGTACAATGGCCTGGGGGTGATGGGGGCAGGTGCTAGGTGGCCTACAGGTGATAGGGACAGGTGCTAGTGGCCTGCAGGTGATGGGGCAGGCATGTGGGTGCCTGGGGTGATTTGCAGCAGGTGTGCGGTGTTCTGGGGCTGTGAGGGCAGGTGTGGGAGGCCCTCCCTGCTGGGCAGGGAACTGTGGCCTGGGCGTTGTCTTGGTGAGTGGCATCTCTTGAGTCCAGGGAGGCGGGAGGTGGAGGGGAGGGGACCCAGGCACACTGCTGGCCTGTGCAGAGCCAGGAGTGTGTGAAACATGCTTGGAGAGAAGCTGTCACGGCCCCAAGTTCACTGAGGCAGAAACATGGGTGACACAGTGTCGGGGCCCTGGGGGGGAAGTCCAGCCTGCCGTGAGGGCTGCTGATGGCCACGAGGGGAGCCCTGTGCCCAGAGATGGCACTGTCCTGCTCTGCATCACACAGGAGGAAGGAAGGCAGGGAGAGGCCAGGAAACTGCAGGGATGCAGTGTCTTCTGGGGACTCTCCAGCAGAATGAGGCTGGGTGCAGTTCCCGCCCACCTAGTGCCATGGCCTCTGCGAGGGCTGCTCGGATCCTGCCTGGAGGGAGGACATGTCTGTCTTCTACCCCCTGAGGAGGAAGGAGGGTGGGCAGCCCTATCGCTGGCCCCCGGGTGGAGGTCAGAGGCTCAAGTCCAGGTCCTGCTCGCCCACTGGCCCCCTCACTGGGATTCCCACCCCACCGCCTGCACTACAGTCCTGGGAGCACAGATGCATCTGTTGGGGACGGTGTCTGCAGCCCTTCTGGCCCATAGCCACTCTTGTCTAATAATTTTCCCCAACCCACAGGGGTGCCACAGTGTAATGTCACAGATAGAATTTCAAAATGCCAAAAAACATAATCCCACAAATGATTAACAAGGCAACCGGCAGGGAAACCAAGCTGGTTTAAGAGAGGGAGAGGAGCCACTGATCTCTGATTGGGGCAGCAGCTTTAGGAGATGACCACACAAGGGTGGGGTGGGGGTGTGTCCCGGCCACAGTCACGTGGCTGCCGCCGGCAGTGAGTCCTGGGCCTCAGAGAGACAAAGTGTCATGAGATCTACCTGCAGAATTTGAAAGCCTTTTAGCCATGATGGAAAACAAATAGGTGTATCCAGATACGAGAGGACAGACACAGCCCATGCTCAGGACCTTGCTCTTGCCACATCTGTTGGTCCAGCTGAACAGCTGACCCAAGACAGCAATCAGAGCCTTTCCCTGACAACTGGGAGCTGGGCAGAGAGAGAAAATGTAATAAATGTGCAGAAAGGAGAACAATGAGAGAGACTCAGAGATGGGACGGGGAGAGAGAGGGAGAGAGGGACAGAGAGGAAGGGAGAGAGGGAAAGAAAGGGAGAAACCACAGAAACCACAGTCCAGCAAGCCCCATGTGTTCTCTCAAGGGAGTCCCTGGGGCAGACGCAGTTCACAGAAGCAGAGGATGGAAGCCCTCTGATCCCTGCTCCTGGCTGCTCCCTGTGTCTGTCTCCTCCACTCCATCTTGGGAGGACACTCCTCCTGCTGCAGAACCACCCAGGGGGACCTCACTTCCAGATCCCCACCTTCCTTACCTCTGTAAAGACACCAGGTCCAAACCACCCACGCTTAGGTCTTGGGTGCCCACCCTTTGGGGGCCACGATTCAACCCTTGACCAGCACATACACTTCCGAGCCAGGTCAAGACCTTTCGTTTGCATGCCAACTAGACACAGAGGTCGAGAGGCTAATGCCCAGCTCCCCTGCAGCTCTTGGGGCACAGGAACCACCTGCTCTTTGGAGGTGGATGGGCTGTGGAGCCCATGAGTCAAGTTGTTGTGGGGGTGCAGGCTTGAGGGCAGGGAGGGGTGCTCACGTTGAATCCTGAGGGACAGAGCCACAGCACTTGCTTTCTGCTGTATGGAATTAGAGGGCAGGGCCCTCTGAAGACACAGGACCCAGGAAGGACGCGAGCACTCGGGAGTCACCTTGTATTTATGTGCAGTCGGGATGGGTCAACCTGCAATTTGGGGTGGTGAACTGCAGCCAGAGCACAGCCTCTGTCTAAGGTATCGTACATACGTTGAGCACTGTCCAATGATACAAAGGATAGCTATAAAACACAAAAATAGATGAACATTTAAACTTACACAAAGCTGTGTATTTAGTAAATATAATTTATATAGCACAGGATGACTTGAGTACTCATAAATATTAAAATGATAATATTTACAAAATTATAAAATATGCTTATAAATGTATATTATAAATAATGAATACAAATAATAAAAAATTAAATATACATATGGATAACCCAATACATGCATCCTCAAAAAGCCTTAAAAATTTAAGACCTTTAATGTGACCATTTCATTTCTAGGAATTTACCCTCAGGACGTAATCAGGGGTAATTTAAAAGATTTATGTTGAAAACAAATGCATCACAGAATTAGTTGTAAAGCCAAAGATTTCAAATAACACAAATATTTGGAAATAACAGATTAGTTAATCAAGTAATGCATAGTTATGAAGTGGAATTGCCAGCAGTCCTCCAAAGCTCTTTAGCCAGGTCAAGACAGATGCTCTATTGGTCCTGGTGAGATGGCGGCTGCCTGGGCTGGGAGTCAGCTGGCCCCACCCACATAGGAGAGCCACGGGGCTGAGGGTGGTTTTCATTTTCTTACTCATTGTTTCCCAAGTTTTCTGAAATGAGCATTTATTTTCATGGGCCAAACCATGACATATTTAGGTGTAATTAAGGAAACATGGTGACTTCCTCATTGGGGAGTTCGGTCACCCTGGGGGACTATTTCCCAAGTTCCCACCAAGTCGGAGTCCTGGTGAGACTGGGCCTGGAGGTGTCCCGGGGTGCACTCATAGACAGCGTGGCAAAGACAAAGGACGTCACCCCCCTTTTCCTTAGGTGTCCTCTGGAGAAGCCTGGGAGTCGTCACTGGAGCCAAGGTCCGGCTTCCTTCAGGGGCTCCTGGGGCTCCTGCTGAGATGGCTGTGCCTTCTTGGAAGTACCCAGCAGAACATGAGTTGAGCATCAAAACAGGGACACACCCCAAATCTGGCGCCCCAAGATGAAAAGACCAGCACATGACTTCAGCCCCCAGGGCCCTGAGAGGGAGATTCGGAGTAACTTCCGCTCAGATATAGCACAGTGCTTAATGGATCAGTGCAGCCAATGTGGTTCTTGACCCAGTCAAAGTGAGCGGCTCTGAGACTGTCCCTTTACCAGCACGTCACGTCCTTGCAAGACCCTGCCCTGGGAACCCTGGCAGTGGTTGTCTCCCAGGCTCAGTGGATTAGTGGCAGACATCTGGCATGCCAGCATCCACTCCAGGTTGACCTGAATACCTGACCACCAGCCCTGGGGCACCAAAGTAGCCAAGTGTGGACTATTTCTGAGCTCCCAGAGCTCAACCCTCCTTTTAACCTCGGTTACTAGGATTTCAAACTCGGCAGAGGAGGCTGCGCCTCTCCTCCCGGGCAAGGTGGGGGTGAACCACGCTGGAACAAGCAAGCAGCTCTTCCTGTAGAAGTGAGCTTTCCCCCAGCCTGACTGAGAACCGCGTAATCAACCGCTCGGGATCATCGGAAGTGAAAGCATAGTCCGTCTTGGACATTCTGTAAAGAAGGAGTTTCTCAAGGGTTTCTCACAAGTTTCCCAGAGGCTTCCGTGTGGAGATCCACTGTTTATGCCTCAGTGGGAACTGGGGATGTCTCATCAAGTTGTCCGCAGTGATTTCATCGTGCCACGGATTATTTCGTCTTCTCTGTCTTTCCAGTCGCTGGACGTGGGCAGCTCTCTCTGCTGCCCCTGCAGAGGCCGGCGGGTGTCTCGGGCACGTTCCAAACGCATCATCTGCACCTGTGCCCTGCGTTGCTCTGGGTTGGGTCTGTTGCACAGTTCATTCTTTCCCAGTGGCTGGTTGTTACTGTCCCACCCTCCAACTGCTGCCCGTCTGGTCTGGCCAGCTTTGCCGAGACACCTTCCAGGTGGCAGGCTCATTCTAGGCACCAGGGGAACCACCCTCAGTACGGCACGGGCAGGAGCCGCTGGGTGCTCGGGGCAGTGGGGGAGCGCCTGCACCGAGGTGGGAACCCAGGAAGGTGAGGGGAGATGGACAGCGAGGCGCAGAGCTGGCCAGAGGGGAGAGGAAGCGCAGAGCCCTGCGATGGAAGGGGACCTGGGTGTTGGAGGGACAGGTGGGGAAGGTGCATGGGTGGCTTGGGAGCCGGGGGAGGGGGCGTGGAGGTGACTCAGCTTGGATCTCACGGATCTCACGGGGCTCAGGAGACCTGGAGCTCAGGGTTCCCCCCCGAGAGGGAGGGGACACTGCTGCAGAGCAGGAAGTGGGGGAGTGACAGGGTCAGACTTTGCCACTGTGAGGAGAGTGCGTGACAGGATAGCAAGAGCAGGCTCAGGAGGGAGCAGGTGACCACGGTGGCTTGTGCAGGGCAGCATGGAGATGGCATAGAAGTGGACGGATGTGGGGTGTATTAGGAGGTAGGACAGAGGGACGTGCACGTAGGGTAGATGTGGAAGATGGTGGAAGTGAGCCATCGGGGGCTCAGGCTGTGGTTTTGGCTCAAGCAGCTGGGTAGTGGGGGCGTGGTGCCATTGTTAAGCGGGGAAAGATGGTGGTGGAATCAAGATTGCTGGTGGCCAGGGGATGTCCCCTCATCTAGACCCTGGCTTCACTGGGGTGGAAACTGCTCAGACAAAGGCAGTGCAGAGCCGGCTTCCTTGAGGTCAGTCTGACTATGTGGATAAGTTCTGGCCCAGGAGATCAAAGCAGAATCTTTGGAGGAACTTCCAGGAGGGTCTCTTGAAGGACTCTGACTCAGTAAAGGGGGATACTTTTCCCTCTTCTCCTTCTTGTTTCCTGGACTGTTCATGTGATGACTGGAGCCTGAGGGGATATGGGGTGACCTTGAGGCAGCAGGAGCCTGGGTCGCTGATGGCTTTGCGGAGTCTCCACGTCAGCCTGTTCTGTGAGCAGGGTCTGTTGTGTTCACGTGGTTGTTATTTCGGGGTTCTGTCCTATGTGGTCAAACTTACTCTGAAGGAGACAAATAAAATGGTAACAAGAATGCCCGGAGTCTGGGAGGTTAGGATGAGCTCAAGGAACCTTTAGAGTCCCTGTGACGATGTCAAATAAAGATCCAAATGCACATTACAGGGGCGTGCGGTTAATTGCTAAATGAATTATTAATCCTGATGCTGCACAATAGGAAATTAGTCTTCTCTTTCATGTCTACAGGAAAATCACTATTCTCATTAGCTTTGCAAAAACCAAAGTACAAGGACTGTCCTTCAAGAGATGCTCCAAACGAGGCACATTGGTACTACGCTGGCTGGGGACAATTTCCCTTCCCTCTACACAGCGCTGGCCGTGCTGTAGGTGACGTAGGTGACATCTCAGGAGAGTAGGCCAGAGGGGAACCTAAGAGCACTAGGGTGGGGGGGGGGCGTCTTGTAGGGTCTAAGCAAACACACTTCTCTTGGGACACAAGGAGAGACAGCAGTCGGGAGCAAGGCGTGTTTTCAAATGCTCCTGGGTTCAGCAGGGCTCCAGGATTCTATGTGATGTCGGCCCCTTCATGTAAAATAAAGTTTTACCTTGTAATCACCTCCTTGGATCAAGGTGGCTTATCATTTTGATCAGGCTTCAACCAACATCCAGGGGGTCTGAATCGAATCTCAGAGAGGCCCGAGTTGTTACTGAGGTCCTGGGGCAGTGAAACAAGAAGGAACGACTTTCATTTAACTTAAGTGGTCCATCTGGCCCCCACTGTATGCATGCGTGCCAACATATCAGGCTGGCACGGGGGCTCTGCTCCCGGGATTGGGGAAGCCAAGCCACCCCCTGCTGTCCCTGGGTTTGTTTGGCAGTGGAACGTGCAAACCACCAGCTCCTGTGTGTTCTAAAATTGGTTGGAAGTCCCTGGGCCTTGGGGCATGTCCTCCATCCATAAGGTCAATCCTGCTTTTCTTTCGAGCCTGGGAAACGGGAAGAACGTTCTGCACGTTCACTTGCTTTCTCCTCCTGCCCATTATGAGGCGTGACCTGTTACGAGGCCCGCTGTGTAGACCAGAGAGCCAAGGCACTGCCCTGGGAGAAGTTGCAGGAGAGCCGAGCTCCGCCCCGGGCTGGCTGGCTCCGGCTGGCTCTGGTGGCCGGGCTTCAGCCGTGCTCTTCCTCCTGGGATTGCAGAGGTAGATGAGAGCCGGCCCGGCCTGTGCCCCTCATGGGCATCTGCATTTGTTTCCTACTGCTGCTGAAACACACCCCTGGGAGGTGGGTGGCGTAACCTGGCACATTTCTCAGCAGACAGTTCCAGTGGTCAGGAGACCTGAAACCAAGGTGATGGCTGGCAGTGCCCCAGTGACGGTTCTAGGGGACAGTTCAGATCCTGGCCTTCTGCACGCTCAAGGCAGTTCAGTTCCTGGTTCTCGGTCTCTTCCTCCATGCTCAGAGCCAGGAGCAGGGCATCTTCCTTGGCTCTCTCTCCTTGTCTGACCTCTGCTGCCATCCTCACATCCCCTCCAGCTCTGGTGCTCCATCTCCCCATCATAAAGCCTTTGATTATCTGGATGGTCCAGGATCCCCTGCCCACCTCGGGATCTGTAACTTCCCTGTGGGCAGCATATAGGACGGGACGTGCACAGGTGAGCTGCCATATTCTACCTACCTAGCTGGCTGAGGGCTGTGGGGGAGGGGAATGGGACATTTCTCCAGACCCCATCCCAGCTTCTGCAAACCCGCTCCCTCAAGCCCCGCCCCCCCCCCCCCCCCCCGCTGTGAATGCGCCTGGCAGAGCCCAGGGACAGCTGTTACCCTGCAGCCCACAGGGTAGCTCCTCAAGTTAGGAGGGTCTCTTCCCTTGTTCTAGGCTTTGCTCTCCGTGGGGCAGTGCGTGGCGGTGGCCCAGGTGTGTGTGGGGGGTGGGCAGCCTCCTAGGGAGGGCTCTGCATTTGCATGTTGCTGAACCTTGTTCAGCTGAGCTCTGTGTGTCTCTCCTCCGCGAGGCCGCCATCTCGAGGACCAGCTCCCCTCGCGGCCAGGCTTATGGTTCCAGCGTATCTCAGGTGACAGATTCGGTGGGAAGAGCAGCAAAGATTAACGTTGGGCCTGAACGGCTTGAATTTGTCAGGTGTCAAAGAATAATTCCACTTAATGGCTCTTTTGAAAGTCTAATTGCTCTTCCCACACTTTGGGTTTAATTACAGCAATCTGCAAAGTCCTGGGAGCAGAGCTGGGCAGAGGAGGTGGCATGGCGGCAGAGAGAAGGTGGTGGCCAGGCAGGGGGCCGTGTTTGTAGCCAGGCTACCGCTTCTGCCTGGGCTCTGCTGTTTTGAGTCATCATCCATATCCCTGTCCCTGGGTGGGACAGATGGTCTCACCTTGACAAATAGAAAGTTGTAGAGCCAGGGTCTGCCGGCTCTGGAGTCCTGCATGCCCAGATGCCTCCTTGCAAACCTGGACACCCTCATGGGGCCATGTGACCAGGCCAGGCCAGCTGTTGGAGGACAAAGCCTTTGTGGAGCACAGAGGACTCATCCAGCTGAGGCCAGCCCAGGCCACGCAGCTGGCCACAGACACCTGAGCAAGTCCAGCACCATCAGCTGGGCGCGACTCCAGGCAACAGAACCGAGGAGCATGAGCAATAATTGTGATAATGACAAGCCACTGTAATGAATTATAACCAATCAGCTCTGCTGCACTGCAATTCATGACCTGATGTCGTGAACGACAGCAGGAAGGGGACCACTTCCTTTTGAGGTCCCTGGGATTTGGTGTGGTTTTGCTACAAAATAATAGGCAAGAGAGGGTGTGGTGGGGGAAGCAGCTCAGGACGTGGCTCCAGGAAGCAGAGAACACTCCTCTCCCTAGGGACAAACTATAACCCCCAAATGCCCACCCCCAGTGACCCACCTCCTCCAGCCACACCCCACCTGTCCACAGTCACCACCCAGTTAATCCTTATCAGTGGACTAATCCAATGATCAGGTTAAAGATCTCACAACTAGTCCTTTATTTGGTACCAGCGGTTAAACCCAGGGGCACTTAACCACGAAGCCACACTCCCAGCCCTTTATTATTGTTATTTATTTTGGGACAGAGTCTTGCTAAGTTGCTTAGAATCTCACTAAGTTGCTGAGGCTGGCTTCGATGATCCTCCTCCCTGAGCCCCTGGAATTACAGGCAGAGCATCTCATGTCTAAACTCTAATAGTGTCCCTTCCCGTCCCCATCCCCACAGAGCCCTCTGTGCTCACCTGTACCCACATGGGCTAATACCTGCAGTTTTGTAACAAACATTATGACTGACGGAGTTTCCACCAAGGACCTCAATGGTGCCAAATTCTGGTATCCTTACCACTGGGCAGGTCTTGGCCAGGCTGAGTGGGCCAACCATGTCACCAGTAGGTTACTATGGCATTGATGCAATGACAGCCAGTCCACCTGCAGCTCTCTCTCAAGTCCTCTGCTCTGGGAGAAGACTCCCAGCACTCCAGGGAGAGGTCCACACGAACATGAGCTGAGGCCTTTGCCCACAGCCAGCAAGGGACAGAGGCCCTTCCACAGCCCTGAGTGACCTGAAGCCCTACGAAGAATGGGTCTCATGAGCGATCCTGAGCAGGACCAGGGGCAAAGCTGGTGCAGGTCCTTGACCTGCAGTGCAGGAGCGTTTGTTGTATCAGGGGACAGTTTGGGGGCAGGGCGTGATGTAGATGTATCAGTTACCTATTGCTGCATAACAAATGTCTCCAAACAGCAGCTGGAAGCAGTTAGAGCCTGTTCTCTCCACATTGAGGTGTGGGTCCGGGAGCAGTATAGTCAGGTTGCTCTGGCTCAGGGCCTCTCAGGGCTGTAGTCATGGAGCTGGCCAGGGGTGACGTCCCCTCGGGCTCATGTGCAAGCTCATGTGTTGATTGCCTAGTGCCTTGTCACTCAGACTTCCCCTGGCACCTGGCCCAGGACACAGCAAACAATCCAAGAATGAGCGGGAATGCATTAGCCCACGCATTAGGCTGGCGTAACCCGGTGCTACAGACCCAGTGGCTTAAACCACAGAAATGTCATTTTCTCACAGTTCAGGAGGCTAGAAGCCTGAGATCAAGGCCACAGAAGGGTTGTGTTTGGCTGGGGTTCGCTTCCTGACTTGCAGGTGGTCTAGATTGCTGCCTTCTTGCTGAGTGCTCACATGGTGGAGAGAGGAGAGAGAGGGGGGTGCCTATGAGCCCTATCCTCTCTCCTTTGTCTCAAAAGGGCACTGGTCCTATTGGATTAGGAGTGACACTCTTGATCATTATCTCTTTAATGATTCTGTTTCCAGATATACCCATGCCCAGGGTTAGGGCTTCAACACAGGGGTTTTGTAGAGGGGTCACGATTGAGGTCATAATGGAAGTTACAGTCTTTTTATGACCTAATCTCCCCCAACTGACCTGCCATTGTTTCTGCCTCATTTCATCCGTGAGAAGGGAATAAGTCTGCGTGGGGCCCGCAGCAGGGGAGGGGTCACACGGGGCTGAGGCACAATGTCGTGGAACAGATTTGTTCAGCCGACCGGCCCCATCCTGTACTTTTAGAAGCACACAAAAATGTACCATGGCTAACAAACCTGCGTGTCTTTCTTTTTAACTTTACTCCCTTGAATAAGCAATGAATTCACATGGTCAAAAAGTAACATCTAGCTTCCTCTTCCTCCAGACACCTTTAGGAATTACCTGTGTATCACGATAGCAAAACTTCCTGCAATCCGAAGCAACTACCATACTTATTTGACGTTCCCCACTCTTTTACACCCATAGTGGCCTGCTGTAATAATGTACTGAAACTTGCTGGTTTTCTTTCCTTCCAGTGAAATGTGTCTCTTTCTGAGTCAGCACACAGAGGGATCGTTTGTTTTTGTATGTATGCAGAGCATCTTATTATACCTTCCAGTGGATGGGAGAGCATGGTTCTTCAGCTGGTTTCCTACTGATGAGCATATGGGTGATTTTCCATCTCTTGCTGCGACATAAAATTCTGCAATAAATACCCGCGTACACACACATTCCACGTGTGTGAGTGTGTGGGAAGGGCGGATTCCCAGACGTCGGGTAGGAGGGTCAGAGGTGTGTGTGTTAGCGATCCTGATGTCTGTTGCCAGACCGATCCATATGGAGCTTGCGTCAGTTTATGCTTCCACCAGCTATGTGTGAGGCCTGGCTTCCCACAGCTTCACCAACATGGCCCGCTTCTCCGCCTTGGGAATCGGGCCAATCTGCTAGGTTAAAAAATGGTATTTCAGCCTACTTTTAATTTATACTTGTGATATTGTGGCGTCAGGTCGAACCTCTCCCCATATGTCTAAGTGTTCCTCGTTCCCCTCTGGGTACCATCTATTCCTGTGGAAATGGCATTGCTGAGTCTCTTGGGTTTTCCATGCCAACTAGAACACCTGGTCCTCTCCTTGACCTGACACATCATATTGTCAACCGAGGCCAGTGTTCACGAGGATGCCAGGATCTGGCACAGCTCTTGAGAGTTACAGTGCCCCACAGCGCCAGACTGTCCCCTAAAACGACAGGTGGAAGGATGCAGGGTGGGCCAGGAGCCCAGTGCTCACCCTGCGGTCAGGGGGACGGAGCTTCCCACTCCCAGCCTCAGCGTGTGGCCACGTGTGAGCTGTTCTCGGCAGAGAAGCTCACCCAGCCTTGGCGTCCAGCCTTCAGTGGATGTTGGTCCTGTAGACGTGGCTGACCACCCTTGTGGCTGACCTTCCTCCGGCATCACTTTAGGTGGAACCCATAACTACATGGCCCAAGGACTCTGCCATGAATCCTATTGGCTGCAGGGTATGGGTAAAGGGTCCCAGGATTAAAAAAAAAGACACTCTTATTAGGACGTCCAGGCAGCTTCCCAGGGCTGGTCCTGCAAGATGAATCCTTTACTGCCCAAGGCTCTGCCCCTGCTTTCAGGCTGGGCAGCAAAGTTCCTCCTGCATGAAAACTTGCTGGAATTCATTCAGTGAGAATGAGGAAGAATCAATGTCCCGTGTCCAGCACCCTAAAGCATGTTCATGACCCTCTACAACAGTCGTTGTCCTTGGATACTACTTTGAAGTGCCCATTATCAGGGTCATCTTGTAGATTTTTACATCACCAAAGGAGTCCACCCACCACACTCTCAGGGTCAAACACCTCAGGCCATGATCTCCGCCCCGATCCGGTGCAGCTCTTTCCCCTTGTTCTTCAATTTCAATGGTCCTTTGACTGCTCCAGGACCTGCAGCCCACCATCCACCTCCGACTCTCTGTCCTGCAGCCCTCCTCTGGGAGCAGGGCAGATCAGTCAAACTCAAACACCACCTTCATCCCTGTCCCCGCTCTGCTCAGGCACACCACAGCCCTCTGCTCTCTTGGCCATCTCCCTGTCCATCCGATTCCCACGTCACAGCACCGGCCCTCGTAAAATACAATTCATTTATTTCTCACCTGCACCCAGACAGCCCGGGAGAACACCCACCCACTCCCACTGGTCTCCCTCTAAATTTCTGACTATTAACCGTGATGGGTTCTCAGTGCAGCCCAGCCATCCCTGGATGGCTCCCTGGGCTCTTTGCTTCCTGTTCACTAAGAAAAATAGAAGTGGTAAGAAGAGGGTTTGTAGGCTCCCAGGGCCACACCCATCAGCCTGCAGAGACGTCCCATCTGATCCCTGTGGCCGTATTTCTGGGTTCTGACTGAAGGCAAATCCCTCTTCCGGGACACAGTGTCCCATCTATCAGTCACTTGAGGACACGGACATCGCAGAAGCTGTTCCCAACAACCCTTGCAGTATTCCTTTCCTTCTCTCTACTGGACTGGCCATATTGCATGTGTCTTATCTAACTTTTAGGAAGACTTCAATGCCACCTTTCCTCTGGACTGTCCTTTTGCAACAACATCCCCAAGGAAAGTGCTCCTGGCAACTGCCTCTCTCCAGACCCTGGACTGAGCTTCTCCTCTGCTCCCAGCCCTCCAGGTCCATCCAGATCACCAACCATCCCCCTGTTGCTGAATTCTCTGCTTAACTCTGTCTCCACCTTAATCTTCAATAGACAGATGACATGGTCAACCACTGATTGCTTCTGGAAACAACTTCTCCCTCGGGCTCCATGACCCGACTCCCTCCTGTCTTTCGCCTTCTTTCCCGGTCACCTCCTTCCCTCTTCCCAGACTCCTGGCTAGTTCTTTTCTCAAACAGATCCCTCTTTCCTTCCCTCTCCACTCTCTTCCTTCTCTGTACAGACGATCTGTGGGCCGCCCACCCTAATCTGCATCTCCTGCCTGGACGCCCACCCTGGACTCACATTTGCATGTCCGACGTCTCTCTTGGATCTGTCCTCACGTAGCTAACACACATCTCGATTTAGCGCGTTTGAAATAGAACTCACGAGTGGGTTTGCTCCCTCTGCTGTCTGTCCCACCCGCCGGTGGCAGCTCTGGTTGTCAGATGCTCAGGCCTTCCAGCTGCTGGCCCTCCTCCCCCCATCTTGCTGTACGCTCGGTCCATCCTCAAACCCTCCAGGTCTGCAGGAACCGAAGACTGCTTCCCACCCTGCCTCTTGCTGGGGTTATTGGACCTCTTTTCCCTCCATCCACTCTCACCCTGCTACGGAGGAATCCATGGAAAACAAGTCACATCCCACGGCTCCCCTGCTGAAATCCTTCCAGGGTCCCTGAAAGGGTCTCCTAACTGGCTTCCCTTCTTCTACTCTTGAATGCCCTTAGCACGAGGAGGACACCATCTGAGTCCTGCTTCTCTTCAGAAGGCTCCTGTGCTCCCCTCCCTCTCGGAGAGGTGAAAACATCCCACAAGACCTGAAACCATCCTCAACCAAGGCCCTCTTGAATGTCGTTTTCCACCCTCTCCTCCTGCTCACTCGTTCCAGCCCCCAGCCTCCAATGGACCTTGGCCCTGGCTAGTCCCTGAGGCCTTGCTCTGCTCGAGGGGTCTTCTGCACCACTTCCTCCAGATCTCTTTTCCTATACCCCCAACTGCCCCAGGTACTAAAGCCCCTGCTATCAGGGAATAGGAGAACTCTAGTCCCCCTTTTTGTTTTATCTTATGGCACTTGTACTAACACACACACACACACACACATGTGTCCACACACACGCGCATAACGTGCATCTGTTGTGTCTGTCTTGCTCCTCTGGCCTGTGAGTCTCAGGAGGAAGGGCTTCATATTCCTTTGTCCATCTCTTTCCCACTAGCAGCTTGGACGGTCCCTGGCACACGGCACTGTCCAGTGTACTTTCTTTTCCTTGTCTTTGCTCTTCACATTCTTTCAAAATGGCCAGATCTTTTTTTTTTTTTTTTTTTTAAAGGAACTGACTACCATGTAATCAGAAAGCAAGGGCAGCAGGAAACGGTCCTGCATCAGAAGTCCCTGGTGTGGGAAAGCGCAGGGCCACCAGCAATGATGCTTCCTCTGCTGTGGGAGTAAGGGGCGGGGCGCCTTGCACCTGGGAGGGAGCAGGAACCCCTGTACCCTCCATCTCCGGGAGTCCCAGGGCAGCTGGGACTGTGCCCAACTTTCCTTCACATCCTGCCTAGAGACAGCCATGGAGAGGCTGCAGCATGAGCTCAAGACAGCCTCCTGTTCCGCGTGGGACCACAGATTGCAGCACCCAGGATGCTCAGCAGAGCCGTTTGTGAAACAGAAGCTCCTCATTCCAGGCTCAAACAGGCTTAGGAACAAACAAACAAACCAGCAAACAAAAACTTACAGCAGGTATGTGGAAAGACGCTTACTGCTAATCGTCAGAGACATGCAGATCAAAACCACGGTGAGGTCACCCGGCACCTGTTAGAAGGCCAGAGGGGGAGTTGGAGGTGTGCAGAAAGGGACCCCCATGCATTGTTGGCAGGATGCAGTTTGGTATAGCCATGTCAGAAAACAGTTTGGAGAGCCCTCAAAAAAATTCCAAATAGAAGTACACGAGGCCCAGCCATCTCACTCCTGGGTGTACAGCCAAGGGAAGCCAAGTCTGTATGTCGGGGACATCTGGTCCCGAGTTCAGTGCAGACACCTCACAAGAGCCAAGAAGTGGGATCAGCCTAGGAGGCCACCAGTGGGTACTCATACAAAGAAAATGCCACACACACACTCATACCACACACACACACACTCACACATACACTTACACCACACAAACATGCACACTCACACACATACACACTCTCACACACACACCCACACACATTCACACACGCACACTCACACTCTCTCACAACACTCACACATGCACACACTCACATTCACACACTTACACTCACACTCACACTCACACCCCATACACTCATACTCTCACACACCACACACTCACATTCACACCATACACTCACACATATGCACACACATACACATACTCACACACTCATGCACTCACACTCACGCACACACTCACACACACATCAAATGCACTCACATACACACCACACACACACACACACACACACTCTCACAGGAACATTATCCAGGCTTTAAAAAGACTTAAGAAGGAGATTATACTGTTTGTAACAATATGGATGAACCTGTTCACTGTAATAAGCCAGGTACAGAAAGAAAAATACTGCGTGGTCTCAGTTGTGTGTGGAACCTATAAAGTCAAACTCATAGAGACAATGGAAAGGTGGTGGCCAGGGGTTGGGGGTGGGGGAAATGGGGACACGTTCATTAAAGTATACAGACTTGTAGTTATAAGATGTATAACTAACTTGTAGTTATAAGGTGAACGTGTTCTTGGGACCCCACACAAAGGCTGCTGACTATAGTTACTAATGACCTTTGCTTGGAATTTGCCAAGAGAGAGAAGCATTCCCAACACACACACACACACACACACACACACACACACACACAGACTGTGAGGTTATGTTGAGGATTTGATTTTCACAATGTATACATGCATCAAAATATCACACTGTCCACTTTGAATATGTGCAATTTTTATTTGAAAATCATACCTCCATTAAGCTGAGAAAAAAAAGAGAGGATAAAATCAATGGAAGGGACATTTGTCTTGGGGATGAAATGGTCAGGTGCATCACCCCTGGTAGAATCTGAGTTGGAGACAGCACTGCAGCTCCTGGGAGGGATGGAAGCTGGTTTTGTACATGCCTGCTGCACCTACTCCATCGCTGTGTCTTGCACCCCGGGTGGCTCAGGGGCTGCAAGCACCCACAGCCTTGCAGAATGGAGGCTCACATCCCTGTGCAGTGGTCTGGGCTGGAGGAGCTTCTCAGTTTAGGCACTTCAGCACTCTCGGGTGGCTCAGAGCACAGGCCAGGGCTGCTGCGTGGGCCGGCCAGGCACCCTGCTGCCTGTGGGCTCCATGCTGCTTTTCTGGCTCACGCAGCAGTTCAGTCCAGCAGGTGCATAGAGGACAGCCTTGCCCAGGGTGACCAGGGACCCAGGTTCTCTCCCCCTCTGAGTTTCCTCCTTCAGCTGGGGGGTGGGGACGTGGAGAGACGGTGACCGGACGGCCTTCCTCGACACCCGTCACCCACCACAGTCCGCAGGCCAGATCTTGTGCTTGGCTGTACTTCACTGCAAGGGATGCTGGGAATTTTAGTTGAGCTGGGCTCCCAAGAGGGAAAGATGCTGGGTTTTGGGGAACGCTCGGCAGACAAGTGGAGCTTCACAGTTTGTCTCCTTGCTCTTCCCTGACTGTGGGGTAGGAGCGAGGTCATGGCCACTTGCTGGCTTCACAGGCAGCAATGTGAGGGCCAGCAGGAATGGAGACACATCAGAGAGAGGGTGGACCACGGCTGTCAGGCTTGCCTGGTGAACCACAGCGGCTGGCCCTGGCGTCCGTATCGGATCACCTGTTAAGTGCGCTCCTTGCAGTGCAAACTGTGGCTAAGTATTTTTAGCAAGGCCAAAAGTTCCCTTAAGCACTGTAATTATCTTGGTTGGAGATGTCAGGAGAGTGTACAGCTGAGGAAGAAGGCTGCCTGGTGCAGACGTGATAATACCGTGCCCTCGGGCAGCTTCTCAGCCTTTGCCTGGCGCTGCCTCTGCAGCTGCCTTTGCATATGGACTGGGGATGTGATTCTTGGAGGAGCCGTAGAGGCGTGATTTCCCTGCAGTAGAAGGAGGGGAGGTATTCTGACCCACACTGCTCACCCTCAGCAGGGAGGAAAACCCATCAGCACTCCACAGTCTTCCCTGCTGCTGGCTCTGATGAGCCTCGTGGGTAGCTCTGGTCGCAGGCTGACTTCTGCAGGCAGGAGCACCCCAAGGCCCAGCCCAGTGCTTCTGCAGGATCTGGGGTGGTCTGGAGGGAAATGGATCCTGGGAGCTGGCATCTTCCTGGGGCGGGGAAGTCATCTTGGAATCCAGTGGTTTGAGTGACATCAAGGGTGATGGGCGAGAGAGTGTTTGGGGGCTGAGATTTCCCCACGTGAGGCCAGGCACCCCAACAGCTGACGTTCTTTGGCCTGTCTGTGGTTTGGTTACCTCTGCCTGTGGTAGAAAAAAAGGATGTGGATCATCCAACAGTCCCCAGGAAGCAGCGACCGTCCCCTCTGCTCACACTTGTGCACAGAGCAGTCCCATGGCCACATCTGATGTCCTTGGGGCAGCCATGAGTGATTCTCCACAGGCCTGTCCTCCAGGGAAGAGCAGGGGTGGGTATTTTAAACCATCATTCAATCTATCAGAGCTCCGCATCCTTCAGCAAAAGCTCTGGTGCTCAATGAGCTTTAAGGTTTATAGACTTTCAGGTTTTATATGCACTCTCACGATGTGTCCCTCTGTATGCAGCAGCCTCCCCCCACCCCTTATCCACTGTAGGTGTGTTCCCAGACCTTGGGGACACCTTTCAGAGTGCGGAGCCCTACACATGCTCTGCTTCTTCATGGATAAGCATTTCCTCTGCTGTATCCCTTTTTTTTTCAAACACAGAAACAACTCATCCCAAGTTTTCTTGGTATCTGCAACCAAGGCCAGCCTGAATTCAAGAGAGGAAATGAACTGATCTTATAAGCACAGCTGATCAGGCCATAGTTACAGATCATGGCGAATGGGACTTGTGAGGAGGAGAGACGGTGCCCTGAAACTCACCGGAGCCACAGACGGCAAGTTCATTGTCTAAGAGATGACCCAAGTCACTCTTCAGAAAGAGCAAGGTCTCCTTCTGTGGCGTGCCTGGGTTAGAAGATACCACTCTGTGCCAGGGCTGGTTAAATGATTCAGAAGGAGGTTGTGCTGTTCTGAGTAGGGAAGCCACTGGGGTGGAGACACGTGGAGTAGTGCAGAGCTGAAGGGACATCTGGGGACAGACAGGTACAGGGTGGCGCCCAAGGCTGAAGGCACAGGGAGTGCCCTTGAGGAGCTTCCTGGCCACAGAGCCTGTCCTTGGGTCCTTGGACAGCCTTCCATTTGTGAAGCTCACAGCTCATAGGAGCTCAGACTAAACGTCATGGCATTGATACACTCTGGCTATCCTTGGAACTGGATGCATGCGCACATGTGTGTGTGTGTGTGCTTGTGTACGCACATCATGTCCAAGGTGGTCTGTGGAAAGACACAACACAGGAGGGACCAGAAGGCAGACACAGATCCCAACAAAGACCTGGATTCTTGTGGATAAGGTCTATTTGGAGTGGATCTGACCGCCACACCCAGTTCTCAAATCACCTTCCTAGGTGTGCCCTCTCATCTCCCACCAGGGGTGCACGCTGGCTCTCCTGGCTGCCAGGCAGGGGACAGGGACAGGAGACCATCCCTGCCTTAGCCATCCACGTGCCTCCAGCCCAGACTGCCCATTGAGGGTGATGGAGCAGGGGGGCAGCAGGGCTGTCTTAGCTGTGGTTGGGGGCACCTCAGAGTGGAGGCAAGAGACGAGGTCATCTGAGAACTGTTCCTGGCTGCCCCACCCAGGTCTCCCTGACCCCTCACCTGTTTCCTTTTATCTTTCTTTAAATCGACCCAAGTCAGTTTCTGTTGCTTGTCCTTAAGAACAGCGACTGGCTGACCTGGCGGCAAAAATCACGCTTCTGTTCCCCATTTCATCACATTCCATTAATTTTGATAAATTCCGAGGTGTCACGGGCATGACATCACATTTGTTATTTTAGCCGTGCCTGCGTGCGATCGCTCACGGTGCTGCCTGTCCCCACCACCCCCTCCCCAGAGGCTGCGTCACCCAGGGAGACTGGCACCTCCTCCTTCCTGCCCTGCCATCCGGGGAGGCTGTGTTCCGGTTGGTTCTGTCCTCCTATTTGGCCCAGTGTCCTAGAATGCTCTGGGCACCTGGTGTAAAGGAGCCGTCCAACGTCTGCCCTTCTGCATGTGGTATGTTCTGCGTGAAGCAGCGATTTCAAGGCCCGTCCACAGGTCACACATCCAGTCCCATCTCTCTGTGGAACCCCTTAGGGTGGAGCGAGCTGTCCGTCCACAGGCTGCTGGGGGACGCGAGTGGCTGCCTTGTTTGGTCGTTGTGAACAAAGGTGCCGTGGACACGGTGGGCACCACTGCTTGGACCTCTGCTGTGTTCCCTCCAGCATCCTCTGGCCCACCTCACGAAGGTGCCTTGGGGAGCCCAGTGTGATTGTCCTTCTGTAGAGAAAACTCTCTCTCTCTGTCTCTCTCTCTCTCTCTCTCTTCCTCTTATTTCTTTCAGACTACATGGGTTCATTATATCATAGTCTCCTCCACTTTGCTTTTGGGTTCTTCGGAACCCTCAGCTTTTCCACGAAGCCCCTTTGCCTTGGCTGCTGGGCCTCGCCCTCTCTGGCAGCTGAGCCCCCCACGGGTTCCCTCTTGCTCCTTTTCTGGTCCCCTGTGCCTCCTCCCTAGGGCTTGCTGGGCAGTGATACCAATCTGATTGAGTCATGTCAGAAATAATGGCTTAAAGTCCCTCTTCCAGGTCCGGCTGTGTCTTCACCGGGACCTGGGATGTCTGGTGGAAGGGGTCTGCGGCAGGACTTCCCACGCTGGCCGCCCGGGAGGCCAGGTGATGTGTCTCTAGGACTCTCCTGGCCAGCGAGTCGCCCATGTTCGTTCCACCATTGGGATCCTCGGCTTTGCGTGTGCGGCCAGCCTCAGAGGCCAACCCCCTCTGTGGCCCTGGTTGGCCTAGCCATGCTCTGCCAGAGCTCCAGGGACCAAGGGCAAAGCAATTTCTCACAGCCCTGCTCCCCCGTGAACAAGCTGAAAATCCACTCACAGGTGATTTTTGTTCTTGAACCATGTGACATTTTTCAGTCCGGTAATAACAGAGTGGAGACTGGCTCTCACAGGTTTGGGGGCTTGGATCAGCCCAAGACACAGGGCTCCTGTTTGCCTTTCTGTGCGGGTGACAGAGAAGAGGCGCTGCTCCTGCCCAGCCCACGCCCCGCCTGCTTCTGGGCCATGGGGCAGTCAGTCCTTTGCTGGGGCTTCACCAGGAACAGGAGACCTGGCCTTCCTCTGTTCAGCTGTCATGGTGCGTCCTATGGAGGGCAGCATGTGCTGGACACAGCAGTCACATCCTCCTTCTCTCAAAGGGGCGGAGCCCCTCTCCCAGCTCGCCCTCTGCTGTCCCCTTCCTTCCTCATGGCACTGAGAGTAGCCTGCAGCAGCTGCACACAGATCCTGGCCATCCACAAGCCTCTTCCCAACACCTGCCACAGATGCTGAGGCCCTGGCCACCTGGTCCTGCCCAGGCCTCATTCTCCTTCCCCAGGACTGCCTTCACTGCCCTTTCCTTCTCTGTCACTGGCCTTCCCCTGTCCCCTGGACACCTGCTGCTGGGCCCTGGCAAATCTGTTTTCCTGTGATACCCTGCCCCCGTCTATTCACAAGGCTGGCTCCAAGGTGGCAACCCCTGTGTGTGACACAGAGCTCTGTCCTGCCACCTGGTGGTACCACCTCTCCGGCATGGTCACCGTCTGTCTCCTTTCCCACCCCACAGTGAGCGTCAGTGAAAGCCCCACTCTGCTCTTGGTTGCTGGGTCCCACCCAGTGAGGGCTTCCTGGCCCTTAGCAGGCTCTCAGCCATTTGGAAGAATCAGTGAGGGCTGGGGGTGCAGCTCAGGGGCAGAGCACTTGCCCAGCTTGTGCAAGGCCCTGGGAGGCCTGGGGTAATGAAGGGGTTAGTGAGGGCCTGGCAGCTCCCGGAGCTGGTCAGGATTTCCATGAGCAGAGCCCCTTGAAGCTCCGCTGGGCTTGGGGAAAGCCACTCCATCATTGCCCTCATCCCCATCGTCCTCGTTAATAAGAGGTTTAATCAGAGGGAAGAACCTTCAATCTATGGCCTCCAGGTCCAACCTATTCCACAGATGATTGGATATTTGTATGTTAGGGTGATTTTTTTTTTTTTTTAAATGGAGCCAATCTGAAAGGATAGGATCTGGGTTTTCCAGGATTTCAGGATGATTTATAGGGTCAATGATAATTAATATTATTATTATTATTTTGGTACTGGGGATTGAATCCAGGGCCACTCGACTACTGAGTCACATTCTAGCCTTTTTTATTTCTTATTTTGAGACAGGGTCTCGCTTACTTGCTTAGGACCTCGCTGAGTTGCTTAGGAGCTTGCTAAATTGCTGAGGCTGGCTTTGAACTTGCCATCCTCCTGCCTCGGCCTTCTGAGCCGCTGGGATTAGAGGCGTGTGCCACCGCACCGGGCTCAATGATAATTTTAGTGTCCATCAACCCCAAATCAGAAAATCCATGGACTTGGACTGGTGTTCCACATTGTGACCTCTGGCTGCTGACTCCCGTAGGGGGGTTCCAGCCCACCCTTGACTACTCCTTTTCACCTGGCCCTGAAAGCAGTGGACTTTTTCTTCCACCCCTGCCATGCTGGGAATTGAACTAGGGCCTCCACCAGACCGTGCTAGGTGAATGCTCTACCACTGAGCCACACCCCCAGTGAGCACCTGCGTGGGTAACGTGAAGGGCACATGGAGACGGAGGCAGGCATTAGATTCCTAGGTTCTCCGTTTCTGATGCACAGATGGGAGGGGCGTCTCAGCAGCACAGATGTCTCTCTGGACCTCTTAGCTCCAGGGTCTGGACTATAAAGCTACAGTCTTTGGGGTTCCCCCTCCTGAAAACAGGCCCAGGGTACAGTGGATATGGCTGGTACATCTGTGGGCAGTACTGGCTGGTGCCTGCCCCTGGTCTTCTGCACCCACTGTGCTAGTGAGAAGGAGTCCACTATTTCTGTAAATCCTCCTCTTCTTCCAGCTCACAGCCGCCTGGAAGTCTCGATGCTGTTGATGAGGTAGCAGCCCACGCTGACATCCGGTGCCCCGCAGTCAGCCTGGAGAAGGGCAGAGACAAATGGGCATGGGCGTGCTGGCAGAGAGTTACCCAGAAGCTCTTGAGTGCTGCTGCTCCCCAGCATCGAGGGCCAGGACTTGTCACCCCCTGCAATCAATGAATAACGAAGACCCCCATCCTCAGCTTCCAGTCTGCAGAGCTGCCCTAGCTCTCGCCTGCACACGAGGGGCAAGCCAGCCTCGGACTGGACCGCCAAAGGATCTAGTGGCCTTCCTCGCACACATGATTTATGGTCCCTGCAATAGCTTAGCAGAGGGCGCCTTCCGAGCAGGAGTGGGCTGCGGAGCAGTTAGAATGAATGAGCATCCTGGCTGCTGGGGACTAGAAGCTGTCTGTGCTGTCACACGGGGAAACCTATGCTGCTGCAGGGTGCTGGTTCCAATGGCTGGTCAAGGGACTCGCCTGTCACTGTGGGAGGGTCCCGGGGAACTCTCCCTGGTCTGTGGAAACCAGAGAGGGAAGGATGGCTACAGACACGCCCGTTCTCACAACCCATCTTTTGAGGGCTCATTGTGATAATTAAGCTGGCACAATAATCAGAGGCTGATGGCTGAGCTAGATGTTTTGCAGATGCAGCCAGCAGAAGCCTTGCCCAGTAAGGAGCTTTCTCTGGAGCTGCACAGGGTGCTGCTAGAGGGAGGGTGTTCTCGGGTTTTGCCCCAACACCAAGAGCGAAGGTGACTGCGTGGCACCCGCCAGTGCTCTAAGGCATGCTGATCCTCTGTGGCCCCCACTCTCTGTTTCTGGATGCACTTCTTGCACAAGAGGCAAAGCGTGGGCATGCGTGCATACACACTGAGTGTGTGTCCTCTTGGCAACAGACATTGCTCGGAAGGCCACTTGTCATCAAGATATCTAGTGTCTATGAAGACCCAAAATGAGGGATTTTGTTTTAGTTTTAGACTTTAGTTTGCTTTTTTTTTTTTTTTTTTTTTGAGCTGAAATACCATCCAGAACATGGGTAGAGAGACGTGGAAAGATTTGTAATTTGTTCTGTCCCTCTCCCACCTGTCTCTCTTGTCTTCTGTTGGGGTGGGTTGAAGACTGTCCCCCAGAAGTCATGTCCACCTGGAACCTTAGAACACGACCTTATCTGAAGGCAGGTCTTGGCAGACTAACAAGTCGGGGATCTGGAGATGAAATCATCTTGGATTCTGAGTGCGCCCCCCCCCCCCCCGCCCGGCCCCGTGCAACAGCTTGGGATCCTGGTAGAGAGGACTGGATTCTGCAAGGAGGAGGATCTGTGGTGCCCAGGCCCAGCCTGGGGGGTTGCGGCCTCAATCCCAGGGCTGCCTGGGGCCACCAGGAGCTGAACAGGCAAAGGTGCTCCCGACACCCTTGGGAGGGGATGTGGCTCTGCTCACAGTTGGTGTCAGACCTCTGGGCTGCAGTACTTGAAGGAGTAAGCTTCTGTCATTTCAAGTTGCCCCTTGGTAGCATTTGACTGCGGCCTCCTAGGAAGCCAGCACACTGACCTGGATCTGAGGCTCTTAGGGCACGTTGGGGCTGGGTTCTGATCACCTGCAAAGCTTGCTGAAGGAGTCATCAGAGTCAGGGGGTGAGAGAGGGTGGGTGGGAGCAGGAACCTGCTGCCCGAGGGCACTGTGCTTGCGGGGGCCCCCAAGGTCCAACCTCAGCCTGCCCCTCACTTTAGGTTAAGAACAAACAGGGAAGAGGAACATCGCCTGCAGAGCCTTGTTCCCAGAATGGAAGTGTCAGAGGTGTAAGGCTCATCCTTGGGCACAAATGCCCAGGGCAATGCCTCGAGGGCACTTAGAAGAACTAGCATTGCCTGTGGAAATGATGGAAAGCAAGCCATGTGTAAATGTGCCTCCTATCTGAGAAACCTGTTCTGCCCTCCAAAGCAGCCACCTAATCACCATGACAAAATCCATCCTGTCCTGGTCCCGTCCTCCCCCAAGTCTGACATTTCTAAAGCTGTGATCACTCCATTTCATTACCTGGCACACACCAGGTATGCCTGGGCTTCTTCAGCTCAGGATTGTTCGATGAGGACATGTTTTGGAAGAGAGAGGAAGACAGAGGAGTTGGCCCAAGGGGAGAGGGGCTGGCAGGCAGGTGGGAAGGGGATAGCAAGGAGGTGCCTCACTGTTGGTTGGTGTGAGAATGCAACCAGCTGGAAAAGCAAGCAGAAAGCCTGCTCCAACTTTGCAGATTTAAAACCCCATTTGCTTCAGTGTACTGTTCATAGGGGATGAAGGAACTCCTCTGACAAAATAATGTTTATTTCCCCAACTTAAAAGAATTCTTTATAAATGAAGAAAAGACAATTGCTAATAAGCCAGTTTGGAAAAGATCCACAGACCTCCTTCTTCCTGTGCAGAGAGCCCCGTGGACATCTGAATTTGCCCCTCTCCTGGTCATGGCATCCTGGCTGTCCTTCTAGGAAGCTGCCCTCTTCCACCAGGTCCCTGCGGGAGATGGCCCGCTGAGGATGGGGAGGGTGCTTCCTCCCTGACCAATCAGAAGATCCCATTTTAATGGCCCCATTCATTTGGCTCAAGGATGTGCATGTAACCCAGTCAGCCAAAGAGAAGTGAGCCTGACACATGATGTGGGTCACCCTGTGGAAAGAGACTGCCGAGAGCCATGCTAGACGTTTCAGAGGAGAGCTGAGCCCAAGGACAAAGAGAACCCAGGTCCTGCTCTGTGCCATCCAGGCGCCAGTCTGTGTGTCTGTCTGTCTGTCTTACTGGTGCCTCTGAATTCTCTTCTCTACTTGAAACAATCTGAGCCAGGTTTCTGTCACTTATAATTGAGTCTTGATAGATGTAGGCATCAGGACAGTCATGGTGGACTTGAGGGCTGGTTCACCAGGACACAGGACAGAGGCCCGTGGACAGAGTGCCCCTAAGCACATGCACAAGCTATGGAACATAAGCTGAATTAAACAAGCAACAGTTTCCTGCCCTACTCTGGGTCTTCGTTGGCCTCTTCCCAAAGCTTGCTCTGACTTGTTGCTGCAGGCCAGGCATCTCCTGGGCAGGAGTTCCCCCCTGACTGGCCCCTCCTCATTCTCTATGCAGAGGCACCCCGACCTCTTCAAGACCTCGTCTTTACTCCTGCTCCTCCATGGTGGTTACTGCAGGGGACTTTCCCGCAGAGGGCGGATCCCATCTGTGGAGTGTGACTTGCTGTTGGCACCTCCTAGATTGACATTTCTAAAAAATCCGGGGACTCATATTTGGGGGTTCATCCAAGATTCTTTGGTTGCCCAGGACAGAGGAACTGAAAGTTGGGTTTGAGGAACTGAAAGAAAGATGGATGTTATTAAAAGGCTTTTGAGTATTTTATAAAATAAAGAAAGTAGAATGAAAATTAGACTAAAATGGACAGGAAGGACCCTAGCTGCAGGAGAGGTTGGGTCACAAAAATTGGAGGCTGCTCCCCTAGGGCACCAGGTAGATATCCCTTGAGCAGAAGAGACTAAGACATCTTTGTTGACAGCGTGACCAGACTGCATCCTGGGGGAAGTAGCTCCTCCAAAGCAAATTTGGGCTTCTACTGACCAGAAAAGGACAGAACCTTTGCCAACAGCAATGTAGCAGGTAAGTGCCGCACCCTCTATGACCAGCTTTCTTGATTGGCACAGGCTGTATGACCAACCTGTCAGGATGGACTGGCTATGAGGCCCTGCTGCTGCCCTGGCTAACCCTCAGCCACAACTACAGGTTCACGTAATTTCACTTCAATTTTTTTTCTTTTCTTTTTCTGAATGCTGGAGAAGAACAAATATCCCACACTGCTTCTTGCTCACGGTGCCTTTCCTGCCTGGGTATTCATCTCTGTATGATTTTGGGACCAGTGTGTCTAATGGGAAGAAAGCTGAGCTGGGAGTTCTGAGGCACTGTCACTACAACTCATCTTCAAAGATTGGGGGCCCCATTGTTTTATCTCAGTTTTAGTTTTTACCTTGTCAACGTGGGACTTTGGACCTTTGAATTCAATTGAAATCAAGGACGCCTGGTTTTTGAGAGTCTCTCCGCCTAGCGGCTCATAGCTATGCAGCCAGTGACAAGTTCATTGACTGCAAAAAAGGCACCATCTCTGAATAGGACAGCCCCTCCTCTTCTGGCTGCTTCCTTAGACCAAGAAGCAAGACTTCCTGGAACTTGGGGACTTTGTCTCTCACATAGCATTTCCGCCAGCAGAGCTGGCAGGAGCTGGATGAAACTCCTCCCAAGAACACCCAGTGTTGCTTCATCTTGGAGAACAATAGCTTAATTGCTTCAGCCATTTAGGAACCCAATGCATTGATATGCTCACTAATGAAGTGTTGCCTGCTACTTGGAGTCTTTCAGAGGAGAAGGAAGAAAAGGCCAATCATGATCTATAAATCAAGCTAAATCATTCCTGTTCCTTTCTTCAGGAAACTTCTTTTTCACCCTCTGTGTGTTCTATTATCTGTCTGAAACAGATATCAGCAAAGCAAAAAATGGCAGGACATTCTAAGCCAATTCAATGAAGTAGCTCCAAATATTATATCAAAATAAATGAAGTGCATGATGCCGGGCGCCCATCCCTGGGCTTCTGTGTGCAACAATAGCCATTGTGTGAGCCACACACCAGAGACCCTTCAGCAGGTGGCTGAGTTTACACCTTACATCCCAGCAGACAAGCACTAAATTGCTGTATTAAATTTCAGTAAATCTGTGAGTCCAGGCACTGGGAAGGAATGGGAGAGGAGATAAGAAGAAAAATTGCAACCCTTCTGAGTCCAAGTTTTGCTTTAAGTGTAATTGGGTAGCAGTGGGCAGGTCCTGGGGTCTTAGCTCTCCGAGGCCTGTTGGTGAGCTCCGGTCATGGGAGGAAAGTTGCAGGAGCTTTTCTAAGACTGTACTGAGGACAGCTTGTGAGATCAAGAAGCCATGGCTCTCTGGAAGTCATTTTTGAAACCAAGAAAGGTGGTCACTGTAACACACCACTTCATAGCTCTTTTGGCAAAGCTCAACTCAGGGTGCAGGAGGCTGTGAGCCCTGTGTGGGGTTCCCTGTGGTCCTGAACGTGGAGACACCAACACGCCCCTTTCCCATAGGGACTTCGGAGTCTTTGCTGAAGGTCCTTCTGACCAAGCCTCTTAAACTTTTCCCAAAACTACATCCTTTGTATTTATTCAAAGGGCTTTCGTGGAAAGTTAATTTCAATTTTAAAAACCCAGCCTTGGGCTCCATTCTCCTGGGGTCACCTGGGCTTGTCCTGCTAACGTTAGCAGCCTGGCCACATTCACCCTGACCTGGCAGATGGGAGCCTTGATCCCCAACTCCTCCTTCTACAGCCGGGGAAGGATCACCGCCCCCACTTCTGTGTGGGCACTAGTCAACCAGCACCATGGTCAGCTCCACGGTCACTGTGCCTCCTTCATTAGTGACCAGATGAACCGGTGCTGGGCTTAGACTTGGTGTCCTGAATGCAGGATCACCAAATGGCCAGGGCCAGTTGGCAGACCAAAAAGCAGTAATAAATGCAATGACTTTTCACACAGACATTCCACCCACAGATGTAAATGTCAGAGATTGTGCCTTGTTTTAAGCTACAGGAAGCTCCGCTGAATTCAGAAAAGTCGTGACCTCACTGGAATAGCTGAAGCTTTATTAAAAAACAAACAAATAAACCAAAAAAACACAGAATTAAGTGAGCCCTGTCTGCAGCAGACCTGTGCAGTGACGGGCTGGGTGTGCCCCTTGAGTGTGTGTGAGTGTGTGTGTGCACCTCACCCGGGTCTACAGCTCCAGGCTCTGGAGCCAGCTTCATTTCAGATCCCAGGTCTGCTGCTGATGAGCTGTGTGACCTTGGGAAGTCTCATGCCCTCTCTGATTCTTGATTTTTCCCATTTACTGCATAGGAATAGCCGAAGGGTCATCTAGGGAGGTGTCTTCGAGAAGGAAATGTAAGGACCACCCCTGGCCAGCATTCAGCATGTAATGGATGCTCAATAAATCATTCATTTTTCTAGTTTCCCTGTTTGCCAGCATATAGTGGTTTATAGTTTCTATCATTTCTGTGACTACTGTATTGATTAAGGTATAGTTTAATACGGAAATTCAGGAACCTACAAATTTCTGCATCTGTGACCTCCACTCAGATCAGGCACCTGGCGCCCTTGGTGCTCCTGGACGCTCCCTGATGTCCTTCTGTTCAGTCTCATGTGCAGGTGGCCACTCTCTGGTGTGGTCACCGTGTGTCATTTTCCTCAGTGGCCAGCTTTCTCCCATGTGAAGCCTCCTCTGCTCCACAGTGTGTTCAGATACTCACTCTCTTTAATTTTTCATTATTTTAAGCCACTGTCCAGGGGTATATCCCCCGCTTATGCATTATTTCCCATAATCCTAACATCTTTGTTAAGCAGTTCCTAAGTGTCCCATACATGGGGATTTCACCTAAATGTCCAACTTCCCTGATCCTTCTGAAAAGTCAAAAGACTGAAAACGTTGGACTTGCATCTGCGCCAGCTTCGTGTCGGGGTGGTGGCCTCCTCTAAGGGCTTGGCCCCAGTCCCTAGCCCTTCTTCTCCCTCCTGGCACTGGCCCCGGTCATCAGTGGAAATGACAATGGTCAGTGTTTCTTGAATAATGGTGAAGAGGGTGGTTACTTGTCCAGGTAACGATCCTGCATAGCTGTGGACAATGCAGAGTGTGGAGTGCTGTGTTGAAGGAAATGCAGTTGGTGTGACGGCTGGGCACCCACTCCTTGCCTGGTTTCCTTAGGCACTTGAGTTTTCTACCAGCGGGTAGCGGGTGGAGAGAGCAGAGCCATCCAGAGCCCAGACTCGTCTTTGCCACATACTCCTGTCAGTGTAGCCCAGACAGAGACGTCCTTGCCGACCTTGACATCCCATTGAAAGAGGGGGATGAACCACCTTATGATCTGCTCTGAGGATGGAGGGATCATTTATCTCACGTAATCAGGTACATGTGCAAGGTGACAGTCCCAGCCAGGAGTCCCGGTGCCTTGGGTCAGAGACAGCTGTGTCTGTCTTCTGCATCTTCATTGGCCCGCGAGGACCTGGGCAGGTGACTCGTCTGCAGCTGCGAATTCACAACTGTTTGCCAGACGCTTTCTAGTCGAGAGGTTTCATCAGGTGTATTTCCCACGGCTGTGTCAGACTGACACTATCATTTCCCTGTTTACAGATGGGAGTGAGGGGTGCAGAGGCCTAACGCTGTCATTAAGGGTTCACGAGCTGCTGGGCGAGGATGTGAGCTCAGACACACTCTGGCTGCATGTTTTAAACCACCATGAAGAGGATGCAGTCTGCACCTGTGCTCCTGGGGCATTTCCAGGATTCTGAGGACTGAGGACTTCAGATGCCCAGAGGCCACCCCATGGACACTGTAGCCATGGGAGGCTAAGCCCTAAGGGGGAGTTGCATGGACCCTACAGAGATAAGGGTCCACGACAGCCCTACAGGAGAATGTCAGCTCGCTATTAATGCAGAGTGTAAAACCCAAGTTCAGCCATTTCAACTAATGGGCCTCGCGGACTGTGCCCTGGCTGGACAGCTCTGGTCTTGGCTGGGCTTACTGGTGTTCTGTTGTCATTAGTGGGTTAAGTTTTAGTTCCATTTGGCAGGTTTGGGCTGAGGGCTCTCATGCCTGAGCCCCCTCAAGGGCTTCAGCTCTGCCTGCCTGATGCTTTGGCGAGCTGGCCTGGGCCTGCTGACGTGAAGGCAGAATGTTCTAGAAAGGAGCAGGGGCTTGCAGAAGCTCTTGACACTTAGGGATGGAACTGTCACAATGTCCCTTCTACCATATTTTATGGACTGAAGCCAGCCCAGATTCAAAGGGCAGGGAGCTGTGCTGCAGGTCGTGAGAGGAAGGGTGGACCCTGAGGGCCACAGCATAGGGCACACTAGAGTCAGTCCATCACAGTGCTGGCCTGGAATGTAAGCAATCTGTATATGTCAATTAAATATTTTGATTTTTTAAAGAAGAAAGAAAGAGTGTATACAGGGGTAGAGGATTTGGAGCCCCAACTTGTGATCAATCCATCACCTAGGCTACACCATTGGATTGTGTGGTCCACACTTCTGGATTGTGGGGTCCACACCGACCAGAAGCTTGGAGGCACTCAGGGGACCTATGAAGGCCTGGCAGAGCCCATGCCAGCCCTCGAGGGCCTTGGTCAGAACCCTGGACAGCCCAAGGCCCAGGACCCACTCACTGGCTTCCTGCTGAGGTCTTTTGTTCCTTCCAAAGTTTTGTCCCCACAGAGCAACGAGCTGTTCCAGAAATGACAGCAGGCTCAATCTGTGTAGGCACAGCCGGGTGATGGTAGGGTGAACAGCCCAGCATCCTCCAAAGGAGGATCCCAGACTTTCCCTGGGAGTCATGGTGGGGCGTCTCAGCAACTGCACACAAGCTCTGGGCAGAAGCCTGCTCAGCCATCCCTGGAGGCAGCAGCGTCCAGGATGGGGGCTGGCCTCCCGGCTGCCTCCGACCCAGCCCTCCTTGTCTTTTCCATTGGATGTGCTCCTCTTTCCCTTCTTCAGGCACCGGAAGCAGGGGCCGCGCTCCATCAAGCTGCAGCCACTTGGTTCCATGAGGCAGAAGTCTGCAGCTCCGTGGTATTGTTGGAGCAGCCTCTGTGCCCGGCTTGACCTTGAGAGCCCACCAGCTCACGCAGAGCCATGCCAAGTGTGGAGGCAGAGCTGTTGATCAGGACTGGAAGGAGGAAGGACAAGGGAGAGTCCTAATGCGTATTAATGGCTGGAGAAGGGACTGCTGGGGCTTCTGGCATGGAGATAAAAGGGCAGAGTGAAAACTGGAATCTAGCACTTGAGAGTTGGAAGACATTTCCCTAGCCCAGCGTCTGCCAGAATCAATGGAGGGCTGCTTTGAAAATACCAGCTCCCAAGCCTGCCCCCAGCTCCCTCAGCACAAGATACCTGGGAGGTGGCCTTCCAACCACGTGCTGTGCAGGCTCCCCAGGCCCATCTTAGGAACCAGAGACACTGTCTAATGTGGTGACCATTCTCAACACCCATGAGTCAGCCTGTCAGTGTTCACCAGGGTGAGGAAGGGCTGTGTCCAGGCTGCGCACACCACTCCAAAGCCCCGAGGCGGATGTGCGGTCATTCTGCCTCAGTAAGCAGTAACTGAGGTTTGGAGGCTACGGCAAAGGGCACCAGCGCACTCCAACACCACCCAGCCTGGCTCCTTCCAGGTCTTGGTTGCTTCCTGTGCAGGGTGGGTGGCCGTGGCAGCCAGCTCCGAGGCTCCTCCCTGGGACCCTGCAGCCAGCGCTCTGAACCCACTGCCTTAGTGCAGCACCCACCGAAGCTAACTGCCCCATCCTTGCAGCTCTGCTGCTCCAGGCCCTGTACCTGCGGACCGGCAAGAAGAGACGGTGACTGCGATGGACTATGTATCTCTCTCTCTAGAACAGAGTGCAGATTCACGTGCCTGCGTGTGCTGCGCAGGGGGTCATATGTGTATGCTCTGTGTTTAACGTGCTGGGAATCTGTGTGTCTCACACCTGTGCTGTGTGTACACACAAGTGCAGCAGTTCTCTGCTGAGTCAGCTACCATGGTCAACTGCAGCCTGGATACGCCTCATGGGAGGGGCAGCTGCAGCCTGGACACGCCCTGTGGGAGGGGCAGCTGCAGCCTGGACACGCCCCGTGGGAGGGGCAGCTGCAGCCCAGTGCTGCTGCTGGTTTGCCTCCCTCTCCTCATCCCGAGGGATCTGCGTCATCCCAGGTCTCAGGGACAGGGAGGTTGAGCACAGAGCAAGGAGAGGTTTTGAGAACAGGGAGACCATGTCTTCACAACCTTTACTCCAGGGCAGTTTGGACCCTTGGCATTACCAGCTGTCATAGTCCCTCGCCGTGCCAATCTAGGACTTCGCCTTCCTCACCGTATGTCACACAAGGGAGAGAACATCACACACAGGCTAAAGGCTGCCTGCGGCTTCTGTGGACGAGGGGCTGCTGCACGTGGATCCGTGTGCACCTGGTGGTGTTAGGCGCATGCCTTGTCACACATATCACACATACACGTCTCACGCACAAACGCCATCTCTCCATGCACATCCCGCTGGGCACCTTGCACCCGCCGGCCTTCCTGCACTGCCCTGGGGGACGCCTGCCCATGGGTCTCTACAGTCAGGCCCGTGGCAGAGAATGCTTTTGTCCCCAGAACCCATTCCCCAGCCTCCTTTTTAGTGAAGGGAACCCGCGCTCAGCAAGCAGCTTGGGTTGAAATGTTACCTGGCCTCTCTTATAGCAGGGAGCAGGGGACAAGCTGGCTCTAAAGTGTGTGGCAGAGGGGCCAGGCCCTCCTGAAAGGACGCCACGACTCTGCTTCTGTGCCTCCTGCCCTTTCCTGCTGTGGGCTGGGGTTGGCCAGAGGAAGAGGAGCGGGCTACTGGCTGCGGGTGGCGTCTGGAGTGCGGCTAGCTGTGCTAACAGTTCAGACAGCCACCCTGCAGCAGGGCCGAGGATGACCGGGATGCAGGTGAGGGCCACAGCCTGGGGAGTGTCAGGGTGGAAGGGCAGCGTTCCCTCATGAGCCAGGAGCAGAGCCACGGCCGGTCTCCCACCGTTTCTTTCTGAACTACTGCTGGAGACAGAAATAAGCCCCTCCACCTCCTTCTCCCTGGAAGTGTAGCTTGCACCCTATCCGAGTTAGGGCCTTATCAAAATGTCAGGCTTCAGAGATCCCCATCTGATGGTGGCCTGGGTGTCACACGGGAGAACGGAATGAGCTTTCGTTATCAGGCAGCGGCCAGTAGAAAGACCAGTGGAATCAGATAAGACGTGGGGTTGCAAGCAAGAATCGGACTCTCATCACCACAAGTAAGATGGAACTTTCCAGAAGGCCACAGAAACTCAGCGTTGCCAGGGAGGGAGGGACAGAGCGGGAGCAGGTGGCGCCTAGAGAGAAGGGAAAAACTGGAGAGCTGGTCCACACAGGAGCTCCTGAGGGTGAATGTGCTTCATCTGTTCCTATCTCTGGGTCCTCCTAAGGTTGGGGGCACATGGCCCAGGAAAGAGCATCTACCTGGTGGATGAGCTTAGGTCACATGCCTCCTGCTGGGCAGGCTCTGAGGTGGCACAGGAAGGTCTGAGTGGAGGAGCTTCCAGTTGACCCCTCCTGTAGCACAGGGCCAGCCACATGCCGGCCCTCTCCACCAGGAACACAAATATCAGGCACTGCAATTGCCTGAGGAACTTGGGGTGTTAGCAGGAAAGGGCTTGGATGCTGTGGGGGCCGAAACCAATGACCCGTGGCCGTGGCATTCGCTATCCACATAGCTCTGGAAAAATCCCTTTGCATTTTTTGGGGCCTGAAGATCAAGACAGGAATGGGTAATGACCCGTGTCCTCCCTTGGGAAGTGGCTGAGATCCACTCGGGCAGGCGTATCAGATGATTAATAGTTGCTGGTAACAGATTATCTCCCTTGCCAAGATCTATATATTGATAGGCTATTTGTCAATCCAATTCTACCTCCACAAATGGGAAATTTTAATTGTGCTTATTGATTGTGTCTCTGTGATGTGAGGAGGGCCGGCAAGATGGACTGGGAATGATTTTCAAAACCCCCGTGTGCTTTGAAGCATCTCAGAAGTTGGGAGAAACAGAAGGGTGGGCCATCCTGCAGTAACCATCTCCCCCTCGCGGGGCAGTGCTGTCTCCTGAATTTTAACTGTGGGCTCACTGGCCTCGGGCCTGAGAGTGGGCCGCTGACCTGCCGCAGTTCATCCCCAGTGGGCCTCCTGCCTACTGTGGGGCAGACCTGCAGACAAACAGCTCATGACCAGCCCACTCCACGTCCAGCCAACTCTTCCATGCCCATGGAGAGGTGGCATGGCTGAGGGGAGAATGCAGGCCTGAGGCTGATAGTGGCCAATCTCACCTGCTCCTCATCCCCCTTTCTTATGGAAATAGGAAAGGCCAGATTTCCCATGTGGAAGTGCTGTCCTCCACCTCAATCCGCGGGACTTGGGTAATTCTACCCCACTGCTGGACAAGTGGGCCCAGGGGCACAGCCACAGATGTCCCCTGTCCCCTGTGAATGAGGGTCAAGGAGGAGCTCAAACTCTGGATTTTGTTGGAAACATTTGGGAGATGTTGCTCCTTTCCTCAGGGGTTTGCTGGGTGTTGGGTGTCACCTGTCACCTGGGGAAGGCTGTTTTTGTAGTACTTGAAGAGAGTGAGCTAGAGACTGTGGGGTGTCAGCCTACAAGATGGCATCCATGTGCGTGACCCACTGTGTTCAGTCTATAAGACTAATCTGTGCAACTAGCGGAGTATCTGGGAGATTTTTGATGCGTAATTTCCAGAGTTCAGTCGTACAGGGCATTGTGGCTTCTGCTTGTGGTCTCTGGGGTCAGCCATGCTGGGGAAGCTGGCCGCCATGTTCTGAGGATTTCTCCAGGAACCTGCAGAAGTCAAGTCCCAAAGCCTCCTTTGAGGACAAACACTAACTTCCTAGGTGTACAAGTGAGCTACCTTGGGAGTGTATTTTCTAGCTCAAATCAAACTTTCAGAGGATGTTAGCCCCGGCAGACCTCCAGCCCACCACAAATCATGAGAGACTCCGAGCCAGAGCCACCAGCTAGGCCACTCCTAGGTTCTGACCCACAGAAGGTGAGGGAGGTGGGAATTGCTCCCTGTTCTTCTCTGTAGGCGTGGGTAGAGAACAGCATGGAGTCCCTACACATAGGGCTGCTTAGGCCAGAGGAGCGCCCAGGAGCCTCCTGGGAGTTTCAAAGAATTAAGGGACATTGCCCCTTCTGCCCTCCCTGCCTGGCCAGGTTTCCTTCTCTACCTCTGTGGGGGGGCAGTGGCCTTCCGCTCTCTGACCTGCCATTGGAGGGATTCTCCAGGCCACAGACTCAGAAAGTTTTACCCTTGCTGCTTTTAAACCACACTGATTTTTCAAATGCTTAAGGAGTAACTGTGCCTTTTGCATATTCCTTGAGGCTTTTTATAACTGGTAGGATTTAGATTGTGTTTATTTATTCATGGAGAAAAATGTAACTTGGGAAGTTTCTCTCTTGCAGGTCCCCGAGTGGTGCTCCAGGGGCTCTTCAGGCTCCGTGACTCTCCTCCCTGTGGTACAATGCAAGTGACAGTGTTGGCCAAGAACCTGCCCCTTGGTAATACACAGCCCTAGGACTCTGTCCACCCACTGGGAGGACAAAACTGTCTGCTTTTCTGGGATGTGGCACTCACCACCTGTTCTAATGCTAGAAGACCACCATCCTGTGGTAAAAGGTATGGGGTTCAAGCTGGTACCTGGCCAGAGACTGTGAACTACATACTCCCACCGTCTGAGGCTGGAGGGCTGATCAAGGGCAGAAGGAGACCCAGCCAGGCTAGAAGCCAAAGAAGACTCCACATCACATCACCTCGGAGGCCCAAATTCAGGAGGGCCACCCTCACCGAAGGCTGCTGGCTGTTGTCTTAACAGCTCTTCCTGTGTCCACACTACCTGATGACTGTCCTGTGATGACCTGTGAGGGCTCTGGTCCTCATAATGGGGTGGCCTGGTCTGCCAGCATGATAAGGCTCACCTGATCTGACCCAACCCTGGATCAGAGGCACAGACTCACACTTGGGGCTTAGCTGGGGTCACAGAAGTGGAAACCAAGAAAAACCAACCAATCAACAAAATAGCATTGGTTCTAGAGATGGGGCGTCATGAAGGGCAGCTCAGCTTCCAGACACTCACAGGGCTGGGTGCACGGGGACCCTCAGCCAGAGCCTCTGCTGTGCTGCCAAAGCACGCACACTTTTCCACTCCCAGGACCTTCTCCATGGGTCCCCTGGCCGGGGGAGCGTCTGCGTATCACAAGCGACGAACTCAAGGCTCAGAGAGATGAAATGGTTCGTGCTGGCCTCCCATCGGTTACAGAATCAGGTCTCAGCCTCAGAAAGCACTACTCCGCCAGCAGGTGCAGGAAGACTGTGCAACCCTCATCTTCTCTGAGCATCTGGGCCTCGCTGAGGTTCGAGCTGGAAGGCTGCCCAATATCTGCCACTCTCGGAAGGAGACGGTCCTGCTGTTAGCTGACCTTAAGCAGCTTGGCATGTCTAGGGAGGCAGGACTAGGGCAGGGAGGTACAACCAGGCAAAATCTGTTTTTCCAGAGCTGTAGCCGGCTCATCAAACAGGTAATTCTCTGCTAACTAATGAGCCCACTCTGGCCAAGAGAGAGGAGCCAGTGAGTCCCACCATTGTAGGTACTGAGAATCGCAATTAGACCTCAGGGGACCTCTCCTCCCTCGAGATGACGCCTGCGTTCTGCTTCACAGGACAAGTGTCTGCATTGACGTCCAGGTCCTGCAGATCCTTAAAAGAAAAAATAAAAAGCTTGGCATGAATCTGGTGCCCTCCTGCACACCCGCGTCTTACTTTGACAGGAAGGTCTGCTCTCAGGGATTCAGCCACTCAATAGACCAAACAGCATCTCATCAATAACTATCGTGTTAATCAGTCAGGGTAGGTGTTGCCATAGCAACAAATCACCCAAAACAGGGGTGAGACAGAGTGAAGGTCCGTGCCTTGTCAAACAGAGACGGGGAGGGGGCTCTCCGCCCCGGGGCCAGGCTCCTTTTGCGGTGACTCAGGGATCCTCTTGTGATGCCGCGTGTCATGGCATGGAGAGCTCCCACCGGATCTTAACTGGAGTGTCCCCAGCCACTGTGGTCCACAGTTACTGCTCAGAGTTAGCTGGGAGCTCTGACATGAGCTGCAAGGCAGGCCGGGTTCTTGGGGTCCACAAAGGAAGAAGGAGCCCCCTTCCTTCCTCCGGGATATGAACATCCAGGGCCATGCCCACCTGCTGTAGCCTGGAGATGCTGGTAGTCAGGAGCATGGGTGGAATCCACAGGGAGGGCCCCCGAGGCTGCGGCTGGCCTGGGAGGAGAGGATGCCTCCTCATATTCTGCAGAGCACCCTGAAAATAAGCCAGCGAGGTTCCCATGGAAGGAGATGAGAGGGAGCTTTATCTTCTAGGTGTCTCTTGGGGAGGGGGTGCATCTGACTGATGTGTGTTTCCTCTGAAGTGATTGATTCAGGGACAACAAAGGCTTATTTATTGGCTCAGCACCATGTCTGTATGGCAGAAGGCGTGAGATCAGCTTCCTGCGTCCCACTAGGTGGTTGGTTGCACTTATCAGACAGGGCTCTTGATGCCTGTGCTCTGTAGACCACTGCCCACTTGTCTACCCGTCCACTCAGCCCTCCATCTGCCACCCACTATTTATTTATCCACTTAGCCCTTCATCACCCACCCATTCATTTATCTAATCATCTATCTACCATCATTTATCCATTTGTTCATCCATCCATCCACTTATCCGTCCATTTTCGTATCCATCCATCACCCACTCCTCCATGCATGCATGTATTCATCCATCAACTCATCCACCCACCCACCAACCCACAAATCCATCTATCTGTCCATCCACCCACCCACCCATTCAAATTCATATGTGCACACATACATCTACCCATCCATTCACCATCCATATATTCGAACCTTCAACCATTCATCCAAAAAAAAAGTCTTTGATTGCTGACTCTTGCTAGGCCATCTAACAGCCACAAAATGATATAAACGGCTTTAGTCGTGGGATATGTGGAAGAGAACAGATTGGACTGAATCCATCTCTTCTGAAAGCTTATATTCAACTAGGGAAGACCAGAACAAAGAAGAAAGCAAATACTTCAGAAGGACCATTCCAGAATGCTTTAGGAGCTAGGAGTTAGATAAGATGGGATGGTCATCATAGGAGGAACTGGGATGTGAGAACCCTCTAGGAGTTCTCCAAGCCGGGTGAAGAATGCCAAGGAGGAGTCAGACCTGTGAAAATCTTGGGAACAGAGATCCAAAAAGAAGCAGCAATTAGGAAAAGGCTCTCGGTGGTGATGAGCTTGTCACGTTGGAGGACAAAGGGAGGAGCTCCGTGGGGGGAGCTGGGAGGCGGGTGGTGGGAGGTGAGGTGAATGATGGTCACCCCTGCATGTGACCTTTCAGCCATGGTTGGGAGTCTGGATTCTAGTCTGGGAATGATGGGCATCTCTTGGTGCTAGGCCAGGAATGGCGTGACCTGACCATGGTTTAGCAGGCTGTCCTGTTAATTCTCACTTAGCAACGCTGACTGTGTAATTGGAATATTCATCTAATAGCCATGAAATGTTCTGTGTGTGCGTGAAGCAAACAAGAGCGAGACAGAAGCTTTTGAAGTCATAAAGAAACTTCTGCCCATGGGCCTGAAGACCATTAGCAGGACAGTTGGGTGAGGCTTGTTTTAACATCAGGAAAACAGCTCAGAGAAATTCAAGACCTGGCTGTCCAAGGAAGAAGGGCCCTGCAGGGAGAGTGCTGGCTGTCCCCTCTTGTGGGGGGATCCAGCCAGGGAGTGAAGGGATTCTTCAGTGGAGGGGGTCTTGCTCCCGTTTGTCATCCTGGCCCTCCATATTCTGGGATCCCACACATTTGTTTCAGAGTTTTTCCAATTATCTAGAGAGCAGAGCTCATAAGAAGGTATTCTGGTGGGACCTGAGAGAGGTGAATCCGTTTTCCCATTTCAGTGTCCTGAGCCTGCCATGGGAATCTGCCCGCTCTCCATTCTGAGGCCCCAGACTGAGCATCATCCAGGTGGTAGGAGGCCCAGGATGGAGGATACAGATGTTCTGGGAGAGCATCCTTGGCTACCCACTCCCCTGCCCCAACATCATCGGCTGCTGCCACAGCCACTGCGAGGGGGAAGGAGCGGAAGGTGGTCCAGGAAGTGCCACAGGGGTGATTAGCTCAGCTCAGAGCTGTCCCAGGGCCCCTGGGCACACCACTCCTTGCACTCCCAGGGTGGTTCACCTTCATTTGCAGAATGTGTGTGAAATGGGGTGAAGCTGGGCTTTGGTGACACAGTCCCAGAAGGCCGGGGCTGGTGCTGGAAGCAGCCAGCTGCCCAGGACCTCCCTGCCAAAGGCCAGCACTATGGCTTAAGTCCCCCTGATGAGGGACCACACTTAATTTTGGGCTGAGGATGAGCTAGTCCCCAGGATGTGAATGTGGCCTTATTTAGATATAGTACTTGCAGATGCAATTAGTTAAGACGGGGTCACATGGGTGTAGCTGGGGCCTGATCCAACATACCTGGTGAAGCAGGACCTTTGGACACAGACCACACAGGGAGGAGGCCAGGCGAGGATGGCAGGAGATGCAGGCTGATGTTCTACAAGGCTGGGAACAACAGGGCTAGCCAGGAAACCACAGAAGCTGGGAGAGAAGTGGGGAACGGACGCCCCTCAACACCCTCAGGACCAACTCTAACACCTTCAGGCTCCAGCTCTGCAAGATGTGTTTTTACTGCTCACATTTCCCAGGTTGTAGTCCTGTCAGGACCTCATTCCTGCATGGGAACCTGAGAAGCAGAGAGTAGGTGCCTCCCCAGAAGGCCAGGTGGCAAGGGGAGGCTGGCTCTGTGCTTGCTCCGGCCTCCAGCACAGGATGGGAGACTCTGCTTGGCAGCCCACAGGGGGCGTAAGTGAGCTGACAGCCAGGTGTGAGAAACAGCAGTGTCACTTCAGTCACATCCCAAAAGATGCCCTGTAGGGACTTCAGCTCATTAAGACCTTTGCACAAGGCTGTCTGGAAGTCTGGGCACATAGATCACATTAGGGAACTTGTCACAGTGGCACCTTCCTGTTGTTTTGAGGCAACGACCTCCCGTGTTGGCTTGGGAGGTGCTAAAGTGATACTCTGCTAATGGTCTTGGGAGCACAGGGTCCCTCCGGCTCTATCCGCTCTCCCCTCTTTGAGGTGGAGACAAACTGGAGAGAAACGTTTCTCTAGGACAAAAAGAGCCGCGAGAAGGGGAACCAAGAGACTGCCATTCACAGCCAGGAAGACCTGGGTGGGGAGACCCCTACCCCTGCTCTGTCCAAGTCCAACCAGAAGCCCTTTCGCCCAGGTCTGGATCAGCAAGGGAGAGTAGAAATCTAGGTCATTTTAGGTGAAAGGGGCAAGATTTTTAAATGTTAGCTCAACCTTTCTTTATTTTGAAACCTGTCTTATTGCCTCTGTAAAACTTATGGCTCTGCAAAAGATGTTTGTCATTAGTGCCCACCCCCCAAGTGGATGAGGTCCTTGAGAAGGGCTGTGGCCACCTCTGCTCTATGTCCGGTGCTCACGGTCCCTCCTGGCACACAGCTGCTCAGGAAGTGCTGGTGGAATAATGGAGGATCCCGCCTGCTGTGTGCCTCCGGGACTCCACCAGCTTCTCTATGTGACTGTCAGGCTGCAGGTGAGACAGGGTCTAACTTTAAGCCTTTGAACCCAGCCCAGTGTTACTGTGAGTGAGGACCAAGGCTGGAGAAGGACAAAGCACCCTCCTGGCTCCCGCTCGGAGCGAGGCTGCGCTGTGGCTCCTGAACAGCTCTGGCTTTCCACCATCCATCGCTCAGCATGCTTTTAGGAGGGAATTACACATGTGATTTATTTGCAAATCCTTTCCGGTCCTGGAGGAGAGATGCTTAGCACACAATGCAGTTTGTCATCAGGTGTCAACATCCCCTCCATGCAGACAGCAGCATTACATGATGTCAGGGTGTAATTGGATTGTGCTGGATCCTCAAATCTGCATTTTCATTTACCAAAGCCAACTGCACCCGGAGAGCCATTTGCAACCAATGCCAGCCCCTGGGAGGGGTCAGCACGCAGGGAGACAAAGATCAGCCATGACGCTGCTGAATGCACGTTTTATATTTACAGTAGGCAAGTTTATAAATATATATTACATTCTTACAATCTACAATACATTCTACACAGAGATGGACTTGGGAGTGGGCAGTGGCTGCGGGAGTCAACGGAACGTCTCAGGGGAAGAATGGCGAGAAACAGGAGCAGGGGCAGAAAGCAAAGGACTGTCATGGGAAAGAGGTGACAGTGAGTCACCCAACTAAATAAGGTGAGAAAACTGGGGACAGGAGCAGGTGACGTACTGGCTGCAGGGATCCCAGTGTCAGAGCTGTTAGCACCACGGTTGGAGGGAGAGTGCCAGGGCTGGAAGGGTGGCCTGCTGGGACCGACACACGTGTCACACCACGGGAGTTTGACTACGTGGTAGGGAGAGAGAAAAAGAGGAGGCCGAGGAGAGGAAGGAAATAGAGACCCATAAAGGAAAGCAGCAGGAGGAGAGGAAGAAGAGAGTGCAGAGGACCAGCAAGAGAGTTTGGAAAAGAGCTGAAGAACAGAGAGAGAGGGAGAGGGAGGAAATCGCACAGTTGAAAACAGAGAGCGAGAGCTGGCTCCACAGCCTCTGCTCTATGTCTCTGCTCTATGGCCTCCACTGTCACCTTCCCTCCACCTTCTCAGGTCCTGCCCCTCTGGGTGCATCCAGCCTGCCACTCTGCCTCCATGTGAGAGGGGGTGAGGCTCACTCCACCCTCCCAGGTCTTTTATCCGAGGGTCTTCCCAGAGCCCTTTTGACGTTAAGCAAGGGTAAGCCTCCCAGGGCCACCTGGAGGACCGCGACCTAGTGCCGCCTCCTCCTCCCCTGCACGCCAGGCCTCCCTCTGCCTCTCCTGGGGAGGAAGCCCGCGGGCTGACCAGGCCCATGCAGGCCCACCTGCCTGCTGCCTCCTCTCACAGCTGGTCCTGCTCTGCACACCCTGCTTATGACACTCGGACCTCAGAGCTCTATTAATGGCCTGATGGCAAGTGGCTGGTGGAAGACCAAGGTGAACAGCATGGGCCCATCACAGAAGGGTCCCCTCTTCTTTCTAGCTAAGCAGCGAGAGGCACCCACCTCCTTTGGTGTTGAATTCACTGGATTCACTGCCCACTCCCCAGGGACCAGTCTCCCCCAGGTGAAGCATGTCCCGGGCTGCTCTGCCGAACATCACCTGGAGTTGACACAAAATCCCAGGGAGGGGACTGAGCACATGCTGGAATCTGCCCACCCCCTACCCCAGATGCAGGTGACCAGCAGCTTCTGAAGGTGGAGACGCAGTGAGGAGCAAGATCTACAGAACAGACTTGTGGAAGAGAGCCTGGTTTCTCGACCCTGAAATTCCATGCCCAGTGTCCTCGGTTTACCCAACAAATGGCTCTGGAGTGCTGGGAAGAGCGGTGGTGTTTGTCTTGGCGAGTTATTACAAAGGTATCTGTGGCCTATAAACCTCTGGTTGCCTTTCTGTCCTCGTCAGCATCTGCCTGGGTCTGTTGATAACCCAGGCAGCTTCAACCTGGCCCTTGGGAGGTGGCCACTCACAGCCGTGCCTGCCGGGGCTGCTGGGCACTCGATGGTGCCCATGGTCTGTCTCACAGCCAGGCAGCTGCGCCCGTGGGAGCACACACTTCTCCCATTGATTTGGGCACGTACAACCTGAACCTGGCTTTACTTCTGCTGTCCGTCATGTGGAATTTTACGAAACCCAAATTGCTTCCATTAAACAGAGACACTGATTTTTTGCTGGAAATGCTCAGAAGCTCCGTGATTCACAGTCCTTTTTGCTCCAAGTTTAGAGAACCTTCCCCTGAGCAAGACCTGGTGGGCCGGGACATGAGCCTCGAGGCTGGCCGGGCCTCCCCAGCCAACCGGGGCATTTTCTGGACGGTGCCAACCTTCTCCTGTCCTGCCCCCTCCCTTCTTCCAAGTGCCCTCATTCAAGGCTGCAAGGTGGTGTGCACAAGCATTGGGCTGGCTCACACGTCTTCATGGAGCCTCTCCATGTACTCCTGCAGCTCCTTGCAGCCCCCAGGGTCCAGGTCCTGACAGACCCACTTGATGTCGTCCTCCCTGCTCATCATGGTGGAGCTCCCCGCGGGGCACCCGTCATCGGGGGAGAGGGCGGTGAAGGTGGTAAAGGTCACTCTTTTCCTTTTCGAGGTAGGGGATGTTGGGGGCTCACTTTTCTGGTCTTTCCCGGCCGTGAGCACCGCTCCCGCGGGTGTGAGCAGCTGCCCGTTGATGCTTTTGTGGGAGCGAGTGCCCAGGAGGTACTTGCTCTCCTCCACGTCCAGCTCCCGGTCCACGGCAGTGATCTGCTCGTCCTGGGAGGATGCAAAGTTCATGTGGTTCTCCAGCAGCTCTGCCCGGTTGCTCAGCCCCACCCAGTCGTGGGCGTGGCTCATGCCCTCCTGCTCCTCAAAGGGCACCTGTTTGTGCCTATACTTCAGTGCGAAGGCCACACAGTTGATTAGGAAGACCAGGATGGCCAGGCAGAAGACGCCCAGCAAGGCATACATCCCAATCTCCAGGTCGCTCAGCCCTTTGGATGCCTGAGCCGGGTCATTCTCCTCCGTCTCCACATTGCTTCGGGGGAGGTCCGCTGGGTCTGGGAAACTGGTGATGTCCGCAGGGATGGTCTGCAGGCGGCTGTCACCATCTGGCGGGCTTCCCTGGCCGTCCTTCTTTGGGAAGGTGGACCTCTCGGTGGTGCTTCCTCTTCCCTCCATGAGTCCCATGGAAGAGCTGCCCAGGTACTGGCCTTCAGGGCTCCCCCATTCCTGCAGGGGTGCTTTGGACCTCCGATCCCCAACGTCACTTTCCAGGTGGACCCCTGTCCCCATGGGTCTGCCATCGCTGACATTGGGGTTAGCATCGTTCTGGCCAAACTTAACTTTGATGTTTGCCGTTCCCACAGAGAGCACACTCTTTCTCTTGGATTTCTGGCAAGACTCACTAATGACCATCTCCACCTTGACCAGCGCTCCTTGTCCTTCAGATTCCGCAGCGATTATCGGCCACTTGAACCTGGGGTCTTGGTGGATGGAGACCACCTTTTCATCCAAGGACGTGGCCAGCAAGGAGAAGTCCTTCCCATCATAAATATCCAAGGGTGTGACTGAGCCGTCACTGAACTGGACCCAGCAACTGATGGCCGCTTCCTGTTGAGTAAAACAGGTGAATCAGAATGGGCTGGAAAGCTCTGGAAAGCTCGCTGGCGGGCCCCATTAAAGGGAAACAGCAGCCGAAGGGGTGCTACGGAGCAGAGGAAACCGCCGGAGCGGTGTAGCAAGAGGTCAGAGGTAGCCAGGGCATGTAGGATTCATCCCCACAAAGACTCAAAATCAAAACAAAACAACAAAATGGCACCCCGGCTGGCGTGCAGCTTTGTGCACCAAGGTATGCTTCCCTGGGACGTTGGAGGGAAGATGGGCTGGTGGCTGCTCACTCCTGCACAACAAAGTCAATGGGGTGTCAGAGGCTGTCACTGGTTAGTGGGAGGGCTTACGAGGGTGGCCTGTGTAAGTGGAAGGTATTCATTCTGTTATGTTTACATTGCCATAAGGTGAGCCACCAGACTAAAGCCCAGCAAGGGGAGCGCTTCTAGAATCAGGGAGTGAAGCTTGACTTGGGGACAATCAGGATGGATCCCGGATCCTGAGGCCATCCCTCCTTGCCTTGGGCACAGAGAGAGCTAACCACCTGCGAGTGCCTCTAGGAAATGATGAGGGTCCACTTCTGAACAAGGAGGGAGCTTGTTCCACTTGCAAGGCCCATAAACAGCCCTCTGTGGAAACGCTTGTGTCAGCACACAGCCACACACACCCCTCAGCTCACACAAACATAGCCACACACACCCTCAGCTCACACACATGGCCACACACACCCTCAGCTCACACACATAGCCACACACACCCTCAGCTCACACACACAGCCACACACACCCCTCAGCTCACACAAACATAGCCACACACACCCTCAGCTCACACACATGGCCACACACACCCTCAGCTCACACACACAGCCACACACACCCCTCAGCTCACACAAACATAGCCACACACACCCTCAGCTCACACAAACATAGCCACACACACCCTCAGCTCACACACATAGCCACACACACCCTCAGCTCACACACACAGCCTCACACACCCTCAGCTCACACAAACATAGCCACACACACCGTCAGCAAACACACATAGCCACACACACCCTCAGCTCACACACACCCTCAGCTCACACACATGGCCACACACACCGTCAGCTCACACACACAGCCACACACACCCTCAGCTCACACAAACATAGCCACACACACCCTCAGCTCACACACACAGCCACACACACCCTCAGCTCACACACACAGCCACACACACCCTCAGCTCACACACATAGCCACACACACCCTCAGCTCACACAAACATAGCCGCACACACCCTCAGCTCACACACAGTCACACACACCCTCAGCTCACACACACAGTCACACAAAACCCTCAGCTCACACACATAGCTACACACACCCTCAGCTCACACACACCCTCAGCTCACACACACAGTCACACACACCCCTCAGCTCACACACACAGTCACACAAAATCCTCAGCTCGCACACATAGCCACACACACCCTCAGCTCACACACACAGCCACACACACCCTCAGCTCACACACACAGTCACACAAAACCCTCAGTTCACACACAGCCACACACAACGCTTAGCTCACACACACAGCCACACATACCCCTCAGCTCACACACACAGCCACACACACCCTCAGCACACACCCACAGCCACACACACCCCTCAGCTCACACACACAGTCACACACAGCGCTCAGCTCACACACACAGCCCCACACAACCCTCAACACACACATAGCCACACACAACCCTCAGCCAACACACACAGCCACACACAACCCTCAGCTCACACACACAGTCACACACAGCGCTCAGCTCACACACACAGCCACACACAACCCTCAGCACACACAGCCACACACACCCTCAGCTCACACACACAGCCACACACAACCCTCAACACACACACCCCTCAGCTCACACACACAGCCACACACAACCCTCAGCACACACACACAGCCACACACAACCCTCAGCTCACACACACAGTCACACACAACGCTCAGCTCACACACACAGCCACACACACCCCTCAGCTCACACACACAGCCACACACACCCTCAGCTCACACACACAGCCACACACACCCCTCAGCTCACACACACAGCCACACATACCCCTCAGCACACACACACACAGCCACACACAACCCTCAGCTCACACACAGCCACACACACCCTCAGCACACACACACACAGCCACACACACCCCTCAGCTCACACACACAGCCACACACACCCTCAGCACACACACACAGCCACACACACCCCTCAGCTCACACACACAGCCACACACACCCTCAGCACACACACACAGCCACACACAACCCTCAGCACACACACACACACAGCCACACACGCCCTCAGCTCACACACACAGCCACACACACCCTCAGCTCACACACACAGCCACACACAACCCTCAGCACACACACACAAACACACACGCCCTCAGCTCACACACACAGCCACACACACCCTCAGCTCACACACACAGTCACACACACCTCTCAGCTCACACACACAGCCACACATCCTCAGCTCACACACAGCCACACACACCCCTCAGCATGCACACACAGCCACACATACCCTCAGCATGCACACATAGCCACATACACCCTCAGCATGCACACATAGCCACACACAACCCTCAGCTCACACACACATAGCCACACACACCCTCAGCTCACACACATAGCCACACACAACCCTCAGCAAGCACACATAGCCACACACACCCTCAGCTCTCACACATAGCCACACACAACCCTCAGCTCGCACACATAGGCACACACAACCATCAGCATGCACACATAGCCACACACACCCTCAGCTCACACACAACCACATGCAAACATAAGGTGCCTTCACAACACATAGCACACCCAACACACTTGACACACATAGACACACATACACAAACACACATGTGCGTTCACTCAGACAACAAACACACAGCCCACAACTGTTATCACACAAGGAAGAAAATCACCAAGGGTGCCATCTCGCTTGTCCCCTTCTCCTGGAGCTAAACAACTAACTGGGGGCACAACCCCTGTCTCCTTCCCAGTCCCCAGACCTGGTGCCCGGCTCTGTGCAGGGCCTTGGTGCAGACTGTGGTGATTCCCAAGGCTGCCCCTGCCCCTGTCCCTCCATGGCTGGTGAGGTCCCACATGTCTAGTCAGGACTGTTTGGACAGAGCAGGAATGGGCATGTGAGACAGCAGGTGACACTGTGACACAGGTGGACCAAGGGCTCCCGTTTGCTTTTGTGTCCTGGTGGCTCTCAGTTTCACCTGCTGAAATCTTTTCTGCCTTGGTTAGAGGGATCTGGGGGGCCCCAGGGGGAACAGCCACCTGCTGTGTGTCCCCCTCTTCCGGGAAGCCCTCCTGCAGTGGACATGAACTGTTTGGCCAGGTGCCTTCCACCTGGTGCAAAACCCACCTGACCTGGGAGGAGCCTGACACCTGCTCACCTGTTTGGGCCTCTGCAGAAGTTCCTGAGCCACCGCGGTGGCAAAGATGGCTCTGTTGCTCCCAGGGCTGAGCTGCAGGGACAGTGACAGTCCCGTCACCAGCTGCACCCCCAGGTCTGTGATGGTCACCTTCTCATCCAGCACAGTGATGGTCTTTTCAGCCAGGATGGCATCCGACAGCGGGGACAGGATCTAAAGGGCAGAAGCAGCATCATCAGAAAGGGCTCCGTGTGGTCCCAGGGACTTGTCCCCTGGCACAAGGATGCTCCACACAGGGTGGGAACCAGGACAGGAGAATGAGGAGTGGGAGGTGGGCCTCTCCCACGGGGCCTTCTTCTAGAACAGATCTCTTGGTCCAGTTTCCAGGCATCAGCGATCAATGGTCAGGTGTTTCAAGACCTTTGTCTTTGGTGGGAGTTGGAAGCTCTTGCCACGGGGAAGATGTCTGTCTGACATAAGTCATACTTGATGGTGGGATTAGTGGCCATTATTATTATTTTTTAAACCCAGAAGGTTTTATATAAAAGGGAGATTTCTGGTTCCTGGAAAAACTGCATTGGAAGGTGGCTCTGGGCCGGCAACTCCTCCTGACGTCCCCTGCCACAGTCCTCTGTGCTCCCTGTTGTCTGCCCAACCCTAAGCTCCTCACTGTTTCGATAAGCACACCTGGCCTGCTGCCCTCGCTGATGGCACTTTCTAGAGATCATTGTGCATGTGAATCTCAGTCCACAGCCCAAACCCATCTATAGCTCCCACGTCCCCAGCTCTGCATCAGATTCAACCGACGGTGGATCAGCTGGGTGTGAACTGCACATGGGAGGACCTGTCCTTCTCTGTGTTCCCTGAACTACACACAGAATGGCACTGAGTTCCACAGCATCTGCATCACATTAAGGACTCGGAGTGAATCAGAGATGGTGGAGAGAGTGGCAGGGTGCCCCCAGGGTATAGGCACATACTCTGCTGTGTGATGTGAGAACTGAGCTGGGGGAGTCTTGTACCCTCAGAAACCAACCCCTGTGATTACCTCCTTGGATAAACTGATCTCTTTACCAGTCCATTTTGCAGAGTGATTGAGTCTCAAATGTTCCATGTTCCAGTACCGCTGCAGCTCCAGGGTGTCCCCGGATAGCGCTGATTTGGAAGCCTCAGATTGCCTGGGTTGCTCCCCTCTCCTACACGGGGTACTGTTAGGGGATGAACTCGTCCTTTGTTCCCAGCTAGGGGGTAAATGACCAAACCTGCATGGCCTCCCTCCCCGGCCACTTGTATAAGCGTTTCTTCCAAACCCCCCTCAGAGCCACTGGGGCTTGAACCAAGGACTCAGAACTTGGTAGGCCAGTGCTCCTCCACTGGGCTACGAGGTCCTGGGCTCAATCCCATTGCTGCAAACCCAAAATAAACTTAAAAATAAAGAGCAAATAAAGGATGGCTGCGTGGAGGGATCGGACGTCCTAAATCCACAGGGAGGCCGGTGCAGAAGAGAGAGGAGGGAGGAGAGGAGGGGAGGAAAAATGGTGCGAGCTCAACAAAATCATGTTATGTGCACTTGTAAGTGTACCACAGGGGTCGCACCTTCCTGTCTGGATCTGTGGAAAGCACCAGTGAAAACAGATAGAGGAGCACAAGGAAGGTCAGGGGGTAGACGGGGGAGGAAGGGCGGGCGGGGCCGGGGAGGCGGACAGGAATCCATGTGCGCATGTGTGATTTTGTCAGTGAGGACCCCTACCCTGCACAACCATGACGCTGCACTGTTTAAACCACCAGCATTGCCCGCCGGCCTCTCTGTGCCCCATTCCCTGCAGCGGGCACCTGCCCACAAGGCCAATGGCGTGATAGCCCCCTGCCGTCCCCACACCCTTGAGATGTTCAGGCACCATTGGGTCAGAGGTGGGACTTGGCCAAGGTGGCAAAGACGTCATAGAGAAACATGAAGCTTAGGCAGGGACATCGGGAGGTGGAGGGTGGAGGCCAATGTGGGCCTGGCAGGTGCTCAGGGGAGGGCCACTCAGACCAAAGAGTATTTCCCAAGATCCAAGGCCAGTGTGACCCACGGAGTCCTTGCTTGTCAATGTCATTAAGGTCACCCCCAGAATGGAGTTTGCTCTGAGGAGTTTGCTGAGGCAGGGACACAGAAGCCCTTGCCTCTGGGGACGTCCTACCTGAATGGTGGTCATCCCCAGCTCTTGCCCGGCCAGGACCAGCCCTCCCTGCAGCTTGGCGATCCTGGGCTCCTCCACCTGCATGAAGCCGCTTATGAGCTCCGTGATGTCCACTTGCCAGTCTGAACCCAGCAGGTAGGCCAGGTGGCCCCCGGGGCTGGCCGCCTCGGCCACAAACTGCGTCAGGACGCGCACCATGGCATGCTGGTACTGCAGGGTGCAGCCACGGCCCCGCCTCTCCTCGTCCTCCTCCTCCTCACTGTCCCGAGCTGGCCTGTCAGAGAGCCAGTCAGTCCATCGGATACTTACTGGGGGCCAACTGCTTATGGCTGCAAATGTGACCCCCACCCCACCCTTGAGGGGTTCACCGCTGGCTGTGAGGCTCAGACGCACACAGGGTGATACTGAGACTGGGCCATCAGGACGGCCTGGTGGCAAGCAGGCTCAGAGGTTCCCGCAGGTGGTGCGCCCAGTGGCAGGTGGGGCGTCCAGTGGCAGGTGGGGCATCCAGTGGCAGGTGAAGCCAACAGGAGCCTCTTGGAGCAGAGACTGGCAGCCCTGTCCTGGACATACCACACGGGGCCTTGGGTCCTGTCCTGCTGCACTGAGCTGCCCCTGCCCTTGCCCTCTGAGCCTAAGCGCACTCAACATGGGTCTGTATTAGGGAGTCTGTCTCTCACCCAGGCATACACACACAGGCACACACACAGGCACACAGGCACACACACATAGGTGCACACACACAGGCACCTGCACACACACACAGACATACACAGAGGCACATGCACACACACACACACACAGGCACATGCACATGCACACACATACAGAGGCACACACACACACCAGCACACACACACACATACACGCAGGCACACACACTCGAGAGGACTGCTCAGGTACACGCACACATATACAGAGGCACATGCACACACACAGGTACACACACACACATAGAGGCGCACACACGTAGGTACACACACAGGTACACTCACACACTGACATACATGTGCACACGCACTCACTCACTCACACACCTTTTGTTGGAGACAATGGGGACTCTCCAGCCCTTGATCTGGTTGAGCTCGGTGTCTGAGACCTCGATCTGCAGCGGGAGCCGGGGCACCCACACGGTCACCTCCAGAGGACTGCTCAGGTGCTGGTAGGTGAAGCTGACTACCGCGTTTACCTTGCCTTTCATCTCCTTCCCGTTGACGAAGACGTAGTCACACCTGTCGGAGACCTGGGAGGGCATGGGAAGAGACAGCGGCGGCCAGTGAGCCTCCGCAGGACCTGTGGCCCAGAGCACAGGCGGGCACGGGGCTGTCGGGGGCCGCCCTGGGAGAAGCAAGTTCCTGTGCAGGGCAGGCACAGGCTGCTGCTTTTGCCAGCTGTGGCAGACGCTGTCACGAGGATGTTGTGTGGGCCACTGTGGATGTGACCAGCTAAGGACCTTCTATCCTCAGCTCCACTGGCAAATGAGCAATTGGCAAATGAAATCACCTAACATCACATGTATGTAAAGGGTACGACCTGATATCCTGGTAAAGAGGTGACCATGAAATGATGTCACAACCCAGCTAATTCACACCACCACCTCACAGTGACCTCTGGGTGTGTGTGTAATTACAGTTATTACCTACTCTCTTGGGGAACTTCAGGCACACAATACGGTGTTGTTAAGGACCATAACCCTGTGGTACCTGCTGGACCGTGGGTCCCCATAAGGCCACGTAGCTGGAGTCTGTGCCTGACCTGGGCACCCACTCCCCTCTGCCCAGCCCTGGCAGCCTCACTTGTACCCTCTGCTTCACGAGGTCGACTGTGAAGCAGACCCCACGTGTGAGTGAGTGGGTGGGTGAGACCCTGTGGTGTCTGCCCTGGATCTGGCTTATTTCAATCCACTCGAAGTCCCCTGGACTCATCCAGGTGGTCCCCAATGCTGGGGTGTCCCTCCTCAGTGGGCTGAGCCACATGTGCTGCTTCTTCTGTCTCCTCAGTGGGCGCCGAGGCTGCTCCACGCCCTGGCTGCTGTGCATGGTCCAGGATCTAGAGATGGGGACTCCCTGGAGTGAGTCCTAATCATCACGCAGCTGCTCCTGGGAGGAAAGATTTGGTGCCAGCTGCAGAGGGGTGCTGTGGCCCTGGGCAGGATGTCTCTGGCCAGCCGGAAGGTGGAGGGAGGGTCCAGGGAAGAAGCTGGGGAACCTGGGGCCTCACAGGGAGCAGAGACAGACACCTCCACCCGGAACCTGGGAAAGCCACATCTGCCTTTGGCCTTGGAATGACAAGGTCAGGGTTTTCGGCGGCCCCAGGAGCTAACCTAGAGAGGGAGCGGGCTGGGCCGAGGAGCCAGGAGAGCATCTGTCACAGGCTGTCTGGCCAGACGAGGAGCGGGAGGGGAGGAGTCAGCGAAACCCTGAGGAGACCCAGGTGTGGAGCCCCCGGCAGAGGACAGGGTTCCCGGCATCCTCCCTCCTGATGCTCATGGGGCCCAGGACACAGGTGCCATCACCACGGGCATCTCACAGACCAGGAACCGGAAGCCTGAGACGTGACGCCCCTTCTCCACATGCTGGGAAGAGGCAGAGAAGCACCGGGCCCAGGTCAGCCCCGGCCCGTCTGCTCCACCCTGGCACATCCTTCTGCCCACATGCCTTCTGGGTTCCCATTTTTTAAAGGATGGGAACCTCTTTTGGCACTTAAAGGGGTATGAATAAAAGCAGAGCAGCGATTACTGGGTTGTTCCACCATCACAGAAAGTGTTTCCTGTGAAGGCCTTTCATATGGGCACCAGGCGTGGACTCCGCATGCGCAGGGGGCCAGGAGCTCAGCCTCCGGTGGTGACCGATGCCTCAGAGAAGGTGGGCCGGCTCCACTGTGAGCTGCAGGAGTTTGCCACCCTCAGTCCCTGCCCAAAGCAGAAGGACTTCAGTTGGGTTGCAAAGCACATGCACGAGGCTGTCTATAATCTGGGGCCTGGCCACGGTCCCTGCTCCTGACCCAGGAGTCTTTACACACAGGTGACTTCCCTTCCATCTCCACCCCAGGCTGAACCGTCACAGAGGAGCAGACTTTTGAAAGAAAGAAGAAAGAGAGGGAGGGAGAGGGAGAAAGAGAGAGGGAGAGAGACAGAGAGAAGAGGGAGTTGAGTGACAGATGTCATTTCCTTGCTGGTCCAAGGAGGGACCATCAGGAGCTTCGCCTTCTCCTCACCATGGTACCTGCCTGGTGTTTAAGGTGGTGGTGGCCATCCGCCTAGACTCTCAGAGCCTGGGGTCCCCTGAGCCTCCCTACAGGGCCACGAGGGTCAGGGTCCAAATGCGAGGTCCACCTTCCTCCTGCCTAGCAACTGGGACTTTGTGGGGATTATTTGTCACCAGCCCACCCTGACTGCTACACCAGGCATAAACCTATTCTGAGGGATGTACTAATAAAAATAGAATGGGCCAAATTAGTGGGTTTAGGAGGTGAGGGAGGTCTGAGTGAGTAAGGTGCATGAAGACAGAGGAGGCAATGTGGAGCTGGCTTCCAAGATTCTAATTGCTGTAAACGCCCAACAAGCCAAGGATGTGATTGGAGTCCACAGTGTGGGGCAGAGGTCTCCGTCATAAAACACGTCATTCCTGAGGCCAGGGTGATGGGAGCTGCCCTCCTCATGCTAAGGACTTTCTACTGAGTGACAGAGCACAGGACCCACGTCCATAGGAGTTGGGAGGAGAGTGGCAGCCTCGGCTTGGCCTGGTGGGGTGGGGAGGCTGGGAAGAGCCCCAGGGGAGGTGGAGGTCAGGGAGGTGCAGGGATGCTTGGTGATAATGGACAGCAGCGTCTCTGAGCTGTGCACCTGGGAGGGTGAGGACACGTGCCTGGGGACACCTGGATCATGTTCTTAAAGAAATTTGAATATTATTTATTTATAATTCACAAGCATTTCACCTTTAATGACATCAATATTCCATGTGTTTATTAACGTATTTCACTATTAGCTTTTTCAATGTGAACTTGTTTTACTCAGTAGCACGTTCGACACTTGGGCACCGGCGTGGGACACAGTGGCATGCCAGCCCGCGCCCTCTCCCCTTCACCTCCTGCACACGCAGCAAGAGATAAGGCTGAAATCACAGAGCTGGCCTCAGAACGAGATGGCTTGACACAAACACGAAATGAACTCTACATAAAGGTGGCTGTGACCAAGTCTAAGGAGGAGGGTCCTCCCCCCAGGTGATAAGGACCAGCGGAACCTGTGCACCCTGCCTGGGTCTGGACGCTGACTTCGCCCAACAGAGTTTTCAGAAAAGCCACCAGGGAGCCCCCGAGCTGAGTCGTGATCGGTGACAGCCCCGGGGAACTTCACAGATGAGAGAAGGGAGGCCATGGATGGAGAGAAAGGGGGAAAGCGAACTTTTAAACATGAATCTCACTGTGTGCACTCCAGGCGCACAGCGTGTCTGCAGACTGGTGGGAGAGCAGTCACTGTAACAAGGCACAGGGTACGTCTGCCCTCACAGAGGCACCAGGCTCTTGTTGTCCCTGTGGTGGGAGCTCAAGTCCACTCATGGTGTGGGAACCTGAGTGCAGCTCTGCTGCCCTACAGTGCTCAGGATGGACCCCAGGTGTCCAGCCTGTTCACCCCCACGTCTGCCCTTTGTGTTTCTAACTCCTGGCCCTGAACCCCCTGTGCTTCCCCCCCTGCCTCTGGTCTCTGAGCCCCACAGGGAGATGAGCGCAGGAGACTCTGCCAGACCCACAGACGCCGCCCTCCAGGGAGCGGAGGAGACCTGTCCATCATGTCTCCTTAGAACAGGGCTAACAGTACCTGTCAGTAACTTATTAACTGCCGCTTTCCGGTGCTGACAATGTGAAGGGATGATCTATGAAAGCTCTGGGCCCCCTTTGTACTCCGCGCCCGGCCAGGCACCCTGTTCCAGGACGGAGTTAGAGTTAATATTTCCAACTCGTGTGCATAATCCGGCACTTATGTGAATTTAATGCCATTTCCTTCGTTTGGGTTTAAATGCTGGATGAATTTAAATCTTAGTTAAATATCACCCATATTCATGGCACAATTTATGTTCTTCTGATATTTTTCTCTCTCTGCTTTTTTTTTTCCCCCAAGTGCAGATGCTAAGGATATGGAAATTCCTCTTTCGCCCTCAGGCTTGGCAGAAGTATCAGCCCCAGGGAGGCCAGTGTCCAGTCTGGCCCTGGTGGCCCCTCTTGTGGTTGGACTTCATCCTGGACTGAGACGGAGCATTGATAAGGCGGTGGCAGTGAGCGCGGCAGCAGCTGATGATGCAACGTCCCGGGTGGACACTAATTTCCACTTTGCTAAGTCCCCACAGCACGCCAACTAGACAGGTGCTATTGCCCTATTTCCAGATGGGGAAACTGAGGCTCAGGGCTAAGCAGTCACGAGGGCCTGATCTCGTCTGGCTCGCTCTTCCCGGTGAGCTTTTTGGAAAAAGGTTTCCCTGCACTCAGTGGCTTCTAATAGGGGACAGGAAACTTTCTGCCCAGGGAGACGTGCTGTAGAGAAGATGCTGGGCCAGGAGGATCTCTGGGAGCAGGCAGAGACAGGCTGCAGATGTGAGGCCAGCTCTTGGGGTCAGTGGAGACCACAGAGGGAGTGAGAGCCAACCTGAGCCTGGAGTGACCCTAGTAAGGTCTGAATCGGGTCCCCCCTCCCACGTTCGTATGCTGAAGCCTGGGCCCCCGGTTCCTCAGGACGCAACTCCACTTGGAGGAAGGTCTTTTAGGAACAGAGTGAGTTAAAATGGGCCACTGCCCTGGGTTCCGGTTCAGTCTGACGGGTGTCCTTACAGAGAAGAGGTTAGAAAGCACAGAGACACCAGGTTTGCACACAGTGAGAGGGGCCGTACCCCACCAAGGAGGGTCCTCAGAGAAACCAGACCTGCCTGCCCTCAGACTGAGTCCTCAGCCTTGGGAGCGGGGCGGCAGGATGGGTTTCTGTTGCCTGAGGCGCCAGCCTGCTGCCGGGTGCTGCTACGGCAGCCCCGCAATCCAGGCAGCAGAGGCCACAGAAGAGCCTTCTTCGGCTCTGTCTTTACGGCTGTTTGCCGTTTCAGGAGAACTTGCCAGCAGCATGGAGAGGAGGCTGGCTGGGGCCTCCTCGGGGTGGCAGTATTGGTGGAGTCTGGCTTCGGGGACGTGGCTCTCTGGAAACCTGGCAAGAGCAGGTGGCCCCTCGGTTGGTTCTTGTGATAGCAGATGAGGTAGGGGATCCTCCGACACCCACTGTATGGGTGAGGCACGGGCACCCTGAGATGAGGTTGCGTGCTCAAGTTCACACGGCTGCACATTGGGCCTGCGTGTGGGTCCAGGCCCCTGCTGGCCCTGGCTGACCTTGTAGGTGCTGCAGTGAGATTGTGGTGCCTGCTGGGTTGCAGGGCCCAGAGAGAAGGTCATTAGGTGGCAACTTCTATGAAGGACAAAAGGAAAGAGGCGGCCAGCAGCCTTAATCTTCTCAGGTGGCCACATCTGACCACTGGGAGGGAGGCACAAGGGCCCAGGAGCTCCCCACTGGGGCCCCTGCTCCCACCTCCCTGCGCCGAGCAGGGGACTGCCTGGGAGGAAGCTGGGTGGCTTCTTTTGTCTGCTGTGACGTCCTCTCCGTGTGACATGGAGCAGACGTTGGTGTCTTTGGGATCATCTTTACTGGAAAGCCTATTTCCTCCAGTCATAGATCCGTGTTCCCGGGAAGCTCTGGTATTTCCAGTGAGCTTCAGCCAGCAGGAGGCGTGTTCAGTGCATGTCTCTGCTCTCAGCCCCGTGGTCATGGGGCACGGTCGCCTCCCACACGGTGCTCCCACAGGAGACCATTTCACCAGCCACGGAGCAGCTCTGACCACAGGCAGGCACCGCTCCAGACCGGGCTTTCTTGGCCTCAGCCACATCTATATTTGGGGCTGAATGATTGATGTCTCCTCCTGATCTGTGCACAGCAGGACATGGAGCAGCGTCCCTGGCCTCCCCCCCAGAGGCCAGCAGCAGCCCAAATCCAGTCCATAACAATCAAAGATGTCTGCAGACCTGGCCAAAGGACCCTGAGCAGCAGCAGCCTCCCCAGAGGAGGATCGCCATGCCAGGGTGGGTTCTGAATCTGGTCATTTAAGCCCCATAGCCTGCCTCTGCTTTGGACAGTGGACTCCAGATCCGTGGAGGCTTCCTGACGCATGGCTTTACCCACCCACACCAGGAGACTCATTGCACGTCCCTCCTCGGGCTCAGTCGCTGTGTCTCCAGGTCTGTGCTGACACGCGGCCCGTCTGTCCTTCCCATCATCCTGGAGGTCAGGGGACTCCATCCCCTTTATCTTCACGGAGAATAAGGGCCATGGACGTATGTGACAGAAGGCGTTTCCCAGGAAGGTCTGGCCACCTGTCCTGCCGCTTACTTTCTCCTCTCCAGAGTGCCATTCTCACAGCCCTGCTGGACAGCACAGTCCAGCCCCTGGCCCTGGTTCTGGGCTGGCCTCGGGGACCTGCTGACCAGCAGGATTTGGTGTAAGTGCTGCTGACCCGAGATCTCTCTTCTCTCTCAAATGGGATGGACATGGGAAGAAGCCAGGCCCAGGATGGTGGAGGGCCTGACAGAGACTGAGAGGACCCTGCTTGGGGCTTTGGGTCCCTTCCTCCCTGCACTCTGGACCCTGCCCTGATCCCTAAGGAGCAGGAAGGAGAGAAGCAAGCTGGATATGGGAGCTGGGCTCCGCGAGTGACCAGCACATGCAGACTGGCCCTCTTCTCTCTCAGTTGCTGGGGAAACACCGTCACCATCAATGTCCCCCTCACACACGTGCACACGTAGGTACCAACACAGATACAAAGAAGGAAATTGGAACCCTCTGGAGAACCCTGAATAAGCTGACTTCTTCCTGCTCCCAGATGTTGACATTTCCCCACGAGGCTGAGCCTTTTCTGAAATACCTTTTCTTCCTCTTTGAAGATGAATCGTCACTCTTGTCAAAGCAATTACATTTTTAAAAAGCATTTGAATTGGCACCTAATAATTGCACACATTTATGGGATACCCTGAGATAATTTGGTAACCGTACAATGTGCCATGATAAAATCAGGGTAGACACATGTCCATCGCCTCAAGCATCTATTGTTTCTTTGTGTTAGAAATCCCTGGCTCCTTTCTTCTGCTTCTCTACAGGACAATTTATTGTGAGCCAGAGCCACCCTCCCCATGGTGCTATGGACACTAGAAATCACTCCTCCTATTTCAGTTTCCTGAATGACTTTCAATAGTTGCTACTGACAAACCACAGGCTACCTCTGAGGCTGCTGCATGTGGTCATGCAGTGCTGTCACTCTGAGGAAGCAAGTGAGGGTGCAGTTGGTGGAGAAGTGAGGACAAAGGGAACGGCTGCTTCCTATTGGCCCAAATGTCCATGTCCTATTTATGGATAAGCAATGTTTGTGCAAGTGACAGGGTCCCAAGGGGATGCAGCCCAAGTTCCTCAGCATGCTGGAAGCGCTCTCAAGAGGAGCGTCAGCCAGAAATCGCTGGGTTCTGCTTCATGGAAATGAGACGCCCTGGGTATGATGACCGAGGCGGGCAGCTGCTATCTCAGAGCTCCAAGCCTTCCTCCGTGCCCTGACTGACGTGCCCACTGTCCCTGCTCAGGGCTTTCTGGGCGACAGCTGGCAGGACACTCCTGGGCTGGAAGGCAGAGGGGTTGTCCCTGCCCTTCTTCTCCCTGGGCTCCCGGCCTCCCTGCTCCTCCCTCCAGCACCCGCCAGCAACACCTCCTGTTTCTCCAGCCTGCTCAGACCCAGCCTCATCTCTCCCCTGAGAGCAAGGGCACCAGCCGGCTGGCCCTCCTCAGGAGCTGACTCCACACCCAGGGCTCCCTCTGCGCCAGCTGCCCAGCCAAGTCCCCTTGGAGGCTCCCAGGCCTGCAGGACATCTCGCATCAAATCCTATTCCCATAACCCCAGGCTCTCCTGTCCCTCAGCACCAGGGGACGGCTGCTCATGCAGACCACCTGCACAGCACCTCTGGGCTCCCTTTCCCTTTCAGGTGAAGAGCTGAAGCTTCGTGTGCAAGCAACTGTTCCTTATATCAAAATGTCTCCTTCAGGTGACCAGCACAGACTCGTCCCTGGCTGTCCTTGCCTGGAACCATAGGAAGCCAGGCAGCCCCTGCACTGAGGTTGCAGGGTCCCTGGCTGGAGCAGGCTGGAAGGTGGGGAGCCCCGACCTCCTTTTTCTGCATCCTTGGAGGGTGACATGCTCTGCCTCCTTGTGGACAGCACGGCCACCCCCTCTCTGTGGTCAAGGAAGTGGAAGTCCAGCTGTGTGACTTCGGCCAGAAGAGTCAGGAGCCGGTGCACAATCTTCCTGACCTCTGTGCTGCCCGTGGCCCTGTCCCAGCCCGGGATCCGGAGCCCGCCAGCTGCCATCTCCCTGTGAGCCAGATGGAGAGGGGCCTGTGGAAGGCACTGGGTCTGCGGGGCTGTTCCTCGTCCCGGCTTCTCATCCCGCCTCCCTCAGCGTCTGATGCCCCCTCCAGGCCCCGTCTGTTCGCTCGCCCGCTGGTTTCTCCCGGCGTCAACAGCGCCTGGCCTGTGTCAGGTACTGCTCACTCATTCTACAGTAAAGGGCTGTGGAATGAACGGGAAGGGACAGGACTCGCTTTGCCAGAAGTCCCAACAGCCATGATGAAGTGGCCTCGAATTCCCAGCCCTGCAGCTCTCAGTGCTGTGGCGCCTGATACCCCCGCCCCTCAACAGAGACTTCACGTTTCTCTCTCACAATGCGGACCAGCAATCAGCCGAGGATATGCCCCATCTGCAGGGCAATTGTCCCTATTCCAACACGCTGCTTCCTGCACAGGACCACACCAGACAGCGGCTCTCCACAGGGGGCAGATGCGGCTGCCCACGCTGCTGCAGACCAGCACGGTGCCAGCCCCACACGGGGCAGTGGGGAAGAGACTCTCCAGCCAGGGAACAGCACCTGGTAAGGTCACCAACAGGCACCTGCACTCCTTGATCCACCCCGAGCTTGCGTTCCTGAGCAATCACAGATCATGGTGGCATTGTCCCATTCCCAAACGTTGTGACCTGAGATCCAGGTAAAGGGAGGTGAACACAGACCCCACGCTTGCCCTGACCCACCAATCACAACAGTTCTGACCTTCGGACCCTTTTGGTCCCCACACATGGCGCAGCTGGGGACACAAAGGTCCCGGCCCAGGGGGTGTCCCTCACCTCCTTTGTGGATGCCTGGCAGGTGCTGAGGTGGCGGGGCTACCACCAGAACTGTGGACTTCATTTCTGATGGGGACGAGGCTGGGAGCCACGTGGTTGGTGTTGACTCGTTGGTGTTGACCCAAATGAATTTGCATCCACACAAAAGCCTGCATGTGGAGTTTACAGTAGTATCCATAATTGCTGAAAATTGGAGGCAACCGCAGTGTCCATAGACAGGCGATGGATGAATACACTTGGCACCTCCATGCTGGGGAATACTATATATCGGTGAACAGGAACCAGCTGCCAAGCCAGGCAGGATGAGTAGGAACCTTGAACATGCACTGTTAAAAGAAGCCCGTCTGAAATAGCTGCACCTTGTAGGATTCTATTTATAGGCCATTTGGAAAAAGGCTGAACCACACCGTCCTGATTAGGATGAGGGTGCAAGTGTCCCTGGGGTGGAGGCTGAGGATTCGTGGGCAGAGAACAGGCACCTGGGACAGGGACCAAATTCTATGTTACCATGGGGGGGTTCTGTCACCGTTTGTCAAGATGCAGACAAGGCCAGCCCAGAGGAAGCCCCTAGAGGAGAGTGGGCCTGGTAAACAAGGAATCAGCCCAGGCTCACAGAGAAGGCCGTCTTTACCACACTCCAGACTCTGACTCCAGGGTTCCACTCATGTTGAGTCACTGCGTCTTCACAAACCCCAGAGCAGAGCCATCTTATCACGACTGCTCAGGAGGGAGGCCACCAGGCACCATGAACCCAGGGAATGGCCTCTGGTCAGGGCTGAACCCGAGCAGGGCTGCCCGCTGGAGCTCAGGAGGGGCAGGCTGGGCCGGGCCCTGCAGAGCCGTGAGGCCTCAGGAGCTGTGAGCACGTGGCTTCTCCCAAGGACTTGTTTTCTGTGAGTCACAAAGCCTTGTCATACTTACGAGTGCTTCACACTGGCTTTGAAAGTCTGAATACCTCATCGGAGATTTTCTTTTCAATTGTGAATTAATTTTTGTCATAAAAATGGGAAGTTGATCCTAGCAAGTGATTAAAAGTGTCAAAGCAAACAGAAAGGGGCACGTGCAGGCAGATGGGAGCCGCCGCACTCCTGGCCCTCCCCTGAGCCCGCCCACCGTCCCAGAGGGCCCTTCCCAGGGACGCTGTTGCACGAGCACTCCACGTGGTTTCCTCTTGTCCTCGGGAGTGGCCAGCTCCCTTCATTCTGTGACTTTCCTTCAGGATAACAGCTCAGTGTGTCAGCACCCCTCGGGAGCTTCACTTCCAGGGTTCAGAAGCCTGAGAATCAAAGTCGCACTTCTGAGACGATGGCCAGGTAAATGGACGACGGCCCATTGTCCCTTTAAGCACAGGGACGCAGGGGGAGCAGGAGTGGCTGTGAACTTCTATCCAGCATCTCCAGCAGTTGGGAGCCAGGTGGCTGCAGTGTGGCCTTCCTGTGGCTCTGGAGCCCTGGGACTCCGCCACAGTGTGCGCCCCTCCCCACCTCAGGCCCCTAGGAAGCGGGGAGTGCACCCCCACTCTTAGCACTTCTGCAGCTCTGGACTCTAGGGACAGGCCCCGAGGGCTGTGGTTCCCGGTGACACACGGACACGGGGTGTCCAGCGGTCCAACTGGAGCTGCTTCTGTGCTGAATGACACCTGCGGTCAGCCCTCAGCCCACGGCCTCTTAGAGGACACCTGAGGTCCCCATCAGAGCAAGCCAGCGGGTACTGCCATTTTGATAGCAAAACAGATCCTTGTGATGTGCCCCTGAAAGAAGCAGCCAGGGGACACAGGGAGCGTCCCGGCCATGGCGGGCCAGGGTCCAACCCACGGAGCCGTCTCTGCGGTAAGAACCTGGGGTGGCGCGTGCTGCTGCTGGGAGCTCAGGAAGGGACCCCAGTGGAAGGAAGGAAGCTGGGCTCAACTGCTCAGGAGCCCCTCCCCTCTCTCCAGCCATCCTCCCCCCACAGTGCTGGACAAGCAGCCCCACAGGCACCCGGGGAGCCGAAGTGGAGTCCACGCTGGCCTCCCTTCCCAGCACGTCCCATTGACTGTGCAGAGACCGGAGAGTGCTGACCCTGAGCGCTGAGTCCACGGAGGAGGAGGACAAGAGGTCCAGGAGGAGTCCAGCTGGGGTACGTCCTTCTTCCTCTCTGCCTCCCTCCCTCTCTCCTTCCTTCCTTCCTGGTGGGGTACATTGATTTATTCAGTTTAAAGTTTATCGTTAATGCTAATTCTCATTAACAGACACTGATCATGCCCATTTGTGGGGCTCGACGGGGCGTTTCCACACACCACGTCGTGGCGTGGTCAACATCTCCACAGGAAGTGGTATTACCAGGCTGGACTTTAGATCAGGGGCACTAGGGTTAGGATTGGGAAGAGACCAGGGAAACTGGATCCAGGGGGTGCAGACCCTCCTGCACCAGCACCGAGGGGAGCCAGGGGGAGCACTGCCCGTGGGGGAGAGGCCACACTCACCACTGCCCGGAAGCCCCAGGGTACTGAGGAATGCAGTGGTGGCCGCGTGCCTGACTTCAGAAGCTGGCGGTGCGGGGCCAGCTCGCAGTGGGAACGTGGCTGGCTCTCGGGAACAGGCAATAGAGCAGCAGCTTCAGAAGCTCAAGGGAGGCCGGGCGTTGGGGGAGAGGACAGGGGAGGGAGGATCTATTTTAACTGCCACAGAAACTTCAGACCCAGGAGATGCAGGAGCTGAATGCAGGCAGGTGCCGGACTGTATCCTCCCACAGGGAGAGGACATGAAGGGAACACCTGGCCTGTGTGTTAGACGGCATGCGGATACATCCATATGGTGTCAATATTATTGTCCTGGTTTGATGATCGCACAATTGTTGGGGAACAAGGGAAAACGGGTACACAATACTACAAAGCCTAATCATCCGCAAGAAGGTCCCCTAGAGGGGTGCAACGGCTTCTCAAAGATGCCCCTGCCCAGGACCCTGGAGCTTGAGGACCGGCAAGTCCTGGTGAAGGAGAACCAAGGACTCAACAGAAGTGGATTTTTCCAGTCAGGGGGACTTCAGTGGGGGCTTTTCTGAAGTTATTCGGGTGGGGTGGGGTCCTTAAAACTGGAAAGAGGCAGAAGAGTGAGTCAGAGGAGATGTGAAGAGCAGAGGGGGCAAAGGTGTGAGGATCCAGACCCCTGCTGGCTGTGAGATGGAGGGTGGGCAGGATCGGGTGCGGGTGCTTTGGAAGCCGGGACAGGTGAGCAGAAGGCTTTCTGTTGGCCTCCAGAAGGAAATGCATCTCCACCATGACCAAAGGACTGGGCAAGAGCAACAGAGGGGAGGAGAAGTTTAGTTTGGATCATGGTTTCAGAGGTTCAGTCCACAGCCAACCGATTTTGTTGCTCTGGGTCCGTGTGGGGTGGACCATCATGGAGAAAGGGACTTATGGACGAGAGCAGCTCAGGACATGGCACCAGGAAGCAGAGAGTGCTCTGCTCACCAGGGACGACAGATAAACCCCACAGACATACCCCCAGTGACTCCCTCCTCCAGCCACACCCTACCTGTCTTCAGTGACCACTGAATCCATAGAAGTGGATTAATCCACTGATCAGGCTACACCTCGCCTCTGAATATTCTGGCATGGTCTCACACATGAACTTCTGAGGGACGCCTCATAGCTAAACCTAAACTGTGCGCCACCCTGACCTCCATCACACACAGACACAGAAACTGATGTGGAGGAACAGCCCTGCTCCGTAAAATCTTCTGCGAGCATTCAGGAGAGATTTGTGCTGGTGGTTGGTACACGGGGGGCATTTGAGATTAAATAGATTTGCTATGTTTAGAGATGGCGTCAGCCAAAATGGCGGGTGGATGAGCTATCGCGGGTGAGGGGCAGGAGGGCTCAGCACGGAGCCTCTGACTTTCAGCTTTAGGAGCTGGGTGGACACGGCTGAGGGAGCTGAGGGACATGCCCAGGTGGGAGAAGCAGCCATTTCTGTCCCTGGTCCCCACAGGAGGCCCTGGAGTGTGGTCTCCTATCTCTGGTCCGCCACAGAAGATGCTGGGTGACCCGCCAGTGTGATTCCATGCAGCTGTCCCCAGGTCTGGATGGTTTTGGCTAAATCCCCCCCTCACTGTAGATTTAGTATTCAGGGTCTCATGGCGTGCTGCCCCTCCAGAGCCAGCAGTCCACCTTCCCTGAGCCGAAAGTTGAGCCTCATCTTGGAGCATGTTGTTCACTCCTGACACGCAGGTGCTGAGGGGGAAGGAAAGAGGGGGTCACGGACAGAGAGAGAGAGAGGAGGCTTAAAGAGGTGATCCTGCTCTGGCTGGGCAAGGAGGACGCACTGGCAATGTCCAGGGAGTGAGATGCGGTTCTCAAGATCTGGCACCCCATCTGGTCTTGGTACCTGTGAGTTCCTGGCCAGGTGGCCTAAGAGCCTCGTGTTCAGGGATCCCGCTGGATTTATCTACCTCTAGGACTCACCCCTTTATGGGAAGAGAAATTCAATATATTTCCATCAAATGATCAAGTCAAATCTTAACACAGCAGAAACGGTTTAAGATTCTTGTGGTTCGAATGTGAAAAAGACCGAGCAAAAGACCTCTTGGAGCTTGGCCTGCACGGTGGTGTGTTAACAGGTGGGCACTGGGGGTGGTGAAGCTGGTGGCTCCCGCCCGGGGGACCTGGGCTTTCCAACCCCAGGTGGGAAACAAACCTTCTTGGTTGCCCCAGGGACACTGGATGGTTAATCTCTGTGTCTCCTCCACGGGCTCAGGGAGGCCCAGGTAGCCCTGATGCTACTTCTGCGTGTGTCTGTGAGGCTACAGGCGGGTGAACGTTTGAATCCATAGAGGAGATCCACCTTCCCAGCGTGGATGGGCTTCCTAAACTCCATTGAGGCCCAAATTCAACTAAAAGGCAGGGAAAGAGAAAATTCCTGAGCCAAGTCACTCATCTTGTCCAGCCCTTGGATTGCGGAGCTCCTGGTTCTCAGGGTGCTGGTCCAGAGTGCGGGTGACCCCAGCCTCGGGCCTCAGGCTGGGCTTGAGCTGCTCACCTGGGTCTGCAGCTTGCAGGCAGCTTCTTGGGGCTTCTCAGCCTCTGTAACCAGGTGAGCCCATTCCTGAGGTCCGTCTCCTCCTGCGTGCGTCTGTGGGTTTGCTATTGGGTGTTTCTTTAGAGGACACCCACAGACATCCTTGCAGTGCCTTTTCCGTTGAATTTCCTGCAGATTTCAAGGTCTCGTGTCTTCTCACCTCTTACCTCTGCTTCTTTCCCCATGACAGGCATGGTGCCTCAATCGTGAGCTCAGTCCCGCTATCCCCAGGGCCCCGACTCTACGCAGAGGAGCTCCTGTTTCCAAAATAACTGAGCTAAGCCTTAATACCCCCAAGTGCCCAAATCTTGATTGTTCAACATGGTGCACGTCCACATGGTGCCCCTGTGTAGCCCTCTGTGAGGTCACCCGTGGCAGGACGGCCCTCTAGTCTCCCAGGGTCCACCACAGCTGACCATCTTCTCCACGTCTCCCTTCCTAGGCCAGGTCTGCCTGTGTAGAGCCTCCCCGGGAAACCAGGCAGCCCATGCCCCTCTGCCATCTGCTCCCCTTCTCTGACCTGGGAGAGGTGTTGATGCCTTTGCACCCAACTTCAGCTCTGTCTCTGAGATGCTAATTCCATCTCATTGTCCCAGGACACTGATGCCCCTGGGGATGGGCGTCTAGGTCATTCCCAGAGTTTGGCTGTTGTCCACGTGGCTTCTCCGAGCTCTCCTGGACACAGTTCTTGATGACGGTGTGCTCTTATTTCTGTCGTGATGGAATAACTTGGTCTTTGGGTAACATGTGCATCATCCTGGCCCTGTATAGGGCCCCTTCCTCTGGGCCAATGAACGCGCGCTCCTCAGGGGGTGCTGGGGAGCTTGGCCATAATTATATCTCCCCACCCCACACAATGAGGGGCCTGCTGCTGCCTGTGGAGCTAGTTCTGAGCAGAGGGGAGGACAGGGCGTGTTCTCCTCTGGGATGAAGCGCGTTCTGACAAGGGAAGGGGGGCGGGACTCTCATTAGTGATGCTCCAAGCTGTTCTGGGGACCCACAGAGGCTTGATAGGAGCACGGCCCCGCTGTGCTGTGCTCCTGGAGCATTCTGGTTTCCAGAGGAATCACGCATGTGGATGTTTGGAAATCTAGACTGGCTCTTAAACACACTTCCGAGACACTGTCTGCTCACAGAAACTGTTCATGATCAGCGGAGAGACGGGAAAGAGACGTCTGGGTTCCTTGTACCTCTCAGAAGGCGGCAGAGTGGACTCAGCAGGACACAGAACACAGTCCACCATGTAGACTTCCTAACCTTCCTCCATGGAGAAAGCTGTATTTTTTATTCTGAAGTCTGAAGCCAGGAGGATCACAGGTTCAAGGCCAGCATAGGCAACATAGCAAGACCCTGTCTCAATGTAAAATATCAAAAGGGCTGGGGATGTAGCTCAGAGGTAGAGCATCCCTGGGGTCAACCCCAGCACTCCCCAACCCCGTGCACACAAGTTGATATTTTTTAAAAATTCTGAACTAGCACACACTAACACTTTCACAGAATACGAATGGATGAGGGGCGGTGCCCGATTACTGGTGCCATTTCTCAGCGATCGCTATTGACTTCTGTACCCATCCAGGTGAGGACCAGAGATGATGTGCGTGACCTAGGCTGGTGCACTGAGTGCCCTTTGCCCAGCATTAGTGGGTGGCCCTTCCCTGACCTGAGTCCCTTCTGCAACACTCTGCCCATCTCCCCAGGCAGCAGCACCTGGAAGCAGGCACCTGCCAGAGAAGGTTCCGGGAGGTTTGGGCCCAACCAAAGCCAGCACACCTCTGTGAGACCAGGGGCTTGGGCCCGGGCCCGAGGCTTCTCCACCTGGCTTCCCCCAGGGCTTTGCTTTACTTCTGCTCAATGTGCCACTCAAGGGGCAGGTCTTTAAAATCAGCCCTGGAAAAACATAGGGGGGAGTCAGATCCACGTTACTATCTGCACGTGCATTTCTGCCTGTCTCCACACTCGTGTCCTCACTGGGGCGTCTTCCAAAGCCTGCCAAATGTCCTGGTGGCTCTGTGACCCCGGGGTCACCACTCCCCTCCCTTAGTTCACTTTCCTGATACTGGTTGTTTGCATTCCTGGGCTCCGGGGGCCTCCCAGCCATTGCTGAGGATGGGGGGGAGGGACAGACGTCATGAGCCACGGAGGGCATGGGACGGGCTGCTGGCTCCATGTCTATCTAATTGGTGCTGGTGACATCTCAGGTGCAGACCCACTCCGGGCCCAAGCCTCCATCTGTGGCTTCGGATTCGGGTAACTCGAGATCAGGATCGTGGCGGCCCGTCGGAGGGAGGGGGAGGGTCACAGGATGGTTAGGTTCGTATGCACTGGGCAGGACTCGTGTCAGGTACTGAATTCCCCGAATTCAAACAGGAGGCTGGTTTCCAGAGTCCGAGAGGACGATCTATAACAGGCAGTTTTCATCCATCTTAGTAGCACAAGATTTTTAAATGAACAAGGAACTTTTCTCCTCATTATGAGCATGAGGCTATTGCAAATGAGGACCTTGCTGCACACGAAAGGAAACGTCATTAGTGCTAACAGCCCTGTCACCGGGACACTGAGAAGCCTGGAGCGAAAGAAGGCAGTCGGGTCTCCAGGGATGTGGGCTGAGAGGCGCTGCAGTGGGGGACACGCCCACGGGAAAGCCTGCTTCCCCACCAACGTGTCTTCCCTTCATTAGGGGCAATGGCTTAGTGATGAGGAATGACCGTCCTGCTGTCAGCCACAAAGGCCGGGAGACACAGATACTCACAAAGCCACCTGACCCACAGGCTCCCGGCCTTCCCATCACACGGATGCTAAGTGTACCAGAGCACATTTCCTCGAGGGTTTTCCATATTCCCAGTCCCTCACATCCAAAGAGCCCCTCTCTCCTGTGCACCAGCCCAGGTCACGCACGTCATTGCGGGTCCTCGCCTGGACGGGTAGAGAAGTCAAGAGCAAACCCAGGGAACCCAGCACACTTCTCACGCAGGCTCTGAGCAGGGGGGAAGGAGAAGGCCTCCTACACATTCCTTAGAGGGAAAGACCAAGGGACGAGTCTGCCAGGGCCCCCTGGATGCTGGCCTAGATGGTGCACCTAGCTTCCGACTGCCAGAGGAGTGGCCACGCCACCACGGACACCTCTCCTCTCCTGCCTCATCTCCTGCCCACCCGCCTTCTGACGGTGCACACCATTGCCAGAGCCAGCTGCTGCAGGCGTGGCCTGCCAGCCCGTCACCCCTGCTGCCTCCAGTGTTGTGGAGGCTCCTGTGCAGGTCACGGGGGATGTGGGGGGCCTGCTTGGACTGTGAGCAACTGTCCTGGGTGGCCAGGGCCTGCAGGGCTTCCTGAGATGTGAAACTTCAATGCTGAAACCAGGTCCACTCTGGGTCCCCACTGTGGACCTCCAGGGCCACACCCCTCCCTGGTGTCTTGGGCAGGATTGGAGGGGTTCCTACACCCCTGCTCTGAGGTCCTCGTCAGGGCTGTTACTGACAGACAGAAGCCGTGCCCCTCGTGTACCCTCTCTCGGGCCACACTCCACTCTTCCCAGCTGCCCCCTGCCCAGCCTGCTCCCTGACCCACTCTCCAACTTGCAGTACTACACGTCAGAGCAAAAGGCTGATGTTTCTAGGGAGTGGGGACCAGAGAGTCACACTTGCTGGACATCTACAGCATGCGTTGGTGTTCTCTGTACTGTGTCACCTCCTCGGGATGGAGATCCCCAGCTGCTAGGAGTGTTGTTGGAAGGCGACCCCCAGCTGGCAGTCCTCTGGGGACGGCCTTAACTGAAGACCCCTCACCCTGGGATGCCTGCCCAGTGAGTGACCGGCACATGGTGTAGAGGCCCAGACCTCTGTCCCAACCCCAGACAGCTCAGAAGAGAAGTCCTGGGCACAAAGTAGGGTATCTGTGGGGACACCCCTCTTGGGGACAGCATGGCCTCAACTTGCCTTCTGAGCACTCTGAGTCCCTTGTGGTCTCTGCAGCAGTGGAGACCCAGAGTGCCCACCTGGCCTGGTCCCTGGGGAGCCTGGCTGCCACCGGCCCTTCTAGACCCTTCTAGACACAGTGGAGAACAGCTCACAGACAGTCCTTCCCCCATGGAACTTGGAGGCTAGGAAGGGAAATTAAAAAACCCAGAGGGACAAACAAACCCAGGCCCGAGGCCAGGGTTTGGGACAGTGGTGAAGACATGGGAAGGCGGGTAGAAAGTGGGAACAGGGCTGGCATAAGCACCTTCTGGGGGTGCCAGGCTCTGGAGCACCAGCAAGTCTGGACCTATAGGAGCACCGCTGCAGATCATAGGAACAGGCAGGCCCGGGTCCCCTGCAGGCTGCACTGGACGCACACTTAGATTCCGGCTGAAAATGAGAGTGTCAGTGGCAAAGCCCACAAATGTGTTTCTCCACCCATTCAAACCAGCTGCGGGACTGTCACAGTGCCCACTCCCAGGACTCCAGGGCATGTTCCTGGTTTCGGGATCTAAAGATGCCTGTCATTGGAGGGAAATTATCCTAAAAATGCTCACAGTACTGTCAGGACTGGGAATTGAGCACACTCAACAAATACTGAGTAAAGTGTGAAAAAAAAAAAAAATGTAATGAAACTGGTAAAAACTGGCCTGCACGGGAGGCTGCCTGCTTCAGAACCAGCATGTTCCAACTCAGAATTTTAGTGGCACCGCTAGACCCCGCTCACTCATTCTGGTAATTGAATTCCTAACAGGAGCACACGGTCTTTGCTCTTGGAAACATTAAATGAAATACCAAAATTAAAAGCAAATATTTTCTTAATATCTTCTAAACTTTTACAGGAGAACACGCACACAGAACTTCTAGCGAGGCTTCACTTGAGCGATTTTTAAATTTAGCCATCCTAAATTGTTGAGATCAACTCTGCAAAGAGGCAATGGGGCAAAGCAATTAGCCTAGCCTCTCCTTACAAAAGAGCTGGTTCAAAGCTTTCTCCTGCACCTCATTGTCATTTTTATTTGCAATAAGTAATTTAAAAAGCATTTTAAAGGAAAGAATAATTGATGCAATCAACGGCTCTAAAAAGAAAAAAAAAAAGATTTTCTTTTAAATATGTTTACCAGTAACTTATCTGTGCAGAAGGAGGATCTATCATCTCTTATCTACCTACCTATCATCTGTCTGTCTGTCTAATTATCTATCTGTCATCCATCCACCAATCCTCTATCATCTTAAATTCCTAAATGCCTAGGGAAGATTCTGGCTGAAGGAAATGGGAATGCAATCTCTATACCTACTAGAATATTGAAATAGTTACATTGTGAGGACTTGTTTCTTTGGCAAGTTCAAAGCCACAGTCGCATTTCCAGAGATCTCTGGTGAAGAGGTTGGTCTCTATGATCTCTGGGGGTGCAGATGGGCAGTGGTCATTTGAGAACGTGGGCAGGATTCTTTGTGTACACACTGGACAGCTGTCTCAGCACATTTCAAGAACTCCACGGTGTTACCAGCTGCAGCTACCGTGCCGTGGATTCAGCCTCCACGCTCTGTTTCATAACTGCCCAGCACAGGCCCCTCATCAACCCTCAACGCGTGCCCACCCCACCCCGCAGTACCCTTCTGCTGTTTCTGTGAGTTCCACCTGTGGCTGTATGGGCTGGTGACTACGTTCATGACTGCTCATGGTGACCTTTTCAAGTGCATAGGAGGTCAATGCACTGTGCTTCTTAAATCTACACAACTTCTGTAGATATTTGAACTGGAAAAAAGGGGTTTCATGGATCCCAGGCTAGAGGTCTCAGTCTGTGGTGGCCACAGAGAGTCACAGGGCAGGTGTCCCGCCAAGAGAACCTGCTTGTTGGGGCTGAGGAGGCTCTGCTGCCTCCGGGTGCTCTCACCTGGGATCCCAGCCTGCACCCGTGGCCGTCCACGCCAAGAGCACGCCCTCCTCCAAGGTCAAGGCAGGCCTGTGAGTACCCCCTCTCTATCCTCAGCCTTGGCTGGGTTGCCTCTTGGGTCTGCTGAGCCTCCTGGGCCAGCTCTGCAGGCAGGGTTCCCCCACCCTCTTCCTTGCTCCCCAGGCCCCTTTGCCAGGCACCCAACATGAGGGTTTTTTTTTGAGAAGAGTAGCAGGGATTGAACTAGGGGGGCACTCGGCCACTGAGCCACGTCCCCAGCCCTATGTTGTGTTTTATTTAGAGACAGGGTCTCAGTGAGTTGCTCAGCACCTTGCTTTTGCTGAGGCTGGCTTTGAATTTGTGTTCCTCTTGCCTCAGTCTCCTGAGCTGCTGGGATTAGAGGCGTGGGCCATGGCGCCAGCCATTTTTTTTTTTTTTTTTAATGTGGTAAAAATGCCGGGTGAGAGCTTTTCCTCGACACAGTTTCTGCACACAATGCAGTATTGTTAGCTAAGGGTTCGATGCTGCTTGGCAAATCGCCAGGCTCCCTCATCTTTTCCCATGGGAGCTTTGCACAGCTGGACAAGTCCCCATTCCCCAGTGTCCACTGGGGAATGAATAGAAAGGCAAGATGTGTTCCGTGCACACAGCGGAACATTACTGGACCTCAAAAAAGCAGAAGGCACTCCTGCTGTTCACAGCGCCGTGGGGACCCTGGGGACACGATTCTGCCTCCGGATCCAGGCGCTGGCCTGAATCCTGTCTCCTCTCCCTTGTTGGGCATCCTTGTGGGTCTTGGTGCCTGCTGCCCGGAGGTCCACTGCTGGCTCTGGTCATAGCAGTAGAACGCCCATCACCTTGGTCTCTTAGTACCTGCCGCTCTCTCTTCAGATCCTCTGCTTCCCCACCCCTTAGTGTGAGAAGTTAGAGTGAGGAGGACCCTCCGTCCCGCTGCGTGGGCACTTGGCTCAGGTCTTCCGGAGCAGAGGACATCTTTTTCAACTCCCCAACTAGTTCTGCGACGCATTTGGGTCACTGTAAAGCTACATCTTGGACATTTGATGGAGCAGCGTGGACACCGGCACTCTCCCCTCTAGGTCATCACACGGAGACAGCATGGCTGGAATCTGCTGGAGATGAGTCTTGTCTCCTCGTGGGAAAAAGCCCACCTGGGGAAGAAGACGGCATGTAGAGGAGATGGGTGGAGATCTCTGGGATTGGTGCCCGAGCCCCTGGATCTTGCAGTGCCTGAAGCTCATAGATTTTGGAATCCATAGGAACCGGCACAGTACTTTTGTTTGTGTAGAGTTGGAGTTTTTACAACTTAGAAAGGAAAAGAGTTCTGAAAACTCAAGTTTCTGACAACAACATTCCATGTGACCTTGGGTTTTCTTTACCCTCCTTTGGAGATGTTCCTCTTCCTCAAGGACACGGTCACAGAGAAGCCGCGTGGTGGTGCAGGATCACTGTTCCACCTCTGCCCACGCTGGGGCTCAGACTTCTTTTCTTCCTAGTGTCAATATCTTCACTGAAGAGCCTTCTTTCCCCTGACCCGGGCGACGGGGGTGGGATGATTTGGCGTCCCCGATCTGTGCGAGGCATCCTTCCAAGGGCCTCCTATGTATTATCTCAGAGAAGCCAGTTGCTCAGCGTAGGAGACAATTTATATTATTCTTCCCATTTAATACTTAAAACTCTGAGGCTCCAAGAGGACATCTTGTCCAGTGTCACTCGGAGAGTAGTGGAGGAGTCCAGCCTCAGCAGGCAGACCAGGTTGGGCATCTTGCTAGAGGGGCATGCGGTGCTCAGCCAGGCCCAGGTGCTTGCTCTTGGGGCTGTGTCTGATAATCCTGCTTCTTCAGGAGCAACCTCATCCCCGAGCTGCAGAGCTGCCTGTCACAGGCAGGGCCAAGCATCGTGCCTGACCTTGAGGACTGGCCAAGCTGTGCCCAATCCCAGGCTTGTCCCTGATGTTGGTTCAGCTCTTGTCTCTGAGGAGACACTCCGTCCTCTCTGTTCTTGAACACACAGAGGAGATCAGTGGAGGTGCTCAGGCTGTGCTGCAGACCCCGGGGGAGCAGGCAGTGGGCTGGGGGGGGGTGGAGGCCTTCAGGTGGGCGTGGATGGGAGAGAGCAGCCAGGGTGAGACACGGGGTGCAGCCGTGGAGGCGTCTGTGGCTCAGCCGGTGGGGCTCAGGTCCAGAGCCGAGCTCCTGTCTGCAGCTCAAACATTTGAGCCAATCAAAATCTTTTGACCACAATCTTTTATTTTTCTTTGTCATTTAAAGTCCTGAGTGACATGGGATGATGGTCAAGGGCTCAGAGGAGTCATAGACTCAAAGGTGACCATCAGATGGAGTTAGGTTCTACCCAGGAAACATGAGGGGTCGCTGGGGTTGATTCCAGCACAGGCATTTCAGGGTGTTGTGGTTTGGAGGTGAAGTGTCCCCAAAAGATCGCGTGTGAGACAGTCAAGGAGGTTCAGAGGAGAAATGAGGTAGTGAGAGCCTTAATCCCATCAGTGAGTTAATCCTCTGGTGGTAACCGGGAGGCAGGTGGGTTGTGGCTGGAGGAGGTGGGCATTGGGGACGTGGCTTTGTATCTGGAGAGTGGAGTCTTTCTCTGCTTCCGGATCATGATGTGAGCCGTTTCCCTCCTCCCTGCTCTCCCACCATGATGGCCAGCCTCACCTGAAGCCCCAGGGAATGAGTCAGCTGTCTGTGGACTGAGACCTCTGAAACCGTGAGCCCCCCAAATAAACGTTTCCTCCTTTAATTGTTCTTGTGGGTTTTTTAGTCGCAGCAGTGAAAAAGCTAACTAGACACAGGGCGGTGGAGGGGAGAGGTGCAGGGAGATGGCCTCTGCTCCCTGATCTCAGGTCACACGGACAGTAACCACAGGTGGACAGCACACATTTCACCTGAGCTTAACCCTGTTGCTCAGAGTGTCAACTGTCTAAGGATTGGCAAAGAGTGAGTGTTTGTTCCCTGGGCTACTGTGACACAGTGCCGCCCTCCAGGTCCTTAGAACAAAGAACTTCACTGCCTCACAGGCTGGAGGCCAGAGGTCTGCGGCCTCCATGTGCGAGGTATGTCCTTTAGAGGGTGTGAGGCAGAGCTGGCCCCGGGCCTCTCCTGGCTTCTGGGGGTTGCCGGTGATCGGCAGGCTCCTTGGCTTATAGACTGATATGGTTTGGATTTGAAATGTTCCCCAAATACCTCTGTGTGGGAGGCTTGGTCCCCAGGGCAGCAGTGTCCAGGGGTATCTTTGGGGAGTGTTTGGATCATGAGGCTCTGACCTCATCAGTGAGCTAATCCACTGAGAGATCCCCACGTGATGGCATTACTGGGGGACCTGGAGGAAGGATGGAGACCACAAGGGGGTGCCCTGGCAGCGTTGAACTCTCTCTCTGTCCCCATCCACCATGATGCTCTGTTTCCCCTCAGGCCCAAAGCAATGGCACTGGCCTACCATGGACAGAGACCTCCGAAACCATGAGCCATGGTAAGTAATTTTAGGCGTCCAGGGAGTTGCAAAGATAGTCAGAGACCTCCTGTAGACGCTGTCCTCAGATTCCAGATGTCCAAACCCATAGACACACAGCTGACCTGCTAAAGGTCATCAGGATGCACCAACCAACCCACTGCATCTCACATGCCGCTTGTTGTCTTGCTCACTGTTCTGCTCCAGAGTCACTCAGGGTTATCGTCGCCAAGGTCCTTTAGTCTTCTTCAGTCTGGGACCCTTTTTCATGCTTTTCTCATTTTTTCTTGACCTTGTAAGTTTGTTCAGTTATTTCATAGACTGCCCTCAGTTTGGATTTGCTCCATGTTTTATCATGACTATGTTGAGATCAGGCAGTTTTAGAAACAGCACCACCAAGGTGGCACAACTTTCTCAGTACGTCGCATCAGAGGACTTCATGGAAACTACCTTTGAAACCCCACTTTAAAAGCCCATAGTTCCCATTTATGAAAACCAATCCTCATGATCATCACTACCACCACTGTCTCCACCAACATTACCCTCATCATCACCACCATCGCCACCATCTCCATCATCACCACCATCATCACCACCACCACCACCACCATCACCACCACCATCATTACCACCATCTCCATCATCATTATGATCATCATGACCACCATCACTACCATCTCCATCATCATTACCATCATCCTCAACACCATCACCACCATTACCACCATCTCCATCATTTCTATCATCATCACCATCACCACCATCTCCATCATCATCATCACCATCATCACCACCATCTTCATCATCATCACCACCATCACCACCATCATCATCATCACCATCATCACCACCATCACCATCACCATCACCACCATCGCCACCATCTCCATCTCCATCACCATCACCATCATCACCATTGCCACCATCTCCATCACCATCACCATCACCATCATTACCACCACCACCACCACCATCATTACCACCATCTCCATCATCATCATTATGATCATCATGACCACCATCACCACCATCTCCATCATCACCACCATCATCACCACCACCACCACCACCACCATCATTACCACCATCTCCATCATCATCATTATGATCATCATGACCACCATCACTACCATCTCCATCATCATTACCATCATCCTCAACACCATCACCACCATTACCACCATCTCCATCATTTCTATCATCATCACCATCACCACCATCTCCATCATCATCACGATGATCATCATCACCATCATCACCACCATCTTCATCATCATCACCACCATCACCACCATCACCACCATCACCACCATCACCACCATTTCCATCATTACCATCATCATCATCACCATCACCACCACCATCACCACCATCATCACCATCACCACTATTATCTGCATTATCACCACCACCACCACCATCATCATCATCATTACCATGATCCTCACCACCACCACTATCTCCACCTTCATCTTGATCATCACCATATCACCATCATCACCAACATCACCACCACCATCATCAGTGTTTTCTTTATCATTTTCAATTATGTACCAGGTGCTGAGCAGTTGACTTCACAGTCATAAACTCAACGGAACCTAGGAAAATCTTACAGGACAGGTACTCCTACTACCCCCATTTACCAAGTAAGAGACTGAGGGTCAGGAAGTCATGTACTCAAGGACATGCTGGTGGCAACTGGCCGCACATGGTTAAGATAGAACTCATGCACACACTTTCATGACTGAAAGTCCTATGTTTCATTCACCCTTCTTTATTCCTGGTGCTATAATTTTCCTACCTTGACAACCCTGTGAAGGTGGTGGTGAATACTATCTGGAGAGTGGGAAATAAGCTTATGGTTTCTGAGATTATTTTGCATTCCTGTTGTAGTCTCTGCCCCCTCCTGCTTTATTTTTCATGCTTGGAATATAGACCTGTGGCTGGAGGCATAGCAGCTAACATGCAATCATGAGGCATCCAGCATCCTGAAGGAACCCAGATGGCCCTGAAGAGAGAAGAAAGAGTCTGGCTCTTTATCTACACCACTGAGCAGCCAGAGTGGCCCTGGATTCCATGTGCTGAGTTGTCAATCATATCTTGGTTATTTTTGCTTTGTTTATGTTGCTATTTTCAGATATTCCAACACATGTTCTGTAATTTCCATGCTGTGTGGTCCTGATTGGGCTATAAAGACAAATCTAGCTCCTTTATGTTTAAGGTAAGAGAATTTATGAGATTTTTCTTAAATTTTGGCTTAGTTTGGGGACCATAAACTCAAATAACCACAGAGAATAAAAGAGCCCTCCGAGGCTGAAGGAGGGTGCTTCTGGGTCACCCTATGGGGCCTGGATAAAGCTGTGTGCCCCCAGTCAGTCATTTCCCCAGAGAAGTTGTACCTCCTATTTTAATATGAATTCTAATATAACAGTTTCAGACTTTTAAATGTTGGCCGCTGTCCAAAATCTTTAAGGCCAAACACACTATGTGTATTAGCTGAATGTGACCCAAAGACCTTCAATCTGCAACCTCTGACTCAGACAAAAAGCTAATTTCATGATATTATTTATTTTAGGTCCATAAGAGCAGGAGCGTGCTACCAGAGAGCGGCCTGGAACTTTTTGTCTTTGACTTGGAGATCAAGATGCGGCCCAGCAAGCTGAGCAACAGGCCACCCACACTGCCCTCAGGTATCCCTGGGGGCTCCCTGGGAACCATGGGGATGGGGCCCTCGTTGGTCCAACTTTGGCAGCCCCTCTCACCCCTGCCCCACCAGCGACCCCTGTCTCTGGTGGCAGAGGCCCCTTGCACTCAACCCTGGCCTGGGACCATGGCCCTGGGAGCAGCCGCCCCTGACGCTACTCCAGGCAGCCATCAAAGTCCTCCTACCCCAGCCACAGAGTGGGCTTGTGGGGTACCTTCAGGAGGTAGGAAGAGTGAGTGGGGGTACAGGAAGGACAGAGGGAGGGCACCCCAGAGTCCTGGGCCAGCACGTCTGGCCTTGCCTGGTGCCCATGGGGGCTTCCTGGCCCGCAAATTCTTTCTCTTTCCGGTGGAAAGTTGCTGACCTCAGAGGTCAGGGGTGTGTGTAGGTCTGATAGCTTTCCATTGTCACACGCAGTGCAGCATTTCCAGATATTTAGCCAGCAAGGCAGCAGTCTGTTGGAACGACCATCTAATGGTCAGTGCAGCAAAGCAATCTGCTGGACGGTGTCCTCAGCCACAGGTCATGGAGCTGGTCCAGGGGATGCAGCAGAGCAAGGGGCCTGCTCACCCTCAGGTCCCACGCTCCACTGATTGACAACCACAGGCAAAGCACTTGCACGTCTCAGCTCTGGGTGGACCCTGCCCTGGCCTGTCAGCTGCCCTGCTCTGCTGTCCTCACAGGATGCTCGACGCTATTCTAAGTTTCCTTTGCTTTATTCTTAACTGACAAGTGCAGACATCCCCTCTCACTCACGGGCCACCGAGTGAGGCCTTCACATGGGTCTACCCTGTGGGATGATCAGGTGCGCTCAGGAATCCGCCGCATCAAGTGCTTGGCATCTGGGATGCAAATGTTTGACATCTACTGTTGGTGGCAATTTTGCCATGTGTAGGACTAGTTCGAAGTGTGGTGAGATGTTTTGGTGTGTGGAGTGATTGAATAAAGGTGATCAACCCATTAGTCACCACACATGAGTATTGTTTGTGTGTTGGTGGAAACACTTGACGTCTACCCTCCCAGCCACCCTGAAGTGTGCATTACACTACCACTAACTGCAGTTGCCACCTGTTCTGCTGTTAATTAAAGTTTTCAGGGGAACATGCATTTTCAAATCACCCCTCAACTTTCCCCTTTTGTTTATGAGAATGTAGTTCAACAATCCTTTTTTTTTTTTAAGTGTTTCTTAGTTGTCAATGGACCTTTATTTATTTATTTCTATGTGGTGCTGAGAACCGAACCCAGTGCCTCACCCAACCCAGGCAAGTGCTTTGCCACTGAGCCCCAGCCCCAGCCCTAGTTCAACAATCTTAAGCACACACTTTGATTCATTTTGGTGACCACTTGCCATCTCACCACCTTCACCACCATCACCATCACCAATTGCATCAGATAATGAGATCGAGCTGGGAGTGGACTTCAGTTGCTCTAAACTCACACAAAAAGGAACTATGGACAGAGATACATACTGCTTTGCTGGATGGTGACAATCACTTCTCAAAGGTCTACAGATACAGAAATCGTCCCCCCATAGGTTCCCTGGGCCCCTCCAGCCTGGCTCCATCTCCGCTCCTGACCCTGCAGCTGAGGCAGTGGGCTCCTCTGTTCCTAACTGTTCACACTCCAGACCCTGGCAGTGTCCAGGCTCTTGTGTTGGGCTCCCTTCATGCAGCCCCTGCTTTTGAGATCCCTCCTGGTCACTGTGTCCATCACCATCCTTTCCTTCAGATGGAGAAGCGGAATCCCTCTGAGCACCTGCAAACTGACCAACCCGGGCTACATGGCCATCCCTCAACTAACCACTGCCATCAAAAAGTCGCAGGCCTTGAGCCAGAGAGGGTTGAGTGGGTCCATCCAAGGTGCAAGCTCTCGCATCAGGTTTCCCTGAAGAGGGCTGGGCTGGCGGGGCCAAGCCCCATATCATGTGGACTGCAGGCTCTGATTTCCTGGCCTGTGCACGGCCATCTCCCTCACCTGCTGGGCACACGTTCCAAGCCCCCGAGAGCCTGAACCCTCAGATTGTTCCAAACCCCTTATGTCATATTTTTTCTGCACATACATACCTTATGTGGACCAACTCATAACTTAGGGACAATAAGTGATCACCAACAAGAATCAACCAGGACAAATGGACAATGCACAGTAATAAAAGTCATGCGAAACGTGTGAGTCGTTTATTCCTGGAATTCTCCATCTACGTGTTCGACTGTGGGTAACTGAGGCAGCGGAGAATGGAACCACAGGGGCAGGGACATGGGGTAGGGTGGCCTCTGGTTGGGTTCCCAGTGCCGGAGCTGTTGTTGGCTCTCCTGGAGGTCGAGGAGGCTGAGGACCTGCCCACTTTTGAGCCCCGGGACCACTCTGGGGGTGTTTAGCCTTGCGAACACCAAGCTGCTGCCTGGCCCCCTGGGAGCATTTCTGGAGCTGGAGCCGGACCCGCTCCTGCTCAGACCCGCCCCCCACCCGACTCCAAGCTCAGCGGTTTACAGACCTTGTGCTCATGAAAGAGCTGGAGAGAAAGGGGCAGAAGGGAGGGACACACAGGGCGAAGGGCAAGCTCACAACCCGACCCAGGTGTCGGGGAAACTGACCCAAGGAGGAATGTGCAGAGCTGAGTGCCCGAGACTCATGGCTCACCTCGGGAGGGGACCCTGCCTGCTTCCTGCCTGTGTTGCTCTGGGCTCGCTGCAGAGGTGCCTCCTCTGCCTTGGCCAACAGGACATCAGCAAGCACATGGTGCACAGGCTGGATAAGAGCTTGTCCTTCATGGGCCAGGTGCCATGGTGGAGTCCAGGAGGGGAGCCCAGCCAGTCCCCGAGCCAGGCCTGAGATTGGGGCCTCAGGGCCTTCCACACAGGCTTGGCTTCCCGGTGGCAGCCACCAGAGTGACCCAGGAGGGAGCAGCCCAAATCCAAGGGTCATAAGTACATGAGTGACAGCTATTTTGGGCCACTTTGGGGTGGTTTTCCACCTGGTACTTTATAACCAATACATATTAGCAACAATTAGCAACAGTTGAGCATATATATAGTCATCTTGTCCTTTCTTTCTTTCTGACTGGGGATTGAACACAGGGGTGCTCTACCACGGAGCCACATCCCCAGCTCTTTTAAATTTTATTTTGAGACAGGGTCTCACTAAGTTGCTGAGGCTGGCCTCGAACTTGTTATTGTCCTGCCTTAGGCTCCCAGGTCGTTGGGATAACAGGTGTGCACCCAGCACCTTTGTGTGTTTCTGTGGGCCAGAACATGTACAGATACTCACGTGCATTTATAATGTCATGTGTTTATGACTCACAGCCTACACATCTATAAACATACCCAACCAAAGTCACAAAAAATGCCAAGACTGAGTGCGCGTGATGAGCGGTCCTACTTTGTACCCTTTCCCTTCATTGTCCTCTCTTGTGCCCCACCCCCACTCCTCTGGTGAATGGTTCCTGAAGCTACCTGCAGCTGACTGCTGGCTCCTAAGTATAGCCTGAGAACCCCCATCACAGGTTGTGCTGCCAGGGAGAGGTTCAGGGAGGAGCCCAGGGAGTTGCTGCTGAGGTTGGGCGCGCGGTGACAGGCGCCTCCTCTGGAGAGGACCTCGGACGTGGGAGAGGTAGAGAGCCAGCCTCTCTCCTCTCTGCCCTGGTGGTGGCTCCATGGTCCCCAGATCACATCTCTCCGCTACTGACCCTGAGTCTCCATCTCCTGCCGCGGTCCTTTACCTGTGCACTGGATACACAGCCAGCAGGCACTGGATCCCAGAAGCAGCCCAAACTGCCCAGTTTCCCGTGCCTTTCCATCTGCTCTGCCTTCCTCTTCCTGAGTCGGAAGCCTGGGGAGTCACTCTCCCGTCCCCAGCTTTACTAGGGCAACTGGCGAACCCATCAAGGGCCCTGATGTGGTGCATGTGCCTTGTGAAGTGATAAACAGGACTGCGGACATGCCACCACTCAGTGGCCACCGTGCGTGTGGTGATGACACTGAGGATCTGCCCTCTGGGCACCTCCCCGGGCTCGGCCCCACATAACTACAGCCTGGGGCTATGCAGGAGATGCCCAGGACGGTCCCCTCCATTCTTGGTGGCTCCTCTCCTCGCCTGTCACTAAGGTGTCGAAGCTGCTGCCCACCTGAGCTGATCCAGCTCACTCTACCTGACAGATACCCCGACCCCATGCCACTCTCTGCAACTTCCTCAGGTCGGGTCCCCCCAAGGCTCTGCCTGGGTCGTCACCGGAGCTTCCCTTCTGGTCTACTCAACTGCAGCTCTAATTTGTCACTTGCACGGCAACCATGACAGCAAGAAGTCTCCTGGAAAATGGCCAGTGTGGTCACATGGCTCACTGTTGGAACTCGCTCTGATCACCCCAACATCACTCACACAGCAGAACAAGAGCCAAAGACTCGCGGCAAGGGCAAGAGGCGCCTCACGGTTTGTCCAGCCCCTGGTCACGGGTCCAGCTCAGCTTGTGCCTGGTCCTGTCCCACGTGAGTTCCCTGGACATGCACAAGATCAAATCTCTGCATACTATACTGCAATGTCACCCCAGATGGCGAAGTCCCCATTCCCCACGGTGGCCTAGGTCTCACCCTCGCTGGGAGCAACCACAAGCAGGGCCATGCTGGGCCAGGCCTCTCCCAAGGGCTTCCCAGGAGTTAATTTTCCTTCAACAGCCCCACGAGACAGATGCTGCTGCTGTCCTCCCCTTCAGATGGGAAACGAGCTCAAAGGGGTTGAAGGCTGGCCAGAGACCACACAGCTCCCGAAGGGACACTGCTGATATTCAGACCCAGCACCTGGCTCCAGGACCCGCTTCATCAGAGTCAGAATGGAGTCGCTGTGTCATCGCCAACCAAAGCCTTCAATAAAGCCAAGAGTTTCAGGGAGCACCCTTGTGCACACTCGCCTGGGATGGGGCTCTGGGGGCGCTGACCCTCCTGTGCCTGTAGCCAGAATTTTGCCACAGAGTTTGCAGACTGCAGCTTGCTGTGGGAGCCATGAAGACCGCCAGACCGACGCACAGGCTTCACCAGTGGGCTGATGTCTGCCTGCCACGGCCCCCGTGACCAATGCTCCTTTTGCTTCAAAACATCTCACGTGCGTTTGATTCTTCTGCCTTTAAAAGCTTTCGTTCTTCAGCCTCCCCAGACAGGACCACCGCCTCCACAGCACGCACACCCCAGACCACAATGCTCTACAACCCGATTAAACTCAGGACCCTGGACCCTTTCCCTCAGTGTCTCTCTCTCTTTCTCTCTCTCTCTGTCATTTATGTTGAAAGTTCAAATAACATTTTTTTTTTTTTAATTTGCAAATAATTTCATACTCACGGAAAAGGGAAAGTTCCAGTCACAAGACAAAGAAGACCTGTGTGCTTTTGACTGGGATGTGCTTTGGGTTTGTATTTTGCTGCTTTGTTTTGCTTTGTCATTGTCCTCTCTCCCCCTCTGTGTGTGTGTGTGTGTCATATAAACACGTTTCTGAGCCATTTGAGAGTAAATTGCACACATCTCGGTCCTCTCTCCTCAGCCAGGACTTAAGCATGAGGACAAGCTCTGTAAGCACAGGCTCCCACTCTCTTACGTAACCAGGAACAAGGACACTGATTGCATAACCATCACCACAGCGCAGTTGTAAACTCAGGAAACAAGACATTTTATTTGAACTTATCTAACCCCCCCATCTATATTTTGATTTTGCCAGTGGAACCCCTACACTATGAATACCCCTGTTCTTCTCGGTTCGAGACCCCGTCTCAGCCTGGGTGTTGCCGGGGTAACTGTTGGGCTTCCCCTTCCACCTGGCACTCTGGGCCCCTGGTTCTCCCTCCCAGCACTGCCATGCGGGGGTCCTGCTCCCCCACAGCTTCCCAGCAGCAGGTCCCCACTTGGAGCGAGTCTGTGGTTTCCTCATGAGGAGACAAGGTTTTGTGTCCCCAGCTGGGACACTAGAGGGGACACACCATCCTTCTTAGGCATCACCTTGTAGGACTCTGGACAGCATCTGGTCCTCATTAGTTCTGTTATTTTTGACCCTGGTCAGGATGTTTTCTGACTTGTCCAATCTTTAGTTTTATTTTCTTGCAAGTAACAAGCTTTCTGGAGGGGACAATTAGACTATGTCACTGTCCTCCTCCAGCCCATTTCCTTTCCAGCCCTGGACCTGGCTCCGACTGGCCATTCCTGTCTGAGTCGCCTTCAGGCCAACAGCTGCCCTGGGGCCCTCTCCACGTTCACACTGCCCCCCTGCACAGCCCATGCCTTGGACAGGACACCTGGCTGCCCTCAGCCTCGCCCACACCCCTCACCACCACGGCGGCAGGTGGTGGCTCTGACAGGGTCCTGTCCACCTTGGTCTTTCTCCACTGAACCAGTGGGCTCAGAGGACAAAGCTCCATCTTGTTCTTGTTTCTGTGCGGCTTGTTCTTAGACAGGTCCCCAGTCTTGGCTCCGGAATGAGACAAAGTCTCTAAGGTGGTGCGTTTGGTGGAACAACAGCCCCCCTTCGGATCCCTGGAAATGGGGCTCTTCCTCACACAGCACAGGGGACTCAGGAGATGCAAATGCAGCAAAGATCTTGAGAGGGGCGGGGGCCCTGGATCACTGGGTGACCCAATGCCATCACCAGGGTCCTTAGGGGAGGGAGGCAGGAGGCCAGTCAGGGACTGTGAGGCCATCGCTGCCTGTGCTAGACGTGGGGGCCAGGAGCCTGGGAAGGTGGGCAGTGCCAGAGGCTGGAGGAGGCTGGGCCATCCAGCCCAGTGCCTCCAGGGGGGCACTGCCCGCCCGTGCCTTGAATTCCCCACCCAGGACCCATTTGAGAACATCTGACTTCCAGAATGGTAAGATGATGCGCTCTCCAGGGGTTGAAATCCACTGTGATTGTGGTCATCGGCTCCACAGGGACAGGAAGTGAGTGCACCTGCCTGGGTGTGGAAGGCAGGGCCCCTCCCACGGGGGCTGCTGCCCTCCAGTGGTTGACCACCAGGCTCCTCAGGTGCACAGGACCTCCCCTTGCCCAGTTCCCTCGCACTCTGCCCACGAGGGATTCCTACCCTCCAGGTCATCTTGGAAAACCCCAGGTCCCAGCCTGGGCAGCCACAGACATGGCCGGCTCCCCTGTCTTCAGAGGAAAGTGTCCTCCAGTGTGGGTCTCTCCAGCCGCGCAGGGGGATGATTCAGAGAGGTGCCGCCTCTGCACGTCGATGGGAGGTGCTATTGCCTAAAACGAAGGCAGGGAGAGATCACCCCAAATTCCTGCGACTGCTTGGGTCACAGCTGGGGAAGACTACATCCAGCCAGGCATTGCCAGGGAAACTGCAGGGGCAGAGGCAGAGCCCAGGCTCTGGGGTCCCTGTGCATTTGCTGGACTTGCAGGATAAAGCCAAGGCAATGGGGACACGGGGTGACGGCGTGACTGCAGCAGCCCGTTCTCATCCGCCTGCCTCACCCCACATACAAAGCCCTGCTCCCTTTGATTCCAGGTACAGGGAGGACCCCTGCAGGCCTTGCAGGCCTACTTTGGTGTCTGACAGGGTGCAAGACAGACAGTGCCCATGGGAAGGAGACCAAGCCCAGCCCATGAGTGGCGCTGACCTCTGCTCCTACAGCAGCCACTGGGTTCTCCAGTTTATGATGCTTTTATGTTCATTTTTTCTTTTTTTTTTCTGGGAATAGCTTACCTACTGTGTGCCCAGGAGTAGAGGGGAACGATTCCTGAGCTATGCGCTTCATGTTCCCACAGGCACAAAACAAAGCTGGCCGTGGGTAGGAGGCAATTACCCCAGGGAGGAGGGTCCTCTGCCTGGGGACAGCAGGGGCCAGACAAGCCACAGGACTCGGGCCCTGGGTTCATCCCAGCTGGCCTTGCATGTGCCCTTTGACTGGCACAAGACCCCGGCTGCTCTGTGTGTGACTGGAGGACATCCCAACATAGTGGTGTGGTGCTCAGTGCCGTCTCCTCTGCTCCCCACAGCAACCTGTGGCATCGGCAGACCTCTTCTTATGTAAAGATGAAGACGTTGGCCTTGGGAAGGGAGCAGCAGTCCAGGTGACAGGGTCAGTAGGTGACAGCACTCAGAGCCCAGAGTCCAGGTGACAGAGTTAGTAGGTGACAGAGCCCAGAGCGCTGACAGGTGTGTGGTGGAGAGAAAGGTGCCCAGGAGCTGCTCCCTGTGGCTGGACTCCACTGTGTGGTGGCCTGTGAACTGTGATCCTCAGGCTGCCAAGAAGAGGGTCTGGGGATGGTGCCCAGAGGGAAAGCATGCTCTCAAGACCTTGTGTGTCCCTAGAGGGGAGGGAATTTTATTGCACTGCTGGGGGAAACATTTGGGAGGAGCATCTCCTGCATCTCTGGGGTGCATCTTGATCAGGACAGGTGGGAATGGGTTACTCGACTGAGAGGGTTAGAGGAAGGCAGAAGAGAGGAAGCCCAGTGGACTCCATCTTGGAGAACAATGCACTCCCCAGTCCCTCCCAGGGTTCAATCTGTGCCGTAGGCTGGAAACTCGACTGTGAGCACAAGTGGGAGGTGTCACTCCAAGGCGGAAGCAGGCAGGGGCTGAAGCACCTCCTTTGTTCTTGGGGACCTTGAAACTCCTTCCAAGCCCTTAAGCTGCCTGAGTTTCTGAGTAACCAGGTGGAGTAGAAGCGCACAGGGAATTTTGCAGAAGCAAGAGATAGATGCTTAGTGCCAGGGCCCTGGGATTCCAGGGCTTACTTGTCGGGGAGGAGCAGCGCAACCTATCCTGACTGATAACCCAGTGCCATTGCTCTAAACAGCCTTAGAGAGGATGACACTGATCATTTTGATTTCTGTTATTCTTCTGCCTGATTCTCATTTGTTTTAGCTGATTCTAGATTCATTCTGGAGAGCAAGGCAGAGGGATTACTTTTGCCTTTGCTTTCTCAGTTCAATACCCAGACCTCTACCTGACTCGTTATGGACCTCATGAGCTCTTACAGGCCCGTGTTCCCTCTGCAGCTGTGTGAATTTGGGATGACATAAGATGGAAGGCATTTCACAAACAAATCTTCCTCATATACATTCAGTGCTGGGGGAGCTCAGTCCAGAACGCACTGGACCTGGGCAGGGTCACTCCTGGTTCCCAGGATTCCCGGGGACACACAGCACAGCCAGGCCAGGGGGCTGATGCTATCCGATGGCTCCTACAGTGTGCTCAGTTATGCCAAGTACGTGGCACTGTGCCTCCAAATTATTTTTATCATCTACTTTCATTTTCATTATAAAATATTTGCATTGTTAATAAAAATAGCTATATTATCATAATTACTTTATAAATTATTATTATACACTATCTCATTAGTCTTCAGAAAAAAAACCCAGGGATGGGCTCTTTATTGGCCCGTTCTGTTGAAGAGGAAACTGAGGTTCGGTGGGGACAGGAAACATGCCGGCGTTCCATGGGTGGTCGGCAGGTGGCACCCAGAGCTGGCAGGCTGTTCCCAGCGCTGGGCTGCTACCTGCTGAGGCCCCTGGCCCTGGAGGCCAAGGGCTGGGCCTCAGAGGGCTGGCAGGTCTCAGCTGGAGCTTGTGGACAGGGCTTTTTACTTTGCTTCAGAATCCCAGCTGCTGGCATCTGTCCCTTAGAGGGACCTGGTGACCAGAACCCCAGAGCTGCTCCCTGGGATACAGTCCCATCCCTTTTCAGGCTTGCAGGGAGCTCCCCTCCTCTCTCACCACATGAAGGAATCTCAGGAGCAGCTGCAGTCCCCTCCAGGGAAGATGGCCAAAGCCTTTGTCCTGGCCTGGGGACACCACTGCACTAGCTGACACGGGGCATGTGCCCCAGCTTGTTATTAAAGACTGCACAAGGACATGAAGCATTGTGCCTCAGTCACTGCTGTTTGCTGGAACTGTCCCCTTCTGGGTGAGCAGCCAATGGGCATTGAGAGAGACCGAAGAGGGAGGCCAGCTGAGGGCTGGGGGTCAGCAGAACTCCAGCCTCTCCGGTCCTGTCACGCTCCCTCCTGCCTGGCTGACACGTGTCATTTCCTAGACACTGTCACTTGCGAGCTGCCGTCACGAGGCTCATAATACCCTGGAGTGACATTCAGCTGCTAAATGCCAGCATCGTGGTGACAGTTATAAACACTCTGGAATATTTCTGTATTGACTGGCAGGCAGGCCAGCCGTCCAGCTCCCCAGGACTCCACCCACCTCTGCGGCTTCGCCAGACCCTTGCCCTGGACGTCTTTCTCACCCAGCCACCAAGGAGGAGCGGGGGCAAGCGAGCTGCTCCAGGGCAGCTGCCTGTGCTCCTTTGGAAAATTCTTTAAATATTTGAAGATCACTGTGACAGATCCCTATGCCATTAGCACTGTCACTTAGCTAACATGTACCTGGTGATACCTGTGAATCAATGTGCTTTTAAATCCACTCACTTAAAAGCCAACAGCCGACAGGCTCTAGGTTTCCTTGGAATGAGACCAGCCATGTCTCAGCCATGCAGGGCCCCAAATCCACCTCATCTCTAGTGTATTTTTCCAACAGTGTTGGGGAGGACAGAGAGGGCCAATGTGACTTGCTAGCTCACGACTCTCTAAGCTCTGGGCTCAACAAGTCCCAGCACCAAATGCTGCTAGAGAATCCCCTGGACTTGACCTGGAGAGACCTGGGTTATGTCCACAGGCATTTTAATTAGGAGCGGGTAGCCTTGGCTGAGGGCATTTCCATAACTTCCACATACTTTTGCAGGGTAATTGCTCACAGAAGGTGATCCAGGGCTCCCAGAAAGGGGGGCCAGGGAGCAATCCTGGGAAGAATCAGCATTCCGGGGCAGAGGCTCACTCAGCCCTCTGGCAAGGCAGCAGCATTTCCTGGGAACTTGCGTGCAGGTCACTTGCCCTCCGTACTTTTTCTGCCTCCCCAGGTCTGCCCCATCACAGGCTCTGCAAACCACCTCCAAGGCCTCCTCACCCACTGGCCTCCAGGGAGGTCCAGCCAGCAGGTGGCGCTGGTGGGAGGTGGGAAGTAGGAGGAGCAGGACGCTAGGGAGTCCCCCACTTCTTACTTTCAGAGCTTTGGACAGTGTCCCTCAGGGCTGAGTCCTCCATGGTCAAGGCTCCTGCCCAGTTTCCTGGGCTCTGACCTAACTCATCCTTCTCACTTGTCTTACAGCCCTGGTGAGGGATGGCCCTCTGCATATTAAACTCCTCCTGGGATCTCCTGGTCGTGGCTCCTGTCCAGCTGCTGGTCTGTGCCTACCATGTCCACTTGGCATGCAACTGTGTGCCAGGCACGAAGGAGCACAGTAGGTGCCCATGAGTGGGACCTGCATGTGGGCTACTGGGAGGCCTGGGGCTGACCGAGCAGGGATGTAATTGTGCTCTTGCTCCCGAGACATGGAGCCTGTGAGTGGCAGGACGGGAGGCGGCGGCCTGAGCACCTGAAGCAAATAAAAGCTGGGAGGCTAGACCAGGGCGCGTGGGTCACAGCCAACGTCAGTGCGCTCCATGCTGTGCCGGGAGGGTGCAGGGAGAGCTCTGCACCCTGACTATTTCCACCCACTGTGTCTTGGGGCCTGACGATGGAGGCCCATCTCACGAGGTGTCTCACACTCCACGGCAAACACAGAGCACTCCACCAGCAGGGTCCAGCTCCTGGTTACGCTTTCATTGTCCAGATCTTCTGTGGACGTCACAATCAGCCTTGTAGTTAGGGTTGGGGACACAGCACCTTGACTTTGGCGGCTGAGCACAGCTTGACAGGAGGACACTGGTCCGAGGCTCCAGGGAGGCCGAGGGAAACAGATAAGGGACCTCTGTGGGACTCAGTGGAGCAGGCAGAGAGAGGGGAGAGAAGATGTCGAGGAGAGAGGTGGCCAGCAGGGCCAGAAAGCAGGGACTCTGCAGCCACTCACGTTAAGGATTCTGCCTCCACCAGAAACCGTGAAAAACGCGGTTAAGTCTCGTGAATTCTGCAATTTATATTAGGGTCTGTGATGAGATGACATTGGTTTATTCATGAAATCAACAAGTATTGACTCCTAAGCACCCAGCACGGTGCATGACTGACAGGCTTGTATGAAAGATAGCACCCTGCTTGTGGGTGCTGTTTGACATTGGCACCCTCAGATCATCTAGAGGGTGTTTGCTGATTGGGGTACAAGTCACGGGTTCATAAATAAAACATACACTTTAAAACTTCAGAATAATGATACTTACATTATAAGATGGATCCTACGTCGGTGCCATCTCCCCAGCACCCATTGCTGACTCAGTGGGAGCTGGCTGGTGCCCTCAGCCATCTTCCTCACCCACTGCTTCTTTTTCTTCCTCGTTCTTTGTATTTTTAACTTAGACTCATTAGAGAAGGCGGCTAGAGCGTGTTGGCTCTAACAGTTCTGGATGTTTGGAATGTCCCCAGATGCAGAGCATTTGGGTGGCTTTTATTGCCAACTGCTTTCTCTGAGTTATGTAATCTAATCACTGCCCATGTCTCCGTGTCCCCCACGGAACGAACCCATTCTCAGGACACCTTTGAGCATATTCACTCTTTCCAAGAGCAGGACACACATCACTGACCACAAGAGCAGGACTCAGGGTCATCTGTATCTCCTCCTCATGCACACACAGTGCATGTACACACCTAGAGCCGTTGCGTACACAGCACACCCATCAACCGCTCCTTACAACTGCACAACGAGGTATTTGCAGGAATGTGCAGGTACGGACCATCACGTTCCATACTGAGCATGTCTGCTACAGGAGCTTACCAACGCCAGCCTTGGAGCTTCCCTCCAGCGTGGGGCATCCTGCTTGCACCTGACCTTGCAGGCTTTGGACTGCAGGCAGTGTCCTCTCTTGGGATGGGAAGAGCACACAGATTGTGACATCGAGGACGCAGCCTTGCTCTCCTTACCTTTAGCCGCGATGTGCGTTTGGTACGGAAGGCTTTGCTTTGCTTTCCCTCCATCACTGGGCCCGGGCATCGCGATTTATGCACCAAATTCATCCACCACTAGGTTCATGCCATCAGTCTAGATACACCAGCTTAATTACTGGATTTTACACTTCAGTTAATCTGTGTTAAGTCACCGATGCATTTTTATGAATTGGGAACATAATGCCAACACTATAGAAGCCACGGCTACCGAAAAATACAAACGAAACATACAGGGTTTATAAAAATACATTGGCCGATATGAATTCCACCCTAAAAACTGAATGTTAGCTGAAAATAAAACCCCGAACCATCTGGTCGTCCTAATGCCTGCATAACTTTCAAATGGTAATGATTATTAAGAACATAATGTACTTTCTCAGATAATCATAATTAATCTTGGATTTAAATGTATGATATATAATTTCATGGCTTCTCCTCCGCAGCCGTCAAAGTACCTGCTGTCCGGCTGGCTGTTCTCTAGCCGGGAGCGGGGTCCTGGGTGCAGAGGGAAAGCTGGAAGCAGAGTTCAGTTGGCTGGAGAAATCGAATTTGATGGGGTGGTCGCAAGCTCAGGGTCCTGAGGCTCCTCGGGATTCAGAGAGCGGAAGGTGGGGCTTATAGTTTTGGGGAAAAGTCAGAGTGTAGGATGGTCTGAAGAGGGTAACCGGAGACCAACAAAGTCCCCAGGGAGCCATAGACACTCGCCTGGGAGTAGATGGTGCTTAGAGTGGTGGTAGAAAGGGGGAGAGAGGAGGAGATTACATGTGGGGACTTCATTATCAACTGTTTGCATAAACACCAGAGTCTGTGGCAGGAGGTAGCAGGAAAAATTTAAAAGAGGGACAAATTAGGAATGATTCATTACAGGTAGGTACCGAAGAGTGGGACAGCCTGGTCACATGGAGAGTCCATTCCTAGACTCTGAGAAATCTCTACGCTGCTTCCCAGGGTGGTTGTATTAATTTGTAGTCCCACAAATGGAGGAGTATACCTGTCCCCCAACATCCTTTTATTATTTGCATTCATGATAGTTGCCATTCTGGCTGCAGTGAGATGAAATCCCGATGGAGTTCTGATTCCTAGTTCCCTGATGGCTAGCGACGTCGAACACTTTTTCATGTATTTTGTTGGTGGTCAGTATTGCCTCTTTTGAGAAAAGTCTGTGTAGTTCTTTTGCCCATTCACTTATTATGGTATTTGTATCCCACTCCTTGGAATTTACACACAAGGTCTAAAATCGGCACACTATAAGGACACAGCCACGTGGAGGATTATGGCAGCTCTGAATAGAACGACCAAGCACTGAACCAGCCTAGGTACCCACCAAAGGTGAAGAGATAAAGAGAATGGGGTAGATATATACCATCCTGTGTATCCTACATAACTCCACATCCCCAGTGGAGTATTACTCAGCCATAAATAAGCGTGAGATAATGAAACTGGAGTATATCATGCTGAGTTTATTTAACTCAGAAATTAGAAATTAGTCAAGGTCCGAATGTTTGCCCTCATATGAGGAAGCTGGAGCAAAGTAAGGGGAAGGGGAGAATCCCGTGGAGATAGCAGGGAGACCAGTGGAGGGAGGGAGGGGATGGAAGGGGAGGGAGGAGGGTCGGGAAAAGGGAGAAAGGGTGGGGTGAAATTGACCACATCATGCCCTGTGCATATAGGAACCCCATCTTTATGTGCATCAATAAAGCATGAATCAAAAAATGATTAATAAATAAAATGAATACCAGGAGAATAGAGGAAGGGGAACCAGAGAGGGAGGAGTGGAGGAAGAGGAGGCTTTGGGACTGAAATGGAGCCAATAGTATTCCACGCATGTGTGACTCTGTCAAGATGAACCCCACTATTATGTAATAATTACAATGTCCTAATGAACCCCACTATTATATAATAATCATAATGCCCTAGTGAACCCCACTATTATGTAATAATCATAATGCCCTAGTGAACCCCACTATTATGTAATAATTACAATGTCCTAATGAACCCCACTATTATATAATAATCATAATGCCCTAGTGAACCCCACTATTATGTAATAATCATAATGCCCTAGTGAACCCCACTATTATGTAATAATTACAATGCCCTAGTGAACCCCACTATTATGTAATAATTACAATGCCCTAGTGAACCCCACTATTATGTAATAATTACAATGCCCTAGTGAACCCCACTATTATGTAATAATTACAATGCCCTAGTGAACCCCACTATTATGTAATAATTACAATGCCCTAGTGAACCCCACTATTATGTAATAATTACAATGCCCTAGTGAACCCCACTATTATGTAATAATTACAATGCCCTAGTGAACCCCACTATTATGTAATAATTACAATGCCCTAGTGAACCCCACTATTATGTAATAATTACAATGCCCTAATGAAATATTTTTTAAAAGAATGTAGTCCACGTTGCTCCACGTGTTCCAGTCTCTGCCTCCTGTGTCCAGCAGCCACTGAGTTGGCTCAGACCAGCCTCTGGCCCCGCTGGGGTCTCTCTCTGGGCTCCCAGACAGGTTCTCTGCCATCCCAGGAAGCCAGTCTCTGAGGATCACATCAGAGGACACATGTCCCCTTCCCACTGGGTCCAAGGGTGGCCTTGATGGGAAGAAAGAGGGGCTGGGCCCTGCTCCCCCACTTCTGACCTACTGGGCCACCGTCCCACCTGTCACCTTATCTTAATTCCCACACCCACCACATGAAACAGCAGCTGCTCCACTTACTATTTTGTGGGCGAGGAAGCACTTCGCTGGGGTGAGGAGTTAGAGAGCGTGTCATCAGGGAGTCAGCTTGGTCTTCAGGATTTGATCTTAGTTGTGGTTCTGGGGATTGATCCAGGGGCTCTACCACTGAGCCACATTCCCAGTCCTTTTTATTTTTTATTTGGAGACAGGGTCTCGCTGAGCTGCCCAGCCTGGCTTGGAACTCGGCATCTTCCTGCTTCAGCCTCCCGAGCAGCTGGGATCACAGGTGTGTGCCCCTGCGCCCGCTCTGTGTGTGATTTTTAAAGCAGGCATTTCTGGTGCAGATGCCACCAGGGCAGAGGGCAGGTAACAGAAGGGTGGCCTCTGGGTGCAAAGGTTCGCCTGACAGGGGTTCTTAAGTCTCCTGGTGCAGGGTAGGGGCTCTCTGGGGGCAGCTGGCGACAGTGCAGAGTGAAGACCCCTATGGGCTGCAGGAACAGTTGTATCTGGGCTCCACTAGTGTTTGGTTGGGGGCAGTGGGCTTTCTAGAACAAGTGAAGGTCAACTATCTAAGAACTTAAACATTGGCAAGTAATTTAATATTAACGCTGTGTACACTGGCCCATGTTGCATGATCACTAAAGCACAGAAGCAAAACCAAAAATTAATGTGTTTTTAAGTAGAAATGGGGCTGACGTGAAGTTCTGTGGGAACTACTACACACACTTACGGGCCACCCCAGGAAAAGCTGCCAACTCCAGAGAGTGTGCTTGCTCCTCCAGAGACCAAGGCCATGCTGATGGGGAGTGAGCCAAGCTCAGGGACACAAGCCTTGCTGGCCATCTGCAGCAGGGGCACCACTCTGCAGCTCAGGGCCTGCTGGCCCTGGTGGGAGAGGCAGCTGCTCCCCTTTACCCTCTGTCTCTAGTTACTGGCTGATAACTTCCCCAGACGGCTCCCATAAACACCTGGCATCCAAGACCAGTGGCAGGTGGCTTTCACACCTGTAGCAGCACTCAGGAGTGGCGTCCCTCCTTGGCATCCAGTCCGCAGTTGGCCCAGCATGTCTCTCCTTGTAGTGGTGAGGGGCCAGGAGCTTTACCCCCATGAAAGCCCACTTCCTCGCACATCCCTCAGGCATTGTGGAATTTATTTCTACCCACTTTGCACAATGCCGGGCATGACGGATCTATAGGTCCACGTCTCTTAAACACTAAAGCTGTCTAATTTGGAGTTCAAATAGCAGATTGTCCTCTGACAGCTGGCCCAGCCCCCGGGTTGTGTTTACAAGTAGGGGACCTCTTTGAAGTGCAAAGAACTAGCTTTATCCAGAATACAGAGGGAGATGGTGGTCATCAGAAGAGGTGGCATGCGGCTGCTGGTCCCCAGATACTTGTGGGTGGAAGGAGTGAGCCCTCCTGAAGAGAGGTGTTGGAAATGAGTCTTTTTCCTCTGCTCTGAGTGGTCTCCAAAACAATCAAGGATTTTGCAAAAGGTGGGCACTACAGCTGTATTCACCGAGATGAAACGACAGATTGAGAGTCAGTAGGAGGAAAGTCGTGATTATTCTTGAAAAATGTGTTCCCTGGGGAACACACTCAGTTATAGCCCAGGTTTTCTGAGAGCTGGGACAGTGCTTTCCACTAAAGAGTTTTCTGTTCAGCTCTTCAATCCAACTCTTTTTTTTTTTTTTTTTTTTTAACACTAAAGACTCAGGGAGATATAATCCACCTCCATAAAGATCAAGTGCTCAGTGGGTGAGCTTAGTACCTGAGGAGTCTGCAACCCTCACCACTCCCTGATCCCCCCAGTCCACAGAGAAGCCCATGCCCATCAGCAGTCACTCTATTCTCACCCCGGAAACCACTGTTCCTCCCCCAGGCTCTCTGGGCTCTGAGTCTAGACGTCTCTCCTATGTGTGCTGTCACACAGGAAGGTGGCTCTATGTCTGGCCTCCGTGACTGGGCACGATTTCAGGTTTGTGTGGGGGGGAGACTCCCAGAGCTGGGCTGTGCCTTCAAGCTCATCTAACCAAGAGGCCCTCAACCCTGTGGGAGTGTTGGGCTGGGGAAGTCTTTGCTTTGTGTCTGTCCTCTATATCAAAGGCTGCTCAGTGCCACCCAGTCCTTTACCCTCCAGAGACTGGTAGCACGACCTGCTTTAGATACAACCACAGAAGAGTCCAGATATTGCCGATGTCCCTAGTGGGGAACTGCTGTTGTTTGAGACCCACTGAACTACATGAACCTCTTCTCAAGCCATGCCCACTCCCATCACCGTAGCTTGTGTCCAAGAGAGGAGCCAGGGCTCTAGCCCTCGACCCTGCTTTCTGTCTTGTTGGCAATCTGCAGCCCAAATTCATCTTGGCTGAAACCTGGCTGCTTTTATCCAAGTAGCATTTTCTGAAAGCAGTGGTTTTTTAAAGCTCAACATCTGAAGGGCTTTGCTGGGCCTCAGCCCCAGAGATTTTGATTCAGTAGCTATGGGGCAGGGTATGGCTATCAGTCTCCCAGGAGATGCTGGTCTGGAGGCTGTACTTTGAGAACTGCTGTCTGAGAGGACACTCATCCTACACTTGGCTACGCACCGAGAGTTTTGAACACAATATCCACTGCAGCCAGGAGGCAACCTAACTGTGAGACGTGATGGTAGGAGAACGTTGTGATACAGAGTCAAGGGGGTGTCTGGGAAACCGGCCTGGAGCCCTGACAGCATGCAGCTGCGACATAGCCTCGTCTAGATCTGCCAATGTCTGAACCTGATGTCATGCAGACTGGATTGTAACCTTTTCTATTAACACGTTTAGTCTGATCCGCTGACGTCCTCAAATATTATCCCGAATGACACGTCCACCTCTTAGAACACAAAGAGAAGAGCTCCTTCCTCTTTTTTGCTCACTTCTGTACTTCTTTAGTTTTAGAAGTGGGGTCTATATAGAGGGGTTTCCAGAAACACTTGTCGAACGAAGCAGAGCGTTTTCAGCTGCAGGACTTTCCAGGTTAGTCACCGGCATATACCAGGTTCTTGTTCTGCCTGCTGGGTCTCAACACCCGGCCACTGCTGCTATTATCCCTGTAATCTTCTTCTAAGGAAAATATTTGCAAGCCTAATTTTGATGTGTTACTTATATATTTTTTGACACATTGAATAAATACGCAAATATTGTATCTTAGGAAGATCCATTTACCACCTACGATCTTCCTGCTTGCCACGGGGTGCTCGTGTGCAGACTTCGGGGCGCCACGCTGGACCACAGCCAGTTCTTAATTGGGTCCAGGGTGGTCTGACTTTTCCATGAATAATCATGAATTCTCCTAAGCCTTTCTCATTTAGAGCTGCTCCTTCCAGGTCAGGGGTGAGGCAAAGAGGGACGCTGCTCCCAAAGTCCTTGCCACATGCAAACTGTGAATAAATAAAAGATGAGTTCCTCGCAGCAGCGACTGATTCACCACCAGACTTGGGTGTGGATGGCAGCGTGGGGTGTGAACAAATGAGCCGGCAGCGACTTGTGGGTAGATTAATCAGGGATGGCTCCAACAAGTCTTCGAAATGGACTGTTTTAAGAAAAACGACTGTTGAGATGAAGGGCATGATACTTTCTGCTCCCAGATGTATTTCTTGTATTGCACCTAAAATTCATAAGCCCGGATGTTCCCAGCTGATGGGTTATTTCTCATATCAGCTAACTCCTTTTGTTCGGAGCCAGGATTTTTCTCACCAAAGATTTCCAGCCTGAGGGATCCTTCATCTGATGAGTGGATGGTCTTTTTAGCACCTTCAGCTTTGGACGCGCATACTGCATTAAGCCAATCTTCTTTTGTGATTTATATTTATGCTGGTGTTCAATCCTATCACCTCCTTCCCTAAGTCTCAATTTCCTCTCAGATCGCTTTGTCTCGATCATATCATTTCTGCCGCTAATTCATAGACTGTCACTTCCCATTTAGGAACCAAGACACAAATGTCCATGATTATTTTTTATGAATGTCCACAATGACGAATGCATTTATTGGCTCTTTAGGAGAGAGATTTAACTGCTCCCTAATGGACTTGTCCACCCTTGCCAATGCCCGGCTCTTTCTACAGTCTGCATTGCTGAGGATGGGAGGAAAAGTTATAATTTTTTTTTTCAAGTGTCCTGAAGAAAGGCAAGACCATCCCCATATTGCTTGAAGTCTGGAGTAACTATATAAGTCGTGGTTCAAAACAAGAAGGAAATACTTATAAATGCATTTTATTAAACATTAGCCTGGCCTTATTAACACTTACCCAGAGTCACACCTGGGCCTCATGAAGGGATGGATGATGTCCCTGCTTGTTGGAGCAAGAGGAGCTTGATGTCAACAGCGGGGTTCCGATGCCGTACCACACTGCTCACCCGGTAATGCCATTTCACAGCGCGCACCCCACTTCCTTCCTCTGGGAGAAAGCCATGTGGGCACAGGCAGGGTGCTGGGAGAGTGAGGTCCTCATCAGGCAGTGCCATCCTCCTGCCGCTCCCAACCGGCCTCCCAAATCCTTCTCTGTTGCGAAGGCCATGTCTGGGTCCACTGAGCTTCCTGTTGCTAGTTTATCTAGCTCTTTCTTCTTTTTATGCTGATTGTAAATTCATGAATTAATGGTTCCATCTGACAAAACTTGCCCGTCCTCCTGGTGCCCAGCCTGGTGCTTTGACACCTGCAGAGTTAATGGAAGGGCTGGACAGGGCCATCACGGGTGTCACCCCACAAAGTTAGCATTTTTGAGTGTGTGGTGAGAACACTGGAAATGCTCTTAGTGATTTTCAAACAAGCAGCACATTATTAACGGCAGCTGCTACATTGTTCAGTGCGTTCTTGAACTTCCTCCTCCCAGTTGGACCCTGTAGCTGCTGTTCTACTTGCTGCTTCTGTGAATCTGACACTTAGACCTTCGTGCACGGCTGACCATGCAGTAGGCTTCCTGTGCCTGCTTTTCCATCTGGCCTCACATCCTCGAAGTCACCCTCTGCTGCTCACAGTCAGCCTCCGACCTCTGGGTGTGGCTTAATGGCACTCCCCAGTAGATGGGCGGCGGCACACTTGCCTTAGCCATTCATTGGCTCAGGGGCATTTGGGCTGTCCCCATCTCTTGGCTGCTGTGGTTAGTGCTGCAATGACCCAAGACAGCAGGCGTCTCCTAGACGTGCTGATCTCATTTCCTGTGGACTTACACTGGGCAGTGGGCCTGCTGGCCGGCATGGCAATTCCAGTTTTACCTGTGTGGCAGCTCCACGCTGTGTCCACAATGACATCTCCCCCGGGGTGTTCAGGAGCCCTTCCCCAGTCCTCACTGGCACTTGTCTTTCTGATGATAGCTGCTCTCCCCGGAGTGATTTTCATGTCCCTGTTGGTCAGCGATAACCGGTCCTTAGGTTCAAGATTTGTAGTTCCCATGCCCAGCACACTTCTGGGTGCAGTGGAGGCAAATCTCATGTAGGGGTCAGGATGTGAGGCACCTCTTACAGCTCACAGTCTCCAAGGGATGACATCATACTGAAGCTGGACCATCCCTGATTCCAGCATGGTCCTGCTGCCTCCCATCCTGGGGCCTGGTTGGTTCTTTTGGTTGAACATGAGATCCTTGGACAGGGCTCATGCTCGGGTCACTTGGTACGAACCTAGCAATCTCCAAATGGCCAGTGCTGCACCAAGGGGCATCTGGGAAGGGACATGGTCAGGGAGAATGACTCTAGCTCCCTTCTGGCCTATGCCCAGGTGGTGCCCCAGCACGTGAGCGGTGGGCAAACCCTCCACCTATTTGATCCCTGCCTCTCTGTGCGTATTTCCCCCTTCAAGATCACATAGCCGTGGGTTCTCATGACGAAGTCACACCCGGTGTGACTCTACCACCCTGTTCTGTACAGAGGGGGTGACTGTTTTGTAGAAGAATGATTTTGGGGACCCAGAATGCTGACCCCTGACATCTCAGGACACCTTCCCTCCAACCAGCCCAGGCCGTGCTAAAGTTGGGCCTTAGGAGGAGGGTCCGGAACACCAGGAACACGCTCTCCCGGTCCCCGCTCTAGAGACGGGTCCCTGCCTCCCGGGATGGGCACACGCTGGACACACCCACACAGCCAGGGAAGGCCTTCCGTGGTGTGGTTGAGAAGCACTGGAGCCTCCTCGTCAGCGTGGGGCTGGGCTGGGGACCCCTGCCCCTGCTCATGTCTGGAATTGGGGAGGTTAAGGTTTCAGGAGATGAGGAATATATGGGGCAAACGGGAAAAAAACCCTTAAATCCTTTCAGTGGGATTGCAGGTAGGACTATCTCATTCTTACTTGTAAATTCCCCAGCCGATGCATTCATTCATTGAAAATACCCCTGTGTTCGCCAAGGGCCTCCTGAGCACCTCCTGGGATAGAGCCCACTGGGCTGTGCCAGCCAGCAAGCCCAACGCAGGCTGCCATTCTCAAAGGGCATGAATTCTACTGAGACACCGAGAGCTGGAAACAGTCTGTATAATAAGTAGTTTACATCATACGTTGGAAATGGCAAATGGTCTGGAATAGATGGGGTACGGGATTGAGAGTGATGTTGAAAAGCACATCAGACTTTAAGGAAGATGAACGGCAGAGGACGGTTTCAGGTGACATTTAAACAAGACTTGAAGAGGGTGAAGAAGGGGTGCAGTCAACATCGCTGTTGGAAGTCCCCTTGGTACCTTCTACAAACAATTCCTGTATGCACGGTGTGGCTGGCTGTGACATGGCCACAGATCCCCCCAGGCTGTGTCACACGCACTTTCAATGACAGGAGGGCATCCCTGACCCTCCCACCCAGAGGGAAATTCTGTGTCTCCCTCCCTGACCTCAGGTTTGGTCAGGGGTCTGGGTTGGCCCATGGGCCACTAGCAGACGTGACCCAAGCAGAGGTTATGAAGCACCTGTGCCCTGGGACCCTCTCTCTGGCTTTTCCTAGAACTCTGGGACATGCTGGCCTTCTGGATGACAGGAGATACCCCACAAATCCACCCACACCCCAGCTGGTGTTGAGCCAAATGTTCCCAGTGAACAAGGAGGCCACTTTCACATGCAGGGGACAGGCACTGCAGACAGAAAAGGGAGCAGAGTCCCAAGTCCCTCCCCTGTCCCCCGGCTCATCTTCATGTCCTCCACCTGCAGCGTCCTCTGCGGGCAGCTTATGGGCAAGAAGGACACCTGGGGCAGGACTCCTTGATTTTGGTGTAGACTGTCACAGTGGCCTGGTGCTACTGGCTATGCTGCAGGGTTCCTGTACTGGCCAGGCCAGGGGGCAGGTATGGTGGGTCCAGCTGGGGCCAGCAGCTCTCCATGGCTGTGGCAGCGGGAGACTGAGTTCACTGGCCTCGTGAACAGGCCCCTCTGAGGTGGGAGAACCTGCCGTTTGGTGCCTGGGCTGCCCTCTCCTCCAGCTCCCTGCTCCTGTCCCTCCGGCTCCCTGATGTCCTGGACACTAAGGGGGCTGGGCACACCTTGTCTTTCCTATGCAATCTTCAGAGACGTGGTAGGGTAACTGCAGGGACACAGGACGAGAGCTTGGGGGAGGTGCGGGGGGGGTGTGCTTCTGCTTCAGGCTCTGAGATTAGGAACTGCAGCCCTGAGCTGACCGGGAGGCGAGGCCCACGAGGCAGAGACGGGACTAATTTGCCAGACAAACCACACTGCACTGAAGTGGAAATCATTGCACTGAGTTTCAAGTCTAAAGCCAATTAACCTGAGCCGGGTTGAACCTGGGCTGAACCTATTTGTTTTTTAAATTACTGCATATTCTCTGAATTGAACTTGAGGCTGAACTTCGAGCGTAGAATTCCCACTTCTACTTCTGAGGAGAGAAGCTCCAGGGCCCATTTGTGCTACGGCACAGAAGCACGGAGGAGGATAGTGGGCTGCCCAGGGCGCCGAGGACCACGCACACGTGCAGAGCATTTCTAAGGCTCTGTTTCTTGTCCTCACCAGAGTCGAGAGGGCAGCGCAAAGAATCACGTTTCAATTCAAAAGGATTTCTGAACACAAACGGAAATGAAACAGAACCCGTGAAACAAGAGGACCCGGATAGCTGCCTGATTCAGTGGTCCGCACAGGAGGTGAGTGTTTTCCCAGTTGGTTTCACAGTGAAAAGCAGAAAATCCAGCATTTCCGTATTCTCAACTGGCTACTAAAAATTGGTTGTTTTCCTTAACAACCAATTTAAAGTTGCTTCAAGTTTACCTCCATATTGACATCTATCATCTATCATCTATTTACCTATCATGCGCCTGATCACCTGTGTCTGTCTATCATCCATCATCTACCTGTTCATTCCAGTTCATCAGCTGTCTACCCTCCACCCATCGTCCATGTTTCTTTATCACTGACTCTAAGACACTTTGCTCTGGAGTTTGGTGCACACAGATCTAAGGAAGCGTTCTTGTTTTTGAGAGGTTATTTCGCGGACAACCCTCTTCTAAATTGAGCTGCCTTGACCATAATTCCTCAGAGCCGCTGGGAAGTTGAGCTGGAGCTGCAGACTGGGCACTGAGTGGTTGACCTGCTGCCGTGGAGCTGAGGGGTTTGAAATGTGCCAGAGCTTTCTGCAGGAGCCTCGGGCTGCTCCCTGGGGCCCTCCACCCAGGAAGATGGGCATGCAGAAGCCTGCCGACTTTAAAGTGGGCTAGCCTAAGGCTGCCCTGTGCATCTCCCACTTAAACCCTGTCCCTCAGGTTCACTGGGCTGTGGCTCAGCCTCGCCTCCTTCTCTGCCCCTCACTCTCCCACCACCTGGCTCAGGCGAGCCCCAGTGGAAAGGGGTCCAGATGTCCTCCAAGGATAAGGGCCCTGGGCTTCTGTCCCTGCACCTCCCCAGGGCATGGACCCCTGCATCCTGCAGGCAGTCTGCTTTCACCACCACCATCCACTGTCCCCCCGCTCCTTCCTTTATCTCCAGCTCCATCAAGAGTCTCTCTGATTTGCCCTGAGCCAGACTGCCTGGGCGCATGCCTAACCTCTCTGTACCTCAGTGTCCTCATCTGTCATGTAGAACCGGGCCAGGACCAGAATAGCCACCGAGTAGGAAGTAGAGCTCTTATGATTACTCGCTAATCACAATAGCCATGGCAAACCCAGTCAAAAATAGACAATTTCATTTTCCAGACTTAATTTTCTATAATACTAATGTTTTATGAATGTTCAGAATTCATAAAATTAAAGTAAAACTAAACTCTTAATACATTCTAGGTATTTTCATATATTATAAAAGGGGGAAATCAAAGCATAGATCATAGTTCACACTGAATGATAAGTGCCATGTTAGAATCAACCGCCTGCCACTCCAGGCTCCCTGCTCTCTTCTCTTCAATCCCTCCCTCCCAATAAGCAAGACCACACATGTTCCAGCCACTGGGATGCAGCAGAAGGACCCCACCCTCAGGACTGGCCATCTAACCCCATATGCCTTCCACCCTGTCCCACCTCCCCTTGCTGGCCACAGCAGAGCCCAGGGGATATAGTACCACCAGCTCAGGGAAACCAGATCCCTGCATCGTCCTGTGGAAGAAGGTGAGGACTGCAGGTACTGGACCATCAAGCAAGAGAAACCTATTCTTATTGTCAGGCCACACCAGATGGTGGGTAGGAATTCTCACTGTAGCAGCAAACATCAGCAGCAAACACACTCAGGGTCCAGGCAGGAGCCCAGAGCAAACGAGGCTGGGAGGGCTGGCCCGAGGGAGCCCAGGTGGGGTGCTGCTGCAGCAGGGAAGCATCCATGACTGGATATTATCACTTAAAGGTCTCTTTAGCACAGTGTGGGGGTGTTGCTCAGGACAGAGCACGTGCTTAGCAAGTGCAAGATCCCGGGTGGATCCTGAGCACCAAAAACAAGACAAAGCAACAGCAGAATCCGCACAGCTGCCAACTTGCACCACAGACATAGGCCACTGCTGATTCACATGGTCAGAAGTGCAGCCATGTCCAGGGATGCAGCTTCCAGCGCATGGTCACAGAAGTGATGCCGCTTCCATCCCCTGAGAGCTGCAGGGCCTTCCTGTGGCACCTGAACTCTCTCTCCCTTTGCTGGGATTGGCTCTACCTGGCATGAAACCCAGCCTCCCACGTTTCTCCGGAGAGGCCCCTGCCTCCCTGCTGGTGGTGACACCCCCTACTTTTATAATGTCACATGGGAAAGCAGTACTTCCTGGTGGCTCCTTTGAGACCTCAATACATCTCACCCCGTCCATGTGGCACCTGAATTTCTGTTTACAGCCAGGTTTTTCTTTACACCAACTGCTCTTAGAGTGTTGTCTGGTCCTAAGAAAAAATACCCACGAAATCACAGCTGGGTTTGCCAGATACGTGTTGTTCTAATGAACATGCCAACAAACACAGAGCTGCTAACGGTGGAGCCTTCTCATTATCTAACTGCAGTGTGGTCTGGGCCTTAGAAACCACCACCTCTGAGAGTCCAGGATGCAGCCTTTCCTCAGAACCTTGTGGCTGTGTGTGCAGCCTGGGCATCCAGAGCCCTGGCCATGTCCCCTCTAAGGTGTACCTTGGGGGTCAATGCTCCTTCGAAAACAGCATCATGTGCAGGCTCCGATTCAGCAGGACGCTGCTGCAGGGCCCATGACCACAGAGGACACACCGAGGCTTGCTGCTGAGGTCCTGTGTGTGCCAGCTCCCCCACCGCCCGCCAGACCTCTGCTGCCCGTGAGGCAGGTCCTCCCTGGCTGTTCGTGGGAGGCGCACGTCCTGGTTTGCTCAGGCTAGGGCGGGTTTGCACAATGATGGCTAATAACCTCTTCTCTGATTCTTAAAAGTGGCCCGGGGTGAGCAGTGCACTAGAGTGTCTCCTACCTCTAGGTCACAGCGAGGCTGACCCCACCGACTGCATTACTCTCTGCAACAGAGCCCTCGGCTTCAGCGTGTCTGGATTGAATGTCGCTGGTCCTCATCACTTACACACCTGCTGTATCTGTGTTCTGGAGGATGGACCACTTTCCGCTCTCCAGGGAGTGGGTGTCACCCCAGGTCCTGCTGTGTCCTCTCCAGGCCCAGCCTTGGCCACTGCGTTGAGCTGGTGACTGGCATCCGCTGAATTTCTCCACGGTGGCTCACAGTGGCCTCGCCTGTCCAAGCCTGGCTTCCTGTGTAGTTTAGGACTCATCATCTCTTGCCTGCCAATATCTGAGACGCCTCCTTGATGCCTGGCCCCCTCCACAGCCTGTTCTCTGCTGAGGCCAGCCAGGTCTCCAACTGCACACATGGACCCTGGTGCTCACCAGGATGTAAGCCCAGCCCAGAGCCTGTGGGATGAGCCACAGACGTGTGGCCGGGTGTGCAGGGTCACTGATGGCCAGGGCAGCTGCCCTGCCAGCCACCCTCCCCAGGCTCTTCACAATGTGACTGAGTGTCTTCTCTCACCACAAGGTGGTCTGCTTCCTGCCCCTGGAGCTGGTGGGACGGCCTTTGGCCAACCAGCCCGACTAGACTGGTGCTGAGAGCAGGCCTTGGTGGGTTTGGGGCCCTCTGGATCCTTCTCTTAGGACTCCACCACTGCCGTATGAACAAGTCTGGGCTGGCCTGTTGAAGAATGCCACTCAGGGGGCCAGTCACCTCTCAGCCCAGCCTGCCATCCAGCAGAATGAAGGAGGCCATTCTAGACCAGCCAGCACTGGGCCTACTCTCCAGCTCACTGTGGATGTGTGAAGGCACCCAGCTGGGTGAGCAGTGGCCAGAAGGCACACCCAGATGACCACAGACCTCCTGGTGAAGTCGGCGCCTGCTGCTCCGAGCCGTGAGGCCTGGAGATCTTTGTTCTGCAGCATGACCGAGGCACAGGTAAAGCTACGCACAGTCAGCACAGAGCACTAGTGTCACAAGCTCCGGCTGGTCATGTCTCCTGCCCAGTGGCTCCCCCCTGGGGCCGACTCTGGTCTACAGAGGACAAGTGTCTGGAGATGCCTGCTAACTGGCACAACCAGAGCTGGGGTGGTTGCCACAGGCACCTAGTTGGGAGGACAGGGATGCTGGTGACCACTCTAAGAGGCCCAGGACAACCCTCTCCACCCCAGTAAAGTGTCAATCAAATTGAGCTGTGCTGCTGCAGACATGCCAGGTTCTCAGTGCCCCTGTCCTCTCACACTCCCATTCCTCTGTGTGAGGTCCCCTCCTCTCACATCTCCCCATCTGGGCACATGGCCATCATCTGTGAGCCCCGCGGCCCTCCTGGGACATAATCTGTGTGGCTTCCAGTGCTGAGCTTCTGGGCCTGGGCCGTCTATTACGCAGGGCACTAGCAAAGGAGACAGGAGGTGAGAGACGGGTAGATGATAGGTGGAAGGTTGACAGATGGTAGGTGACTGATGACCAAGAGCTGCTAGGTAATAGATAACAGGTAGATAGACCACAGGTAGCTGGCTGATGAACAGAGAGTCGATAGAGGGATAGATGATAGAAGATTGATAGGTGGATAGGAAGGTAGATGAGAGGAGGTAGTAGATAGACAGTAGCTGATTGGTAGATGGTGGATTGATTGACATATCAGCAGATGATGGGAGGCTGGTAGAGGAGAGCGACAGAGAGCTCAGCAGGAGTGGTACTGCTGTGGGTGTTCATGGGGACGCCGTAGGCACTGTGATGGTGACGAGGGCTGGCTCCTGCACACCATTTGAAATCCCAAGACTCCACCCACCTTCCAGAAGGCCTGGGTGTCATTCAGTGATGGCAGAGCCGACACGGTCCCCTCTGCTGGTGGGTAGGGAGGAGGGCTTGCGGGATAGGGAGGCTGATTCTGTGGGGAAGGAAGAGTCTGAGGGAGGCTGGGGCAGATCTGGTTTCTGGGAATGTCCTGCAGCTGTGTTATCCACTGAGCCGTTGGAAGGAGCCAGCAGGCCACTCCCAGCACTTGGAAGTGTCCACACCAGCACCCTTCCAGGGAACAGTCCATCTCTAATCTGCAAGTTTGGGACCCAGACTAACAAAGAACCTGATGCTGTTTACAGATGCCGTGAGAGGGGACAAACAATGGTTTCTAGTGGAAAGCATTCAGTTTCCAGGAACTGCAAGGTGAAGTAGGGCTGCTCCAGAATCGGGGCAGAGAGCAGGCGACACTGGGGGCTGTGTGCCTGCTGGAGACCATCACAGTATGAGGAAGGAGACACCCATGAGCTGGCAACTTTGAAATTGGAGAAGGTGTGCCAAGCCCTGCAGGTGACCCTCTGGGGAATGTCAGCAGGTCTGGTCTGTTGAGGTGTGACTCGCTAGACTCCTGGTTGGGTTACACTGCAAAGCCAGCTTAGGGTCACGGATGGAGCAAGGGCAGCTGCCACCCGATGGACACAAGGTCAGAAGTTACCCTGGAATGTTCAGGAAGGTCAGCGTCATCAAACAGCCCTGACATGTGGAAGAGGGGACAGAAAAGAATGTGAGGGACAATGATGGGGTGAGATGGCCAGAGGCACATGGCTCTGGCAATGCAGGGGACATGGGCCAGGGAAGATGGGCACCTCTGTAGCTGGAAGAGACAAGCAACAGCCTCCCCTGGATCATCTGAGAACACCCACAGCTCCTCTGCCAGCCAGCTGGTGCTGGGTGCCCGCCTTTAGAGCCAAGATGCCACCATCTGCAGACGGTCTCACAGCGGCAAGAGAAAGCTGGTTCACATTTGGAGGGGGTTCAGGACCAGCGTGTGTGTGACCAGCAGGCCATGCAGCAGAGCAGCCCAAGCACCAACCCTGCCTCTGTCAGACTACGCCAGCCCTCAGAATGGCCCTGGGTGTGACCCGAGAGCTCTCCCCATCCCGCTCACTCACTCTCAGCCTGTGGCAGCCCGACCTGCCGCCATCCACAGCTCTCCAGCTACGCTGGGGGTGTGGCTCCTCAAATACACCAGGATTCCCCGCCTCAGGGACTCTCACTGATTTTCTACCTCCTGAGCTGTTCTCTCTGACATTCACAGACCCACTTACTAATGCCAATTAGACCTGCTTTCAACATCAGCGAACGCGCCACAAGTAAGGGAAACACACAGACGTGCGTGCACACATACGCCTCCCCGAGGAGCCAGCAGAGAGTGGGGTGTGTACTGACCCATGGTATGCGACCATCACATACGACGTAGGATGCACATGTGTAAAGTGGCATCTGTACAACTACACATACAGAACACGGGTTGGGAATGATACGCGTGAGAATGTCTCCTTTCCTCTCTATGGGGGAGACTGTGAAATCACATATATGAAATTATAGGATTTACCTATGGGAAAGGATAGGTAAGAAATAGGATATATATATACACATACACACACACACACACACACACATATACACACACACACATTACTAAATGTGTGCTGCACAAGATGCACATGTGCGTGTGCGTGTGTATGTATATCTATGCATGTCTTCTCTGCTCCTCCTCCACAAAGGGAGCTTCAGATCTGAGCTATATCACAGGACACCAGGAGCCAAGTGTGTTCAGGAAGCTCTGCTTCCCTAGTTGGAAACTTGAGAACAGGGGTGTTTCTGCTCATGGCTGATTCTGTAGCGCACGAGAAATCCAGTGACATGTGTTGAATGGCTCATGTTCCTACTCTAGGCTTTAGGACCCTGGCTGGGAATGTGAGGGTGGGCCCTTCACCTTCTGCACTGGGTCTCCAGTCTTACTTGTAGAAAGGGCATCTCCTAGCACCTTCCCCAGGGCTGGGCTGTGCCTCTGCTCTTCACCAAAGCTCCATTCTGCCCGGGGTGGCCACTGGTCCCTACTGGCTGACCCCAGCTGAGGCCTCCATGCCCCTGGGCCTGCCCTCCCGGACAATTTGTCAAGAGAAACATTGCTCAGGATCTTGAGGCTCTGGGGAGGAATGTGCAGTTGGGAATTGGGAATTCATCCCCGCCCACACCCCTGTGGACTCCACGGCTCTCCTGCAGACAATCTGTCCTCCCTAGCTCCACTGGAAAGGACCTGAAACACGGTCTTCGTCTCAGTCACAAACACTCATTACATCTTCTAGCACTTTCTCTCTCTGGATCAAAGACTGTCCCCTGGGGGAAGATGGAAGAAGAGTCTATAAGTCACCCTAAATTTGAAATGGAGACTCCTCCGAGGCGAACTCTCACAACAGAAACCACAGATGCGGAAAGGCTAAGAATGGAGGAACCCTCTGGAAACGGAGGCACCCTCTGGAAACGAAGGGACCCTCTGGAAATGGAGGAACCCTCTGGAAACGGAGGCACCCTCTGAAAATGGAGGCACCCTCTGGAAATGAAGGCACCCTCTGGAGTGAGTGACACTTGTGCAGGGCTTCACGCACACCCGTTTGCCTCTGATTCTCCTGATGGATCTAAACTCTGCCGTATCAGGGTTTAGGAACGTGCCTCTGGCTGGGCACTAATTAGGCACCACTGTCTCAATGAGTGAGGTTTCCTGATATAAGTGGGGGTTGCGGTCGCAGCAGACACACACAGATCCAAGTTCAGTGTGACGTGGAGACAGGGGCTCAGCAGTGGAGAGTTGACTTCTAAATCACTCACAGCACGACTTTCCGAGGCTGGACGCCAAAGGGAAATACCACAGCTTTGTGCCAATTACATGCTTTCTGCTGGTGATACCGGGTTTAATTTCCTGCATATTTAGAGGTTTTGGAATGACTATGGCATCTATCACATGCCTTAATGCACCTGCTGTCAATGTTTTCCCTCTCCACACAGCAATTGCTTTTTAGTCACAGAGCTAGACATCAAATAAATACTTTCCATCACAGCAATGAAGGAGAATCAGTAAGGATCACCCTCGTGGCCGTCAGGAACCTGGAAGGCGCTGGCCACCACCCACAAGGACGCCCTTGACCCACTGTGCGTAGCTGGCTCCCTGCATCCAAGCATGCAGCAAATAACATGCCTCCGAACTGATTCCACCCAAGTATCCCGTTCAACCCAAAGTGTGTGTTTTGATCAAGTCAGTTGAACCAGGAGCACCACGGAGGGGAAACGGAGGGTCTGACACTTTTAAATCAGTAGATGTTCATCAATTCTTGACATAAACCTGGATTTAGTTCATCATTCATTTTTCCAAAAATTGTTTATTTCTCAAGGAACTACATGTCCCCGGCCTCTGGTTCATTCTAGCAACAGAAAGGATTAAGACCCACCGGCTCCTGAGTCCCTCCAGGTCTGTCATGTCCACACAGGCCGACTGAGGACTGGCTGCTCTGATGTGGGGAAGTCAGGCCTCACCTAGTATCTGGAGTCCTAGGAAAGGCCCGATCCTGCAGCAGTGAGATTGCTGTGAAGTTCCCTGGAACAGAAGCTCTCGACCCTGCAGCCACTGGGCATTACAGCCTGACTATGTGCCCTGCAGCCTGGGGCCCTGGAAGTGGAGGTGCACAGTGGCTCTCTGCCCCACTGGCTACCTGCCCCCTGCCGCTCCCAGGAGCCCCTGCTGCAGAGCCTCTTGTCCCCACTGGAGCTGCCCAAGGATCCTAACTGCTGTCCTGTGTTTCTCTGTCTAGGGAGAAGATGGCCACCATGGGGAGGGAGTGTGGGCTGCGTCCTTCCTTCCTGTCCTTGTCTTGACCTGCCCCTGTCCGTGCAGGACACCATCTACAGGCTCACCTGCTCTTACTCTCCTGAGTGGGACAGCGGGGTCCCCCAGCAGACGTCCCCCGGGGGGAATCGGCCCCTCAGAGTCCCCCAGTGGGGGCTCTGGATAACCCCCTGCATTAAGAACAGGTGGCCCTTTCCCTGCGAGGCCATCTTACCTCCCTTCTACTTCTCAGCTCTGCACAGTCTCGACTGTGGCTCTGACAACCTGCCCATGAATCAGCCAGGCTGCCGACCAGGGGAAACGCATGGACACTGAGCCCTGAATTCCACCTGGTTGTCAATGCTGTCCTCACTGCACAAGAGCCACACGGGTGCCCTGGGGTTCCACGGCAGCAAGTTTGCCAACCATGTTCCAGGGGGAAGTGATGGAGGCAGAGGGGGAGGCAGACTGGCTTGGGGATGAGACTGAGGACGTGCCAACACCCAGCTTCCTCACCCCGAAAGTAAGGGTGATGACAGTAAGGACATCACAGGTGGCTGTGGTGTCAAGTGGCCTGGGCCTTCCTATTGGGGAGTGAGTACCGGCAGGTGCTGGGCACGATGGCTGCCCTCAGAACCACGGCTGCCCCTTGGCCTCCCAGAGTCAAGGGCCCAACTAGCCGTTCTGAGACCACCCTGGAGGTCCAGCAATGGGCGGACGGCATAGGGGAGAGGAGCGAGGAGGAGCCAGGCAGGGGGAGGAGAAATGTGCTACCCTGTCCACTGCAACTTTGACTCCGACCACACATAACGCAGCTCCTGCATTAGGACGTCAAGTCCAGTCTGAATAGAACGCTGCTGCTGAGCATCACAGTGCCAGGGGCCGCGGGGTTCCTGCCGCCCGGTTCCCCTTCCTCCCTTAGCCCCCCGGGCTGCCTGGGTCTCCCCCGCACAGAAGGCTGACGAGCACCCCGCAGGCCAGCAGGTGCCCTGCCCACTCTACAGCCACAGATCCATCCTCTAGAGCAGTGGGTGGCCTGAACCACACACCCTGACCTCACGGGGCAGGTGGAAGGTCCAGGAAGGAGAGTCAGACAATGAATAGATAAATGCGAAAATGCACAGGTGCACCCGGGAAGAAACAGGCCAACAGCAGGCACCTGAGCAGGCAGGCGGAGGCACAGCACGCAGCATCCCTGAGGTGTGCACATGGCACTCAGGAGGGGCCAGCTGAGAGGGGGACTGAGGGAGCAGGCCGCCCACACACCTCGGGGAGAGGCCAGGCAGAGATGGGGAGGGGTGCCCATCCTGTGAAGCAATGTGAAAATGGCAGCACAGCAGGAAGGACAGACAGGAGGGGCGAGGTGGGAGTGAGGCCCAGCAGCAGGCAGCGTGCAGCCCCCATGGGCTTAGCCTGGGCTGTGGGCACTGGGCTTCTCCGCAGAGGTGGGAGGGAAGCGGGGAGGAGATCTGAGCTGAGGAGTGTCGTGACGGATTTGCACTTTGCACCCTGGCTGCTGCGTTCACAGTGGCTGTGGAGAGGAGGCAGGTGGGCAAGGAAGGCCTGGGAGGCCAGCAAGGAGGCCATCACCTTGATCTAGGGGAGATGTGGTGTCCTGGACTGGGGAAGGAGGGTTGGATCCTAGATGTATTTTAAAGCATGAGCAACAGGACTTGCTGAGGGATTGGACATGAGAGAAAGAGAAATCGAGGATGAACCAGGATATTGGCCAGAGCATCTGGAAGGAGCTACCACCTCTTGACGAGAAGAAGATTCCGGAACACGTGGGTGGGAGTGGTGGATCATGGAGGGCCTCCCATGGTCTTGCTTTTTCCTACACCCTTGACTTCTTGCCGAGCTTGTAATGACAGGATTGTGCCTCTGGTTTCGTGGTCCTAGCATCTAGCCAGGGCCCAGCACCTGGTGTGGACTCAGCTTGCGTTTGCCGACTGCTTTCTAGCGGGGACAAGGGCTCCCTCCCTGGCCGCCCCCTGCCATGCAGAGAGGTGAGGTTCCTCCCATTCAGAGGAGCGGGGCTGCCTACTGTGGGGCTGCTGGTGGGGGCCTGGCTTCCTGTGCTTTGGGGTGCTCGCCCCAAGGAGGTGCTACTGCTTTGGTCAGCCAGCTGGGCCCTGGACTGGGCAGTGGTAGCTCCACAAATCCATTTTCCTCTGCTGCCTGGAAGCCTGCTACGAGGTTCCCGGCAGAGCCAGCCTGAGTCCCCCGCCTCATCCATCTCCCCGTACCTTTGTCTTGAATCACTTGTGCATTTAATTTAAAAAGAGAAAGGAGGCTGCGAGGAAGGAAGGGATCAATGGAATTTAAAGGAGGGGTGAGGGCCGTCCCTCCCCATCCCTCACTCTCTCTGGTCGATACTTGTGGGTTGGGCAGGGAACCTGGAACAGAGGGAGTCCCTCGTCTCCCTTGGCCAGTGTTGCAAACCAGAGCTGGGCGAAATTGTGGACTTACATCTCCATTGACTTCACAGAAATGCTCGGCGGCTATAAGATCATTCTGGGCTGCAGGCCATCAGTCCAGCCCCTGGGCTCCTGCTTCCTGCCCCTTGCAGCCCTGATGCAGCCACCAAGAGGGCAGTGGTCCCTGCAACCCACCACCACCCCCCCAGGGGCTGGGAAGAGGCCCAAAGCACTTGGAAAACAGAAAGGGTCAGGAGGGAGCCTGGCCCAGAGGTGACCTCCAGGGCAGCCTTGATCCTGCTCTGTGTGGGGCCGGGGAGGATGTGAGGGGCAGGATTCCCAGAGGTGATGGGAGGGCCAGCGCTGTCGGGCCCCAGTGGGTGGGCCAAGCTGCTGGGACAGGGGGCCAACTCGCCTTGAGCACGTCTTCATCGGACGACCTGCACTCCACGGACTCCAGCAGCCCCGTCACGGTGCCGTCCTCCTCCACGGAGACCACCTTCACGGGGACGGCCACCGTCTTCCCGGTGAGGATGGCTGTGTTGAGGATCTCCGCCTCCTGGAAGAGGAAACACAGAGCCGTCACCCTGGCTCCCGCGTGGCCCAGCTCTCACCTGCGCTCGCGGCCACTGACCAGCCCTCACCCAAGTTCAGCACTCCTGTTGCGGCACCAGCCCAGGGCTGAGGTGGCCAAGAGACCATTTCTGTCCTCCCCTGGATTTCTGCAGGGAGGACATGGCAGGGAAGGGGTGTGGAGCCAGTCAAGTTAACAGGGCAAACACTTCTCAAATGTTACCATGCACCAGGTTTCTGTGCTTTACAAAGGCCCATCCTGCAAGTATCCCAGCATCCTGTTTTATAACCAGCACAGAGAAGTTTTGTAACTTGCCCAAACCCCACAGCTAGAAAATAATGAAGGTGGAATTTGAACCCAGGAATTTGGGCTCCTGAGTGGACGCATTAGAGAGCCCATTACATATGTCTGAACTTGAACACAGAGGTTCCGACTTGAGCTTTCCACTATCAGCCAGAGGCAAGGCGAGGGGGTCCGGAGCCTAGAGACTGATGCCACCTCACACACACAGGAGTCAGTCACTCGGGCTTCCTTCACTTTCTACAGTTCTCCACACTTGGGGTCCTGGCCTCCGTCATGGCTGCAGGGACACCCCCACAGGGACACACACCCTCACGTGGGCGTGCGTTTTGTCCCTGAGCTCTCCCTTCAGGGTGAGCCACGCTCAGGGCTGCCCGCTGCCCAGCTGCTTGCTTTCAGAGCTGGAACACCGCGACCTCTCCCCCCGGTGCAGTCTCCCCGCTGCTGTCCAGCTCCAAGGCATTGGGTCCCCTTGTCTCTCCAGGAGGCTGGGCTCCCAGGGCAGCTGTTTCTGCTCCCACAGGGGGCCTGAGTGCCCAGGGCTCTCCTAGGTCTCCAAGGCGAGCCCTCGGCCTTCCCCTCCTCCTGGCCTGTGAATACCCCAGGCCCTGGGGCGTCCATCTCCACCTCCCTCCCCAAGACCAGGAAGTACACTCCCGCCTTCTCTCACATACAGATCCAGGACCCAACGTCCCCCAAATCTCTGTGCTGCCACCACCTCCAAGCCCTGCCCCCATGTCAGTCCCAGCTCATCACGGGCCAACCGTGTCCCCAATTGGCCTCCACCAAGACACACACATAGCTGCTCTCTTGTGACTCTGCACCTGCCTGGCCCTTGTACAGTGGCTGCAGAACGTCAGCATGTAGTGTGGGCTGGCCAGGGAGCCCCGAGGGGTTAGGGCTGACTTCCTCAAGGCTATCTGGTCAGTCTGCCCCTGCTCTAGGCAGAGCTGCAGAGGCTGGGCCTGCAGAGTCCCGGGCATCCCATCTCCCGTGAACCTGAGAGCCTGTGGGGAGCAGCCTGCAGGCTGAACTTTCTGTTTCTTATTGGGAGCTTATGCTTCTTTCACAGGATGAGCTCAACTTATGAAAAAACCTGTTTTCTCTTGATTTTAACTGTTAGAGACTGGGTTCCAACTGGAGCGCTCCTGAGTTTCAGAGACAGCCTCAGCTGAATATATGCAGGCCCCCTGGCCCCTGGCCCCCTGGCCCCCTGGCCCCCGGCTCCCTGGCCCCTTCCAACGCCACACTTTCTGCTTCCCCTCCTGAGTTCCCAGTGTGATTTTGTTTTATTTTGGGTAAAAACTGTAAAAAATGATGGGCAAACTCCAAATATAATGCTCCTTCCTGCTGCCTCTGGGAGAGGAAAACCCCCTGTACTTTTTCCACTCCAAGGGGACAGAGTGGAAGAGGCTGGGGCTCTGGCCAGGCTGACTTTGTGTTCCTGCCAACACCGGGCTCACCCTGAACCCAAGAGATAGGAGCGCAGACCCTGCAGCACATACTTGGTCCATCCTGCCTGCAAGCCGCCATGCTCCGGGTCACTGCAGGGCTGTGTGTGTGCCCTATGGCATTCCTGGGTCTCTGGCAACACCACAACATGACTCTGGGCTCCTGAGAGGCTGTAGAACAGCATGGGGGCGGGGGGCGCGCCCCTGAGATGGGTCTGGGCCCTTCGGAGAAGCCATGTGCGCTTTTCTCGAGTCTAACACAGCATTGTCTATCAAGAGAAAGAGCACCTCTCCCAATTTTGCTGGGGTAACGATGACCCATGTCTAGTGTGGTCCCCTGGAAACAGATCCTAGGAAGAGGCCCCAGAGCAATTCATCTGAGGGGTTCAGGGAACTTCAGGACCGGGTGGTGGGGATGTAGGAAGCAGAGGCAGCCAATTTACCACTGGCCAGGTGCTCAGTCCTGCAGTCCTGCAGAGAGTGACGTACACCATGAAATCCGTTACTTTCTCTGTGTATATAAATGCACGCACCTTTCGATGCACTGAGGTCTAATAGGATTCCCCGGCAGGGAAATGTTATAAAATACTCTTCTAGGAGCACTTCCACTGCGGCTGTTTACTGGGGAGCCGAGGTATCGATTCACCAACTCCAGGAGAGGCTCGGGGGATGGTCTCCTATGCCCAGCCTGCGGTGTGAGGGTGAAGCCCACGGCTCCCGTTTCAGATAACTCCGCAGATGGAGGGTGACTCTCAGGATGGGGAGGAGCTCTCTGCCCTGATGGGGGGTGGGGAGCACCCAGGGCACCGCAGACTCTGCTTCCACACAGGGTGGAGCTGCTCATCACACAGCGGTCTGGCAGAGGGGAATCGAGTCAGAGCGTCGGCCTGTTTTGCGTTAATTTCCTTGTGTGTCTGGTGTCCTGGCTCTCCACGTCAAGTACCAGCACTGTCATTTATGCATGTTCACCCTTAAAACTAATTTTAAACAGAGCAGAGGGCTGGGGTTGTGGCTCGGTGGTAGAGCACTCGCCTAGCATGCATGAGGCACTGGGTTTGATCCTCAGCACCATATAGAAATCAAATAAAGATATTGTGTCCACCTAAAATTAAAAAAGAAATATTAAAAAAAATCTCTTTCTTAAAAAAAAAAAAAAAAGAGAAGAGAAAAAGCATGGAGAGAGAGAAGCACGTTGGAGGGACGTCTTCAGTCCTGGAGAGCTTGCTGTTCATGCTCTGCAGCTTGGGTGTCCAGTGCTCCAAGGCCCAGGTGCTGAAGGCTTGGCCCTCAGGGTGGTGCTATTGGGAGGCAGTGGGCTTTAAGAGGCGGGGCCTGGAGGGACTCTTTAGGCCATTGGGGGTGTGTCCTGGAAGGATGTGTCCTGGAACCCTGGCCCCTTCCTCTTCCTCTCTTTGCTTCCTGGTTGTGAGATGAGCAGAGGCTTTGCTCCTTCATGTGATCCACCAAGATGTGTTGCCTCCCCACAGGCCCAGAAGAGCAGGTCCACTCCTCGTAGACTGGAACCTCCAAACCTGGGAAGCAAAGTGGACCTTTCCTCTTCACGTGTTGATGCCCTGGGGTGTTTTTTTATAGTGACGGAAGGTGGCGGACGTAGTGCAGAGATGGCTAGCTGCTGGGTAGTGGCCATTCTGCTCACTTCCTGCCTGACACCTTGGCAGGAAGATGCTCAGACATGGCTTTCAGCAGCCTCTGCCTGTGACATGGTTCTGGCTTATGAGACATAAAGGAAGTCCCTTGGTGAGCTTCCAGAAACAGAAAGAAACCCAGCTGGCTCTGGAGGTTGTCTTCCCTGCTGCTATGCACTGGCACAGGGCGGGCTGGTGACAGGCTGGTGACAGCCACAGGTGACAGGGTGGGAGAGCCCAGGTCCAGTGCAGGGTGGAGGTGAGACTAGGCGCCTGTCTTGGGACTTTCTGGCTGTGAGTCCCTGCTCTGACATAGCCACTGGGTGACACTGGGCGAGGGACCCTCTTGGTGCCTAAGCCCTGCAGCTCTAACATGAGGACAATGACAGTCTGCCTCGTAGGCTTGCCCCAGGAGTTAGCATGAGAATGGTACCTGGTACTGTCCCAAAGTTTGACACATAGATCAACATGAATGATGACCATGTGGGTGGACCACAAAGCTCATGTGCACTTGGACCTTGGAAGGTGACCTTGAATGGACATAGGGTCCTTGTGGATCAAATCGGTCAAGAGGAGCTCCTACTGCATGGGCGAGGGTCTGACCCAACAACTTAGAAGAGGAAACACAAGAGGCCACTTGTGGTTGGAGGGCGGCCGAGGTTTGGGGCTGTAGTTGAGGTCAAGGACCCTCCACAACCAGCGGAAGCTGGAGGAGGCAGGAAGGAGCCCCCGAGGCGTCAGAGGGGGCATAGCCCTGAAGACACCTTGATTTCCAGCCTCTGTCCTCTAGACCTGCCATAGGGACATTTCTGCTAAGCCACCAAGCTTGGGAGCTTCGTTATGATGACCCTCGGGAAACTGAGGCAGAGGGCCCGGGTGTAGAAGCCTGGGCACGGGATGCCCTGTCACATGACTTGACCTATTTCCCACAGGCTCTGCAGACTCCAGGTCTTGCTCACTGTCACCGCTGCTTTGTGCTTCAGTGACCTACAGACACTCAATAGTCTCCCACCTCTAGCTGCAGCGACCAAAAAAGGAAGCTGTCCTTGGTCCCCACCAGGCCTGGCTCATGTGAACAAGTCGGGTCACCTCACTCTTCCTACTAAGAAAGCGGCCAGAGGATTTTCTGCCTTCCTTTCCTCTCCTTTCTACTGTCCTCCAGTGTCACCAAAGCTATTCTGGAGGTGGCCTGCCATTTTGAGCCTGGGTTCTGAATTGACCTGTACATGTTAGTGTAGAAAATAAGGTCTCAAAAATGAACAAAAGAGCAGTTGTTCCTCCAGAGGTCACCTTCAAGGAACCCTGCTAAGGGTGGGCAAGCAATCCCGGGAGCCAGTGAGAGGGTGCATGGCCGCTGCCCTTCTTCCTGGCCACGTGGGGAGCCTGGCCCAGCCTGGCCTAGCTGCCTCCTGAGCCTGAGCTGCACGTTCCCATCACCCAAGTTTGCAGAGACAAAACTGAGAATGCGTGCTTTGAGGAGACGGACCTCAAGTGATCTGGCATAGATAACTGTGCTCCGGAGGAGGTACGCCAAGGGGCGTTTCCCAGAGGGGGTGCTGGAGAGCACCTGGAGAGTGGGGTCAGCCCTGAACAAGCAGAACTTTAGTTCTGCATTGAGAAGAATTTCCCCGCAACTTATTTTGGCATGTTTTAAGGAGAGCAGTGCCTCTTGGAGAGAGAAAGCCTATGGATGTTGCTTCGGGAAACTTCCCTCTCCTTGCGTAAGGCCTGCTGGGACACTGGCCGAGCGCTGGGCAGGCGTGTGGGACCCTCTCCCTATGAGTTTCACTCCAGGGTAGTGGAGCAGAGTGGACAGTGGGAGAATCTCCGTTGACCCCGAGCAGTCTGCAGGTGCTCTGGGACCCACCCTGGCTCTTCCTGGTCCCTGCCTTCCAGGGCCTGCTGGTTGGCTCCTTCCCTCATTCCCTGGAGCGCCCACCCGCATCCTTCCAATAAGCGCCTTTTTCAGAAACTTAACGGGACTCGGTTTCTCTGGCTTGCAAAGTATCCTAATTAGTGAAGCTGACCTGGAGTGTAATTGGATGAAGGCAGTGGTTGGTGAGGTTCCCTCCAAGCTCTCATTGAGATGCAGACGTTGTACTCCTTAACCATGTTCAATCTCAGTTCTTGCTTAACAATTATCAGTCTCATTGTTGAACTTGCAAATTGAATGTTGCCTTTGTTTGAATTCCTGGGACCAGGGCTGTGAAGCAGTGAGTCCATGTGCAGGGGACCCGGGAGGGAGGGAGCGGTGGGGACAGGGCAGGGGGAAGGCCAGATCCAGGGTGTGTGTCACAGTGGCCTCCTCAGGCTCCATTCTGTAGAGGCCTCACCTCCCAGAACCGTATGACCAATGCTTCAGCTTCTACTCCTGAGCTTGGGTCCCCAGGTCTGTAAACACCACGCTTGGGCACAACTTCCAGTATGCCAGGGAAGTCCAGGAGCACAGTGAGAATGGTTGTGTGGAGTGACCTGAGGTAGGGACAGGTCTTCACACACAGAAGTGTCCACCAGGAAGGAGGCAGAGGGGGTTGAGGGACCAGAGACCTGGGCTCCAGAAACATGATGCCATCTACCTTGCAGGCAGACACATTCCCCAGGAGAGCAAGGCATTGGGCAAGTGTGTTTTGGAAAAGAAACCCACCTGGGCACTCTCATTTGCATGCTGGCATGTGGCCGGCATTTAGAGGAATCACACAGCGGGGCTCAGAAGCAAAGCTCTCCTTGATGCCTGAAGCTGGGAGGGCCTGCCAGCTCTCCTGAGGAGCCCACACCTCCTGCTTCAGGGAATCAGGAGGAATGTGCTGGTGCTGACCCTGCAGGCCTCAGGGGTGGGCTGCACTCACCCTGACCCAGGCCCACGATGTCCACCTGACGCTGTCTGGGAAGCCAAACTATAGGCTTTGGGGACACAGTTGAGATCTGACTACGCTTTGAAGCTTTTTGATTTTCTTCTGATGCTTTGGCAACATCTTCCTGCTTTCTTATTTATGAAAACAAACACAAAAGAAATAACAAATAAACAGTAAATAAAACATGCCTCTGTTTCTCGCCATGTTTGCCCACCCTTCAAAAAGTCTTGGAAGCAGCGTGGAGTTTCAGGACATGCAGGATTGAAGGATCTAGTTGCAGACTACAGAATCCACTCCGGCTTGTTTCAGCAGAAAGGGATTTGTCAGGGAAAATCCACGGGGCTGAGGACACAGATTCCAGCCAAGGCCCATGTTGGAACCACAGAGTGGGCCTGCCATGGACCTGCTGAATCTGTCAGACCTGCAGAGCTTACGGATTCAGACAGATGGTTCTAGAACCTCATTGTGTCTCTGGCGCCTGAGCCAGGAAAGCGCAGACTTCCCCGGGTGGAAGCTATATATGGCGCAGGTGCATCCAGTGGACGGGGTCAGCCACTGTGCCACACCTTCATGGCTTCCACGCCTTCTCAGGGAAAATGGAGCAAAGTGGATTCTGGAACTTTCCCAGGAAAGAGGAGCTTTGTGCAGTGGGGGCTGTCGTGAGGAATCCTGGGCAGTGGCCAACAGTAGTTTCCCTTCACACATATGCTTCTGCCTGGGGTTAAGTACAGAAAGCCATGTTCTTTTAAGTCTATTAATTCTCTGACATCAAAATTGCGTAATATTGGAATTATTCACCCTCTACGCTCAACCCTACCACCAACACCATGAAGCCATGGAAACATAAGAGTTTTTGTCCTCAGAAGAATAAACTCTAGGACACTAAATATGACAAGGACACAAAAGTGAGAACTTAGGTTTCTTGGGAAAATAAATATGCTACTTGGCTTAAGAAAGAAGCCTAGATCATACAAGAAAGGGTTTTCTCCTCCTATCATGGATAAATTATTCACAGATCCTGCACGAAAATAAAAAACTAAAACAAAAAGCAGCACGTGATATGTCAGCTACTGAGGTTCAGAAGCGAAGTCTGGCCACCACCCTGGCCCCCTGAGGGTACCAGGAAGGGAGGCCAGCTCTTGGGGCACCTCCCGCAAATATGCCACTCAGCCCTCCATGCTTCCCAGGTCTATGTAGTCAGATGGAGTCGGGTGGCTCTTATAGCCATTAAAATGTGGGGGTTGTGTTGTTTCTTCTGAATTGAGGCCGTAAAGCTTTCCCAATCAATTGCCCCTCCAGTCTCAATAGCCCTCCCCCCCTGGTGACTGAGAAACCTGGTTGGTCCAGGTGGGGCAAGATGGCCCCATCAGCCTGGGTACCTGAGTCACCATGTGGAGGGCACTCCCCATGGGCCGGCCTAGGGCAGGCGGCAGGAGCAGCAGTACAGCGTCTCTCATCACACGTCATGTGGCGGGGAGCTACTTGTCATGGCCACGTGAGTGGACGCACCTCAATGAGCACATGACCCTGTCCAGCTTCAGAAAGACACACGTGCAGTGAACTCTGACAACCCCCCCAGCCTGGCTGGATTGCTCAGGTACCTCCACGTGCTGGGTGGCTGACCCTTCTGGTTGTCCACCTTGTCGCCCTGTAACGAGCAAGTCTGGAGACCTGGCGTCCCCTGGTGTCCCTTGGCGTCCCCTGCAGGGCCTTCACTCACCGTGGTGCTTTCTCAGGTCTTTCAGTTCATTTCCCAGCAGAGGTCGATGACCTAATAGCAGAGTGACGCACCTGCCACCTCCCCTTGCCATGAGTGTCTGGCCACGTGCTGTTTCTCCATTCTCCCATTGTGCAGTGGCTGCCCGATGAGTTGGTGGACAGCACACTGGCCAGAGGCACTGGTGGCCGACCAGGGAAATCTCCACCTCTGAGCAACCTCACCACAATGCCATAAACACCCTGGGCACCTCTTTTGACAAACAAAAACCATGGGGCAGTTTGGCCCCTGTGTCTCATGCAGATGTGTGCACGGCTCTGCTGCTTAAAGTCCATCAGCACCTGGGCCTAGTGGCCTATAGCGGGGGCAGCTGCTGCCTTTCACGGTCACATTGGAATCACAAAATAAGCTCCTCCCACCTGAGGGAAGCCACCAGATGTCACCCCTGACCGGGTCAGTTCAGGCACCTCCCACATGGGCTGGCTGCTCCCGCCCCGAGCACACCCATGGGGCTTTTCTGTCCTTTTAAAAAATGAAAAAATGCAAATGTAATGGTGTCATCAAGGTTGCCTGTGATTGTTGCTGAAACACTACATTACATTTGCCAAGGAGTCTCCACAAGAGGCCACAGAGGGCAGCCCTTTCCCAGGCCCATTCTCCATCCCTCGGTCACCCCCTTGGGCTCTCCTGGCATGAAGGTGGCATCCGGCTTTGTGGACACTTTAGTACCTCTGATGCAGGTGGGCCTTCCCTGTTGCCTCCAATTTCCGCTCCTTACTCAACACGTGTTGAGAGCCGATGCCGCCAGGCAATTGCCAGAGGGAATGTTTGAAAGGTGACAGCCAGGGAACCATTGAGATGATGATTTGAGTTAAGCTATATATAATTGCTGTGATGCTGGATTGATTGTATTGTATATTTGACCTTTACTGTCAGGCAATGGGGCGGCTCTTCGCTGCTACTTTGGAGTTCTCCTGGGATTCCTGGAGAGTTCCCATTGATTGGGGAAGTGCCAGAGGAGGGATTTCTGGTTGGTGTGTGGTGTGTCACGGAGAAGGCCGTGTGGGTGGTGTTGGCGGAAAAGCACGCTCGTGCAGTGCCGGTAAGAGTTGAAATAAAGTAGTTGTTGTTTGAACCTACAAGGCTTTGTGGCGGCTCAGTTATTCTTGCCCATCCAGACTGCGGCAAACACGTGTGTTCTGGGTTAGCTTCCTCTGCTGGTTATATTTACAATTTCAAGGAAACACTTCTAATCAGGAGACCATGTCACCAGAAAGAAAAATGCTACATGGCCTCATGGACACGTGGGGTCTAATGAAGAAAAACTCCCAGCAGGAAGGAGAAGGCGGCTGTGGGTGCTGGGGGCTGGGAGATGGGGGATTTGGGTCAAAGGGCCCAAACTTGTAGCGGTGAGATGGAAGTTCCGGGAATCCAGTGAGCAGGCTGGGGGTGTAGTTAGTAAGAATGTCCGAAACAGACTGCATGCTAGAACCTTGTAAAGAGAGTAGATCTTAGATGCTCTCACTTCTAAAACGCGTGAGGTGATGCGCGTTAATTAGTGTGATAGTGGCAATCATTTCACTGTATAATCAAAACACCACGTTGGACACTTTAAATAAAATCTCTATTTGTCAATTATACCTCAATAAAATTGGGGGGAGGAGATAACATCTTGATCCCTGAGAAGCCTGAGTGCCTGCCTCTCAGGGGTGCCTGGGAGCCCACCCTGGTGGGCGTGAGCCCTAGAGGCACACACGCTAGTGAAGTCAGCCAGCTGGGCCAAGGGGCTTCTCTCATCCTGAGGGTAGGTGACACGCAGCACGCCCAGTCTGTATCAGCCTGCAGGCTCTGGCTGCAGCACCTGCCTTCAGCCCCCAGCTTTGACCCCTCCTGGCCACAGGATTTCGCAATCCCTGACTTTCAGTGTCCTGGTCTGGGAAGCAGATTCCAAACAGGGCCTGGCCTGCGAATCTCCTGTTGGGAGGCAGGGAACTGAGCCCCAAGGCCTGGTGAGAGCGTTGGCATTGGTGATTTTTCAGTAGGGTTGGGTATTATTAGTAGTATCATAATGCAGGCAATGACTTATATGGATTCAATCTGTTCTTGGCTAGAGGAAGAGGCAGGAGGGGAGAGAAGGAGGCGGGGAGAAGGAGAGACTGGGAGAAGCTGCCGCGCCCTCTCTGGACTCACAGGAGGCAGAGCCCAGGCCCTGGGGCTGCAGGAGAGCACCCCTGGGGTTGTGGACATGTCTACCCCACACACTGTGCCCCCAGCACAGGCAACAAGGGCACCCAGTGCGGGATTCAGGAGCACCGATCCTCCATACCAGAGGGAAGCTGGGAGTCTGGAGCCTCAGTCTGTGTTCACAGCTGGCCTGAGGGACTTTCAAGGGTGATGTTGACTGTGTGTTAGGTAGGCATCAAGAGCTCGCAATGGAACCCGATCTCTGCAGAGGACTGGGCTCTGCTGTCCTGTACGGTAAGCACTAGTTGCAGGGGCAGAGGGAGCTCCTGGCAAAAACAGCTACAGGAAAACTAAGCAGGAGCTCCTGGCCACCTCCACGTCCTGCAGATCCACCTCAGGTCTGTCTCTGGCCAGAGCCACGGGGACCCAGCTGGACAGGGGGACTGCAACATTCTCATAAGATTTGCCCGTGATGATGACCTGTGTCAAGGGATCCAACTCTATCCTCACCCTAGGCCTGGAGGTGGTGACAGTCACTGGTGGGCAGGATGGCATCCAGATCCACAGTGGGCAGTTTCAGCTCCAGCAACCGCTGCACTTTAGAACAGGGTGCCCGAATCTTAATTCCTCCAGAGGAGCCGAGAATCACTGTTCCGGGGGGAGTTGCTGACTTGACCTTTGGCAGGGGAAGGCTGAACAGAGAACTTCATGGGTCTGGCTGACCTCTGGGGGTCAGCTGGCCAGTCTCCCTGGAAGCCGAGGCTCCTCTGTCCCTCAGTCGGGGGGTGGTGAACTTTCGCCTGGTCGTCTGCGCTTGGCAAGAGGAGTATTTTCCCAGGACCCAGCCCTTCCTCTGGCTCACCGTCAGCCCCTGCTCTCTGGGAATAAGGTTTCTTTATCCTGTGCTGCTCCAGGAAATCTCATTGTCGCAAAAGCACGTCTTGGTTTTGCATAACTAATTTCAAATCTTACTTAGCATCTAGCATCAGAATTAAGAAGCTAAGTGACAGCTGTTTAATTAACTCCTTAAGCTGATTAGATGGCATTACTGAAATTCCCTCAAGAAGGGATCTCGAGCTGGGGTGGGGGGAGCCCACCTGCTGCTTCTGCTTGGATTTAGAAAGATGCTCCACCGCTAGGCCACACCCTCCGAGGGCCTTGAGGACAGGGCCAGTGTGGCCTCTTGTTTATTGCATTAGCTGGGAGGAAGTTGCAAAGTGGTAGTGAGAAGAACTTTAGTTCTTCGAGGAAGACAGGCTGGGCTTAGCCAAGCCCATGGCACCCAGGGGCCTCCTCAAGGGGCTCTGCATTGTGTACACAAATCCCGAAAGGGCATATTGTATCAGGAAAGGGGCTCGGATTAACCTTCTCCACCCACATAATGGTTGCATAGCCTCCTTCCCACTAATAAGACAAAGGCACATTAAGGAATGTAAGACTTTAAGCCAATTTCATCCTTGAGATTTCTGTTTTCAATTGGAATTTCCAAAGAGGAGGGGAAATCTCGATATTTGCCTCATCTTAAATGTGAGGCTGAGGCTGTCTAGACATCCCGAGAGAGCTGTGCTGGAGAAAGCACAGGGGGATGGGGTTTCTTCCCTGTTAGTCTTCAGGCGCCTGCATGGGGCGTGGGAATGTCAAAAAGGAAGGCGTGGTGTGGACTGCACCAGAGGCCACCATTTCAGAAAACCAACATAACTTTAGTTTTTAGCCAGTGTTTCTAGGGGCGGAGGGGAGCTAAGTGACACCCACAGATTTGGGGGCTGATTTTGTGTGCTAAAAACTTCAGCTTTACACTCAAGATGTAGAGGGTTTCTGTTCTTGGTCTCTTTTGAGGACAGCTTTATTGAGATGGTCCATATCTTACACAATTCACTCATGTAAAATATGTGGTCCATTAGTCTTTAACATGTTCAGATACCTACAGCCTCACCCCAGTTCATTATAGAGACTTTCCCCACCTTTTTATCTTGTAAAGAAATTCTGTAGCCTGGAGCCACGTGGCACCCAACAGCCTCCATCCCAGATGGCCACTGGTCACATGTCCGTACCTTGTGTGCCCTGCATCCTGCCATTTGGGGGCCTCTGTGCCTGGCTTGCTTCATGATGCACAGGGCACCAGCTTCAGGTGTGCCCAGCCTGTATGGGTGCCTCTTTCCTCCTTGGGGCACGGTGATCCTCATGGCTGGACTCAGTGCCTTCCATGGAGGGAACTGCTTCTTCCCATGCTGATGAAATCGGCGTTTCTAACCCAAGCAACTGAGCTACACAGCCCATGGATATGTCTTGCTTGGAATAAACGGATTCAATTCTTCCTCAGTGGATCACCACCTTTAAAAACTAGGAAATGGGCAAAAATCTAGGTTCCTGGTTTGCTTTTGGAGAAGCATTCTAGGGCAGGAATCAGTTGGGGGTGCAGCAGTCTTTCTTCACTGCTTGGAGGTCCAGTCCCCTCTGAATGGAGGGTGGAGTCCAGATTCTGCAGGAGTTTTCTGGTGTAGAGGCTTCTGGATTGGTGGCACCTAGGATGAGCAGCAAGCAAACCGTCGGATACCAACGGCTAAAGTCCGGAGGAATTGCCGAGGCCCGGGGTTAGCTTGTCTTGTAACCTTGGTTTCTCAAAGCAAGGTGCACTGCATGTGCTGGAAGCTCTCAATCTAAAGGGTCGCCGGCTTCGCTGAGAAGCCTGATGATCCGAGAGGATGCGCCAGGAGCTTGGCACACATCACAGACTGACAACCGCGGGTGTCCTCCACGCTGCTTCCGAGAAACTTCTTCATTCACAGCCTCCCAGCAGCCGCGCCAGGAGACGCGACACGAATGTTTAACCAGGTCTGTTGATAGACCTCGTCTGATGGCATGAAGTGCTACTCTTTGAAACTAGGTGAAGTTTTGCCTGTAGCCTTTAACTAAATGGGCTCTGATCCCTCGTCTATCCCTACAGAAAGATGCATGTCAAATTGTCAAAGGCGGCAGAATTCTCTATGGGCGGAGAGAAGCCTATCAGCTTCACGGTACATGAAACTAAGGAATTAATTCGATTGATACGGAAGGGACTGAGAAAATTAATAAACATCAAAGGGCTGCCCCGGACCCGTGGAAGTAAACCGCTGGTCCTCCAGGGTTTCCTGTAGAGTCTCCGTCATTTTCTGACCTGTGACTCCCAGGGGTGTCCGGCAAGACCTCCAGAGTGGGTTGGCCATCCCTGATGGGTGGGCTGATGGGTGGGCTGGCTGAGCCTAGTCTGGAAGTCCTTTCCTGAGTGGCCTGAACACTTCTCTCGCCTGACAAGCCTTCACCGTTTTCCTTAGGCTAATGTAAAAATGAACTGAATGTCCTCCGCCCACACTGATGGGAAGAGGACGGGTATCGTGAGGATCACTCTGGGAGGCAGAGCGAGATCACTCTGGGGTTTTAAGCTGGTCATAGTCACCCATGCACTGATCAGGCCTGAGATGCTGACCAAGGGTCACCTTCCCAGTCTCCAGCAGGGGTGGCCTTTGGGAGGAACAAGCTCAATATTTTTTGCTACTCCCCAGCCTTGACCATCACGTTGCTCCATTCCCATTACCATAGGCCCTCTGAAGACACCAGGTGGCCTGCAGGCCCTAAGGAACACGGGGCCCCTCTCCACTGTGAAGCTCTGTTGTCAGTGGATAGGAGCTCTGGCCCCCCTGTAACCTGCCAAGCAAACACCCTGACAGTGAGCTAGATCCCCAGCTGTTTTTATTTTATTTTGAGAATGGGTCTCACTAAGTTGCCCAGGCTGACCTCAAAGTTGTAGTCCTCTAGCCTTAGCCTCCTGAGTAGCTGGGATCGCAGGAGTGAGCCACCATACCCAGCTTCAAGGCAACATCCCATACCCGGTCTTCTGTCTGTGTGCCAGGCTGAGAAGATGGTACTAATAGCCAGCTGGTTGCTCAGGCCCACACCAGGAGCCATACTGCTCATCCTGCCACGTCCTTCAGTACTCCCAAGTGCTCTGGTCTGCATGGTGAGCCTGCTGCTCCCTGTACCCAGTGTATACACCAGCAAGCAGTCCCCAGGATGTGCAGCCGGGGCTGTGAGAGAGCCCAGAATCCTCCACCCCGTCAGCATGCGCCCTGGTATTTGGCATTCTCAGGAGCACCCCTTTCTCCTATTAATTTGCTGATCACCTGGCCACCAAAACACCATCCAGAAGGCAAGTCTTTCCTGGTGTCCAGCACCAAGCCCAGGGCTGAGCTGGGAGGCCCACGCAGCGCTCCTGGCCCACCAGGCCTTCGCACACCTCTCACTCAGCTCCAGGCTGTCCAAGCCAGTGCCAGTCCACGCTGAGGTCCTTCTTACTCAGTTTCCGTGTTCAACAGATCGTTTGCATTATGCTCATTTTCTCATTGAGATTTTGGTCCTTTTTGGAAGCTAAGTATAGTTGGTGGGTCCTGGAAGCTAGCTCTAGGTCTTCACATCTCTCTGCTGGAACTGGGGGGTTTTGTCACACTTACAAAGCTCGAGATGACATGACGGCCACAGTTTACAGGCCAGACTTCACGTCCTATCCAAGCAAGGACAGGGGCTATTTGTCACTTGCTGGGAGACCCTCTTCTCCTGATTTGTGTCCCACCCTTATTTATTTGTTTATTTTACTTAATTAAATCAGACTTTGGCAGGAGCATTGCAGCCACGTGCAACCACGGAGGCAGCAGCCACGGGATAGCTCAGCTGGTGGCAGATGGGTGGCAATGAGCCCAAGGTCACAGTTCAGTCCCCCCTCGCTGCATGTTGCTCAGATTGAGCAGGCTGAGTTGGGGACCCTAGCTCCTTCCACCAGCCTAATAATCACCTAAGAAAGCATGGACATTGCAGAGCCAAATGATGCTTGTCTCTGAGGTCCTGGACCCCTTCAAGCCAGACTGGGACGCCGGCTCACACGGAGGTCTGACACCACGTCAGTGCCCTTGTTCAGACCCAGTGTGGCAGAACCTATGGGAAGAAGGACGCGGGTATCGGTAATTTGTTATATCTTGGTGCAGTTCTGGAAGCTCTTACGTCCTATCTCTTTATGAGATGCTATTTATGAGATGTTATAACATACACTTCCTGGTATGTTGGAGACTCAGAAAGTAACAGGGTGGCAAAAGCCGAAGTGGACTTCAGAAACCCACACCGTTAATGTGTCCTGATGGATCCTATTTCCGAGGGTCAGAGAATTCAAATTAAAAAAGGAAAGTCCATAGATTTTACAAACCACATTATTGGAGTGAGCATCCTCAGCAAAACAGAAAGAAAATCTCACTGGACATAAAAGTATGATATCACTTTCAAATCAAATCTCTTAATAAGGATTGCAAAGATTTTTTTTTTTTCCTCTGCCACGGAATCGGATATGTGCAGAAACAGAGGTTTTGAAGTGTAGGACTCCTGGAAGTGACAAGACATGACTTTAGGAGCTGAATCAGCTGGAGGACTTATAGACAGGTTTGTAGGACGGGGTGTGGCACCATGGTAGAGCTCTGGCCCAGCCTGCAAAGGGCCTTGGGGAAAAAGAACTGCAGAAAAATAAGAAATAAACAGCACGACTTCTATCCTGCAGTGCAGGAAGGGTGCTCAGAAACCAAAGAATGGAAATTAAAGTAAGGGAGCAGGCATGTGGAATGTGCTGCTTGGTCATTTGCAAACCCAGTGTGGGTTGAAAGGGTGGAAGCTGAGAAGCCATTATGGAGAGACGTGACCCGTCTTGTCACATATTCTTAGAGCAACATGCAAGTCAGGGCTGCCCAACCTTTCTCCTGAGGCTCTGCACCAACTACTAAAAAGTTAATCTTTTCAGACTGGTTCCAGGAGAATTTATGTTAATGCCTGCTCTGTGCTCCAGAAAATAAATCTGGACTTGACTTTGGCTTTCAAATTTTGTGCCTCCCCAAAGTTGCATTTCTCCAAAATCTGACTTATGATGACCTGCAGACTTGTTCTCACCAGCCCCAAATACAGTACCAAGATATATATATATATATATTTTATATTTTGGTGAACATCTTTCCCCAAATAAAGTGCATTTCCTACTTTGTCTAAATCTCTTTAAAATATTATAAGCACACAGAATCATAAATCCATAAAGAAGATCAACAATAATGACATGCATGTTAATTGGGTAGATTTTTACTAACTGATAGAAATGTAAGTACTATCATTGTGGAGACCATAGTGATGGTTATTCACAAAGGCAATCTAAGTGAGTGAAATCCATTATCTTAAAAGTATTTCGATAAGGATAAATCTATGCAAAAAGGACTATGTATCTCATATGCAGTTGTTAAACTCCATTAAACATGCTTAATAATTAGTTGGCCAAGGAATCTCATCAGATGTACATTAAATGTGTATTTAAGCCATATTTGAGATACTTCATTAAGAGCAGCAGGGTGAGCTTTATGGCCTAATTTTAATAAAAATTCCAATCAACTAAAAACTTGAATTTATGTCACTCTCCTCCATCTTTGAGAAGAGACTAGAGAATTGTCCTCCCACCCCAAAATACCAGCCCCTGCATGTTATGCATTTCACAACTGCTTTATTTAGGGTTTTATTTACATGCAATAAGTTCACCCATTTATAATGTATAGCTCAATGAGATTTGTTAAATTCATACAATTGGGAAAATATCACCAGTGCCCAGTTTTAGAATATGCCCTCACCCCACAGAGCCGCCCTCAGATGCAACCGAGGCTTCTGCACTCCAGTTTTTCATTTTCTGAAAATTTCACATCTATGTGATCATACAACATATAGCCTTTTATGACAGTCTGCTTCCCTGAGCATAATGATTTTGAGAGTGACCTCTGTTGTATCAGTAGTCTTTTATTGCTGAGCAATATTTCATTTGTGGATATATCACGATTTGATTTTGCATTCAATCTCTTAAAAGACATTGGGCTGTTTCATTTGGGGCTATTTTAAACCATGTTGATTTGAATGCTCGTCTATGTGGCTTTGTATGGATTTACATCTCCACTTCTTTCAGAGAGTGAAATTGCTGGGTCCTATGGAAGTTGGTGGAACTTTCAGAGCCCGTCAGCTGTGAGGCATGGAGGTGCATCTGGAATGATTCTTTGGCTCAAGGTTGCCTTGAGTATCTGGGGTCTTTGTGGTTCCACATGAATTCTAGGATTACTTTGAATATTCCTATGAAAAGACCATTGAAATTTTGATAGTGATTGCATTGAATCTGTAGATGCCTGTGGGCATTACGGACATTTTAACAATGCCAACGACTTCGATCCATGAACATGGGCTACCTTTGCATTTATTTGTGTCACCTTCAATTCTTTTATCAGTGCCTTAGTTTTCACAGTGTGCGGATTTTTTTACCTGGTTAAGTTTATTCCAAAATATTTTACTGGTTTTCATGCTATGGTAAATAAGATTGTTTTCCTTCTTAATTTTTGAGATTTTTCAGTTTGTTTATAGAAATGCAACTGATTTTTGTATGTTGGTTTCTATCCTGTGATATTAGTGAATTCATTACTTCTAGCTATCTTTTGATGGCGTCTTTAGAGTTTTCATATATAGAGTTATGTTATTTGCAAACAGAGACAATTTTACTTCTTTCTTTTTGTTTTGGATGTGAGTTTGTGTCCTGTCTTGCTCCTTATCTCAGAGGAAAACTTTTAGCTTGCCACAATTGAGTATGTGCTTAGTTGTGGATTTGGTTTGCTGGTCTTAGGGTTTGCTAAACACACACACACACACACACACACATTTGTAAAATAAAACCAATCCTACTTAAATTGCATAATTTAAAAGTTATAAGTCTATACCTGTATATAACCATCAGTATGATCAGTATACTAAACACATTCATTGATTTTAAAATTTTCCTGTAACCCTTGGTAATTTAACATTTCATATTTCCCTGCTGATCTTCTCTCAGTCATCATAGTCTGCATTTTCTAGATATTTATATACAGAGAATAATTCACGATTCACTGTTTCTGGATGCTTTATTTTTAACATAATTGTTTTGAAACTCCACCATCTTTTTGTGCATATCAATACTTCATTCCTTTTTATTGCTGGGTAGTATTCTATTTGGAGAACCAGCCTTGCATCCCTGAGTTGATTCTCACTTGATCATGGTGAATATCTTTTAACCTGTTATTGGATTCTGTTTAAGAGGATTTTGTGGAGGATTTTTGCATCCAGGTTCATCAAGGTCATTGATTTAAAAATGTATTTTTAATTAAATATATATGGAATAGAACTCACCATATTAATCTTTTAATGTACAGCTTCTTTTCCCTTTCTTTCTAATCCCTGGTGACTAGCATTCTATCTTCTGCTGTCATCATTTTAACTATGCTAGGCCCTTCGTGTAAGTGGAAATGTGCAGCGGTGTGTGTGTGTGTGTGTGTGTGTGTGTGTGTGTGAGAGAGAGAGAGAGAGAGAGAGGGAGAGAGAAGGATGAACTTTTTTCCTGTAGCATAAGATCTACTTCATGTACCTGAGTCCATCCATATTGAAGTGATATCCACATTTCCTTTTTTTTTTTTTGAAGGCTAGACACTATTCCACTTTATGCATTTATCACATTTTGTTCATCCACTCACCTGTTGATAGACACTTGTGTTGCTTCCACCTTCTGGCTGATTTGCATAATATTCCTATGGATAGAAGCATCTTGAAGACCTTGTTTTAGCTCTTGGATAAGCAGCCAGGAGTGGGCTGCTGGATCACTACCCACTCTGTCTTCATTACTTGATGAGCCCCCACCCGGCTTTCCACAGCTGCCACTCAATCCTCCATTCCCACCAAGGTCATCTGCTTTCTCCAGTTTCCCCACATCCTTACCAACACTTCTCAAACTTTTCTGTTTCCATGGGGCCACTGAGACGGGTGTTGAGGGACATTCTTGTGGCTGTAGTTTGTGCTTCCCTAGTGATCAGTGAAGTTGAGTATCTTGTTACCTACTTCCTGGCTGTATTCCAGCTCTTTCTTGGGACAACGCCTATTCAATTTCTTTGCCCAATTTTAAAATTGATTTTTTTATAGTCGAGTTGTAATTATAGGAGTTGTTTATATATTTTGGATATTGATACAGGCTTGGTTAATTTTATGTCTCTAAGAAATTCTTGCCAAATTCAATGCCATGAAGCTTTTCTCCTGTTTTCTTCTAAGTCTTGTATAGTTTTAGGTCCTATTTAGATCCTTAAGCCACATCGACTTTAATCTGCATATGGCATAATATGATGGTCCAATTCCATTCTTTAGCATATAAATACCTGGTTTTTACAATGACGTTTGTTTATACAATATTTTTTTTTTTCAGTTTTATATTTGTTTTCTTAGAGTAAATCCTCCTTCCTGCTCTTAAGTAGAAGTCTAGATCTTTCTGGGGAATCCTCTCAGTGAAAATGCCTTCCTACAACTATACCAGGTCTATAGACTAGTAAGAGGCTAGTTCCAACCTGTTCTTGTTGGCTTATGAAGCTTAAGGTCAGAGGCTGCATGGTTGTTTATGGGGGCACAATTCACCATAGTCACGTTATTGACATCCCAGGTGCTTGTCAGTAGAAGAATGAGTAAAGAAAATGTGAGACACACACACACACACACACACACACACACACACACACAGAGCGGAGTTTTATTTAACCATAAAGAAGAATGAACTTCTGTTATTTGCAGGAATACTGCGGAGCTGGGGAGCACTGTTAAGTGAAATAAGCCCAACTCAGAAAGCTATGGCTGGGCCCTGTGTTTTGTCTCATGTGTGGAAAGCTAGAGAGGACAAAGGAATTAAAAGTGCTGGGCTTTCATGAAATAGAAGGGAGACTAGTAGAGTAGAGGAAGGAAACCCGGCAGAGGTAGGAGAGGACACACTAGGAAAACAAAACTGGCCAAGTTATGTTATGTGCACGTACGAATGTGCCACAATGAATTCCTTCACTATGTATGACCATAATGCACCCAATAAAACTCATTTTAAAAAGCGGCAGCAAGGTTAGTGAACTCAGCACGTCTTTAGGAACCAGGTGCTGTTCTTCTTGATCTCTGTCCTCTTCACTATCTCACTCAACTTCTGGGCCCCATGGTCACAAGATGGCTGCTGGGGTTCCTGATGTTTATCTTCGCAGAGCCACACAAAAAATGGAAACTCCAGGGATATCTCCTCCTTAAACCTGTCCTTTGTTGAGAGGAAATTATTCTATGATGGCACCATTGTGTACATTAGAACGTGTGCCCCTCAACATAGACACAGTGTCCACAGGGACACTACAGTTGGGCAGGACATGCGCCTGCTTGTACACTCAGACGCTTCCTACATTCCTCTTCCTGGAGGAGGCAGCCTCCTGACAGGACTCCCTCCGGACCTCACCACCATATGTGGCTGTCCAGGACCTTTCCCAGGAGTTTCCAAAATTCCCACTGAGGTCCCATTAGTCAGGAGAGGGTCAAAGTCCCAGCTCCCTCTGCAACACACCAAGGACAGACAGGATGACAACCGGGCAGGCCCCAGCTCTTGTCATCACTCAAGCAGAGTTGACCCAATGTCCCTGCTTACCTGTACCAGTGTGGACCCAGGAAGAAAATCCGAATCCAGGGTCAGGGCCCAGGGGCCTGTGTTTCGGAGGAGTCCCAGCTGGTTCTTAGGTGCCACCTGGCTCAGGCTCTGGCTCTCAAACGGAGAAGTCCCTGAATTTCAGACCTGGCCACACATCGGAGCCCCCTGAGGAACCCAATGACTACTGGGCCTTCTGTTCCGTCTGCTGGTTCTGATGGCCGTGCTCCGGGGGCCCTGGACACTGGCATCTTAGGACTCTCTGGGTGATTGTAAAATGCAGCTGGGTTGGATAGGGCCTGGCTGCGGTCAGGCTGTGCTCCCTCAGGGATAGTCAAGCCCAACTCCAAGGCCCGACTGTGACCTTCCTCCGAACAGCCTCTTTGCAGATGTCAGCCAGTTAAGATCCTAATCCAGTGACCGGTGTCCTTGTCAAGACACAGAGACTTGGAGACAGACAGAGACAGGGAGAATGTTGTACAACCGCAGCGGCAAAGAGTGGAGAGGTCCCTTCATGCCCGGGACTGCTGGCTGAGAAAAGGCAAAGAAACACAAGTCCCCAGAGGTTTGGGGGACAGAGCCAGGTCCTGCTGGCACCTTGGTTTCAGACACCTACGTCTGTAGATGCAAGAGGAAAAACAATGTGTTGTTTCAAGCCGTCCAGGTTTGTGGGGATTTGCTGCAGCCCCCTCAGACATGGATGCCTTGGGCTCAGGACAGTTGTGATGTGAGTCCCTGGGTCTGGGCCTAGACTTTCTGGTCGTCTCCCGTGCAATATATGAGCCAAAGCAGTCTTCCCTTAGCAGAGCCCATCAACCCAAGGGCTGTCGAGTTGTCAGCCATTGACCTTTGCCTCCAAGACCAAGTAGAGCGCCTGTTTCCTTGCTTTAGGGATAAAAGATGAACCTGGTTGATGGCAGACCATTTAGGAAATTTGTGTAAACATAAAGAAGAAGCAGAGTTGAGCGGGGATCCTAGTACACAGACACAACCACGGTTAAAAATCACACTCGGCATACTCTGGATCTTTTACACCTGTGTGTGTGTGTTTGATGGATAAACTGACTCCTTGCTTTCCTTCTGGGTTACCATGGACACCTCCCACTTCCCATCCTAGTGATAATTGAAGTTTGTGCAGTGCTAGTCCTGAGTTGCCATAAATTGGTTTCAATTCCCTCCCCCGGGGGGCAAGAGTTATGATACAGACACTACTTCAAAGGCAGGCTGAGTGGCTGGAATGCAGTTGAGTTCTCAGAACTCGGTAGAATGAATAAGAAATTCAGAATTGGCCCCATAGCTAATGTGTCAACTCGGATGGGATATTGTTCCCAGACTGTAACACCACGCAGCCGAAGCATGAGGGGGTTCGTAGGGTCAGCTTGCAGGATGATTTCTTTGTGTGTGTGTGTGTGTGTGTGCGACTTAAAGACCCTCACAAAGCTTTGTGTGATTTGGAATACAAAATCCACCTGTGTCATTGTTATCTTTTCACAGATATTTTCCCTGCCAACCAAGACTCTTCAAGTTCAAGGTGCTGCAGCGTGTTTACCTTTGCCCGTGCTGTGCGGTTCTAAGGTAGTCAAGATACCTGCCCGTCCAAGGGGATGATGGTCTGCAGCCAGCTCGGCCCATCCATTTTGCTTTCATTTTTTGTCTTGGAGAAAGACAATACCTTCTACCCAGGAGTTCAGTGCCCGCTTAGCAGGGTGCTTCCCATGTCCTTGACCTTCCTCTCCATCCAGAGTCTGGTGACGCCTCCCTTCCCAGGAGAAGGCCCCTTCCCCTTCGCTGGGCCAGCCCTTCTCAGCAGCCCCAGGTTGCGGTGGCTCTCCTGCAGAGCACGGCCCGCAGATAGCATTTTATGTTTATTTGTGTAATTATTTGATTCAGATCTATCTTCCTCACCAGATTCTGTGCTCCCTGAAGGTGGGAGAACTGTGTTTGTTTATGTCTTATTTTTATTCTAGTAAAGCACGTGGAGAAGAGTAGATGGCCCAAATTATTTTCCAAATGGAAGGCACATACGAGGGCTCATAATTGCAAAATGAAAGCTTGAAACAGAGACCAAACTCCATTTAAGCAGCCCCCCACCCGAGTCTTACCGTCAAGACTCCTGCAACAGATTCCCTGAAGACTGGCCCACTGAGCCTGGACTTTTAGCAAAGGACCATTAGTGATGTCCGTTCCAAGAGTCCACCAGTGAACATGCCATTCCAAAATGGTGCTCAGCCTGTTTCTTCGGACTCCAGGAGGATGTGGTTTATGGCTTCTCCCACTGACCACTTCTGCAGCCCTCTTCCTTCTGTCTAATGAAGTTACTTTCCAAACAAAGAGCCGCGTTCCAGAAGCATATTACTCGTGGTTAAATATTTATGTAGGCAGAGTGATGAACAAGTCCATCCAGAACTTGTATCTGGATGGATAGCGCCAAGGCTGGGATGATTGTTTTGATGTCTTCTCATACTTTTTGCTTTAAAGCTTATTTCCTTTGATGGTTATAGATCCACACCAACCTCCTTTAGGTTAGGGTTTGTTGAGTATGTGCTTTTCCAACCTTTTATTTCCGTTTCCTTTTTCGTGTCCCTATTTTTCAGGTTATATTTTCCTGACAATAGGGGTCTGCGGACTGCAGAACTCACTGTCCACTGGTTGTCCTCCCTGTATATTTGAATTCATTTCTTTTGAGCTTTATGTGCTTTGCTTTCTATTTGCCGGGGCTTTCAGAGCTCCTTTTACTCCTCTTCCCTGGCTGTTGATGAACCACTCCTCCCTTCTCTCAGCTTCCCTTTCTCTTCTGTCTTTAGAAGCTATAACTGCTCCCCCTCTTTTTGGAAATGGTTCTAGAGATTTTCTTTTTAAGGATCAGCTCCTAGATCATTTAATTATTATTGGGTGAGACAGGTGCCAGGGTCTGGGATTATGAAGAAGAATCACACGGCACGCTTGAAGATGCTCCAGGCCAGCCAGAGGCAGGGTTTCCAAACCAGGGTCTGCATCCCAGCAGGGCCACCCGTCCCCAGCTTCCCACAGAAGATGCGTTCAATGGATCCAATATAGCTGCAAAGTCTCGGCCCAGTTCCCCAACCCTGCTCATGAACAGGAGCTGGGGCTGTGGTCCCGCTACACGATTGAGCAGGCAAATGCACCCAGAACCACAGACCCACACACCCAGGCACACTTGCGAGCACATGCGCGCGCACACACACACACACACACACACTTGTGCTTTCTCAGGTCAAACTAGATTACAGTACAAACCACTCAGGTCCTGTATGGACGCCCAGCAGGCAAGCAGGCCCTTCTCTCCATCATGATTAGAAACCCTTCATCACGGTCACCTGCGGTTGTAGTATTTCTGATTCCATTTTATAGATGAGAAACTTCCCATTTGTACTGATGAAAATTGGAACTTGGATTTGTGAACAAGTCCAATATTTTTTGTAATTACAGGGCAAACATAATTTGCATGCCCCACATATGTAGGTGATGTTTGTGTAGACGTGTGTGGGCATTGAATTCTGCGGTGGGGAGCGTTGCTGATGATAAATACACACGCGACTACGGAACAAATATATTTTTGCAAACCAGATTAGATCTACTGTGGTGCTTGGCCTTTGGCTTATTCCCTTCCTAAGCACAGGGCTTCATCTCCACAGTTAATTTGCTAGTTTCACTATCACGATCTGGCAAGATTTGATTTCAATTCTTGTAAAGGTGAGTGTAATGCAAAGTAAATTAGATTCTTTAATGGGATTTCCTTTAGCGTGAATGAAAAATATAAAATGCCAATATCAAATAGCAAATGATTCTTGATTAATTTTTATGGGTTTGCCTAATAACTGATTGAATACCCCTTAGGTAATCTCCTCCATTAATGCTGCATCTTGAAATTTTAATTAAGGGTTCAAGTGTCCTCATTTCGATTGCTTTTGTTTTCTTAAGTAAACAAAGTAAGTGCCTGGCCTGGGTTTACACCTGCAATCTCAGCACCTCTCAGGTAGGAGGTGATTCGGAAACTTGCTCTGAGGACTCCAATAGCAATGAGCCAGAGAGTGGCCACAACGCCAGGGACCCACGTTTTGCATGTGTTGGTGAGTCCTGAGTCAAGTCCTGAGTCAAGGGTGGAGAAACCAGCAAAGAGCGAGTGAATGAACAGGAAAGGAGAGACCTGGAGGGGACCTCAGACTCTCAGGATTTGACTGCTGTTCCTTAAGAACAAGGTCACTCCTCTGCTTGTTCTTCTGGAAAACAGAGCATCCAGTGGCTCCAGGAAGTTTTCAGTTATCATCCCACAAAGCAGGTCTCCACCGGCAAAGAGAAGCCACCCTAATGTGAGACCGGAAGCCAGATATTGCCAGTACCTGGACCCACAGGGTAGGGCGGTCTCCCCTGAGCTCTCTTCAGACGTGTGCCACGGTCAAGCCAAGCCCTGAGGGTCTTATCAGACACAGACCCCAGAGGGGAAGTGAGGAGCAGACCAAGACCTGACGTTCTTAAAGGACAAGTCACGAGAGTGGCCCCTGAGGAGTGAGAGGGACATCAGAGAGGCTCTTCTGTGAGCCCCAAGGGCCCTAAGCTGGTGGAAAAAGAGACACTGAAACCAAGGGAAAGAAACAGACCAGGGCTCCAGGAGGCCACGGGAGGATCCAAGCCCAGGGGACAGGAGGGTTCCCACAGGGCGCATACCTGCTGTGGCCCCAGGGAGAGCTACAAGCCAAGGAGCACCGCTCTCCAGTACCCGCCAGGTCTGTCTGGTTCCTGGAACTGAAGGACCTTTTCAAGGTCCGTAGTGAATTGTGGCCTCATCTAACCAACTTGTTCTGCTCACTAAGCTGGTACCAAAGGCAAGACAACTGTCCAAGCTGGAATATGGATTTTCTTATTATGTCTCTTCCTCTTTAATTGAAAAAATATATCAAAAGCCTTCTCAGTAGCTCATTTATTTTCTCTAAAGACATATATTAGAAAATTGCTAAGGTGAAAAATCTGGAAGCCAACATACCTGTTTTCTTTGGGAAATGTACAGATGGCTACCAATTTATATCTCGCTACCTCTTCAAATGTGGGGTTCCTCGGAGTCCCATTTCCGGCCTCTTGGTTTGCATCCAGTGAAGGTCGGGATCTATTTTTAAATGATGACATTATAAGGGACATCTGGGCCTAATTCCAACTTCCCTAACTCTGGCCTTTGGAGTTCTCAGTGTGCACTAATCTACCTGATTTGGGAACGCTGATAAGGCACATCATGGGCTGAATTTTGGTGGTCACGTGACATTTGCCGGCATGTAGATGGCCATGGAAGCCCAGTTCACAAGAGCGTTCTTGGCCGAGACCCTTCTCTGGCTTCTCAGTCTGTCTTCACAAAGACAGAAGCCAGGTTGTAATGTCCATCATCCTGGTAAGTTCCACAGGCCTTGGAATGAAGGTAGATGTGGCACGGCCTGAAATAATGACATCACCTCTGGGGCATGGGCAGGTCCCCACCCAAGCACTGTGCTGTCCCTTCTCCTCATGCAAGTGGCTGCAGTCAACGTAAGGGGTCAACTCAGGAGGACAGGAAGTGACAGCCCTGCATCCCTTAACTCTGCCTGGCTGGGAAGGTGTCCTGCATCTCGATAGGGACAGGAGATGGCAGAGTAAATATTTACAGGCCTTCAGCATCAAAACTGAGTCAAATAAAAAATCATTCTCCATCTTGATGTCATGAATTCCTACCTGGGTCTTTCTGCAAACAAACAAACAAAAAAGGGCAAAGGACATTCCAGTCACATCAAAACGTGCAATAATTCTGGGCACTTGCAACCTTCAATTTGGAGGCCAAGAATGATGGCAGAGGGGTCCGTATTGGCTGAAAGATTTGCTGAAGGAAATAGTGTTTGTTCTGGTGACGCTGAGGCAGGTCCTGGGTGGCTGGTTTCCCCATCAACGTGGTGATAATGAACTCAATGTGACCTGCTGATCCCACGCTAATTAACTCAACTATCATGAAAGGACCGTGGGTTCTCCGTGGATTAGAAAATGGCAGGGGCGTTTGGCAGAGGCCAAATCCATCCTACAAATAAAATAAAGAAGACACTAATGAATTAGCCTTAAAATGCAGAGCAGAATCTCCGCAGCACATAGATGGCTGAGGGTGCTGGATGAGAACAAGTCATTGCTCTTCAGCGCCACAGAAAGGACCTGAAACTGGTGAGAAGAGGGGTTGATTTTTCAGTAGACTTTCGGTTTTGATTTTCAGAGGATTCGGTTGTCACAGAGGGTATCTCATCCTGCCAGACCTCATGATGCTGTGACAGAGAGCATTAGGTCATGAGGACATCCCCTGAGGACCCGCCTGCTGCCTGACCCATAGTAGGTGCTTTGTAGTGTTCAGGAATGGCTAGTGGGCACTGAATTGCAAGTGAAAATAAACCATGTTTACAGTTGGCACTTCCTGGGGGACGCCCTGAATGTGTTTCCACCCTTCCTGGGCTGCCTGTCCTGGAGTCCCCAGTCTTCCCAGCACCTGCAGCCATCTCAATGACCATGCTGTGATCCAGTCCCTCATGCTCTGTCCTGCCCCGTCCAGAAGGCTCACACAGAAGGGGCTGCAGAGGGGTACAGGTCACGGGCACCTTGGGGGATGGCGGTGTTGTCCTGCTGAGGGTGCTGGGCAGCTTGCCTGAGGCCGTGGTTCTCGCTGCCCATCTTCCTTAGCTGCCCCTGCTGGCCTTCTGCCACCCACACTCCCAGATAGGTGACCCCTGGCTCAGCCCCTTTGGTCAGTGACTTGCATGATCTACAGCAGAGAGTCCTTGTCCTGTTGGCTTCAGCAATGTGGGGGAACACAGGTGGCTGAGGCCTCGCACCTGGCCCACACCTGCTGGACCTCCTTAATGGCTCCACCTGGACGCTGGGCTCCTGTCCTGGCCACATCCTGCTAACATCTCCTCCAGAGTCTCCGTTCAATCCCCTCGAGACATCCTAACTTGAGTGGCCATCTGCTTTCTGCAGCCACACAGACGAGTCCCCTCTGCAGTCCCAGATGCGCTGCTCAGATGTTCTTTGTGGTTCTGAGCCACGTGGTATCTTTAAGTTCAGTTCCTTCTCGGTCAGCCAGGTGCACATTTGTGACCTGAGACCCCAACAGACACTGTGACAGGTGACCTCCATGAGGGTAGGACCCTGCCTGTGCTCCTGTACCCATGGGGAGCCCTGCAGGGCTCAGTGTGCTTTTGCTGAGTGAATCATGAGTGACGTGTGTCAGTCTCACGCCTTCACAGCTGTCCCTCTGGAAGTGCATCTATTTATGTCATTCCTCGAAAGACTCTTGGAAGTTCTTCTTTTGTTTTACCTGCAGAGCAAAATGGTCCATGCTGTGTGAATTGTGTGGACACAGCTCTCAATTCGGGTCGGGGGTGGATCAGCTCTCTCTAACTTGATCCCCTGGTTTGTCTGACAAGGATCTGGGTGACAGAACTTGGGGCCCTCATGGGAGCCATGTGTGCCCTGAGCTGCCGTCCCTCTCAGATGAAGTGCCCATGCGGGTGTGATACTGAGTCATCATCCATCCATGCCCTCCGTGGGGTAGCTAATGTGCCTTAGTGACAGAGTGGCCCAGATTTCCCAAGAAACGCATGGGCCATGGGGAAGAATGACCTGGGGAGGATGGCAGTGCTCTCCATGGTCAAGAACACAGCCTGACCAGAGTAGGCCGCTCTCATGCTCCTACACCAAGAGTCCCGCGGCCCCTGGATTAGATTCCTCCCCGAAGAGGAGTGAGAGTTCACACAGTGGCGATGGCAGCAGGCGCAGAATCACGTAGAGTCAACATTTGTTTTGAGAGTCGGCTTTGTGGCCTGTGAATGTCAGCATACAGGGTTTAGTGAGTGCGTCCTGCTCGGCCCTCGGGGCATCAGAAAAGAGGACGCTGTTGAGAGCCACAGCCAAAGGGGCCCCAGCAAACTTCCAGCTGCCAGCAAACTTCCAGCTGCCAGCTGATGATTGGCTCACAGAGGCCCCAGCAAACTTCTAGCTGCCAACTGATTGGCTCCTCTGCAGTGATGCTCATTGGGCTGTTTCCCAGCTCGCTCAGACCATGGAGCTGCTCATTGGGGGACTTTTTTTGGCTCTACCCAGGCGACCCAGCCAATCAGCCTCAAGAGCAGGAGGAGTGGGGGAGGTGGAGAGGCTTGTGGGAAGCCGGTGGTGGCAGTTGGGCTCTGAGGGTTTTCCTGAGGAGCTGTATGGTTTGGTGTGTGGTTCTAAAAATAAAGTTCGTTTCCTTTGACAAGTGGCTCCTGAATTGTGCCCAGCCAGACTGCGGCAGGACGCGCTATGGAGGCTCCTGGTGTTGAAATGCTCCTGCTCTCCAGTGACCGACCGCCCTGCTGGTGAGAAGGAGGCTGGATTAGGAGTTTGAAGCTCTGCTCTCTCCACTGCAGTCTCCCCAACGTGTCTGAGTGTAAGTCTCCAAACTGTAAACCTATTCAAATGTTCCTTTTCAAAGACCAAGTAAGATAAGCAGTTGGCAAGCAGCCTCAAGGTATCCAGGGCAGGTCTGCAGGGCCTGTGCTCCCCTCCCTCTCTCCCCGCCTGACCTCACTCCTGGGAGGCCATGGGGCTGGCCAGGGGCCATGCAGGACCAGGAGCTCTCCTTCTGGACAGGAGCCTTCAGAGGGCTCCCTTCCACCTTGCTTTGAGGACCACTGGGCCACCAGACACAATAGGGGACGGTGGGTCCCAAGTGGGAGGGAATTTGGGCCTCCAAACCAGCAGTGGATGGGACAGCTTGGGACCCGGCACCCACCCTGTACTTCATGCATGTGAGAAATAAATTTCTATTGTGCTTGAACCGTTGTGTTGTTGGGCTTGTTTGTTAAAGTTTAATTTACTACAAGTAATAAAAATGCACTCAAGTTGCCACCATATTCAGTAATTATTGGAGTAGCTTGGAGCCTTTCTGACCTTTCTGTTTTCAATTTGCAGAACTTGAGAACTTGGAGGATTTTCTCTTCAAAGGAGGAGTTGGCCGTAGCCATGGAATCTCAGCCCACTAAAGAAGGGGAATCAGGATCCAGACACACGTCCTGTCTAGAAGCAGGGACTGGAGTGGCCCTGCCCCTCCTCTTGCACTGGAGGAACAGCTTCCCAGATGTTAGAGGATGGAGAGCAGAACCTGATGTCCCCTAGAGTGTCCAGCTGACGCTGAGGGGACGCCAAGAACCCAGAGAAAGGGCTGGTGGAGAAGCTGCAGTCAAGGCCTGAACCCCCCTGCATGGTCGGGTTGCTGAGCTAGAGCCCCCATCAACCCAACGTGGTGATGGCCGAGGGCCAGGTCGGCCCCCCTGTCAAGGCCAGCACCGCAAACTCTTCTCTGACCTCAGAAACAAAGAGAGACTGAGGTCAATTTCCCTGCCAAACTATAAAAAATGGGGTCTTGGAAAAGTAATTAAGTTGAGTTACAGAAAAACAAAGAAATAAATATTTCCAGACTAACGGTGCCGTCAGCTGAGATTGATAGCTGTACAGCCAGTCCTCTGCCGTCTCGAAGAAGACGAGCCTTGAGCCTGGCGGCCAGAGGGAGTACGCACCTGTGTGGCAGGGCGTCCCGTCTTGGCCTTCACTGCCTCTCAAAGACCCTAACTCAGCCCACACGCTGCTGGTCTGCGGGATCTGGGGAGTCTGCCCATGGGAACAATCAATGGTGAAAAATTAATTTCCTACCGAAGTCGTTTGAATCACCACACCTCTGTGAAAGGAACTAGAAGTCAACAGGAGAACTAAACACTCAAAGAAAAGAAAAGAAAAACTTAGAAGCAGAAGGCATTGGTGTTTGGATGTGGACCCCACCTCGGCCTGACCACGGCTGGATGACGCATCCCAGGGACCCTCTGCATTCACTGCGAAGACACACAAGGCAGCAAGGAGACGTGTTCTCCAGCCACGGGGGAGCAGGCAGAAACCAACAGGCTGGGAGCTGCTGAGAGGCTTCAGGACGACCCCAGAAGGGCACAGAGGCCAAGTGGGGGTGGAGCCAGAGCCTGGGCTTAATCCCGCTCTGCCTCTTACTAGGACCTCGGCAAGTTCTTTAATCTCTCTAAGCCTCAGATCCCCCTGTAATCAAATGGGATAGAGAAGAGTATCTAAATTATAGATTTCGGGTGAGGATTAAATGAGATTATGCCTGTAAGGAGCTCACCACAGCATCGGGGCTGTGCAAGGACACACGGATGTTAGCGGATGAGCTCGTGGACCCGTCGGGGAGGTTCTGGCTCTTCCTACCACACCAAGAGGGCTCCTGAGTGCCCTTCTCTTTGTTCCCGATCACTGACCACTCCTCTCTGGGTTATATATGTCTTTGTACACGTTGGCCAGGTTGCTATCCTGTCCTGTTGACCTTGAACCCTCCCCTTTCCCCCCAGGCTGTCCATGCCCAATTGTCAGTGCTGTTTTCCTTGGGAGCCACAGAAATCTCACTCTGAAACTGAAATGGGGGTTTATTTTCTCTTAGGTGTATGTGAGGTGATGTGTTCAGACGAGGCTTGATCCAGTGGCTCAAACCCGGTCACCCCGGAGGGAGCTGATTTCTCTCTACTTCACAGCTCTGCCTTCCAGAGCAACAGGTTAGAGATCTGCCAACTGAGCAAATAAAAACACAAGATATCCCGTTGGATTTCAGATGAGCAGCAGACCGTTTTTCGTATAACGATGGTGCCAAATTGCACGGGATGTATGTGTTTGTCTCTCTGTCTTTGTATCTGGAAATCTGTGGCTCACCGTGCTCCTGACACAGCTCAAGCCTGCTCCACGGCAGCCGCCGACCGGAGTCTCAAACACAGGCACAGGGCTGCCCTCTTCCGAAGCTCTGCCAGTGGCTTCCTGCTTCTCACCTGCCCTGACTGGGGAAGTGCCACCGAGCGCCAGCGTTCTGTCCTGGGCTGTGAAGGGCTCAGGTCAGCTGGCTCTGCCCCTGTGCTGGGAGTGGGGTCCCGGGGCTGCTGAGGTTGGGGTGCTCTTCCCTAAGGAGGGAGAGGTGCCGGGCAGCAGTAGAACACACCCAGGACCCTGCGTCCTGTCCTGCTCCATGTGGTTCAGTTCTCAGCAGGGATCTTAGCTCCGAGGCTGGCTGGAGTCCTAGGGGCCACTTGTAGGCCCTGTCATGGACACTCTCCCAGCACCCCTCTGAAGTTTCAGCAAATGGCCAGAAAGCCCAGTGGCATCCGGCCTCCTGCCTGGTTGGCCAGGCGTCCACATGCAAGGTACTCAGAGCTCACCTGTGTCGGGGGAGCCCTTGGAGCCCAGGAAACACCTGTGAGCTGCTGGGGTCACCACCTGCCCCCCTTTCTTCTACTAAGGGCACCTGGGTTTGGTGCTGAGGACAGAGTTCCTCGTCCCTTGGTCTAGAAGGTGGGGGATTGTGACAGGAACCTGGCAGCTCGGGCTTTCTATTCTCGTGGGCCCAGGGATGGGTCTAGGGTGGATATGAGTCCTGTGAAGATATAAAAGACACAGATGTCATCAGGCTCCCTAGAAATTGCAGTGAGTTTAGGAGGACGTGAGCTTGACCTTCAGCAGCATCTCAGTCCCCTGAGAACAGAGCCAACTCTGAGGATGGAGAGAGCACAGACCCCAGTGACACTGCCTGAGCTCCTGGATCCAGCCACACCTGAAGTCAGACACTCCCTGGACAGTACTGCTTCATGTAAATCTATATAAGGTATGCAATCCTATGAGCCTTTTCTGTCTGAGCATTTGGGGTCAGGTCACCTTCCTCTTGCAATAAACAAAAGTGTTCCCAAGCAACAATTCAGAGGGGGATGAGTAACTCTACCTGTCTAACTAGGGCACATTTGCTAATAAAACTAGACACATGTGCTTGAATTACTGACTAATCCCTGCTGGCTGGCTGATTTTGGGCAAGTCATTCAAACTCTCTGAGCTTCAGTACCCTCATTTGTAGAACTGGGCTACCTGCCACTTAATTCACAGGGCGGTTTTAAGGATTAAGTGAGTCTGTGTAGAGCAGATGGTACGTAGATGAGCTATAGTCAGTCGCTCTATCAAAGGTTATCCCTGTTATCATCACTATTAATAGCTGGGATGACACTATTCTTGTTCTTTCCTGCAAAAATAGAAAAGTCATGATCCAAGCCTAGAAGTTTCTTATCCTTGAATTGAGGACCAAATACCTGCTAATCCACCTTGACTGATGAAAACCCTCGGGGAGACATGGTTTCTAGGTGGTGAAGTTATGCAGCTGTCCTGAGTGAGCTCAGGTTGACATCTGCCCAGGGAAGGGCCAGGCCCTGCGTGCATGGTTCACCGTCCATCCTGCTGACAGCCCCTTGCTGTGGCCACCCAGATGTGCTGCCTGCTCTCTGCAGTCTGTCCTCGTCCCTTGTTTTCTCACATATATTTTTTGGGTCCAGGTACGTGCACACCACAAACTGTTGGGCTAGGCTTTTGGGTATTGAACACGTGTTTCCAGCTTTCAAAGGACTTACAGTGAAAGGAGAGGGAGGAAATGAGCAAACCAAGAAGTCTATCTGGAAGGTTCCGGCAAAGGGGGATGCTGTAGCGCAGGTCTTTAAAATCTGGGGAGACGCGTGCCAGGAGAGGGAGGGACCCCTGCGGAGGCCTTGGGGTGAAGCAGGCTGGGTGCGCTGGGGAAGCAAAGGAAGTCCCATCACCAACCCGGAGCCAGGTAGAGCGTATGAGGGAGGGGAGGGTCCCGTCCTGGTCGCCTCAGCCCTGTGGTGGCCAGGGCTTGTTCCCTTTTCACTTTAGTGTGCGAGTGGCATGAGCTGACTTTCATGTTTAAGGGACACTCTGAGTTTTGGAGTCGAGCAGGTGAGGCTAACGGGACCAAGGAGTGTCCTGCAGCTGGAGATGGGAAGGAGAAGGTGAGGGCCCAGGACCTGTGCCAGTGGTCGAGGGTGCCCCGGGCACACTGGTGACAGAGCAGAGCAGCAGCCCACGCTCAGCCACCTGGATGTCGATGGTGGCCATGAGAAGGGCCGAACCACTGGACAGGCTGGGAGGATAGTCCACCCAACTGCAGCAAGGGCAGTAGGAGTGCTGAGCTGGGGACCGGGGACATTTGTTTAACCTGTTCATAGAACAGGGCTGCAGAAGAGGTGGGTCTGAGGGAGGCTGTTCCTTGTCTCTGAGAAGGGCCAGGCGTTAGGGACAGCTGCAGGACAAACACCACAGACCTGGGACTGCAGCACTGAAACCTGGAGTCCACAGAGCCAGGCTGACCTCTAAGACCCAGGTGGAGGCAGGCTGGTCCTGCCCAGGCCCCTTTCTCGGCTGGATGGCGTCTTCTCCCATGCCCCATATGGTGGTCCCTCTGTGCATCTGCCTGCTCTTCTCTAGGGACACCAGTGTCTTGGGTTAGAGCAACACCAGTGGCCTTTCTCCATCCACCACCTCTTACGGGTCTCAGGTCCGGCACAGCCGCATTCTGAGGCACCAGAGCTCGGGGCTTCATCCTGGGAGGATCCTCGGTTGGGTTTCTTGAATCGCAGAGAGGGAGAAGTGCAGGGTCCAGCAGAGAGGAGGAGATTTCAGCTGGGTGCATCCGCGGGCAGGGAGGGGAAGGCACAGGGTCTTCCCCGCGGGGTCCCTGTCCCTGTCCCAGGGTAGAACTTGGCTCTGCGGAGCCTGCCCTGTGTGGCGCTGTGTCGTGGCTGCTCACGTAATATTTATTGAAAGGATGAGCCAGTAAAGCAGAGCATCAGCTAATTTCTTATGGTAATATCCTTGATCAAGGCAAAAAGCCTTAATTGTATAAGCAATTAGCTTTGAAAATATTAGTGCGTGCAAAAGCATAACAAATGAATTTTCTAATTGTTCCTCCCCTCCAGGACTTGAGCGGCTTGGTCTTGGGAGTAATATCATAACCCCGACAGGCACATCGTTAACTCACTCAGCAACCCCGGAGCTTCAGGCACTTGAGAGGTGTAGGCAGGTGTCCCCAAATCAAGTGCCCCTGGAGCTGAGAAGGCAGAGAGGACCCACAGAGAGCAGGATGAGAGCCGCGGAGTCAGAAGCACAAGTGCATCAAGCACCAGCCACGTGATCCAGGGCCACAAGGCCGGGCTGTCTACCCTGTCACTCAGGAAAGTCCCCAACTCCATTCATGTGAAATATCCTCAGATATGAATGTCGACCTGTAAATCAACCCCTTGAAAAGGCAGCACGGCCCCACAAAACACGACCACTCGCTGTGGGGACCCTGGGGTATCAGTGTGCTGCTTGCTCTGTCCTGGGGTTTCCCTCCTTCCAGGGCCTGGAGAGCAGGTGGAGGTGAGTGTAGGTGGTCAGCAGGGCGCCAGCTGAAGGCCACCGATTAGTGGAGGCCACTATGCAGGAGGAGGAAGAACCTGTTGTCACCTGGATCCCAAGGTCAGGGGAGGGGAAGCTTCTGGCTGCAGGAGCCAAAGCCCCCGTGAGCCCTCAGCCTCAGCCCTCTCCCGCCTGGGGCAGCCCTGGGTTCCTGGCTGCACTGTCCCTGTAGGACATCTTGGTGGGAAAAGAGCTCTCTCTCCTGACACACCAAGAGCACCCAGGAATCACCTCTGAACTCCCAGGTAGCGTCCCAAGTTCATCCCTTGACCAATCCTGATGGCCAAAGGGAAAACAGACCCTCACTGGCCAGGCCAGGGTCATGTGACCACCCATGAGCTGGGAGTGGAGGTTGTCCCACAGAGCCATATGGACTGAGGGTGGGGAGGGCAGTGCTGCAAAAATAATTTGGTTGAAAGCCATGCCACCGACAGGACAGACACCCAGCACAGAGCAGGGGATGGCTGAAGGGCTCAGGTCTCCCCGTCACAAGGAGGCTGCACTCTGATCTTTGCATAACTGGCTCTTCCCATCACTCGGATCTTCCAGCTTGTTGGTTTTTCTTTGGAGAAAACTTTTCAGCCTAAGTGGGTCCTTCCTGCAGCATTACCCGATGTTATTTCCTGGAGGTCTCAGTCTGATGTTTCCTCCTTCTCTTCCTCCTCCTCCTCCTTCCTTCCGGCTCCCCAGTTACGTTGCCAGTTCCAAAGGAACAGGAGTTTGGACAGCCTTGAGTTTGGTTTCATTTCTAGCCCTACAGTGGTGCTGGGCACACAATAGAAACTCAATAGATATTTGTTGAATCAAGAAAGCAATGGCGTATTTCATTGTTGAAGGTCAGTCACTGATGGAGACCTTAGTAGTCAGGGATGAACTGGGTGGTGGCTAGGACAGGATGACCCCTGTGCAGCCTGGAGACCTCACACCTGACAGCCCCTGAGAAGGCCCTGGGTACCGGCTCGGGCCTGCTTTGCCTCTGTTCTCCCTCGCCGTCTGCAGTGGGCTCTGTGGGCCTCATTATTTGGCCAGGCTTAGTTGGGGTGCGCGGGGAGCAGGGACGGGATCTAATTGTTCATGTTGTATGCAGAACCCGGCATCTTGTTAGCAAAATCTCTGCAGCAACAGGGCTTCAGGTACTGCCCCTCAGTGATGGATAAAGGTGTGACTTAGGTCCCCGGAGGGAAGGCAGTGACAGGAGCCGGGCGGTGGCTGCATCTGGTGAGGGAGTAACATCGATGGCCAGATCAGAACAGGAAAATCAAATCAGCCCCTGGGGGAAAGCCAGGTGCCGAGGAGGAAGAGGGTCTCAGGGGAATCTGATAAACTCAGGCTTTTCGGAGTGGCAATTTGTTAAGTCCGGTTGCTGGCATTGGAGCCAGTGTCCTGTATGCAGATAAGATCCTTCTGGGTCCCCCCGTGGTCTCTTCTCATTTTTCTTTTCTAGCAGTGATTTATTCCCCGTGTCTCTGCTAGAACGGTAGGTATTGTTGGGGGCTGGTCCTCTAACCAAAGCGAAGCTGCTATGCCAGGACCAGAAGCCCTGCCCTCACCAGGCTGGCCCGTTGCCTTGGAAACCCCGTGGCACATAGGGCACCGCTGGAGCTTAAATTCTCAGACTTGGGCGTCAGATGAGACTCCTGGAAGAGGAAGGCCTGTGGACAGTTTGCTGGGGAGCTGACTGACCATGCAGTAGGAGGGCGTTAGTGGGTGCGGCCCTCTCGGCACAGTCCCCTTGAAGACAGCTCCAGTGCCACTGAATCACGTCTAGACACGTCTCCATCAAGTGACAGACGTGACGCCCTTGCAGGTTGAGAGGGTTCCCTTTGATCTCGGGGAGTGAAGTGCATCCTTCACATGCAAAATCCAGTGTGGGGGGGAGAGGGCATGAGCAGATGGGTACCTCACAGCTTGCAGTTCAAGTCCAGGCAGACAAATATAGGCCTTGGGGATCCCTGAGCACCTGGCATTCTGCCATCCTCCAGTGACAAGGGGCTGAGGTGCTCTCAGATTACTGCTCATCCTCAAACGTGGTCACATGTCCAGACACTGGCATCCCCTTAGAATTCATCACAGACAATCGCAGCCACAGGAGTAGCTTGTGTTGGTTGAGAAACCGTTTGAGCATCTTGCAGTCCTCTCGGGTTTTGCTTTCTGATAGGCAGGGGTACTGCAGCCACCAGTGGTGGCTCCAGTGACTGCCACCTCCAAGACTTCACTGATAAGAGCCGAGCAAAAAAAAAAAAAAAAAAAAAAAAAAAGAGTATCTGACAATACCTCAGATGGACACATCAAGATTTTTACTTATTTATTTTTATTTTTTATTTTTGAAAATGCACTTTCTCCAAAGCAGTAGATTTTAAGTAACATTTGTGAAGTTGATTTGGAGAAAAGGTGAACGTGCCGTTGTTTTGCCAGGATGGAGTGATATTGTAGGGGTGGGAGGAGGAGAGACTCCCAGACACGCTGCTCTGGAGACGGGGTGGCAATCTTCATGGGTTAACAAGCAGATTGCTATTCCCAGTTCTGTAACCCAAAGCTACACGCAGGAACGCTGTCCGGTAATGATCTGACTGCCAATCTTGGACCTTTCCTTCTCAGGAGAGACCACAGGGAATTTTTTAAAGTGGGGGGAGGGTTGAAAGCCAGGTGAGGAAGCCTCCCCAAAGTGACCGTACAAGGAAGAACACTGGGCCGCTCCACTCTGTCAGGGATGGCCCTGGGACCACCTCCCTGGGAGACGGCTAGACATGCAGAGGCCGGGCCACTGAAGACCTGCTTGGACAGAAACTGCTCCTGCCAGAGCCCCAGGTAATTTGCATGCACATCTGACCTGGGAATTACTCCTCTGGCAGGCCAGCGGACGAGGCCATCAATAAGCCTTGATTGTAATTTGGGAGGATCAACTATAAGCTTCATCAGCGGTATTCATTGGAAACATAATTAATTAAGTTCCTAATCTGAGGCTCCACAAATTTTAACAATGTGGTCCCAGGAGGCCCTTAACAAATTGGGTGTTTCTTTGTTCTCAAGACACAACCCTATCACAAAGAATGTTTGCCTCCACCTTCTAACTCAGGACCAGAAATGGTTTTATATTTAAAGGTTAAAGATACACGAAAAACAGCCCTAATTTAGACGTACTCCGCTCTTACGGAGGCAGAGAAGGCCTCTGCTCCCTGCCAGGAGGCCCATGGTCGTGGGCGTCGGAGACTGAACTTGAAATGACCACATTTCCCCTGGGAGATGGGAAGCTGCCAAGGTGCCAGCAGGCTCGTGGGCACGGGGGTTTAGGAGTCAGCCTCCATCCCCTTCTGTCCACCCTGCAGGGATGCTACTGCCTCCGAATCTGCCTCCCCTCAACAGGAGGGAAGCAGGGCGTCTGCTCCAGTATGTAGCATCCCTGCAGGCGGCTGCTTGGGTCTGGACTTTCTCAAAAGAGAGGCTCAGGAGTGGTTTGGGTTTAGCTCGTGGTTGTCATCTTAGCCTCCAGTGACAAGGCAGGTGTCCCCTGCAGTCCTCCAGCGGCGCTCTGCTCCTTTGCTAAAACCAGGCCAGCTTGGTGCCAGGATGACCTCATCGTCCTCCCAACACTGCCAATCAACCTGCCTGTTTCTCTTTTCCAAAGAGTGACGGCTGCTCCTGGCAGGAAAGGGCTCGGCCATTGTCTGTTTTACGATGTTCTCATCTTCCCTTCCCTGCCCTTCCTTAGAGCTTTGCAGTTATGCATAGGGTTGGCTTCATCCAACAAACTCACTCATGCGTGGAATTCAATTTCCCCCTTTCCCCTCCCTCCTGCCTTCTCTCTCCCCTTCTCCTTCCCTACAAGCCTCTTTAGCTCATCTATTTATTTGTATTTGGTTGATTCTTCCTACCTATGCATAAAGGCAGAGTTCCCTGGGGTCTGTTTATTTATGCCCACACATGTTATTTTAAGGATTCATTCTGCATTGCCTCCCTCACCCACACCCTCCACTCGGCCCTGGCTCTCCTTCTTCTACACCACTGGCCTTCCCTTTATCTTTATGATATCCTATCCTTACCTCCTCCTTTCCTTTATTTCACTCTAGCTTTTTGCATATGAGAGAAAACATTCAACCTTGGAGTTTCTGAGTCTGGCTCATTTCACGTAACATACTCTCTCCCCTTCCATCCATTTACTAGCAATTGCCATAATTTCATTCTTCTTTAGGGCTGAGAAGGATTCCATTGTACATGTATACCACAATTTCTTAGTCCCTTCTATCCTCGGGCACCTGGGTTGATTCCATCACTTAGCTAATGTGAATTGGGCTGCTATAAACATCAGTGTGGCTGTATCACTATAGTATACAGATCTGAAGTATTTAGGGAAAATGGCAAGGAGTGGGATAGCTGGGTCTTATGGTGGTCCCATCCCTAGTTTATGGGGAATCTCTGTCCTGCTTTCCTGTAGTCTCTCAGCAGTGTCTGAGCAGACCTCTCTCTGACGTTCCAGCACTGGTTACGGCTCACAGTCTTGGTCACTGCCATTCTGACCGGAGCAAGATGGCAATAAAAGTGATACACAGTATCTCTAGAAATGTATTTAATAACTTAAAAGTTGATTTCACTTCAAGAAGAACATTAGGCCTGGAGCAGAAGTAGGAACCGAGAACCACCCAGAAAACAAGCTAAGAGAGGAACTGGGATGGGACGACGCTTTGGGGACAAAGCACTGGCCTGTGTCTCCACCACCCAGCAGGGGCTTGCTTCTGTGCCATTTGCCAAACCTGAAAGGAAGCTAGAATTTAAACCCAGAGCCCTGGGATGCCAGCTGTGTGGCACAGGTCATGCGCTTAGAAGATTTAACGGGAGTTGGGATTCACAAGCAGATCATTCGGGACCACACCAGGCAGCAGCCCCCCAGGAGTCGGGGAAGGTAGGAGGAGACCAAGGAGATCAAGGTCAGTGTGGCTGGTGCTCCATGTCATCAGAACTGGTTTTCTGGCCCCTTCCAGGTCCCAGGTCCCCTGCAGGTTGCTAAAGCCCAGCCTGAAAGCAGGGGTCCTCCCTGTTCTGGGGGAGCAACCATTTGGGAAGGCTGGAACACCCCAGAAAAGAGAGGGAACAGGGCAGCTCTGTATGGGGTCCTGAAGTTCTTGGGACCCTTTTGGGATGGCCTTGCAAGGCAGTCAAGGGGGCTGGAGTTTAAACCCAGAGCCCCGAGGATGCCAGCTGTGTGGCCCAGGGGCAGCCTCAGCTGGCTGAGTGGCACTTAGTCCCTCGCTCCCACCTGGGCCGACCCTGCATGGTGAGGCTCCTGGTTCCCTGGGAGACAGAGCCCCTCTCCAGCACGAGCACTGGGCAGCCAGATTCTTTCCCCAAACTAGAGCATATTCCAATCTCCCTAGACCCCAAGAGGCGCTTTCAAAGTTGCCCACTCAGGAGAATCACATTGATGTCCCTTGTCACCCTCCTTCCCTGCAAGGTTCCTTTTGGGACTGTTGCCCAAAGATAAACCGTGCATTATTCAAGGCACCATTGTGTTGAATTGCAGCTTTTAGGGGAGTGATTATCCGCAACTCTGAAAACTATACCATCCAACAGAGGAAAGCTGGCAAATTTTTTTTTCTCTCTTTTTTTTAAGATAGCTTTCAAGGACACTTAACGATAAATCTGTGAAAAGAGAGCTACTTACAAGCCAGGGATTTATGGAATTTGCCAGTTATTTGTGTCCCTTCTTTTGTCAATAGCATTAAGATTTGCTGTTTGTATGGAATTATCCACTGACCTAAATCCTAGTGAGCTATCAAAATCTGTTCCCCAGATAAAGTTGTGCAGGCATGTGACACATTTATCAGTCCCAGGCATGCAGCCACTGTGGAGGTGGCTTTTTGCATTTTCCTCTCAGCACTAGACAAAGGTGGGAACATATAAATGAATCACAGCCCACTGGCACCCATAGTTTTAAACAGTCAACTAAGCGCTTATTGTTTAAAAATGTACGTGGAGAGAGCCCCCGCCTCCCGGTTTCCTGCACACTTTTGAAGTATGATGACATGCGAGTTGTTTACCTAATGCACTGCCCTGAGAATTAATGACAAGACCCAAATGATGTATTGTTCTCACATTATGCAAACCACTCTGGGTAGATCATGCTTCATTATGCAAAATCAAAACCATTGCTATTCACTTGAGGGAGTCTGGATGTGTCAGCGCCAGGTGACTGGCGGTGGTGGTGTTTGTCAATTCTCCCACTGTCTGAGACTTGAAAGCCAGAAAGTGACTCAAGTACAAAGTCTTTCAGGAAGAGATGCTAATTTGGCCCAAGGGCTAAGGATGCCTAGGCTCGCAGGACAGGACCACTGCCAAGGAGCTTCGACAATAAAAAGGTGAGCTTCAGGGTCTTCGAACATGTACAGGAGGGAGCAGCAGAGGGTTGCAGATCTCCCGAAACAGCCTGGCCAGCTCCCTTGATTTTGTTTTATTTTCTCGGCTAGAGGAATTTTTCTTGCATACCCACTTGTCTCTGGAGGAGGAGGAATTTATTCTCCCGCATCATAAGATCCAAACTCAAGAGATATTTCTGTCAAAGTAGGGCTTCTTCATTATTTTGAAATGTTTGATATGGTAAAGTTCTATTTGGTTAGAGATCTATCTACTCCTGCTATCACCAGAAATCCCAACATTAAATTTGTCAAGGAAAGAAAAGGATCTGGTTTCCTCAGTTGACATTTTCGAATGCTTGTAAAAAACGATTTAAAAAGTTCTTCACCGCCTATTCATGGATGCCATCAAGAATTGGAAAGGACCATTTAAAAAAATTTTTTTTTGATGTGGCCATTTCAAGGATAAAACCAATATTTAAAGCTATGCCCAGGCACGCAAACTGAAGTTTCTCACAAAAACCTTTTTTAAAAAGATTGGATTGGGAATCATAAACACATTCAATATTCCACAGTCCTCTTCCTTGCTGTTACTGTGTGTTTCTGTATCGTTTATGATACGAAGAAATAATGTTTTGGGAAGCCCCTGGCATGGATACTGCTGCCACTCACACTTTGAAATGTGTGAAGATTGGGAAGCACTGACTCAGGAACTGGCCTTGGGGCTACGAAGACCACTTGTTCAGGTATTGCCAAGTAAACCCCAAGCTCCTTGTAAGAGAAGCGTGTCCAGCCCTGGGCGGCCACCAGTTTTTGGGTTGTCCATCTTCCATTTGCAATGAGAGATCCCATTCTGGCTAGAAGTCAGGGAGCTAGCAGCAGGCCAGGGTCAGCCGGAAGGGGCCGGGCATGGGATGCATCCTCCTGAAGACAGAGCTGTCCCGACCACAGCCACATCAGTGCTGGGAGGGGATCCAGGGGCAGCTGTTTCTTGGCCACAACAGCTCAATGACTGCTGGGGGACACATATGGCCCCTTGGCTGCAGGTCAGGCTGCTGAAACTGCTAGGGATCTAGAAAGTCAGTGGAAAGTTTAGAAAGGAATTCTCCAAAGAAGAGAAGAGATTGGTCAGAAGGGAACAAGAACAGTCTCACCTCAAGCCAAGCACTCCAAGACTCTATCTCAGCCCGGACTTCCGTTTGAGTCTCGGCTGTGCTTGGCTTCAGGAGAGGACAAAACCTGTTGACCATCCAGGGTCAAGCGGCTACTCAATGGCAGCTGAACTCCTCTTTAAGAAGCCCGAGAACCCGTGGCTTCAAGAGGCACCAGAGACATTAAGGGTTTTCCTTCTGGGAGGGATAAAGAGAATTTTGCTTTAAGAAAATCATGCATATTTTATGAGGTAACTTTAAAATATGTCATGAAACATTGAACTTATAAGTGGCAATTAGAATTTAATGCCGTGAATTAGCCATAATGATTTATGCACATCTTATTACCACACATTATTAAAGTCTGAATATCCGTTTCTAATCTTCTCCTCACAACATCTTTGACAAACACAAAGATTAAAAAATAAACACTTTCCTGGGAAATTTCTTCAAATCAAAAACCTTTAAAGAAATCCACTAAGTGGCCCTAATTGCCGGCTCCAGATTGCCCAGAACCCCAGGCAGATGCAGAGATCAGCAGCCGGTGGGACCTGTGACACGGGCCTTAGCGAGCGGCTCCACCCCAGAGGGCACTGAGTCAGCAGGCCCTGTTGACCCTGTTGAGAACAGAGACACACACACTGGACAGTCCCAAACCAGCCACTGGGGTGGATCCTGAGAACAACTGAAACCAACGGGGGCGGGGGAGGGGTTCACAGCATTCTACCCACATCAAACCTCAGGTGATGCTTGGGACACCCAGAACCAATGGGAACCTCCTGTCATCCGGTTGGTGTTTAAGAGCAGGCACACGGAAACAGGGTGCTCTTGCAGACCTATGGTCAGGGCCTGAAAGGGAGTGCAGTGGGGACGCCTTAGGTAGGTGTCACTCCACTCCAGTGGGTGCTGGCCAGGTAAGAACTGCTGTGGAAAGGACAGCTGCTCTTCTTCCTATGCTCCTGAAGATTTTTTTTTTTTTTTTAGGGATGGGGACTTCTTATTCATTTAGGAGAAAACTGAGCCTAGGGTCCCAAGGAGGTGTGAAGCATCCTTGCTAAACTGTAAACCTGAGCGAGAAGAGGACCGGCACGCTCCGTGCTCCTTGCCAAAGCAGGTTGAGGACCCTGTAAGGGATATGCTCGATTTTTCAGGGGTAGAAAATCCAAACCTGGGATCTTTACCCGTGGAGAGGTTTAACAATGAATCAGAGTGAATCCTTGACGGGCTCACACCCACCAGGAATCCCACTCCTGAGCTCTTGGTCTCATGAGTGAAAACAGGGAAAGGAAGGTCCCATTGTCCCCTCTTCCCCGCACCACTGCTCCTCTTAGAAACATCGGGAGCAGCCCGAGTGTGGGAGATGATCTCATTTTTTACCCGGCTGCGTGCAATTCACTTCGAAATGACACCTCATAAAGGACAGAGTCGATCAGTCCATTGTATCTGAAGTTAAGTGCGTTAATGTAGCCTGAATTAATTTTCCTGGTGTTAAAGTGCAAACGAGCCTAATAAAAGTGACACATTGACTTTTCCCGAGAATGATGTTCGGTGTATGAGGAATGGCAGCCTAAATGAAAATTAGCCTCCAGACAATGTTAATTACACTTTCTCCATTAGTAGGAGGCTAATTGAACCACTCGTTTCACGGCAAAGAAAACCCTGCTGGCTTCGTAAAGGGAAACGATAGTATTTAATGTTCTAATTACGGCCTCACAACGAGGAAGAGAGAAACACATGGTATAGGCGAGACACAAACCGGGGGCCTGTGTTGGACCCTTTATCATCATCCTCCCTGTTTGTGGGGAGAGATTTCACACAGGCACTAGAGACAGGTGGGACCGCAGTGGCACAAAGGCCATGATCTGTCACACATCGCAATACTCACCACCCTGACCCTGGGGACCCTCGGGGCTGCCCTGTTACTGCAAATACAATGCAAAAAATGTGATTATCAGTAGCAAGTTCCGAGGCTTCGCAACACAGGATTCGCTCCAGACGAAGAAACAAAATCAGGTTATGGGCTTTTCCCCACAGCAGCCTGTTCCTTGGGTCGTTTCCTAAGTCGGGAGCAGGCCCCGCTCTCCATAAGGAGACAGAGGCTGAAAACATGGCTGCTCTTCCCAGAGGCCTGGTCCAGGGTGCCATGGACGGGCAGGCATTGCTCACGCTCCTTGGGGCGATGAGCTTCATCTAGACAGTGCGCTCACTGAGAGCAGAAGGCGCCTGTTGGTGGCTGGGAGCGCGTGTCCAGTTACCCTCATGCTGGACACGCAGGATAACCCTCTGGCCCAGTCTGCACCCATGGTGAGGTTTGGAGGCGGGCAGCTGAGAGTTCACCTGTGGCCCGCAGGAGCGGCCTCTGCTGTATTATCTGGAGGTTGTCCCGAGGCCACCCCAGCCCTCCAATGCCTGGAGGGTGGGAGAACAGAGCAGCCTTGGTGCCCAGGCTCAGCTCAGCAGCACTGTCCAGGGAACAGAGCCCCTGGGTCAGCAGAGTCTGGGTTTCGTACAAGCCCTCCGTGTAGGAAACCCAACCAAAGTCAGAGCCCACCTGCAGGGCCCTCCCAGGGATTCCACGCAAACACTCGAGGCTCCCTGGGTGGAACCGGCTGCTGCCACTGGGAACAAACAGCAGAGGGAACCTTTCACTGCTCAGCTCTGTCCCAAGCAGACGGCAGCAGGAGCAGAAAGAGTATCTGCAGGAAAACCAAGTTGGAGCCACCACCCCGGAATGTCCTGCAGCTCCAGGTGACATTTATGGGCAAGTCCCAGGAGTGTGTGACTCAGAGCTGATATGTCACAGATGCCTGTGGTCCTGAGGAGTAGCTGTGATCTGGAGTGAAGAATGACCTCATGGCACCCTACCCGGGCCCAGTGTGTGGCTTGGCAATAAGAAGGGAGCTTAGACACCACCCTGGGGGCCCACGAGCCCATCCCCCAGCCAAGAGAGAGGTGGGGAATGGAGGGAAATGACAGTTAGGGTGGAAATCAGGGAACTAGAGAGAGGTGCATTTCGTGCTTCTCCGAGTTACTGAGAGGACGGGTGCACCAGGAGACTGGAGAGCATGCCAGACCATCCTGCGCGGCTCTGAAGCAGGAACTCAGCCTAGGGACTCGGATCCCTGTGCCTCTCTCACCTGTGAGGCCAGAGGAGAGCACCCTGGTCCAAGTCCCACGGGCGTGCATCTGCTTGTCTGGTCACCTATGCCAGAGCACGTGGCTTCCCTGGGTTCAGCAGCACAAAGAGCCCTGATTCCCAAGTCCACTGGGAGGACTGGCCAGGCGGGATCGCTCGTTCCCGTATTTACTCAGGAATCCAGGAGTTGAGCAAACCCCATGTATTGAGCACCTACTGTCAACCAGGCAATCTCCTTGGTCTGGGCATTCAGCCGTGATGGAACCAGAAGACTGTCCCTCTCACAGAGGCCACAGCCTGGTGGAGAAGAGAAACAATGATTGCAGAGACCACGGCACACAGTGCGTCCCAGGCGCTGACCCTCTCACCAGGCCTCACTCCCCGAGTCCTTGTGACAGTTCTTGCTGGGCGCTGAAACTGCACAGTGTCAGATGCTGGAGGAGAGTCCAGGGACCCCACCAGGGCACAGTCAGAGCATGGTGCTTGGCCTTCATTCAGCCTGGACAGCCTGGTGTCATGCCACCTGACCATGTCACTGTGCCAGTCGGCTGTGCTGACGTGGTGCCACAGATGGCCTGGCCACCACTGTAAACAGCAAAACAGGGCAGTGTGACAGGGACACTGGAGTCAATGGCAGGGGTGGGGCTTTTTCAGATGGAAGCTTGGGGACAGGCTTTCCATGGAGGTGACCTTTGATCTGAGAGCTGACTAATGAGAAGGATGCAATCAGGGGAAATTATTCCAGGCAGAGAGATGACGAAGTTTAATGTTCTAAAGAGGGATGAGCTGGCATCTCAGCAGGACAAGAGGAAGGACTTCCCACCAGCCAGTCCTTCTGCCCGGATATGCTAAAGCCTCCGTTAGGGGAGTCTCAGGCACAAGCCCCTCCCTCCACCCAGTGCATCCTACTGGAGTGTGACTGAGGTCACGTGCTCAGGGTCGGCCAGAGAACCTGGCACCCCAGGAACGTATCATGTGTGTGTGATGAAGTGCCTTAATAGAGAAACCGTTCCAAAAGTATTGAGTGATTTTCAAACCAACTCTTGGAACACGGAATTGCCCTGTTTTCCCGACAGGGATATGAGCAGATGAGCAGGGGGGTCAGCCAGCCTCCACGCTCCCAGATGCCCGGCCCACCACGGGCTGTGGGAAAGTCCATTCCTGCAACACAGAGGCAACCTGTCCAGTAGACTCCAGAGATGGCCGTGTCAGCCTACTCTCTGCACCCACACGGAGGGGAGGCCCGAACGCCCATTTCTCCTTCCCTTTTGACACTCCCTCTAGGGTGCCCTGAGGCCACCCCTGTCCCCGAGGCCATCCAGGAGAACTCATGGAGGCTCCTGGTCACCCCGACAGCCACCAAGGGCAGCCAACAGCTGGTGTGAGACCCTGACATACTGTGGACAGTCCACCTAATCCAGTTCCCATGTGACTGAAGCCCCACGTACCACATCACTTGGGACCCAGCTTATCCCAGTGGATCCAGAGTCAGGTGAGGGATTGAAACGGTGTTTCCAGGCCCTCCACGGTGGAGAGCGGAATGGACCACTCAGTCTCAGGGGTCTCTCTCTGAACAGACTGGCGGACTAGTGGTCTCTGACCAAGAAGACCACGGCCTGCCCCTTTGGGCCTTCGGCGTGAGTTGAGTGGAACCCAGAATTGCCATTTGGCCCTCCAGTGCCACTCTGAATTGATGGCCTCAAATGACAGCAAACAGGCGTTTGAACAAATACGTGTGCACACACATCCATGGTAGCACTATTGACAAAAGCCATGGTGAAAACAAACAGGTTGTCCATCAATAGATGGATGAAGTAATAAAATAGAGCCTTAGGTATCAAGCCCTGACACTCCACCATGGACGGACCTTGAAGGCGTCATCTTAGTGGTGGAAGTCAGAGGTGAAGGCTGCCCACTGTGGGATTCCACTGACACGAGATGCTACACAAGGCGAAGGCACAGAGATGGAGCTGAGTGGAAGGTGCTGGGGGTTGGCAGAGGGGGATGGCCCTCGCTGGCTCTGTGTGAATCTCCTAAAACGAGCTTCCACCGTCCAGAGAAAGGAACTGGACTCTCATCTTACACCACACACAAAAATCAACCCGGAATACATTCAAGATTTAATGTAATAACTGAAAACTGCCAAACTCTCAGGGTAACATAGGGAAAAAAGTTCCCCATGACCTTGGCCTAGACCTTGATTTCGTGGACACAAAACCAGAGCTGCAGGCAACACAGCAAACACAGGCTAGGGATGGCTTCTCTTTGGAGTGATGGGTGGTTCTAGAACTAGGCACCAGAGCTGTTTGCACAGCACTGTGGATGTACTCAACACCTCCCTGTGAGTCCCTTCCATGCTAACTGTTATTTGAATTCCACCCAATTGATTATGATTATTTTTGGAGGGGGTACTGGGTATTGAACCCAGGGGCACTGGACCACCGAGTCACATCCTCAGCCCTATTTGGTATTTTATTTAGAGATGGGGGGGTCTCACTCAGTTGCTTAGCAACTCGCTGTTGCTGAGGCTGGCTTTGAACTCTGGATCCTCCTGCCTCAGCCTCCTGAGCTGCTGGGATTATAGGCGTGCACCACTGCACCTGGCTTCAATTGATTATTTTTAAAAGTGATGGAGTCTGTCCCTCTGGCACTGAGGCCACATTCCTGAGAGGGACAGGGCCCTGTGCAGGAGGGACACACTAGTGTGCAAGTCCAAGGTAGAGCTCTAGCAGGAGGGACGGAAGCTGCCATCCCTGTATTCCCAGGCCCTGTGATGGATGTGTCACGTCCTTTGATGAAAGTGGAGGCACGAGATGCTTTTTCACCACGATTCGCTCCAGTCCAAGTTTCTATCTTGATACGGTGCAGGCATTCACATTTAAATCAATGTGCCTAAAATGAAGGTATGGACGTCGTTCCTTTCTTCTCCCATCTCTGTACAAGATGTAATTGCATCCGGTTCCTTTCTTCCCTTTCAGTATCCCCTCTGTCCCCACACAGTTTGTCAGGACCAGCACAGAAAAGAGAGTCTCAGCCTCGGTATCCTCTGGCCACCGTTCGTAGAAGTGAAATTAATTTGTCTGGTACTTTGTCCAGCCTCATATTTCTATTGATTCAGTTAAGATGCTTAAAAAATAAATCATGCTTCCATGACTCTTTTTCTTGCTAACAAGAAAGATTTATTTTAAGTGGACAGTTTGTAGAAGGCTGTGGAAAACAGCCTCCTCAGAGCCCAATTCTGGAGAGAAAGTTGCTCTGGTTTTAGGTTCATTAGGAAGGAAGTGAGACTAAAAATAAGCTGACTTGGAGCTGAGCTGCAGACTTGCCAGGCCGCGCGACCCGCGTTCCGTCCTTACCCGGGAAAAATAGCTGCTGGCACATACCGAAAGCTTGCAGAGCCCGAGCCTGCGTGGGCCCTGCGTGTGGGGCCTGCTGGTTCACAAAGGCTGCTGCGGCCCTCGCGTGGTTGAGCCAAGGCCTTTGTGGGCACCACGGGGTGGGTAGCCAGTCCACTGTACCTGAGGCCAAGGATACGGGTCCAAGCCTGAGGCTGAAGCTCGGCCTGTGGCTGCATCGACAGAGAAAGGTGCACCTGGGTCTGCTGGGCAGGGTGTTCTGACTTCCACCCCTCTCACCTCTTCCAGGGACCTTGGAGAAGACTTGTCACCCCCCTTGTTCCCAGGCAGGGGACATGTTGTGGTGCTGGTGATCAGGAATGTGGGCAGGGCCTAGATCTGTTAGGAGCCAGTGTGTGCCCTTAGCATCCAGGACCTGAGCCCAAATGACCTTTTGCAATAAACGAAGACATGGCTCCTTGGAGAAATGACTGATCCTGGTGAGGGGCAGAAAATGTACGTGATGAGCCAGGATCTCTTGAGGCAGAAAATAAATGCTTAGAAGAGGTCGTGGGGGGGGGGTATTGAATGGGCAGGATGGTCAGCTTGAAAAGTGGCAAATGGACATGTCTGACATACTTGGACTCAGGAAATAAAATGCCATAGCAATGGATCAAAATCCATAGGATAAGACAAGTGACCTCAGATTCACAGCTGATATAAATACATGACTGAATGCAAAAATTAATTCCTAAGAGGCAGAGAGGGAAGGAAACAGAAAATCACCATCGGCCAACACCTTGATGAGGGCTGCTTCCAAGCATGAGTAGATGCTGAACTCAGTGGGCAAATGGCCAGTAGCAGGGTAAGTAAGCAGTTCTCGAAGCAGCCCATGATGTATAGTGCACAGAGATGCAGAGCCCTGGTGGACAAATCTGGAGACACCATCCTCAGCAAATGCCCACAGGACCCATGGACTCCAAACACCACCAGTTTCTCACGTGATGCCTTGTGAAGGACCTGGCACAATTCCCTTTATCTTCACGTCAAAAGGCACTGACTTCTGTTGATCAAGGTTGCCCAGTACCTTCCGTCAGAAAGGCCACTCTCCTCCATAGTGAATTTCCGGTGCCCCTTACCCACTGACTGTGGGCGTGGAGTTGACCTGGGCTCTGTGCTCTGTCCTGCAGGTCTCTGCCCGTCTTCGTGTCAGGACAGTGCTGCTGCCGTCACTGGAGCTTCGAAACACGTCACGAGAGCGGGAAGCTACTGGTTCCCAAGACTATTCCCTCCATTCAGCCCTCGCTGGCTCTGTGTGAATCTCCTAAAACGAGCTTCCACCGTCCAGAGAAAGGAACTGGACTCTCATCTTACACCACACACAAAAATCAACCCGGAATGGATTCAAGATTTAATGTAATAACTGAAAACTGCCAAACTCTCAGGGTTCACATAGGGAAAAAAGTTCCCCATGACCTTGGCCTAGACCATGATTTCGTGGACACAAAACCAGAGCTGCAGGCAACACAGCAAATACAGGCTGCCGGACTGCGGCAGCCGTACTTTAGCATAGCCGGGGGGAAGTCGCAGCCCTGCTAATAGCTGTGTTCACTGCAAAGAAAGTGCTTGCACACGGTATCGCCCACGAGGTCCATTTTAAAATATATGAGGACATTCCAACCTTCAATATCAAAGCCAAAAACTAACCACCCAGCAGAAACATAAAAAATAAGACCTCATCAAGAGCCCGACTGGTAATAGCCTGAGACTGGAATGCATGTTTCTCCAGAGAAGATGGTCACCGGGATGCGAGAAGAGGCTCTCCACCAATCATCAGGGAAGTGCAAATGAAACCACAAGGAGAGGTCACCTTGCACCTGTCTGGATGGCGGAGGTATCCCAAAGGCAGGAGACAGCACATCCGCCAGGCTGTGGAGAAACTGAACCCTTGGACACCCTTGGTAAGAAAGAAAAACTGCCCAGCCCAGATGCAAACCAGAGTGGCGATGCCTTTAAAATATCACAACTGCCAGGAGTTTATCCACAACAACTGAAATCAGCTTCCGGAAGAGAAGATGGCACTGCCAGGTGTGACGAAGAATGTTCCCAACAGCCAGGACGCGGAAGCAGCTGAGATGTCGCTGATGAAGGAGGATGCGTCATACGACGGGCGAGACACTACACAGTCTGAAGGAGAAGGAAGTCCTGCCATGTGTAGGAACGGGGTCGACCCTGAGAGCAGGAAGCCAAGAGGAATAAGCCCACCCCGGAGGGTCCAGAGTGTGTGTCTCCTTAACACCAAACAGGAGCAGGGGCACCTTGGTGCCTGCCCAGGCTTGGGCTGGGGACATGGGGAGTGTTGGATGGGCGTGAGGTCCCAGGAATCCTAGAGAAGTGCTGTGTGACATCAGGCCAACCAGGAGCAATGTGTGTGGGCTCTTGAAACTGTGTCCAGAGGGCAGACCGCAGGTTAATCCTTCTTACCTCCATTCAGAACAACAGCGGGAGCAAGAAAAGCACCATCTGAGCAAGAAAAGCACCATCTGAATTTGATCTCAACAGATCATGAGCCAAATCAAGGTGGGGCGCAGTCTATGAAATTAACCGGCTGGTCCTCGTTTCCCCAAAACAAGGCCATGAACAATGAAGACAGCGTGAGGGCAGACCAGGGAGGTCAGGGAGAGAGGCCACCACAGACAAAGCCCAGCTCTGGACTGCACCCCGCACCCGGAAAGGGCATTGGGGACAGGAGCGGAGTCTGAACAGGTGGGTGCTCATCAGTGGTGCAGATGATGTTCACTTCCTGGTTTTGATCATCGTACTTGGTTACGTAACATAAACGTTTGGGGAAGCTTAGTAAAGGGACCGTGGGGATCTTTTCTCTTATTTTTGTAATATATACTTAAGTGTCAGCTTATTTTATCACGGTTAGTTAACCAAGAATAAGGAGTCGATGTGCTTTCTCGCCACTCCCCACCCAGGCTGATCCTTCTGTTGTGCACCGAGGCAGGAGCACCCTGAAACACAAACCTGGATCCTGAGTCACCATGTGGACCAGCACCCCGGCCGGTCTGAAGCCAATGTGAGGGGGAAATGAGTTTCTGTTGAGATAGACACTAAGATTTCTAAGACATGTCCCAGCAGCATAGCCAGGGCCATCCTCAGGGACATAGCCATGCCACCATCAATAGGAATAAGCTGGTCCTCGGTGTGCAGAAGATCTCAAGAACTATTGTTGAGCAACTAACGGTAGGCCACATAGCAACCCCAGGCTGTAGCCACTGGTGTTGAAACAGAGTCACAAACATTCAGTGCAGGTTAGTGCATGTTTGTGTGTGCTAAAGCATAGAACCAGGTGTGGCAGGAATCGGTGTAGGAGGGTGTCCACCTTGAACAGACGTGGGCATCTCTCAGGGGGGCAGGCAGTCAGGAAGCGGAGAGGGAGCCTTCCGTGGACCCCTTCACACACCGTAACATGTTCAGGAGTCGGCTCTCTAATCAGAATCGGCAGTGAAAGTGGGCAGTCTGTCACGCTGTTGACTTCAGCTAAGTGCTCTGTAATCCCAGAGTCAAGCTGCATTCTTTGTGGTCCTCGTTAGCCTGGCGGGTCCAGGTTTTCTACCTATTGTGTAGCGAATTTGCCTTTTCCGAGTGGAATCAGCGCAGAGCTAGAGGTAGAGACTGCCTGGGCGCTCTACTCTAAAAATGTTCCTGAAGTTGCACAGACAGTGACGAGCAGCGAGTTGCCCGTGGCCAACTCAGCAAAGTGTTCTTGTGGGTTGGAAAGCTCAAGGCCCGTCAGGTGGCACCCTGGTGACAGACTGGGAAAACTGGGTGCAGGTATCTGTGGTAAATCCCTGGACTCCTCCGTCGACTCTGAGATCCCTGCCAGTCCTCAGGGCCCTGCTGGAGGAAGGAGTCTTCAGGATTGCTCTGGTTTGTTTTAATGTCATGCATCTCTAATCTTAATACCTGCTAAGAGCTGTGTTCCTTATTGGAGGGATTAAGTCAGATAATGAAGTTTATCTTGCAGGGGTTGATTTCTAACGACCGTATGTAGGTTAAAGTGACCATGACAGACTTCACTCTGCCGGGCTTTTTGAACCAGGAGGGTCTTGTCTACGATCTTGCCCCTCGACCCTTCCTTACCACAATCTCACTGCTCTGCGTTCCTGTTCCAGATGCCTCTGTGCCTGGGTCTGACCTACAAAACTGAGTCTGAGCCCGTCCAGTCCCTCCCCAGGATGGGCCGACCTTCAAGAGGCAGGTTCATTCCTTCCGCAGCCCGCACGCACAGCGGGTAGCAGAGGAGACACTAGAACTCAGGGCACAAACTACAGAGTCAGGATCCAGGCTCCCTGCTGAGAGCTTTCCAGCACCTCTTTAGCAGCTCCTGGTCAGCAGGGGAGGGAGGCCAGGGAAGGTCACACTCAGGGGAGAAGACAAAGGGTTTGTTGATGGAATAGAAACGATGAAGTGAAGGGGTTTGGAGAGAGGCCAGGACAGAAGCCAGGAGGCCGAGGGACGGGAGAGGAAGCTCTGTTCTGAGACCAGGGAGGAAGAAGTGCAGGTGGGAATGAGAGTGAGACTCCCAGATGAGTTGGAATAGGAGGATCAGCATCCACGTCGCCCGGCCCTCCTTAACCTCCGCCCTTCAATTCAGCAAAACAAACTCATCGACAAGAAGACTCCCCAGTCCCCCCTCCTGTGGCGTTGATGAGAAGCTTGGGTTTCACGATGACACGTCTCCTAGTCCCCAAATGCAGCTCTAACGTGGTGGCAGAGAAACGGTGAGACTGCCCATGGCCTCTCCCCCCAGCCTGCCTGACTCCCGGATCCAGCCACCACTGACACCCAGTTCCAAAGACTAAGGAGGGGGAGTCACACCAGGGCCCCTTCCTGATCAACCAGCTCCCACGGGGTGGATGGTGGGCACACCCTTAGGAAGGGTCCTTTACCTAGAGGAAGACGAGGCCAGGCACCAGGAGACACAGCCTGGCTCCCTGCAGCCCCGTCCACCAGCCTCTCACTTCCAGCCCAGGTGTGGTGCCCCGGTGCCTCCCGGCCGACCACTGTAAGAGTATGGATGATGGGGATGGTTGCCAGGGGGACCCCAGAAAGCCCAGCTGGCGCTGCTCAGGGTGTAGAGGAATGGACTTGAACAACGTGGAACAATTATCAGGAAGGCAACTGCAGGTGTAGTGGGTCTGGAGGAGAGGCCAGGGAGTGGAGGGAAAGCAAGAGGACAGAAAAGGGACAGACCACAGGAGGAAAAGGGAAGAAAAAGACTAGAAATGTTGAGGCCCTGGTGAGTCCAGAGCAGCTGCTCAGCCTCCTCAGGGGGCCTCAGACTCCAGGGGAGGGCGGCGAGTGGGCAGCAGAGCTGTAGGGGTCTCTCCTCAGCCCCCACCGGGGGCAGCTGGGACCTGCAGGCACAGGACCCCGTTATTTGCTCCTGGGGGATGATTCCCAGGCTGTCGGGTCCCCAGAGATGGGGACTGGCTGCTGGTTCACACGGCCTTCGGTAGCACCTGCTCTCCTGTGCCCCAGGCAGTGCAGATGCAGTGGATGACACTCAGGAGGGACTTGGGTGCATCCAGAAGAGCTTCCAGGCCTGAAGCAACACGTGATGTGCAGGTGGAGTCAGAGGCCAGCTCCATGCTCCAGGGCCTCCCATGGTCCAGTGTGTAAGAGCCAGAGGGGCAACGGGAACCTCGGAGCGTGCGCACGGAGGAGTTGTATACTGTCACGTGTCCCCATGTGCTTTGGAAGTGTGCTCTGGGGCTTCCAGGAACACTAGCACAACCCAAAAGGAAAAGGAGAGGGGAGGGGACTGTCACTCACAGAGGTTGAGTTTCTACAGACCTGGAGGAATCTGGACACGTGAGACGTCGAGCTGTGCTATTGAAAAGTCACACAAATGTTAATCTTTCATCTTTGGAGAACCCTTCAGGCTTTTCAATGCCTTGGATATAAATCATGGGTATTGCTAATCTATGGCTATAAATCAAGGTCATTAGATGAAATATTTTGTTAAGTGAAACCATGCAGTGCAGATTCTGATGAAGCCGTCAATGGCTGGCCCTTCTTGTCTTTGTGATTTGGAGCTTTAACAAGAAATACAACCCGGGCTCAATCTCACCACCATGAGAAGCCCACCAGGAGCAGCACAGGGTCTCCCTGCCTCCCCGTGAGGAAGGCCCCAGGCCAGAGCTGCACCCCCTCCCCAAGGCAGCAAACCTGCAGTCTGCAGTGAGGGTCTGGACAGACGTCTGGAGGCTAGGCTAGGGACGGAGGGCAAGGGATCCACGCTGTGTTCTGGTTTCCAGCTCCGCCCCACGCTGCAGATTTCCAGGACACCCAGGGCCACCACGTCCTGAGCATTATTATTTTCTCTGCTTTTAATAAATGCACCGCTCTTCCTAGGCAGGTGGCCAGCTCGCTCTGCATTGTGTATTCAGACAATCCACCTTCCATCCTTCAAAACTGGGTTGAAATCTCTCGTTGACTGTCTCTTTCCTTTTCTTCACATTGTTGGGTTTTTGGAAAGCCACCCCGACCCCTGTGAGGATCGTTTTACATATCAATTTGCCTGGGCCAAGAGGGTGCCCAGATATTTGGCCAAACATTTTACTGGACATTTCTGGAAAGAGGATTCTGGATGCGATGCACAGTTAAATTGGTGAGATTGCCTCATGATGTGGGTGGCCCCATCCAATGGGCCTCATCCAAGGTCTGATTAGAACAGAAAGACCAGCGTCCCCAGAGCAGGAGAGGATTCCAGCAGACTGACTTTGGACTTCTCAGCACCTCTGGTTCTTCCTGGTCCTGCAGAAGGTGGCCTCTCGACTCTGGAGTGTTGGCCCCCAGCATCTCCAGGCTGCTGGCCCACCTGTGGATTTGCTGGACTCCTAACTGTGTGAGCAGTTTCCTTGCTCTGAGCCTCTCTTTGCACACAGTCCCTGTGTGCTCTGGAGAACCCCAAACATAGCTGTAAATGGGAACAATCCACCTGTGAGCCCAGGCCCAAAGGCTCTCCTGTAGCTGTTATGTGTCGGGGACTCTGAATACATCTTCTCCCTTAAACCTCCTGATGGCCTTGCAGAGAGCTGCTCAGGGAGACTGAATTGCTTGCAGAACGGGAAATGGCAGGACAGGCGTTTTAAACTAAGGACAGCGGCTGTCCCCACGGGAGTTGTCTCCCTGGTCCTGTCTAAGTCACATTACCTTTCCATCCAGAAGCAACCGGACGCTCTCTGGGCAGGAGGAGAGGAGCTCCTGGGTTTGGACGTGGCCTTTCTGCTGTTCATGATCAGCAGAGGAGCGCTGTCTGCCACCAAGTCCGTTCCTGGTGGCAGCACATCTGGGTAAAGCTGCACTGTGTTTTACTGAGTTCCCTGAACTGTCCTTCCCTGGGTTGAGAAGGCGGCCAGCTGTGTGGGGTGTGCCAGGCGCCCACTTCTAAGCCAGGAGCAGTGGTTCAGCTTGTCTCCCTGCCAAGAGAGCCACATGCCAAGGTGGCTCTGCCTGTGTGAGGGGTGCAGCCCCAAAGCCAGGGTGCAGGAGGAGAGCGAGGCGGGGGTGGAAACCACGAGAAGCTGAGTTCGCTGCCCTGGGTATCAGGCAGGAGAGGGGGCTGATTTTGCCCGTCTGCTGGGAGACGGTAGAGATGAGTCCTTGTCAGAAGCAGCCTCCTGGGGGACAGCCACACTGGTTTCAGTCTCTGCTGGCCAAGAGCTGTCCCTACAAGGTGCTGGTTCCTCCTTGCTTCTTGCAGCAAGGGCAAGCTCAACCAGAGACATTTTGCCTCAGAGTGAACCAGGAAGCCCTGGGGTGGAGAGCGAGGAGCTGGGGGAGGCTGGAGAACTGTGGAGCCCAGAAACCAGGTGGGGCCGAGAGCGCCAGAAAGGTGCAGAGGGGTCTAAGTTCTCCAGACCAGTTTTCCAAAGTCCACCCAGGTGACTTGTTCTGTCTGAGGCTCCCAGTGGGTGGGGGGCCAGGCATTGTTGGAAGCAAAAAAAAGTGAGTCTGAGTAATTTACTCAAAGCAGGGATTTGTAGGGAAGATACTGGGGTAGACTCGGCATCAAAAGAGCAGCAGAGGAAGCAGGTCTCCAGAGGGTGTGATGGGGCAGAAGGGCACCCGAGCGGCTGGCTCATGCCACTGCCATTAGCAAGAACCACCTTCAAAGGACTGCAGACCCCGCTCCTGTCAAGCCTGGAAATCTTGGGAGGGACATGGACAGTCCAGCTTGCACGGTGGGAGGGGTGCTGTGCCTGGATCCCATAGCAGAGGCTGGGCGCAGCATGGCAGCGGAGGGAAGAGGCTCCCTGGGAGCTCTGCAGGAGTGGGAGCAAGGTCATGCCCTGGAAGCACAGCTCCCCCCTTGCCCAGAGCTTGCCCAGGCTGTGGTTCTCCCTCGAGCAACTTCCTGTCTCACTCCGCGTCCAGGACACAGGCTGTGGAGGCAGCCAGCAGCTTGGATGTCATTTGACACTGAGCCAAGGGAGCCCCTCGGGAGGATCCAGGCGTCTGACTCCATCTAACCCCCAGGGAAACAGGAAGGACCATCTCCCCGGGTTTCTGGGAGTGGGAGAAACGAACTCCTTCAGCAGACGGCATTGAGCAGAACTGTCAGTACCGGGGGCTGCAGATTGTCTCCCTGGGGAAGAAGAGGGACGATGTGCAGGGCAGACGCAGCGGCCAGTGTCTATTGTGAAGGCTGGAGGAGGTCCGGGACCTCAGAACCTTACGGCCCAAGCAGAGCAGCCGTATTCCAAGTCACAGACATGCCTTCCACGAGACAGAGTCCATGAAGGAGAACAGTCACCTGGTGGAGGAATGGCAGAGCCAGGACTAGCCCTGAGACGCCCAGAGAGGGGCCTCTTTCCTGTGGAGCTCACAGTCAAGGGCTCGCGTCCACCCCATCTTAGCTGGGGGCCGAAGAAGATGGCCCACCTCAAGGACATTGGCTGACACTTTGCCATTCCCACAATTTCTTTAAACTTTGAGATGGGAACCCCCACTTCCTCCCAAGTGCTGGAAAAAAATTTCCAGACTTGGATGTGATTTGGATTTGGCTTCTCAGAGTCAATGGGGTGCAGAAATGACAAAGGTATTATTAGTCCATGGCAGCCTGTGACGGGCCAGGAGATGTTGGCCGAGTTCCAGGGGGTTGATAATGCAACATACAGTAGGCACCAGAGTTAAAATGTAAAGAGCACAGAAATGGCCCTTATGATACAGTGGGAACTCCTGGATCAAGCCAAACCTGAAGTGGCAGACTTTTTATTCTTAAAAAAGTCAATTCGTATCTCCTTTTTGGTCTCATACCATTGCCCTGGAATTTCTGTCATTTGCAACAAAAAGTTTAAAATGTTTTACATTTGCTTGCTTTTCTCCTTGAACAATTGGTCCTGGAACAATTTGAAGAATCATTTACAGATAGCTAAGGCAGCTCAGAGAATGTTCTGTAGGTACCAACTCTTGGCAGTCTCTAACTCACCTCTCATCAAACCAGTGAATCGTCAACTTTTTTAGCTCTCGGAACGCGTGAATGCTATTAATAATAAAATGTCATTTTCACTGCTTCAGTGGTATTAGATTTAATTCACTGCTGAGCAGAAAGAAAGGGACATTACTCGGTGTCCCAGAGTCCCCCAGGACACTCTCCCTGCGGAGCTGAAGGGGAGGAAGCTGTCTTAGCAGCCTTTTGTGAAGTCTCGGTCTCTCCAGCAGCCACCTGCCCTGGCTGCTTTCCCCCATGATCATCTTCATACACAAACTTCAAACCTCAGCACCTTTCTTGAGTCTTTAAAATGTGAAATTAGCCACACACACAGATATCTTTAGTACTTAAAAGGTTGACAAGAAAGGTGCAAAAAAAAAAAAAAAAAAGTGGAAATAAAACCTCGCACCTTTTCTTTTGTGAGCGTCTGCACGTTTGGAGTCCTTGGAATGAGGACTGCTCCGAGGAGCCTCTCAAAATGCACCAGGAGCCACAGCTGGAGGAAGCTCCAAGCACCCGGCCAGGTGCACGGTGAAGAGGCAGGGTGCAGGGTCTGAACCTCACACCTGCGAGGCCGGCCAGGCACGAGGAAGTTCTTAGTCTGCAGAGCAAAGTAAGAGGCCAACGGGTCCCCAGGAAGGACAGAATCCAGAGTCAACCACTGGGGTAAAAGACACTCGAGGTGAGCTCAGTCCTGGGCGCTGAGGTTTGGAGAACGTGACCGACATGATCCCTGGGGACTGCCTGATTTAAGATCCCTTGCAAACACGGCGTGGGACATCTCAGCAAGGGGGACCTTGAGTGTCAGTCCTTCCAAGGTCTTGAAGCAGAAGGGGCACATGCTGAAGCTACTCCATGTTGGGAGGGCCTCTTCCAAGTCCCGTCTGGTCCCTGTCATAGACGTCTGAGTCACTCCTCAAGTCCCCTTGAGGGCAGGCTCACCCCTGTGCAGTGTGGGGCTCAGTGCTGGATTCCCTCGCTGATGCTCCCCGTGTTCCTAAAGGTTGAGCAAGGACTCGCGGGGGATGTCGGGAGAAAAGAGGCTCACGGGGGAACTCCGCGCGTCCGGGTTGTTACTGCCTCATCCATCCTGCTTCAAAACCACAGACGCCATTGTTACTTTGCACACCTAAGGAGGACCTACCCATTGGCTGTCACCAGCTGCAAGAGTGACTGCAATAAACACAGCCAAGGCCCAGGGAGCAGCTACCACCACAGAGCGGAGCTGCCCCATGATGCACTCACTGCACAAGATACCTGTGCAGGCGGCGGCGTCACCTGCCAACCAATGAAAGGCACCTGTCTCCCCAAGCCCAGGGGGAGGTGACGCTGCTTCCTCAATGGGAAGGAAGGTGAGGTTTACAGAGGTCATCAAAGTGCCTGACACCAGGATCTAGTCCACCGTAACGCAGGACATGGCTTTGGCATGTTGCACACTCCATATTATGCTGTTTCAGGTGGTGGTGTCACCGGGAGGGGACATGGTGCCTGAAGGCAGATGCATTCTGTGCCTCTCTTAATATCTATAGCCTCTGTCAAAAGGACTGAATTCACAGTCTTAGCGAATCCCAGTGGTTTTCTGCTTATGAAGAGCAAGAGCCGGGCTTCCGCGTATCCAGCAGCCTGGTCAGCTGGGCTTCCAAGGGGGAGGGGCAGCGGGTGCCTCTAGAGGGCTCTGCATCAGTGAGCAGCTGACCTGGGACACCAAGGGCTTGTTCCCTGCACCAGCAGTGGGTCAGCTGGGAGGCTCTGCTTCAAGCTGGGGGTGCAGTCCAGGGGCTCAGCAGTGGGCACCTGGCTGGGGCTCAGTCCGGGTCCACTCAGGTCTGTTGCTCAGGACCCTCATTCTCCTGGGAGGAGCAGGTCTGGGGAGTGTTCACAGCTGGCAGGAGCACAGGGGACAACCCAGCCCGGCAGGCCTCCCTCTTCTAATATCCCCTTGGACAACGTGACTCACAAGGCGGAGCTTCAGCTCAAGGTCAAGGGCAGAGGGAGAAGCCCCACCCAACCTGAGACCAAGGCAAGTGTGCCTATGTAGGTAAGGGACAGCAGACCTTGTGCCTCAAGTGTGACTGCAGCAGGCTGGGCACTGCCAGCCTGGCCTTCCTAGCTGGCCCTGGCACCTGCATCTGTGTGGATGGAAGAACAACTGAGGATCAAGCCCCAGCACCCTGCTCCACACACCAGCCTCGGTCCTCTGCCTGCTACTTACTCAGCCCTCACCAACTGCAGACGGCCCCACTGCCCACACATCCACAGGTGGATGCCTGCCATCTCCATCCCAGCCTCCGGCTCCTGGCAGAGCCTTGGAGAGCCCTAGGCCAGCAGGATGGGTGGACAGAAAGGAGAGGGACGGATGGGTAGATGGGTGGATAGAGAGACAGAGACATAGGTAAACAGAGATTTATTATGGGTGTGGGCTCCTGTGGTGAAGGGGGCTAGGTGGTCCCGTGATCTGCCATCTGTGAGCTGGAGACCCAGGATGCTAGGTTGTGTAATTTAGTCCAAGGCTGAAAGTCTGGGACCTGGGCACAGGGAGCTGCTGGTCTAAGTCTCAGCATCTCAAGGTTCAAGAACCAGAAGCTCTGACACGTGAGGACCTGGCTCAAGGAGGGAATGGGGCAGGGTGCAGATTCGCCTTCCTCTGCCCCACTGCTCTGCTGGGCCTCAAGGGTTGAGGGTGCCACCGTCACCCGCACTGGAGAGGTGGCTCTTCTATACTCAGCCCATGGGTTCAAATGCCCATCTCCTCTGGAAACACCTCTCACAATACACCCCAAAACAATGTCCTCAGCTTCCTGGCCTCCCTGAGCCTAGTGTGTGCCACAGGAAACTGACCATCATGGACCTCAACAGGGGTGTGGCCTCCACACCTCCAGCTGGCCTCTACCCAGAGGCTCGCACCATCTTTTAGAAAGGAACTCTCTATCTGACAATTGTGCACATTCTATATCATGAACTAAAAAGTCCCCCATGCTCACAGCCCAACCCACCTGACCTCATCTTGTAGCAGCCCCTCTCTGTACCCTGTGACAATAGACTGGGTCTTCTGGCTGCTGTTGGGCTTGCTGGTGTGCCCTGACCCCAGACTTCACACTTTCTTGTCATCCAGATCTCATTGCCACTGGTGAGACCTTGGCCAACCACCCTGCCTGCAGGACAGAGCATCCATCCCACAGCTGCCCAGGGTCAGCCCCTCCTGTGGGATGGACTTCAGCAAACAGCAGAGACTTTACCAGCACAGTCCCCCTGGTTCCCCACTATGATGGTGACCACAGTGCCAGCTGCTGCTAATGGCTCCTGAAGTATTTTTTGAATTAAAAAAAATAATCAGAGACCTCAAGTGCTCCCTGGAAAGTTGGAGAGAGATGTCCCACGGCCGAGGGCCACGGCTCCCACCACAAGCAGCTCCTCAGCTCCACGTGCCCCAGTGCATGCTTCTGACATGTGGGAAGTGCAAGCCTGATCATCCGCCAGGATCCCTGTGCCTCTGACAGAGTCTCATGTGACCTTCAGAGTGGGACATCAGACCTGAACGTACCTCTGGCTAGGGACAGCTCACGTGGCATCTCACCACGTGGGCAGGAGGCACTGTGGGAGGGTCTGCGGTCTGCAGCTGCACTGCCCCAGTTAGACCGTGGATGCCTTTCACAGTCTCTCTGAACCTCAGTGACTCCACCATTAAAGTGGCAATAATAGTAGTCAGAGCCCACAGGTTATTATGAAGACTATAAATGGTGAGTTCCTGCAAAAGTCTTTTGTGAGCCGTGCGTGGTCCAGAGTGAGAATCCATCTGGGTTGGCTATTATTAATACAAATAAATATTAATTTGGATGAAATTATAGATACAAGGCAGAGAGAGAGTTAGCAAGCGAGAAACACAATTAGGGCCACTAAATGAGACTTGTTACCATCTCCCTGGATGCCTTCTCAAAATAAGGCTTCTGCAAATGCAGCCTCAGATCTTGGAGCGCAGCGACTCACCCACCAGCCAGCTGTCGAGACACGTGTGACTCTGGGAAGTTCTGTGCAGCAGTCCCAGGGCCACCCTGTGGAAGAGCTTCCCTGACTCTTGTACCCTGGGGTAAAGCAAGGGCTGGCGTTGGTACAACACCCCGGCTACCAAAAGCCCAGAAGCACATCTGCACTTACGTCTATTTTCACAACATCTGTGCAGAAGCAAGAGAATTCCACAATAGTACCCCATTCGTAGATGAAGAGATAAAAAGAAACCCTCCCTCTGACTTAGCATGGAAACCCCATAGCCAGAAAGAGGCCAGAGGACCAGCCCTGTGGGACAAGGCTCCCTGGTCCACCTGACATTACATTTTAGTCCCTGCTTGCAGTGCTTTTTTCCTCGGCAAAAAGGGGCTGGCGTTAGAATCCACAGGCCCCGTCCACCACCCCGGAATGCAATCCCTGAGCAATCATGGATGCCGATGACTGTGGCTCTGAAAATTAAGAATCCCACTGGAAAGAGGATTTCATGACAAAGAAAGCCGTGGCTCACGGTGTGCAGTCCCCTCCTGCAGAAAAAGAGAATTATTTATGGCTCTGAGCGGGCCACCACACACTAGCCCGCTGCTTTGGTTGACCCAGCATTTCATGTTCTCGCAAGAGCACTTTCTTAAATACAAAATCGATGATACTCAGAGTGCCAGTGTTCCATGGCTCACCCATCTGGGAAATGCTGACCTGGAGAAATTATGGTGCAGAGTAAAACCAGACAATAAGACTCATTTCTTCTACATCTGCACCCAGGGCCGGTTAGTGCAGATCGGCAGGCTGCAGACTTGGCGCCGGTACCCTTCTGGCCTTGCAAAGGCTGGGATTCGGGCAGCTACGGGAACCAGGTAGGTGGGGAGGCAGTTTTCAGGGACTGAATGAGTCTTGAGCTCAAACTCCTCCAGTTAGGTAAGGATTTGACATCAAGAAGCAATATGGGACAATGATCAAAAGACTGTTTTTTCTTTTTCTTTCTTTTTTTTTCCCTTGGCCTAAGTAAATTTAGCCATTCCAAATCTAACTCATGATTTTCTTAGAGGTACTATTCAAATTCATTTTAAAATTAGTGCTACTAGTTTCCAAAGTCGTGTATGTTCATGCAGAAAGACTTTTGAGAGTTTCTAGGAGACCTAGAAACTAGAACACACCATGGAAACTAGGGGTCCATATCATCTGCAGACCCTACAGCACCTGTCCACTGACAGGGGAAGGCCACCCACTGTCCTGGCCATCAGCTGTCATTCCATGATTGTGGCTATGTTTGCAGCACACTGGACACACCACAAATACCACAACTGGAGCATCAACCCTGTTGTTAGTTGCTAACTCAAGCCTAGAGATTTGGGGGAGCAGTGAGCCTAGGATTTAAGTGACGTTCAGGAAGGAAATGACACCATCTGCCACCATAGAGATAAACCCAGAGGACAGAAAGCCAAGTGCAAATGTCACCCACAGGAAGCCAGGACTGTGCATTGTTCCCACTTCTCACAGGCCGATGCAGAGAGCAGAAGAGGGTTCCCAAGCTGGGTGGGTGGGGGGACGATTGTCAAAGGGCAGCAATTCAGGGAAACCAAGGGTGAGATTAGAGATGGAAAAGGAAAATAGGACCAAGTCCGTGTGCGATGGACATGCGGCACACGCTGGGGACGCTCCTACAGAAATGCGGCAAGGGACGGGTCACAGGTAACCCTTTGGCCATCTCCCAGCCTTCTCAGAATCCACCTGAAGCCAAGTGCTCCATCTCCCCTGGAAGCCATTCCACCCACCTCTCCCTCCGCATCTCCATTTGTTTGGAATCAGAGACAAATCTTTGCTAGAGATCTGTGTCCCCAGGACCTCCCGAGGGCGAGTCCCCAGCACTCCCTGTTCCTACACAAGCCGTGCTCTGCTCTCTGGGTGGTGTTTCTCCCCAACTCTAACTCTCCTGCTACCTGCAGTTCATGCTCAGCTCACCGAGGCCTTAACACCCTGATCTGTGCTTCTTCCTCATCTTCTAGTGGACACGCCTGGTTCTAGTCATCAGCCTTGGGAAAGTGCCAGGAATCCTCAGGACTCCCGCAGACAGGCTTCCCCAGCACGCTACGTTCTGGTCACACTGGCTGCGCAGGGTTCGTTCTCTCCTCAGAGCCCACTGATGGCAGGACGTTCCCTCCATTGCCATGTCCGGTTCCCCTGCTTCACGTGACGGATGCTTCTTTTGTCCGTCAAGTCCTTGCATGCCAACTCCACAACAGGACACTCACCTCTGATTTATTTACCAAGCCTCCCTCCACCCAGTATAGAGGCCCAGCCTGATTTATGTATTTGTAGAAGATCCGCATGAACGAATGAGAACTTTACAAAGGGTTCTTTAAATGGAAACAACGTAATTTGAATTTATGATAACGCTATGTAGATAATTTCCAAACCATCCATGGGAGGACGATTTGCTGATTAATCCCCTTCCATTTCTCTGCCACAGAAACCACTTTGGACAACATATCAAAGCACAAGGCAGCACTTGCTTACCAAGCCTTGCCTTTAAAATGATCAGTGACCCGCTGCCTTGTTTAGAAATCATAAATTGAATATAGTGGCAAAATAAATTGATCCTTCAGGAAGAGCAGAATGCCTCTTAGTTAATTCTCAAATGAATAATAAAGCACAGTGCACGGATCCACCACTTAGAGGTTGGATGGATTTATTAGCCCGAGGTTGGATGCAGAAGAGCAGCCGTAACTAGGCTTTCTTGCTGGGCTATTCTGGGACACACGTGTGCAGATCATCTGACAGAAGGAAAGTGTCCCGGGGAAGAGGTCTTCATCTGCCTGGAAGAGGTAATGGCTGGCTGCAGCAGATATTGATTAACACACGCCATTTTAGCTGTTACCCTGCTGAAAGGGAAGCAGATAACTAACTGTAGCTTTTAGTTAAAATTTGCAAGGGAGCATCCTGAGGATCAGCTGGGGACATTGGGTGGAGAACAGAGACCCGAGGCTTCAGGACACTGAGGGGCAATGCCTTGGCTGCTGGTCACTCAGCCGCTGGAAGACAATCTGGAGCTCTCTGTGTACCACGTTGCACCTGCCTGAGCAGCCATACCCGAAAGCCCTGGTGCAGGCTGGTTCACCCAATGTCGCTCCTCAATCCGTCCTCTTCCGGGGGCCACTCTTAGGGCCTGAGTCGCACACTCCCCCTGGTTCTTTCTGGAAGGTTGGTTGCTCTTTTGTGTTATTTGTAGGTTGTGGATAATCATTTTTTGTTGTTAGTAAGTACGGAGGGAAGCAAATATCAGGTCATTTACGTAATGACTGGTCCAGTAATTACATCATCATCTCGCCGACACCAGATTCTCTGGATAGCTTTTGTTGTGGGACGGTCTTTACAATCCCGGTGGATTTGTCTCTTTGACACCCATCTGGCCTTTTTCCTCACATTAACTTGCTGAGGATGGGTGGGTGGGGTCACTGGAACAGAGCTGCCTTGGGATGTCACCAACTGGCTTGTACCTGGCTTCAAGACCCGGGTCACAAACCACATAGGACCTGGGTGTCCAGTAGAGGAACCTGCGCAGCCCAGGGTGGACCTGCAGAGACGGAGCCAGGAAGGCGAGCCCTGACCTCACTCTCTTCCGCCCTTGGCACCCCTACTGGGACGCCCAGAGGCTCCTCTGGTCAACGCTCACTAGAGGCCAGGGGAGATTCAAGTCCTTTCAAGTGGAGGATGTGAGAAGAGTAAAGAGTGGATCTTTAGAGGCCAGAGAAGAGGCCCAGCAACCCAGGAAAAGGAAGGCTGAGGCCCCGCAGCACCTGCCCCCAGGCCCCGCGTCCCTGGTCACTTAGCCAGAGTCACTGACCTAGAGAAGGTGCTGGTTAGGAAGGAATTTGGCAAAACATTGTCAATTCACCTTTTTAATGGCTTGGAAGCCACCCGGTGGGAAGACCTATGAGGAGGAACAAGGAGGGCAGACCAGGATAGGAGCTCAGGAAGGTGGGGACACTGGCGTGCATGCCATCCCAGAAGCTTCGGGTTCCCCAGAGGGTGCTGTCCACGCTGGCTGTGTTCAGAACAGCAGTTAGTGACTCATGCTGACAGAATGCGTGCGTCACGTGTGTCTCAGTCACACGTGGCCCAGAGTGCCCCTTGCACACGCAGGGTCCTTGAATATTTCAAGACCACAGTGACGGTGGACTGTGTCTCATGCAATTCTGTTTTAGAGAGCAGTGCTGAGTTTAGCTTCCAGGCTCAATGCCCCCACGGCACGAGGACAATCACCATGAAGATGCAGATGAGGACCTGCAGGTCACAAAGACAAAGAGACATCGGCAGCGGACAGTCAACGGTGCAGCATGGCTTCCGGCAAAGACTCCACGAAGGCTGGCAGCATCAAGGAAAATGCCATCCCAATATAAGATCTGAAGGTCCTTTTGTCAACCCACACATGGGACACGACTACTGGTAGACCTGGGGTCCCCAGCTGGGACCTATATGTAACGGGGAGCTGGACCCTCACCCCAGGTGCTTGTTAACCCAACGGTCTGGAGAGGACCATCTGAGCAGCAGTGCCTTCGGAACCAGGAGGCTCAGACGTGAAGAGCGCTGTGAGGGCACTGCTGGTGCTGGCTGAACCCCATGCTCCTCAGTCAGCAGGGAACCAGCCTCCCCAGCCACTGTGCAGCGAGGAGGGGCTGGGCACAGATGCTGCCTGCACACGCTGCAGCGCTGGGGGGTCGGTTCGTACTGTGGGTCTCTATGGCAGATGGGTGTTCTGGGTCTCCTGCAAGAGCCAAAGAAGTCACTGATGTGTGACTTGAAATCGGAGACAACAGCGCCCTCCTGGCCGGGTCTCAGAGATCCCTATCTGTGGTGCAGAGGAGAGTGTAGAGGAATGGAGGGGATGAAATGTTCACAATGACTTAGACTCACTCCGGGGGCAGCGTGGAGGAGCACAGTAGTGGCCGAGGACACAGGGAGAGAAGTGAGTTTGGAAACCAGGTATGAGGCCAAACCAACAGGAGGTGGTATTGGGTTGGATATTAGGACAAAGGAGAGAGGGGCCCCAAGAATGAGTTGATCAAGGAATAAGATGGGAGAAAGCTATGCGCTATACATTGGGCATTGCAAATCTGCCAGTCATCTATCTTCCTATCATCTATCCATCCTATCATCTACCCAACCATCTGTCATCTGTCCTTCCATCTCATCTTCCTAGGCAGCAAGTGCAGTGGTTACCTATCATCCATACCCACCACGGGCTTCCCGTACCTTTACCTGTATCCGCTATTTCCACGTACACACAGGCGTGGTTACCTAGGAGGAGCTACCTCACTGTGGCCCTGGGGAAAACAGTAAGAGGCTGGACCATCCCCTCCTAGAGGTGCCCTAGTGGGCAGGGCACCACAGTGTGGACAGCTCTCAGGCTGCGTCAGAACGCTCACATGCTGATCTTCTAACCAAACGTCAAGAATTCCATGAAACGATGGGTTGGTGTGGCGCCGTTTCTAGAAGAGACAGGCAGACACCACACCGTGCCAGTGCTGGTGGACACACACGCAGATTGTCCTCTGTGGGTCTCAGCGTCTTCTCCCTCACCCAGGCCGCTCCCGACACCACACGCCCACCACCCAACTGTGGGAGAGAACTGCCCTGTCCTCTTCCGCTTTGGAGATCAGTCTATCCAGGAGAACTGCAGGAGGGCGGGGCCAATGCCCTCCACCCACTCTCCCCAGGTGCCCGCGTGGTCTCTGCCACAACACGTGTCCTTGGGCTGCGTGTCTCCCTGGGCTGGCTGCACACCTACACCCCGGTGGTTTAAAAACTTCAGCTTTGGAGTCACACAGACGCTTTCCAGTCGGGTGACCTTCAGTAACTTCTTGATTTTTCTACAAGGACCTCGGTTTTCCTCAGTGGAGGAGTCACGACATTTTGCAAAGTTCTGCAGAGGAAGCAGGTGGCCAAGCTCAGTGCCCACCAGGCTCTCAGGAAGGATCTTCTGCTGACTCCCTAGTGTTGTTGAATCCTTCCTCAGAAGCTGAGTCTGTTCTTGGACACCAACTTCATCAAAGCGATTCCTTCAGGTCCAGGACGGACTGCGTAGGAAGACAAGGGTCCTGCCTTCCGTCACGGTGCCCGGGTTTATGCTTTAGGAGGGTTGAATTTGCCACTGTTTCCCATCTCAGAGACATCCTATCCCTCCTTTTTAAGGACGCATCTGTTACCTACTGTAAGGGGTGCACAATCCCTAGGATCCATGTTGAGTAAATAATCAACCAGCTACCCACGTACATTACCAAAATAGAAATAAAAGATTTACAAATAGACCTCTCAGATCTCTGTTACCCTCATTTGCAAAATACATTTCTTGATGGTCTGTGGCTTTTCCATGTGCTGGCTTGTGCACATGCACATAACCACAGATTCCTAAGGACTGGTGGCCTCCGTGCCCACCTTGAAATTACCAGGAGACGGACCCACATAGGACACACAGCACTTTAAACACCTCCTTGCGACTTCTGCTCTGGGTGGTTGAAGGAAATGAGCTCTCTAGCCAGCAGCTCTGAGCAGTGACCACCCACCCCCCGTCCCATTCCTCAAGTGTAATGAGGAGCCCACTGGGCAGGTGTCCTGTGGCTTGGATACAGCTGCCCCAGGCGTGGAGTCCCCTCCCTGTGTTCCTGCTTGTGTTGCTTATGTTTTTATAATTAAAATGCCTTTAGGAAGAAAGATTTACTTCTTTCCAGATGTGGTCATGATGCCCCCTGACACCCAGGATCATTTCATCAGAAAAGCAGACTGCTCCCTGTTCACATGCCACCTGCCATTTTGAATTTTCAATCACCTTTTCTGCAGGAAAGGTTTCAGGATTTATTTGGTAGAGAATGGAAAGGCAGATCACTTCTTCACCTGACACTCTACGTGGTTGCAGCCATTCTAGAATTTTCCGCTGAGAATTCCCAGAAAGCCTCCTTCCCCTCCCTCTAGCAGCCCGCTTGTCTTCAGGTCCTTGGGCACCCACTCTTCCCCGACCACTGTGCTTCACAGGATGCCGGGGCCATCTCCTTGCAGCTGGCCTGGGTGACACCATCCTGTTGGCTCTGATGGGTTCGGGAAAACTGCCTTAGACTGAGGCGGCTGTGACTGTTACCAGACAAGGGCTGGGGACGCCTGGTGTGGCCCAGAGTGATGGAGGCCTGAGCTCCCCCGAGGGTGGAGGAGGATGTCCTGCCTTTCTCTGGCTAAAGGTCAGCATGGCACCATCTTGCTCCAGGTGTTTGCTTAGACCATGAAGGGAGGTCTCTGTGGAGGGTAAGAGCGAGCCGCGGTCAGCAGCTTCAGGGACCCTCAGCCCTGGACTCAGTGCACCTGGAGTCCATGCCCTTGGGACATGTCACTGTGCCAGGTGAGACATCTGCTTTGCATGTGAGCATGTGGCGGGGGCTCCTGCCTTGTGTACTTTGAAAGCATGGTGGCTGAGCCACACTGACACTGGGTCAGGAATAGGATGCTCAGGACTGGTAGGGGACGAGAGCCGGAGGGGCGGAGGGGAGGGAGGAGTCTGGGGGAAGGAAGCAGGAGAAGAGCAGGGGAGCAGGGGATGACAGCCCCTTCCACCAGGTAGGGGAGAGACGTGTGCTCACGTCCACGTTCATTGTCTCCTCCTTTAAGCAAGGGAAAGTCGGGGTTGAGGATAAGACAGTTCTTTTTGTTCAGGATAAGGGTAATGGGGGACTTGGTGGCACCCTTGAAAGACTGTTTCATACACACTGAAGACACAGAAGCTTCAGTTTTTGTGATTTGCCCCCATTGAAAAGCAGCATGACCACCAGTTGTCAAGCAGAGACTAATAAAAAGTTTGTGGAACGATTACCTCCTGCGACCTTGCTTTAATGGTATCCAAGGTCATATTTAGCACCCCCCGAAATTTCTAGAGTTCTTAGCATTCGTCAGGAAAAGAATACCTCGTGCTGAGAACTTTGGTGTTCAAGATATATGGATAAGTCCCATATGACAATACCACCATTTTGTGAAAACATTTATTTAATATATTAGTTTCAAACTATTTTAAAATCAATTGACTCTCTTATTAGGAAGCCCTTGGGACGTTTGGATCAAGGTGGAATCGCCAAAGCATTGATACACGCGGGTCGGCGTCCTGTTCCGTGTGGGACTTGGAGCCCTCTGCACTCTTCGGTACTGTGCACCCCTTTGTGGAGAATGCCAAGGGACTTCCCACGTAACGTGAGTGTGCAAAGGGAAAAGCGGACATCTGCGTTTGGCCTTCACGAGCTATCCTGTTGCAGGATATCTGCTTCCGGAGTCTTGGCTCTCATTAAAGAATGCAGATGTGCATGCTCCTGCTGAGAGTGCTCCTGGGTTGGTGGAGGCTTGGGATTCTGCTCAGGCTCACGGTCACCCTTGGGAACCCTGTCTTGCCTGCCTGGCTTCATCGGGAGGAGGAGGTATGTATCTTTGCAGAGTGAGTCTTCGAAACCTATGTCCACTCATCTCTACCAGGCAAAGGGCAGCCACAGAGTGGGGTCTCTTCCTCCTCCCATTAACGGTCACAGATGATATCTCTTTGGGGGCCACTTCTTCTCTTCTGGCTTTAGAGAAATAGATGAGGTTTGACAGGGTGAAAGCATTTTCCACCAAGAGGAGGGTGGACCTGAGGGTGACTCTGGTTCCTGCATGGATGGGGACAGGGGACTTGGGGAAGTGACTTGCTCCTCGTGTGCTCTCATGTGACTCCCGGGAGTAAAGCAGCGAGCAGCCTGTCTTGGGGACTTGCAGGTAGGTGCATGTGTCTGGCAGATGTGCTGATGGCCTCCAAGCTCTGCCCTGCCCCTGTCCTTAGTGACCGGGCCTCGTCTTAACTGAGTGCAGCCTTCCCACAGCCCTGGAGGCCTGCATCACACAGCCCTCTGTAGGGGTGGCCTCTGGACTCAGCTCAGAGACCTCACTCTGTGTCCATTGATGGCCAGTGGCCAAGGGCTGAGGAGGCACATGCAAGCAGCATGTCACCTGAGATTTCCAGGATACTTACAGGGGCTCACTCTGTGACCATGTGACTTTTGGGGCTTTTCTTCCTTTCCTCCAAACTTTTAACTCAGACATGATGGCTAGAGCTTCAACAGCCATTCTGCATCATGAGGTTTTTTTTGAGAATGTAGTAGTCACATGGTAGAAAGAGACGCCCACCTCGATCCTGGGTCCCTTAGGACAAGGAAGCCACCTGTTAGTCTCAGAGAACCTATCTCTGGACTTGTTTAAAATGAAAAAGAAACTTCCATTGTCATTAAAACTATTGATTTGAGGCATCAAATTTTATGTATCCAAATGAATCTAATCATATGTAATATATCAATAAATTCTGATTTTTGCATAAGCCAGTTGGGATTGAATTTGAAAGCATCCTAATGGAGACTCACCCTCGTTATTTCACATGTGCCTAGCAGCAGGGTCAAGTCTGCATATTTAGAATACGACTTCTTTACTTACTACCTAAAATACTCTCCAGTTAATCTTTTTATCCCTAGAGGACATTCAAAGTTTACTTTTTCTATCCTTTCTCAGAAAACTTGTAGAAGGAAGTAATAGCTGCTTCCACATTTTTGTGCTGATACCATAAATGTTCTCTTTGCTAACATTATTGTTACCAGAGGGACATTGCTATGACTATATTCCTCACATGTTAGTATATTATCACCAATAATCACATATCATCAGTAGTAAGGGCAGTGTCAGTAACCATAAGTGAGATTAGCGAGAGTATTTATTGTACAGTGGCCGAGTGCCTGTCCCTGAACTTCATGTGGTCAGCTCTCCTCTCACCAAACCTCTACACCACCCTCTGGAGTGGAAGGGCTGTCACTCTCCCTCTTGCACAGATGAGAGGAGAGAGGTGCAGAGAGACCCCTGACTTGCCCTGATGAACTCTCAGGCCAGGGCTGTGGATTCAGCTTCTCCCGACTCACTCCACAGGCCCTGCGTAGTGACTGCCCTTCTGCTGTGGGCTGGCTGGGGTCCCACGGCTGCAGAACTCAGCTGACAAAGCCCTTTTCACTGGGTGCTCGTGAGCAAGACAGAACCAACAGGAGGCTTGCTAGGCATACAGAACCGGAGGTGAAGACGGCACAGCAGGAGGAGGCCGAGACTGGCCCTGTGTCCCAGTGTCCCCACGCACCACAGAACATCATCTGCAAATCCACCCCCACACAAGCTGGCTGGAGCCAGGACGGTATCTTGCAGTTATGTGGATCCAGAGGTTTTCCAAAATTTTGAGTTTGGTTTCAGATGGTGTCTCTTGTGCCCAGTACAATTTTCACAGGTAGCAGAGATGACGGTGGGCGTGGCTGGCGGTGTGAATACCTGAAACACACATGGTCCTCCTTGCCAGCCAGCTTTTCTGAAAGTCTTTTCAGCTTTCGGTAGTTTCTGCTAAGATTCTGGACATGGGCTTTTAGGAACCAATTCAGGGAGCCAGGCAACTTGGGCCCCAAGCAAGCGGAAGCTGGGGATCACTGTTGTCCCTTGTCATCTGCCGGAACTGGGCCCAGGATCCCGAGGATGTTCAAGTGCCGTGATCACATCCAGCCTGGGCACACCCACCATGTCCTTTAACAAGCTAGAAGGCTTGGTCTACCTGGTACCGTGCCAGCGCTCTGTAACCCTGTCACCCTGGATTGCTTAGGAGATAATGACAAGAAACCTGAGTCTCCACATATTTCACACAGTTACATTTTTAAAGAGCATTTTCTGTCTGCAGTTGGTTGGTAGCCTCTGAGGATGCAGGCCCCAGGAGGGAGGGCCGCTGTAGGGGGTCTCCCTCGGGCTGACAGCCCTCCTCTCTGCAGAGCCTTCCGTCCTGGTCACTGCCCCTGGGACAGCAAGCAGGTTCTGACACAGTCCAGTGGACACTGCCAAGGAGGCAGGCCGTGAGGCCAACCCAAGACTGTGAGGGAGTGGAGACGGGTTTGGGACGGACGAGCGCCATGTGTGAGGGAGGCCACCCAGGACCACAGAGAGAGGGCATTCAGTGACTTAAGAGTCACACATGGGAAGGGCTCGCTCATGTGGGGAGTCACAATCTCGAGGCTGAGTCACCAACCTGGGAAGGCTAAAGAAGGTGGAGGGAGATGGGAGAAAGGGGGCTCAGGCCACCTACCTGGTGAGCCCACGTCCCTACAGAAGCCACGGAATGGACTGGGTGGAAATTCTCCAATGTTTGTTGTAGAAAATACACTTTTCTCATGACAACGACCCCTAATGTCCATTTTAAAATTGTTAATGGACTTTCTTCCAAGGAGATCAGGTGTTGTGTCCCACATGTGTCGTGCAGGGACATTTCCACCTCAGCAGGAGGACACAGAGTGGCTGAGACCCTTACACATACACTAGGTCGGTGGGGCAAAGCGGAGCCCGCCAGCTGCAGTCCTGTGAGGCCTTCACATTTTTCTGTGATCAAACAAATCAAAGCAGCACACTATTTTGTGACATATGAAAGTCACATGAAATTCGAACTTCAGTGCCCATGCATGACGTCCTTGGACTCAGTGGCACTGATTTGCTCACACATGGCTGTCAGGGGCCACAGAGGCAGGGCTCTGCTGCGATACAGGGACTGTGTGCCCACGAGACTGAAAATGAACACCACCTGTCCCTTCGCAGAGAACGACTGTCACCCCTATTGCTTCCAACCGCGTTTGAGTGACAGCTCCTTTATAAAACAAACATCTATGTAAGAAAGCAGCACTCCTTGGTTGCTCTGAAATAAGAGCCATACTGTAATCTACCTGTGCACATGCTGGAAAAAATCCATATAATATTTTATCTGAAGTACAAATAAAAGCAAACCATTGATGATAAAATAATAAGCATCTGAATACATGCATTTTGAGACAGGAGCACTCATAAGACAACTGTGCTCAGACACCTGCACCACCCCACGGAGGGGGGGTGAGTGGGAGACCACATGGGTAGACGGATGCAGGTGCTTTATCTGAAGCTCAGCGTCTCAGGGTATTGCTACTGGGGCTCAAAGGGGGCTGGCTGACAGTAGTTGGTACTTTGAGGAGCACATGGTCACCGGCCAGTGGTGGCCTGCAAGAGAGGAGCTTCCATCTGCTCTCCTCCTATTCTCCTCTCATCTTGGCTGAACTCAGGCCCAAGCCAATGGGCAAGCAATCAGTTGAGTGCCAACCAGGAAGGATAGACTGCAGGGGTGTGGTGCAGGGTGGACAGGAGTGGACAATGGATCCGCAGAGCAGCTGGTAGTGTACAGGCTGACACCTCAACAAATACCTGATCTCCCCTGAGTTCCCAGGACGAAAGTCCAGAGCTGTACCATCTAAACTGATAGCCACTAGCACCAAGGGCTACTGAAGTTTATGTCACTCTTCAAGTTTGTGTTACTTCTCATGTTACTCTTTAGTCACACTCTTTGCATTTCTAGAACTCGGGAACCGTGCATGGCCATGGCTGCCATATGGGATGGCTCAGGTCACAGGACAGGGTTTCAGCTTAGACAGTCCCATTGGGTGGCGCAGTCTGGTCTAGACTCAGCTGATCTTTCCTGGTCAAGCGTGCTCCTGTCCAGTGTTCTGTCTGGATACCAGGTGTCCCCCAAAGGCTCAGAGGAGAGATGACCATACTGTGAGAGCTGCAGCCTCCTCGGGCCACCCAGTTTGAATTGGTGACTGTGGGCAGGCGGGGCAGGGCTTGAGGAGGCAGGTCACTGGGGGCTGCCCTGGAGGGGTCATCTTCCCTGTGGACTGCCCCCTGCTTCCTGACCGCACCAGGAGCGGAGCAGATTCCCTCTGCTGGGTGCTGCCCCATGATGTTCTGCCTCACCGGGGCCCAGAGCAGAACTGGGCTGAGACCTCTAAAGCCACAAGACCCGGCTTTCCCCATCTAAGTTGTTCCCATCAGGTATTTTGGTCCCAGCGATGCAGAAGCTGACCAATGCATCCAATCAGAAGCAAGTTCTGCTGTCCCCAGGCAGTACATGGAGACCTTCCATCTACCTTCACCAGGTCCACCCTCATCACCCTTTGTATGTGGACTTGGAAATCAGCCTCCAACCTGACCTTCCCATTTCCACCACCCCTCAGTGTGTTCCTCACAGTCTTCAGAGAGACACGTGTGAACGAGTTCACAAATTAGATCAGGGTGAGACGCCTGGAATCAGTGATTGCCCAGCTCGTGCCCTGGCTGGTGAGGGCCTGTCCCCAGTGCCTGCTGCTCTGCAGCCTCCCACTGCTGCCCTGGACTCAGCATCCCCAACTCCCAGGGGGGCCTTTCCCCAGTGAAAGCGCTTCGAGCTGGCTGTGCCTGGGCCTCAGCCCCCATTTTTCCTTCTGCTTGGACAACGGGCTCTTCTCACGTCTTCCCAGGCTGGATGCTTGTGGTACAGATGTCCCCTCTGCACTGACCACCTCATCTGAGGGAGCTGGCCTGCTTGGCGGCTCCCTGCCCGGCTGGCCCAAGCACACACACATTCTGAAATCGTCTTGCTCAGTCATTTCTCACTCACCACCTCGCTAAACCAAACCTGTCCTCCGCTAGACCCCAAGCCCAGAGGCCAACGCCCGGCACACAGCGGGGCTTGTAGACATTCCCTGAGTGTGCCGTGTCTCTGTAGCGCCCACAAAATGAGTCACATCACCATCATTTGTTCACTGCGAGCAACTGGATGTACGCAGCTAGGCTATAAGAGCCACGCAGCAGACAGCAAGAGCAAGAGGGCCGGGTGCTGGTGGCAGCACTGAGGCCCAGCCACCACTGCTGCCGCTCATTATAAATCACCTCTGGAGAGGAGGCTCATTAGGGAGCTTACAGGCAGCAAGGGGGCTGGAAAGGGAAGGCAGTGGCTTTGCGCATAATAAATAATTCATTTTCAGATGATTTCCTTATTTCAATGAGACTTCTCCGTTTCCATTTGGTGAGCGCACGTCGTTGCATTTGCATTTTCCAAGGATCTTTCTGCACATTGCACAGATCAACAGCCCACACCCTCCGCTCTGGCTTGCAAGAGCTGCCTAGTGGACGGGGGGTGAGCATGGACTGTGGAGCCCATCCAAGTGGAGCCAGTGTCTTAGTTGGGCAGCGTGGAGCCCGGATGCAACCTGGGTGTCTCCTCCATCTGTGGGGCAGGACAGGAGTGGTACTCAGGCTCTGGGCCACTCTGGGGTTCCAGGAGCTCAGGGAGATCAGTGAGCCCTGCCTGGTGTCCGGTGAGCGCTGAGCATGCTTTGGTCACCTAGCGCTGTGTGGGCAGCACTGGCCACTCAACAGCACACAAAGAAAGCAGACGCCTTCGAGCAGGGAGTTTTTTCTCAAGGGCTGTCACAGCATCTTAATTTGCACTTGGTTGAGGACGTCTGAAAAGGAAGGTGGCCGGGTGCTTGCAGCCCGACTGAATTTTCAAAAAGTCGGAGTGAAACAACAGAGGTATCTGGCATATTAATTAACAGGCTGACACGGGAGAGAATGCCAGGAAAAGTCACACAGAAAGAGCCCAGAGCCCGCTTTTATGCTAAAAATAAAGAGAATTTTCACGATTAGGAGCCAGGAAAGAAGGTTCCTTCTGTGATTTGGGGATCTTTCCCACGTCCTGATCTCTGCAGGTGATTGTCACAGCACATTACCTGTGCTGACTTCAAATTGCCGGGCGATAAGGATCCAGCCGCCCTCTCTCCGGAGATGTCTGTATTCCTGGGGGACACTGTCTGCAGGCATTTATCAGGAGTCGGCCCTGGGTCAGCGCTGTGCTTCCTGCAGGGTGGGCAGACAGCAGGAGGCCAGGGCAGGGCCAGAAGCCTGGAAGCAGGGAGCTCAAAGCTGTGCTCCAGGTGTCTCGGGCCACCAGCCGAGGTTCTGAGGATGAGGGGAGGTGTGGCTGGCGAAAGGACGGCTCCCCTCGCTAAAGGAGAGAAATGCACTCCCTCCAGCGCAGCTTGGAGACTATGTCATCAGAAGTTGATGACGTCACCATCAGGTGGTCATAAAAGTGAGGGGAAGTTTGTCTGCTAGGTTTACAGAGATGGGCCATTGGTCCTGGTCATAGATGGAGGAGGACACAGACCAGAAAGACTCAGGAAGACGTAGTGAGTGAAGAAGGGAAGCGGGTAACTCCACTGTCACCCAGGAGCTGTTCAAGGAAGGGACTCGGTGTTCAGGGGAGCCAGCTCAGGTGGGCCAGACTGAGGAGCTCAGCTCCCACCGGGGTCGGGACTGCAGAGCCCTGGCTCCTGCTAAGGAGCAGCACAGAAGGCCAAGGTGGTGCCCAGGAGCCCGGCTGCTTCTATGGGCAGGAGCTTGGGATTGGGTGAAGATCAAAGGATAAAACGAAACGATGAAGGACCGAGATACATCAAAGTGGCTTCCCTGGCACACAGGGTCAGCTGCCAGGCACCGTGGCTCCCAGTGGCAGGGTCTCAACCAGCAGAGGAGCCTGTCATCCTCCCTGTGTGCAGGGAAGCAGCAGGGCCACCCCAGGTCCCACCTGGCCACGAGGACCAAGGAAGGGCGCTGGGAGCAGGTGGCCTGGGAGGTGGGCCAGGAAGCAGGGGCCGGGGTCTGCTGGTGACACGGTGGAGGTGCCTATCACTAGGAGGAACCCGTGTCCCGTCCTTGGCTTGGTGTTTGTCTAGGACCCTGTGGCCTCCCTGGGAATGGGCAGGGCTGGGCTGGCAAACATACCCGTCCCCTTCTGTCATTGTAAATCCTGTCAAGTCACTTCAGGGTCACAGCTCCCCTCTGCTGACTATCAAGGGCAACTCATAAGCGAGTCTGTCCTGACCTCACCTCCAGACTGACTTGTAGCTGAAGTCCCAGCCCAAGGGCAGCAGCCGAAGAGTGGTCATCACAGCTGAGACACGAGACAACCAGCACCCGTGGGGCCCCAAGACATAACGAGGACCCGTGGGGACCCGCCGCGGAAGGGTCAGGTCCTAACCTCCCACGCATCCGCCACCTCCTTTTCTTGAACTGACAGCAACATCCATGTTAGCAGCCCCCAAAGACTCTTCCCCAAAAGAGTGAAAACGCGTGGGCTGGATTTGGAAATGAAGGGCCTTATGACCAAATTTTAAAGGACTTGCCGGTGCCATGGGACCCTCTGATGTGTGTCTCAGCACGGCTGCCTGGGAGCCTGGCCGAGCTCCAAACCTGCGTGGCAGCCACAAGCCAGGAGCCGCCATGGAGCCCAGGATCTCTCTCCTCAGAGTGACTATGGCTCCAAGGAGGACTCCTGCTCTTCAGAGAAGGGCAACCTGGGCCCAGGGTGCTGCAGGGACGTGCAGTGGACAGTGTCCACTGAGGTCAAAACCACTTTTTACCTAGAACATAGTCCAGGTGGATTTCCCAAATTGGAAAAAATGCAAGGAAGTTCACAAAAATTAATGACTGGGTAAGAGAATGCAAAAGCCCTCACCACCCTGGACACCAGGGTAGCTACGTCCCAGCTCCAAGTGTCCCAGAGGTGAAATCACACATCCACCAAGAAGGGGAGGCCGCAGGCTTTGCCCCAGGTTGACCTCCCGTCCTCTGCCCTGCAAAACTCTCCAATGCGTCTGCCTTTGGCTTCACTTCCCAAGGCTGCGGGTCGGCTTGCCTGTGTGGATGTGAGCCGTGTTCAGATATTTTAATAGTTGGAGATTTTATAAACAAATAAAACAGGTCCATCTTTCCTCTTGGAAGTAATTAGAGGGAGATGGGGGATTTCTGTATGGAAAAGATCAGTGGATTTGAACATACACACACACACACACACACACACACAATCAGACGAGCAAAACTTTCTGCACATCAAAAAAAAAAATGCAACCTGTGAAGTTGGCAGGTGAACAGTAAACTGGAAAGGCAGTGGGTGCTATGTCAATCAGACAGCTGGCACCACAGATATAGAAAGGTGTTTCCCATGTCGGAGGGGGAGGGGGAAGTGTTTCAGTTCTGCAAGATGGAGAACTCCTAGAGATCCAGGGAGCAGCAACAAGATCACATCTAAAGCCAACAAACTACGTGTAGAGAGGCCAAGATAGAATCCTCATCAAGAAAAGTGAAGCAGGAGGCATCAAAATACCAGACCTTAAACTCTACTACCAAGCTATAGTGACAGAAACGGCATGGTGTGGGCACCAGAACAGACGTGAAGATCAATGGCACAGAATAGAAGGCAGAGACAAACCCACATGAATACAGTTGTCTCATACTAGATAAAGGCATCATCAACATGCACTAGAGGAATGATAGACTCTTCAACAATTGTCCTGGGAAAACTGGAAATCCATGTGCAACACAATGAAATTAAACCCCTGTCTCTCACCATGCACAAAACTCAAAGTGGATCAAAGACCTAGGAATTAAATCAAAGACCCTGCATCTACTAGAAGGAAAAACAGGCCCAATTCTCCATCATGTTGATTTAGAAACCAAATTCTGCTATAAGACTCCTAAAGCACAAGAAGTAAAGTTAAAAATCAATAGATGGGATTTTTGTTAAACTAAAAGCTTCTTCACAGCAGAGGAAATAATCAAAAACAGGAAGAGAGAGCCTACAGAAAGGGAGAAAATCTTTGCCATTTGCTCCTCAGATACAGCATTAATCTCCAAGATATATGAAGAATGCAAAAGACTTCACACACACACACACAGACACACACACACACACACACACACACACAAATAACCCAATCAATAATTGGGCAAAGGAACTGAACAGACACTTCATAGAAGAAATATGAATGGTCAACAAATATATGAAAAAATGTTCAAAATCACAATTAGAGAAATGCAAATTAAAACTACACTGAGATTTCATCTCACTCCAATCAGAATGGCAATTATCAAAAATATAAGTAGCAATAAATGTTGGAGAGAATGTGGGGCAAAAGGTACACTCACATATTTCTGGAGGGACTGCAAATTGGTGAACTCACTCTGGAAAGCAGTATGGCAATTTCTCAGAAAACTTAGAATGGAACCACCATTTGATCCAGTTATCCCACTCCTCAGCATTATACCCAGAGGACTTACAATTAGCTTATGATAGCGACATGGCCACATCAATGTTTATACCAGCTCAATTCACAAGAGCAAAGTTATGGAACCAACCTAGGTGCCCTTCAACAGATGAATGAATTAAAAAAATGTGGTACATATACACAATGGGATGTTACTCAGCCATGAAGAAGAGTGAAATTATGGCATTTGCGGGTAAATGAATGAAACTGGAGAGTATCATGCTAAGTGAAATAAGTAAATTCCAAAAAAACCAAAGGCCGAATATGTTCTCTCATATGATGCAATATAGGCAGGAGGGAGGGAGGAGTGGAGGTTCACCTGTTTGGGAAAGGGGCATGGGGGAAGGGAGGGTGAATGGGAATGGGAAAGAGTAAAATCAACTGGACATCACTTTCCTATGTTCATATATGAATACATGAGCAGTGTCGCTCCACATCATGTATCACCACAAGGAGTGAAAATTATACTCCATGTATATATGGTATGTCAAAACACACTCTACCGTCGTGTGTAACTAAAAAGAACAAGTTTAAAAAAATTTCAAGAAAGAACAAGATGGTAAATTCAATATCATGTGGGGTTTTTTCCACTTTAAAAGAAGATTTATGACAAAGTAATAATAAGGAGTTGCATTCCCACTAAGAAAATAAAACAGGCAAAGAGCAAATGTTTAATAAGGAAATAAAAAAATGTAACCCAAGGAGGACAAATTAAGGCAACACTGAGATATAATTTTTGCTTAATAAATTCTCTATGTTTTAAATTTTAATATTCTGTGTTGGTGGAGTTGCAGAGATGTGGGTGTCATTATACACAGCAGGTGGAACTGCAAATTAGTTAAACTTTCCAGAAGGCAATTTGGCAACCATTGAAAAAACCACTAAAAATTGCATATCCTTTGATTCATATTTCTAAAAGTTTACCTCAAGGAATCAATCAGAGATGTATGTAAAGGATTCCATACCCCAAATATAAGCCACAGTGTATTTTATGATAGAAAAGTCTCTAGCATTGTAAGTTTGTGTGGTGGTGTCAGGGAGCTATCAGGGGAATTTTTTTTTTTTTTTGGAGTTATCCTTTATTCCCAAATTTCTTCCACACCTATTTCCAGTGCTTGGGAAAGTCCTGCCATCCACACACTGGGGTGTGGCCAATAGGATGGGAGCAGAGGTGGTGCACTGAGCAAGAGATTGTGTCTGCCCTTGTCTCCTTCAGCCTCTTCTTGCTGCTGCAGTGTGGACATGTTTGTCATTAATTTGGGATCATGGAGACAAGCACAATATCTCTGGAGTCACTCAGCCATAGGATGCTGTTCCCTAAGCCTCTGAAGCCAGCATATAAACCTGGGTTAATCCCAAACAGGGGCTAGAACCACACAGACTCACTGGCCTGAGACTGCGCTAGGAGGTCTCTTTCAGAGCTGCCAGAGTCACGTTGTTCAGCTCTCTCGGAGGTCCTCTGGCCCTGAATTCATCTCCACATGCAGCCAGAGTGCTTCCTAAAGACACCATTAGGCCACGTGTCTCCAGAGCATGCCGAGTGGCCTCCGACTGCTTTAGACAACCCAGCCCCACCTCTGTCCTCACCTGGCCCAGGGGAGCCAGCCGGCACTCCTCTTTCTCTAGTAATTCTGGAATTTGCATCTGATTTCTTACAAATATCCCTCAACGAACATCAGAGTAACAAAGTCAAAGTAAGGTACTGAGGGTGACGGCCACCACTTTTCCATGACAAGCTGGCTCTTCACTCTCAAGCCATTGCCAGCTGCCCGGCCAGCATGGCTGGAATCTCACCAGACCAAAGTGTGGGAACCTAGTTCATCAATGCAGTTCAAGAACCAGCCGCGCCCACAGGCTGCCCCGCACTCTGATGGCCCCTTCCGGAAAGAGCCCCACCTCATTGCTGGGAGCTGTTCAGTAACAAAGGAGGCCTGCTGCAGAATCAGCTCACCTGCTGGCACAACCCGTGCTCCTCTGGTTTCCCGCAACAGAACCTAAGCCATGTGCCAAGCTCCGGGACAGCAGCCTCAGCCCTGCTCATAACCAGGCATGGCCACCCGACACTCCACACCTTTGTCTGGCAGAGCTGCACATGAACAGACTCTGCATAGGATCTACATCGTATGCCACGCAGATATCAAATCAGCAATCGTTTTCGTACAAAGACAGACCCAATTTTAATACCTGGAGTTAAGAATGCACATTTCTAGAGTTGGCGGATGCGCTCAACTTCACAGCCTCTTCTGCCCCTAGCCTGGTTCTCGCTCACTGACATTCCCCACCAAACCTGGGTCACAGCCTGGCACCTTCCCTGTCCCGGAGTTCGGTACCAACAGCCCGAGGCAGGCACTCTTACCATGGCCAGCGGGATAACTCCAATCAAGTCCTTCTGGCTCACGTAGATCTTGGACACTCCCAGGTCCGACGTGATCTCTCCTGGGTACTCCACCTGCCACGTGACCAGCTGTGTGGTGGGCGGGTCACTGGGCTCCTCGACTTCCACATCGATCTGCATGACTTCGTAGGAGGTGCCGTCCACACTGGAGAGGAGGAGAGAGCAACTGTGAAGGACTAAGCAGGGCCCCGGCTGCTGGTGTGCAGCCACGGGAACTCCCGCATTAGTCACCCATACAGGGCATTAGGAAGGACACACCCTTGATGGTGGGCTTTGCAGTGTTTGCTGGGCTCACACAGCATCACTCGAGGGTCCCAACTCCCCGATTCTGTGAGCTGTGCATCATCCCCAGGGCAGGTTAGGGGGGTCATCATGGCCAACTGCAATTCCACTTCCTAAGTGCTTTCTGACCCGTCTCCATGGGGGAGGACTCCCTCTCCTGCTCATTCTATCTTGCAAAGGATGGCCAGTTAGAGGTGGGTGGACAACTCTATGGGCATCTGAGGGTGCTGTGGCTTTGTTTTCTAGCTGGTGAGAGATTTGCAGAGGAACAGAGGCAAGGCATGAGAAGAGCTCAGACCAAGGGGTCCATGCTGATGAGCATGGCAACGTGGCCAGATGCTACCTGGACACAGGAGTTATTGTGACAAACATTAGCTTTTAGGCAGCTTGGATTCCTATAGGCATGCATCTAGAAAGGAATAAAAGATTACTAGGATTAGATCAGCAACTCTTAATGTTAGTTTAATTAGTTGGCTACCTCTTGTACCTTTTTATAGTCTGCTTTTTATATAATGTCTTCTATTCTATGTGTCAGGTTAAAAAAAAAAAAAGTAGTATCATGCCAGCCCCTCCCAGAAGAGGAAAGGAAGACTGTGGGGGAGAGTCCACAGAGAGAGGTGTGAAGCCTCGGGGGCCAAAGCATGCTGCATCCATCAGATCCAACCTGAAGACTCAAGTTCACTGTTTGCAAAAGGGTCACTCAGGAGTCTCAGTGGCACCCTCTCTACAGGTGACAGAGCCATTGAAACCTCTTATCTCTCCACCCAACTGCACGGATGCTCAGGGATACGGGGGTCTTCTCTAGCAGCCTTCCTCCTTGGCATAAGGGCAGGGGTGGAGTGCTGTGTATGGGGGGCTCAGTAATGAAGGGAGAAAGAGGGAGGGAGAGAGAGAGAAAGATGAGCAGGAGGAAGAGGAGGGTGGAGAAATGGCATCAGAAGACCTAAGACTCCACTGCAGGGATGCTCCAGCGGCATCTCCCACAGGGACAGGAGGAGCTGTCCTGGACGGGAGCAATGGCAGGGACGATGGCTCCTGCTGGGGAGTCCTGCAGGCTCTCAGTCCTGGGCTCCTGGGGGGAGGAGGCTTGATGTGGGAAGCAGAAGCTGGCGTGGGCCTGGAGACCATGCACCCCTGCCCAGGGGCCCTTCCCTCCCCCTTCCTTTTTATTTCTTTCATGGATAAATGTGCACATGGGAAATCTCATTTTCCTTTTCTTCTTTAAAATGCATGTCATTGTGCCTGTTCACAGTGGCTAACGTGCTCTGGATAACGTGGTTTTAGGAAAGTGGTTTTGGTGAGGTGAATCAGCCTCCCTCCCCTCACATGGGCTCACGGTTGCTGGTGTCGCCAGGGGATCCGGCATCGGCTCGTCCCACAGGAGACTCATGCACAGCCCACCTCAGCACTGTGGCCTCGCTGGGCATCTGACCCTCGATGGCTCATCCCACACGCTGCTGCTCTAACTCCTCTGCCTCGTCACAGCTGGCCCTGGCGCTCCCTGCCCCATTCTCTGTCTACTTCTTTTGGTTGCTCTTGTTTCTTTAAGATTCCACGCGGACATGAGCGCGTGCACGGTTTCCTTTCTCTGTCAGGCTTGTTTCACTAGCACGATGTCCGCCAGAATCATCCACGTGAGGCCAAGGGCTGGTACCTTTGTACTGGCTGAATGATATTCCATGCCATGCACGTGCACACACTCACACCCCCATTGCTTTTCATAAGCCACTCATGGTTGTCTTTTTGGAGCCCTAAGTGGACTTCACTATTCACAAATAGAAGAAAGGTGGGATCCAGGGCCTGGAGAACACTCCTGTGTCTTTATATTTATAAGAGTTGTGGTATGGCTTTCCCGTGGATGAAATGGGATCATCTCTTTTAGGGCTGTGCTGGGCCCACCTTGCCATGTTGGTCCCAGGAAAGTTGCATTTGTGGGGCCCAATGAGCAAAAGTTATGCCGAGGGCTGGGGCCCTTCCAGCAGCCTCCTCGCCTGTGACTCTGCAACCTGACCTGTGTGACCCCATGGCCCAAGCTGTGTGACCCCCAAGGCCTGACCTGACACCTCCCGTGGTGCTCATTCCTATTCCCTTCTGGGTACCCTCATCTCAAACCCCATGGAACAGACTTGCCCTGTGGACACACAGGGCTTCTCTTGGCCCCACACCCTCTCCTTGTCTCTGTAGCTCACTGTATCATACCTACCCATTCACCTCTCCATGTGTTGAAGCTTTGTCCAAAAACCCGCCTACGACTCCACCGCCACCCGGGAGCTAGCCAGCGCTGTTCACTTCACCTAATGCTCCTCCCCGTAGAGTCTGATGTGGAGGGTCCCTGCCATGAGATCCCCTTCTCCCTTAGATCTCTCTGCTGGCCCAGATACACCAGCAGCCAGGTCTCCTTTGAGCTGAGTGTCCTCTCTCTAATGTGGTGAGGAGGCGCTCCAACCTGGAAATCAACCTGGGACAGCACAAACTTCAAAAAGGCTGTGCACCCTAACTTCAGGCAGAACTTTGCAAGTGTGTGTCTTCTCGTGAGGCCCGGAAGGCTGGGCGGGCTTCCTGGAGGGTCTGCTGCACTGGGGCTGTGAACTGAGTGTCTGACAGTTTCCTTTACACGTTCTGCACGTGCTGATCCGGCTTGGAATAACTCATCGTGGGTATCTGGCATATCCATGGAAGTTTGAATACCCTGTTGTAAACGTACGGCACTGGGGAGCTTCCAGAAGCCTTGCATATTCGGCAGTAATTACCACTTTGTCATGCTGAACTCTGAGGGGAAGGACTGGGATCCTACAGTCTGTGTGTGTGGGTGTGTGTGTGTGTGTGTGTGTGTGTGTGCGCACGCGCGTGCGTCCTGAGAGGCGTGGTCATGCTCATCTTTGAATCCGAGCTCACCATGGAGTCCAGTTATTACTGGTTTTCATCAGAAGGCCACCTACAGATGAATACAGTAGGCAGAGTGGAAGTTTAGAATGAGCCTGCTCAGCACCATGACTGTCCACCTGGCCCCTGCATTAGGACTACCTGGACTGACCAGCCACCAGCTCTGCAGCGATCTGGTTGTTCCTGGGTCCAGCCAGGTGTCACTTTCCTCCTTGTGCCCTCCCTCTGCCCTCTCTTTCTCTGCCTTTCTGACTTTCTTATTTGGAGTTTCTAACACACAACTGGAATTGTGAACCATCAAGCAGAGGCTTATGTCGGTCTGTGTGGGTAGCCATGCCCTGGGATGTATTGGATCTAGAAGGAGTGCATGAAGTTTATGCACTATCAGGACATGATGGGTCAAACTGCCAAGGCACAGCAGACAAGGGAGAAGAAAGTTTCTGCACTGAAGTCGTCCATGAGTATAAGTCAGGAGGAAGGTGGCACCAGATGAGGGACATGGGGGTAAACCAGGACTGCTCAGACTTCACTCCTCCAGGCACAGATCCCCCGCCCCAGTTCCCTCCATTCCTCTCCCATAGGTGAGTCCAATAACCTGCAACATGGTAGCACAGTGGTGCCCCCGCTGTGATCCCAGCCACCTAGGAGGCTGAGGCAAGAGGACTGAAAAGTTGAGGCCAGCCCAGGCCACTTAGTGAGACTGTCTCAGAATAAAACAAAAGGGATGGGGGTGTAGCTCAGTAGTAGAGTGCCCCGGGATTCAATCCCAGTGCAGCAAGACAAAACAGAACAACAACAACAATAAGAAGCCCTGCAACGCAGCGGGGTCTGGGTATCAGCCTAGAAGGCAGCATCACCAAGGACTTTGGTGGGTTCGCATGGAGGAAAACATGCATTCACCTGGGAACAGCCCCGGTGTGGTCAGATGTGTGCACTTAAAAGCATCTGTATGTGGAGCCCACTGTAGTTTCAGCTTCTCACACTGGTGTGGTCACTACCAGTGATGGAGTTTTAAGGCCAAGTCCACCCCTGTCCCCTGACTTGCTGCAATCTTTCACTACACGGAGGACAACCAATGGAAGTGGCGTGCGGTAGCCTCATACCCACCTCAGATTCCTCGTCCCGAGTGTGGACGCGGAGGAATCTGCTACCAGCCTAGTTCTCTTGCACAGGATGATGAAGAATATCCCTTAACGTGGATAGCTCTTCTCTTGTCCCAACAACTGTCGCTGATGTGGGCCCCACTGGACATTGGATTAAAATCCAATCCAAGTCTTTTCACTAGAAAGGGCTTAATTTAAGAGGCAAATTTGAATGTGCTGAATAGAAGGACACAGCCCTTTTGCAGACAGGACCCTGGGTCTGTACAGGTGCGGATAGGTACCATGACCTCCAGGGCCCCAGCTTACAGCTCAAAGACACAGACAGACTGCAGGCTTCCCAGGGCACCTCCACAGGTTGCAAGGCCAGAAGAGGATACATCTCCTCAAATCAAATTTTAATATACTCATGCCTCTATTTTGAGGGTAGTGCAACAATCAGCTTTTCCTGGGTATTCTCTCATGTGCACGTGGTTTTAAGAGCTCTCTGTCTTATCTCGTGATCTTCAGAGTATTCCAGTGCACAGGATGATATTATGATTCTCCATTTATAGATGAGACACCTAAACTCCAAGAGGACCAGTGTTGGTGCAGGTCTCTAGCTAGGAGTGAGGAGCCGGCGCAATCACAGCACGACACCCCCTTCTGGTCCCTGTCCCATCCTCCCATCCTCTCTCCAGTGAGCACAAAGACCAGAGAGCAACTTCCATCTCCCCTAGGAACACAGGTCCCCCTTAGGAACACAGGTCCGTGCCTTCTACGGGGCTTGCTCGAAACCCGGAAACCGAATCTGAATGCATTAAAACAACTCGGCACAAGCAAAGCAGGAACGTTTTTGATACAAGACACTTTGAAATTAACTTTGCCTTTAGTGTCCTCTGCCAGCTCGTTAAGTCCTGTGATGTTTCTGTAAATCAAAGTGAAAATGTGGAGAATAGTGCCTTAGATAGGAAAGCTTTACCATTCATTTGGAGAGATCAAAAACCATGTCAACATCAACCCGTGTGTGGGGAACTGTTTACGGCGGAGCATTCCAGATGCCAGTCAGCGCATCTCAAAGCTACCTGTGTTTTCTTACAGGTTAGAACCCAGTGTAGGATGGTAGGTCCTTGAAAAGCATGTGGAAGATCAGACTTCACTCTGCTGCCGCCCACGTGGGCGACAGGCTCCGTGTGCCTCTGAGCACCGCGGGTAGTGTGCAGAGTGGGTGGGGAAAGCAGAGAGTGCAATTGCATTTCCCACCCAGGTTTCTCCAGATGGTGCTCTCAAGCAGAAATCGGTAAAGTCTCTGGGAACAAAACTACAGCCAGAGAGCTAATCTAGGTGGGAATTGCCCTCTCTTGGAAAATAGTCTGAGATGTGCTCCAAATAATCCAGGACACTTTCTAAAGGTCATCGGAGTGAGAGACCTCCATCGTGTGCACTGAATATTCCCATGGACAGCGTTGGGTGGAACCACCTCTCCTGTCCCTTCTGTCACTCCCACGCACACCAACCCTGGACTCTGAGCTCTGCCTTAGACACATGCAGCTATCCTCCCGTGGCTCCTTCTGAGACTTCTGAGCTGCCTTGTCCACCAGTGCACAGAGGCCCTGGAGAGTTTGTGTGTTCCCGAGGGTCCCTTGAAGCAGAGTCCGCTGGTGCAGGTGTCTGAGAGCCCAGGGTGGAGTTCCCAGGCCCCGTGGGATCACCTGAAGCCAGGCTTTGCTGAGACAGTATTACTGGTCCCTTCCCTCTGGACCTGACTGTGGTCTCTAGGGAGCGGGCCCTTCATACTTCTTTGCCTATACCCAAGTCCTTGTCCCTGCCTGTGCTTGTAAGGGAACTGTACAGTAAGGATGGTGCCCTGGACAGGTCAAAAATGCTGTGTGAGAGATCCTGGGCACAGGAGGCACAGAGGGTGAAGATGTGAAGAGGCAGTATTTCGGGTTCCAGGCCACGCTGGCTCTGCCTTAGCAGGACCCCACGTGTGTCCCTATGGTATTCATTGCAATGGGAATTTGGAAATTTGCATCAGACTCTGGCTACCTGACGTCTCCCACAGGAAGAACCGCTGTCCTCCCCCACCAGCCTTCACATCTCATTTTCAAGATTAAAATGAGGATATTACTCAAACAAATTGTTTCTTCTTGGACATTATCACACTATTAAAGTTTTCCATTACTGACATATTTTTTTCTAACTTTTTCATTAGCATCTTCAGTATAAAACCTTTTATTACGAAGTAAAATATGCATGACTCCTTTAATGTATGTACTTTATAATGAGATTTTTGTCACCATAAATTTGTCTTTTCATGTTTTCTCTGGTGACCAGAGTCATTCTGGGAAAGGAAAATGGGGAAGTTGGAGCGACGCTGTTCTGCATTTCTCCCTTTCCCACCTGAGCTTCATTGATGTCCGTCCCAGTGTTGGCTCCAGTCAATCAATGCATCGATCAATCAAGCGGCAATCGACATGGTGTTCTGGGGAACTCTTGCTACTGTGGGCATCTGCTCTGGGCGATGAAGGTTTAGTGTTCAGGCTGGCTAGGGAGGATCACAGACCCCTGTGGCCTGGGTGGCCCTGCTGTGTCCCTCCAGGTTCACGTGCAGCAGCAGCTCTTAGCCAGCCAGACAAGGGCCAGGCAGGAGCATTTTCACCATGGAAAGTGGGAGCTGGCTTAATCAGCCCTGAACCTCAGAGAGTCCCCTACAGACGCCGCCTTTCTGGAGTTCACGGGCAGCGGGGAGGATGGGGCGCGTGAGCAAGGACACTCACAAGAGGCATCCGGCAACCAAGAGCAGAGAGGTCTCTGGTAGACCACAGCCTGCTCCAGAGGACCAAGTGTCAGCAGGGAGGTCGAGCACAGTTTCCCCAGGGAAGCCAGCATCCCAGGAGAGCAGGTGGGAAGCAGAGTGCCTGGCAAGCGGGGGACCTGCTGGGGGCTGCCAGGTGCTGCATGGAGGGGAGACCAGGGGCACCTGCAAACAACGAAGCCCCCCACCTGTGGAGTACGCAGACTACCTGGCCCTGAGGCGTGAGGCTTGGCTGAGTGGTGAGCAGGGGAAGCATACACGGGGCTTCAAAGCAGTGACCTGCAGCCACCAGAACTGAGCCTGCCTTGGGGACGCACCGTTTCTAAGCTGAAATGGGTTTTGTATTTTTAAATTTTTATTTTTAAAAAAGATATAATGCAGCATAGAAAGTCCATAGTAGACAAAGCCTGACATATAACTGTGTCACCTTACGGGGAAAGTTGGCCGACTCCTGGTCTCTATCATAAGAGAAATGGGAAATTACTAAACCCTTGCACATAATAAAATGGTGCTTATTTCAGTGCGTAAATATTTCACTGGAAGACATTACGAGGCAGGCAAATAGTTTTTCCCCCCTGATAATGAGCAGGCTTGGATTTAAGAGTTGACCTGAGACTATTCTGGGTAAGAGGAAGAGGAAAAGGCCCAAGTTTGCCTTTTGGAATTGGATTGGAATGGAAACTGCCGTCCGGGTGAAGCCAGCTCACGCGCAGAGAATATAAAATGTACAAATGGTCTTAATTGAAATAGCAACCACAGGCCAAGCCAACGGCGTTCTTCAGATGAGTGACGGGACCTCCACAGATCCCTTCATGGCACAGAACGCCAGATGCAGCAGGCTAACTCTTCCTCACGTGGGACCAGCCCCCGCATCACGGAGCATCTGTCACGAGCCCCACTTCTACTGCAGCTGAGCCATGTCCCTCGCCTTCCAAGAGGCGCTGCATGGCATCAAGGCTGGGATCTCTGGGTTTCCTGGCTGTCCCTGGACCTTCTCTGGACAGAGCAAGTCCTTGTTAGAAGTGGCCCTGTCCTTTCTGTCTTCCAACTGCTCTCTCTACTTGTCTTGTACTGAGATCTTCTATGCAACTTCCGTCCAGTGGGTTCCCCAAGGACAGAAGAGGGCAGGAGTCTTCCTGAGGTCAGCTGTGCTCCTTTTTATATCTCCTTCTTAAAAATGGGTGCCAATTATCTATAAAGAATGGGGGGTTCATGGAGGCATATTTGTATATACAGGAAAAGGTAATTTGATCAATTTTGAGTGTGTTTGTAATGGGGAGGAGGAGCAGGCAGGGACAATCTGCCACTTTCACACAGTGGACAGGAACCACATGACCTCAGCACCTTCCATCTGACAAGGCGTGGTGAATGGGTTTGCAATGGGGATGGTGGCCAGGGACTCTCCTGGTCAGACCACAGAGGGCTGAGGCTCAGGAGAGGCTGCTATTGCAAAGTACATTCCCACAAGGGGTGGGACGAGGTTTCCCCTGGACATGGTCACTGTCTTCTTAGCCCAGCAACTCTGTCCTCCCCTGGCTGCCCCTGCTGTGTAGTCCTGCCTCTTTCCTTCCATGGCCTGTTGGCGAAAATAGCTCATGGAGCCCCCACAGGCAGGGTCCGATTGGCAGGTCCTGGACTATAAGGTGCGGCCTGCTGTCAATCCACGACGAGCGGGAGAGCCTCGTCCATGGACTCAGGTGCAGCTCCCTGTGCTCAGAGCATCCTGGGTGCACAGATGACCCCACCTGCAGGAGCAGGCCAAGGCTCTCCACACTGCTTTTCAAGTCCTCCGAACGGCTTTGGGCCAAGGATTGCCATATGAAAACCTCGCTGGGATTGAGTGTGAAGAGTGGACCAGAGGCAAGCCAGAGGGGACGACTGGGGAAGACAGTGAAGGGTGCAGGCTGCAGGGAGACAGAGTGAGCTGGACAGGCTGGGGCCTAGCAGGACTGGTGCTTGGGCGTGTCTGCATGCGATTCTGTTCTGCTTGGTGATGCTGCCGTCCCCCTGCCCACTAAGCACCTCCACGGGCTACTGCAACAGGAGAGACCCCCTACAGATGTGCTCCCTGTGCCTGGTGACCACAAAGCTTCCGGACACACGCAGGCGAGCTGCTTCTGCGAAGAAAGGGTAAACAGCCGCACTGGAGGCCAGGAGGAGCTTGAGCAGACCCAGGTGTTCCTTGTGTCAGTCACGTGCCGCCATGAAGTTCGACCCTGCTGGCTGGGCAGCACTGGGCATCAGCACCCTGCCTGTCCATCGTCAATGTCCCCGGGCATTGTTGTTTGTCTGTGTACCACACCACTCCCACACGCGGTGCCAAACAGACCTGCTGCCAGGGACACCTGCGAGTGGGACTCCGGAGAGCCTGCTGTTCCTTGACCCACACCTACAAGGGTGGACAAGGCTTGTTTGAGATGGAGAATCAGCCCAGGTGGTGAGGAGTTAGGCTCTTAGGAACCCACGATGTGGCAGCAGCATGAGGTAAGCCTTTGGTGGGGGGCTCATGAGGACACAGGCCACTCCCAAAACTGACCAGGTGAAGGTGCACTTGGCTTACTTCTGAGGGACTCCCTCTCCCACCCAACCATGTTGGTTGAGTCTCTGAGAATACACCACCGATCTGATCATCACTTGGAAGTATTTTAGATGAAATAACCTCATCTTCTTGGCTGGCAGCTTCATTTTTTAAAAGGTAAGTTCCCAATCCAACCTTGCTTATTCCCATATTTATTATGACTGTATCCACCTCAAGTGACCTAAGTCTTTACAGGGCACCTGCTGTCCTCAGCTGGGGGGGCTCCCCAGACACTGGAGGGGAGGGACGGGGGATCAGAAGCCACACCCGGAAGGCAAGATCCTGACTGAGAGCGAGTGTCCTCGAGATCCTCAGAGCGGCCCCCGCCCACCACCATCTGAAAGCGTTCCCACATGAGCTGGAATCTCTGCTACTGACACAGACAGAAAATGAGGCTGGGCCTTTCATTTCCACCTCGTGACATTTTCTTAAACATATTCACTTGGAGAGAGAAAGAGACTTTATTTTTATACCTTTTTTTTGGGGGGGGGCAGTATTTTTCCTAAAAAAAAAAGTCAATAATTCATATGCTGCAGACACATGAGTGTCCCTGCCAGGCTGCGGGCTGCTGGGATGGCTTCTTGTCCTGGTGCACAGGTACAGGGCACCTTGAACTCTGCTCAGTGTCCAGGGTGGGAAATCCAAGATCTGAGCAGGCGGAGCTGGAAGGGAAGGCCAGCAGTCCTGCTCCTCAGGCAGCTCCCACCTGTCCTAACCTCATCCCCAGGCCCAGAGGGCTCTGTCTCTGCAGTGCCAGCTCTCCATGGTTCCTCCAGCTGCACCCTGGGACCCACAAGTGGGACACGGGGTTTCCATAGATGTGGCTCTTGAGAGTTTTCAATTAAAGCTGTTGCCTTGGCTGTGTCTGGTGATGGTGTTTCTGAGACCCCATCCAACTTCATTCATTGATGTTTTTAAGCAGGATTCCCTCTGCACATCATCTAAGCAGGTGCCATTAGGCAGGTCAGAGAGCCAGGGGTGTGAAGGCCACAGTCTCACCAGGATGCTGGGCCGCCCACAGGAGAAGCATGGCCCACAGGGGTAGCCACTGACCCTCTTCTGCTGGGAAAGAAGTCTTGTCCCCAGCTCCTGGGCTCCACGGCCACATTGCATGCGATACTCAAAGCACAGGCAACCTAACAGCAGGACAAGCAAGGAGCAGAGGCCTCTTCCTTTCCCTACCTCCACTCTGTCTGTGTGCATCCCTGGAGTAGATGGGCAGGCTCTGCTCTCCTTCGGAAGTTGAGAGGGATTACTAATTGCTAGTGGTGATGAGCGCTGATCTGTGAGGGGTTTCCTTGATTCCTCTCTGACATGAAAAATGAAGATGCCGAGAGGCTCAGATGTTGTATTCTTTTGTGATAAAAATAATTCAAATATGTATCTAACAGATTCTTCCTGTGAAAGAGGATTCTGCCTCTTTACACTCCCACGTGACCCTGGCACGCACACGTCCTGTGATCAATACATAATTGTGTTCCAGCCTTCAAGTGCTCAAGGTCTGAGGCTGAGCAATTAATTTGCTGGTTGAGGTTAATAGAATGTCAATGAATTTTTTTGGTATAAATGTCAATACATTCAGCTAAGCCTTGTGATTTAAATATAATTAGAGATCAACGGTGAATCGATGTTGCCTTTGGTTTTGGGGTATGATAGGTGATTTACAGAAAACTCACAGGCACAGGAGAGCAGAATTGGAGAACTTGCTTTTCTCATGAAACCATCAGGAATGTTCACAGGTCCCATGTGAAGGTCAGAGAATCAGTTGCATTATCTTTGATCTCAGGCTTTGAAGCCATCCACCAACCCCAGTGGCTCACACCGGCTCACCCAGAGTTCTTGCAGTGGGGAGGGTCATTGCCTCACCTGCACCCACCAGGTGACACAGCCACCACAGGAAGGGAACAGAGGCAGGCAGGGTGGCCCAGGAGAGAATTATGCTCAGAACAGGGTCCTGTCTACGGTACTGGTTATGGAACACTTAACTCTTTAACCCTTAGCCTTTAAACTATAACACAGTCCAAGATTGGAACTGTCTCTTTGAGTGACTTTCTGGGCTGTGCAAATGGTGTGCAGATGGTCATTGAGTAACTCTAGGAGACATTGGTCGTGTAGCTAGCACGGTCCACTTTAAATTGCACAATGCCCAACCTGCCCAGCTGTTCGAGGCCTTGTTAGCCCTGGCACTGAGGATGAAGTAAGATGATTTATACCAAGTATTTAGCACTGTGCCTACGTGAAGCCAGAAAAGTCTGCGGGAGATCCCTGTGCACTCTGACACTGCCATTAGGTGTTGTTTAGGGATTAGGAGGGCTGGAAAGAGGGTAATTGCCTCTCCCAGGAAAAGCCGTGCTTTGATTTATCTGCATTCTAGCACTGAATTCTAGCTCTTCCCTCGCCATGGGCACATGCAAGAATGCAGGTTTCTTCATCCTCAAAGCCAGTTCTTCATTCCACATGTAGCACTGTGGGCGCCATTCAAGGTGCTGTAGTGACCACAGAGACAGAGGCCTCTGCTCCCAGGGAGACCTCACACCTGTGGTTACAGGTGAGCAGGAAAGATGGACTGAAGATGGGACTCAGTTTGCCTGGGATGGCCCCTGCTCCCGCACTTCTCTCCCTAAGACTCAAGTGGTCAGCTGGATAATGACCACAGAGATGTCCACATCCTGACCCACAGAGAAGAAGGGACTCACAGATGGGACCACTTTGAGGATCTTGGTGGGGAGCAGAGCCTGGAGTACGGGCAGCCCTAAACCCAATCAGGACTTTGCTTAGCCTCCTGGGGAGCTGCCCTACGGGAGAGGGAGGCCATGCATCATGGCAGAAGCCAAGGCCAGAGCAGAGGTGGGGAGATGCTTTGACCCTGGAGGAGGCCACCAGCCATGGAGCACAGGCAGCAGCTGCAGCAGGTAAGGAGAGAATGGCCACAAAGCAGCACTAGAGTGACCTGGCCCTGGCGCGGGGCCCCCACGGGTCTTCACAGTGGCATGCAGCCCCGCCCACCCTCGCCCTCTGAGCTTGCCCGGCAGGGTGGCTCTGCTTCCTCAATCAGTTCTGCCACAGCAAACTCAACAGCAATTGCCACTTTACGTGAAAGAGATGATTAATCACATCAAATACATTGTGCTCAACCTTACAATAATCCAATAAACGCTTCAGTTCCCTAATGAGTAAACCCAGGGCACTTTACAGACAGTGCAGTCGAGAGATATCAGGGTTCAGGCTAATCATCTGTGGGTGTGTCTACACCACAGCAGAACTGGTGCTGATTCAGGAGGGTGACAGCCAGTGTTACCAGGCAATACTGATGTCAGGGTCCCACCCCAGAACGTGACAGAACCGGCCCAGGGTGTGCGATGGCTGTGTGCTCCATGTGGTAAACACTTCCCCTCCTGATTCCCACATGGAGCCTCAATTGAGAGCCACTGGCTCTGAACTGCAAAGAAACCAAGCTGCAGGGGGCAGGGAATTATATCAGATTGGGGACGAAACATGGAGAATGTGCCTTTGAGGAGCTGCCTGGTGCTGCAGACACAGTGGGCTTGCCTGGCAGCTATGACTACAACAGCTGAGTCTCAGGGCTGACCCCACTGGGCCAGACACTCCCGGGCACCTGGATTCTCAAGTTGTCCCTGTGATGGCCACATGGCCTCCTTGGTTCACCTGGCATATTAGGGTCACGTGAGAGCCTCACAAACTGATGTCAAGTTGCCGTCCCCAAGTTCCTACCCTGCATTAACCTGGATCTGCCTGGCATCATCCTTCTGAAGCCACCTGGGCACTGCCCAGCATGCAGAGCTAGAATCCTGAGGCTTGGTCAGAGGGTAGAGATCCATGCCCAGCTGGGAAGAGGGTGGGAATGTGATGTTCACGTTCAAGGGATAATTGTGAGCCTGGGGACCCTGGAGCAGCTGAAAGTTTGGGGGAGAAACGGAACAGTCCCGTTTTGAATGGGGAGGTGCTACAGGCTATTGTGGGTCCCTCCTGAATGTATATGGTGAACATGGAGTCCCTGCACCTCCAATGTGAGTGCTCAGAGTTGAGGCTTTTGAAGACACAATGAAGGCAGACACCAGGGTAGGGACAGGAACCAGGGTCTGGGCCACTAGGACCCCTGGGCAGACAGAGCCACTCGGGCTTCACAAGTGACTTTGCTTAATTTGCAAACAAAACTCGGGTCATTTCTTGTCAATGTGTTCATCAAAGAAAAGCATAATCGTGGCTCAGCCCCAGAAGCAGCCAAGAAGCTAGAACAGCTCAGCTAGAGACTTTCCCACAGGACGGACCCCGACAGGCCACCCTGTGGCTGTGAGAAAGCAGATTATTTTCTGGTTCGATCCAACATTTTCTTTGCTTGGCTTCTGTGGGCACCACTGGAGTCTTCCTGGTGTTCTCTTGCAGAGCGCCCAGCCTGGCTGGAAGCTGACCCACTCAAGAATCACTCAAGTGTTTTTAAAATTGTGCCTCAGTTTACCTTTTTAGGAGATCCTGATCTATGTGACTGGTGGTGGACCTATGAGAAGGGGAGGACACAGGTACACAAGAGGAAAGATCATGTGAAGTCAGAGAAAGAAGACCGCTACAGATGGCCGAGAGTCTCGCCCCGGAAGGGGGAGGGAATCACCTCCTGTGGCTCAGGCCCCCGGAGTCCATGGCACATGGCGGTGGAAGGTCACCTACCAAGACTTTTCTGGGGCCAGGACATCTTGAAGGTGTGATATTTCAGGGCCATGTGAGCCAAAGGACATCTGAGAAAACAGTACTCCAGGACACCAAGGAAGAGACTTGGGTTCACCTTCTCCCCAGCAGACCCACATGGTGTGGTTTCTACTCTGAATCCTGACTTGATTTTTCTAGTTTCCCTCCACCTTGTCCTTCCACATGTACTCTCTTAGTTAATTATCCTTCTTTCCTGTGTCTAAACATGGTCATCAAAGTCATTTGAAGTTATTGATGGAAAGAAGTAGGGTCTAGATGAACTATGAGATACTGTCTTTGATGCTTTCGACCTATGATCATCACCGATGGACAAAACCAGCACATCACATCATTGGATGACCTTGTCTGTTTCTGTTTTGGCTGTCCTGAAAGATTTGCAAATATCCCACTTAAAGATATTTAACAATAACAGCCTCTGTTCTCTCTTGAGACCACATTGAAATAATCATTTTCTCAAAGTGAAACTTCAAGAATCATTGGAGAAAAATTAAATGCCCCGTGCCTCAAAGGAGAGTATAATTAAAAAATGTAAGGGTGCATTAAGGGTGGGAATGTGTGGCCCCCGGCCCAGCCTGGGGGTTGATCGACTCCCATGGCTTCTGAGGCTGTTCCAGGTTGATCAAACCAACGTCCTTTCCAGCCGCCCAGCTCTCTGGGCCTTGTTTTGCCATGTGACCCTCCTAAAACCAACTGCAGGCTGTGTACTGACACAAGGACACTCCTGAAATTCCCAAATGCAAGGAGCAGTTTTCTTGGGAGCTAATCAAAGGTTTAGAGGGAACTTGAGACAATGACTTCAGAGGTAGTTGAAAGATGGAGAGCTTTGGCTAAAACAGAAGATTAAATAATGGGGTCCCTTCACGCGTCACTAGCTCCTTCTCAGGACTGTCTGCCCCACAGCAAACCTGGTCACAGCTCTCAGGGGCTCTGAATGGAAGAGCCGCCCCATTCTCTACATGGCCACCGGCAGTCCTCTGTCCACCAGCGGTGGAGGCTAGCCATGGGGCAGAGTGGAGCCACTGTCAAATGCAATGCTGGCTTTTCCAATGGAACTTGCATGCCACCCACAGCTCAGGCAGTATGAGCAGCAGGGGCTGAGGCCAAACCTTTCCAATAGGCCTCCCACAGTGTCAGAGACGCACACAGCCAGCATAAACTCCCAGAGTTATTTTCCATCACAAGGTGTCTTTGGATGCTGGTGGGGCGTAATCACCCAGAAAGGCTGGCGCTCATCATCAGGTAGGTCTCCTGAGATGGCACCGCTAATGGCACCAGTGGATTTCATTTAATGAGCCCGATTACGGGTGATAAACAAGGGGAGCGCGTCATCCTGAGGAAGACCCGTGCTTCCGTATCCTCAATCCCTGATCGGGAAGAAGCCACTGCTCTGCCGTCAACCACACACACACGGGTTGGACACAGCCTGGGAGATGACCCTCTATAAGACAGGAGGAAGGGAGGGCCCTGGTTAGTGCTGCCCCGCACCTGTCCTCAGCCAGCAGCCCCCAAAGGACAAGGGAGGTTGAGGCTGGGATACAGCACCTCCTTCACCTGACTCCACACTGACAGGAGCTGGACACACCTCCGCATCTGAGCCAGCCAGGAGCCGATGCTACAGAGAGCATGGTGACCCAGACTGTGCCCAGCCCTCACCTGCCACAGCCAGTTCCCTGGGAGAAGCCAGGAGGAACCAGGTGAGGCTGGGAAGGGACAGCATCGTCCCTGGACTCGGCGCAGACCCTTATCTTACTCCACTTCAGCTGCCCCCACAAAGCACCCAGGCAGTGGCTCCTAACAGCATGAGATCATGTCTCACGCTCTGGGGACTTGAAGGCCCTGGCAGACCCCAGCCAGCTGAGCGCTGCTCGCTGGTTCGCCTCCTCTCCCTGCCTCAGTGGTGGAAGGGGCAAGGTGGCTCGCTGGCCTCTTACAAGGGTCCTAATGCCATGAAGGGGGCACCAGCCTCATGTCCTGGTCACCTCCTTCAGGTGGCCACTCAGGGCCAACACCTTGGGGGGCAAGGATTCTACACATGACACCTTGCAGCCGCAGCTGAGCCATCCAGGCCACTCCATCACGGTGCGAGTGCAAACCCCAGCTGGCCTGCCCAGGCAGCCATGCCCATTTCTACACCATGCCCCGGGCCTCCAGAAAGGTATGGCTTCCAGGAGGGAGGCCCTGGGGCCCCATCCCATCACGGTGTTTTCTTCTTTTATATTTTAACCCCACTAGAAAGGGCCTGGTGAGCTCATCTTTGCACTTGGGTGGGCTGGCTAGTTTCTATGGTGATGTGATTGGGAAACTGCACCCTGGACACTGCCAGCAACCGTCCACTTGGAGGAGCGGCCCCGGCTGCAGATGGAAGAACTTCCATTGGCACCCACTGGTACCAAGAGGGTGCCACAATCTAACTGGTAGACGGGGTGGCCCCAGCCAGGAAGGGCTTCGGCAGACCCTTTGGGGATCCTTTATGCAAAACGCTTGCCTCCTGAGGGGAAGAGGGAAGTGCTTAAAAAAATGGGGACTCGGATGTGAGGTGACTCAGGAAAGTGGCACTCAATGTCCAGTGGGAGGAGATGCCCAGGTCATTCCCTGGTTCTCTCTTCCTTTCTGTTGTGTACAAGAGTGGTGTGTGACAACAACCCTGAGTACAAGAGCTCTTTCATTACATGCAAAGATGATGAAAAAGAAATACAGTGTCGTAGTTCGAAAGGCGTGTTTTCTTATTGTCAATCAGAACGATAGAGCACTGAGTCATTGTGAGTCCAATACAGTATGCAGAGAACAATGTCCCTTTGCATGGGATGCAGTTAACACAGCCCACTGTAGCAATCACTGGGCAAACAGGGAGTGGACTGCTACTTACCCCCAGGATTCATTTAGCAAACAGGCACATCACCCAAAGCAGAAAACTTCTGTTTCTGTAGAAAATGACTAAAATAATTACCAACGCCTCCACATTATCGTTTTGATAATTAAATACTTCTCATTGTGACTGACATTGAGGTAATTGCAGTTTCCCGTGCACTTAAGAGAAACCATAGAGAAGGACCCTGCACCCTCAGCAGCTCTCTTAGGGCAGCGTCCGGCTTCAGTCAGGGTGGCACCCCCATGTCACAGGCCTTCCCCAGGCTGCCCAGTGTTGCTGGAATCCATGTGCCCAGGCCCAGCATGTCCAGCTGCATGTCCACCATCAGCTCAGCCAAGGGCAGAACATTCTGTCCTCAGGAGCTACCTCATGAAGCCCTTTTCCTGTTGTCCCACCTGGCCCCCGCCTCCCACTCCAGTGCCCAGTCCTGGCAACTCTGACCCCTTCTCCATACTGAAACCTTCGTATTTGCAAAATGTCCTGTGAATGGAGTGATGCAGGAAGCACTTCCAGAGCTGGGCTCTTTCCCGTCGCGGGTCATGATCTTCTGGAGAATCCTCCAAGCGGTTCCTACACCAATTGTCTACTCCTTGTTGCCAAGTGAAGCATTTTTACAGAAATAAAGCAGCTGCTGCATCGTTCGGGATTTGCTGAATGGCCACGTAGGTAAGTGTGAAGACTGTCACTCACGTGTCTCCCTACCTAGTAGATGGAACCACCTGTCACAGGGCTCCTGGGAGGAGAGGAAGGGGCCAAGGGACAGTGGGCGCACTGGTTGCAACCCAGTTCCATCCTTCCACACATCCTGCGTGCTCTTCCTGAGCCCAAGCTGTTCCTGAGAGCCACTGTGCCCAGGTATCTGACTGCCTGCTCCTTTCATCCCATGAGTCAGAGGTGCACAGTGAAGGGGTGCCAAAGGAAGGAGCCTGGGAGGGAGGCTGGGACCCAAAGACTCCCACAAGGGTCCCTGCCTCTGGGAATCCTGCAAGGCTCTTCCCTCCTTCCATTTATCCAACCAGCCTAATTCCAAATTTGCTTACAAAGAAGCTGCAGCACCGCAGGGTCACTGGTTCCCAGGCTCCGCGGGCAGTGAGAAGCCAGAGTTGGACTCCTGCCAGTCTGACTCCAGGGCTGCCTTCTCCTCCCTACTCTTCACAGGTCACTTCAGGATGCAATGCCTACACCCATGGGGCACCGATGCTGCATGCACAGCCTGGACAGTCTCACGACACAAATTCCTCTGGATTCAGCATCTGGATCAAGTGACAGGAGAATAATGCATCCCAGAGATTCCTGTCCAATGACCACCCTGTCCACACTAACAACCGCTCTGGCCTCTCAGGGCTGGGCTGATCCTGCCTTTTTGGGTTCTTCATGGAGGAGGCTTGCAGGGACCCTCCACCCCGTATCTAGATTCAATGTGTGTGTGTACCACAGTGGGCTCCACTGTCCCCTGGACAAGAACTCGCAGGGTTCACCATGTGGGCTCTGTTCCGTGGCGTTCCAGAACATGCCTTTTGCACCCATCTATGCACCCCTGTCTTCTGAGTCTTGCCGAGTCTAACTGCTGTGCTCTTAAATATGAGCGAATTCATGGAAAAACTGCTAATGGTACAAGTATTGTGAAAACCCATTAAATTCCAGTAGCAATCGAAATTTCCATTTTGCTACCAAAAGTGAACTTAAATTCAGCAATCCATTTAAATATCAAGTCCTCCCACTTCTCTCCGGTAATCAAACATAAACTCAGGAGCTGGTTTACAAGGCTCTTTCTTTAAAATTTACCACCTTTCAAGCTGCAGCCATTTTAATCAAGATTAGAACATCTGATCACAGTTTTTTGAGCACTGAAATTCCTTCCAGCCCATTACGTTGACGAGGGGTACTCAATTACCACGCATTACTATCATCATCTCTGGAAAAGCACCTCTCGGCATACCTACAACTGACACACTTGCTCCCGCAGGCAGTAATTCTTATTTGCCTGTCATACTGAAAGATGGCGCAGGCCCCCGAGCTGTCCACCAGGGTGGCCCACAGGTGACTTGCAAAGCAGAGCAGCTCAGCCACTGGCCATCCTGATGGCCTGCTGACAGATGCACCCAAGAACTGGATCTCAAGTGTAAAGGACATGTTGACTCCATGGAACCAGCCAAAAGACAAGAGGTGCCTAGTTACCAGGACGAGACAGTGCTCACAGCTGGAGATCAGTACCCTCCCTGAGCACATGTGCCTTCTTCTGGTTCAAACAATATCACAGATGCCAACTTCACACCACCATAGGTCACATTTTTATGGCCCTGCAAGGAAGTTAGAGAACTGGCCTCTTATCAGAGAGACGGATGAGAGGTGGGTAGATGTTAGAGTCTATAAACAAGTCTGGATGGCGCCTGGCATTTTGCCAGGGGGGGTGGTTTGTGAGGTGAACCATTAAGTGTGGAGATTCCTTATTGGTTGACTGCTGTATCTAGTTTATGTTAATTAGATAAGCTATGTGAAATGCATAAATACTCCTCCTATCCTTCAATAAACGGCTCCCACTCCTGCTGTATCAATCTACACAAGTTGCTCATCACCCCCCGGTTATTTTGCTGCAGCCGGACTGCGGCAGGTAGACGGAGGCCCATCCTCCCGAGGGCCAAGGGAGCAAGGACAGATCCAGCTCTCCTTCGGGCTGTCAGGCAGGCTGCAGTCTGTTTCCCCCGTTCCTTTGGAGGTGTGAGGTGGCTGCAGGTCTGGGCTCAGTTCTGAGGGATACTTGGTTCATTTCAGGGGAATGATTGGGCACAGGATCACTAGGAGGGGGAGAGGCCGACTCCACTCTGAGCCTCCAGCTTCTAGGAATAACTACCGAAGCCGGCCCACAGATCTGAGCCAACCCAGAGTTCCTGCCCTGCCCAGGCTGTGATGGGGCCCAGCAGGCTGCCCAGTAACTCGGCCACCATGAGAGCTGCCAGCCCCAGCAGATGCAGGTGCCCTGGGGCCTCTCTCCCCAGAGGACTTGTTCCAAAACCAAATTTGCACATCTGATGGAGGAAACCTATATCATACCACGAAATCCTCCCCAAGAGGGGCTCTGGGAAGTGTTGCTCCCAGCCACTTAGAGGAAGGACAGAAGACCGCACCCCCCAGCCCACAGCATGTAGTTTAGAAGCACTGACGATGGAGATGCTGTAATGCCCATTTTATCACTCACGCAAATCCTGTACCTTTACGCAGTAAATAAACGCTGTAGGTAAGGTTTATTGAAGGCATGATTTCCATGTGTCAGCATAGCGATTCTCTGTCTTCACTGTGCATCAGATTCACATGCAGAACTTAAAAAATACAGAGTCCCAGAATCTGACTGACTAGGTGCTCCTAGAAGACCCTACCATGCAGCCTGCAGGGAGGAGCCCTGGGTTAGAAGTTGCTGTGGTCACCTAGCACCTGCCATCTTCTGAAAGCCACAGTCTTATGCAAAAGACCCTCACCAAAATCAGGATCAAATTGCAAAATACATAACATGCAAGGAAGGAGACTCAAGACTGTGCTGCAGAAGCTCGTTCAACACACCCATCAGGAGCAGAGAGAAGACGCAGGTCAAGGTCTGCACTCTGCATCTTGGGGGCTGTCTCTGAATCTTATGTATGGAAGCTGTATCTAGCTGCCAGGTCCAGGACTGAAACTTCAGGCGCTTACTGAAACTTCAAGAGTGGATTCAATAAGACCAAGAGCTCAACACCAACAAGAGACAACCAGTCACGAATGGCACTACCCTGGGGGGCCCTGGAGAGCTGCTGGTTAACTCCGAAAGGAACTGACACTCGGCGGATGCCTAGAGATTTAGGCCATGTCTTCACCTCCTCTGCAGAGGAAATGGCTCAAAACTCAGTGACTCCACGGGCTGTTGGAGAATAAAGGGATGACAAGCTCATGCACTTGAACTTGACTTACAGGTGAGGAGGTAGAGCAGCAGGCTGTGCACCCGAGCTTCCACCGTGGAAGAAGGAAAGGAAGGTCCACTCTACTTCTTCTTCAAGTGCAGACCCTGGGTACACAACATGTGGTCCACAGCCAGTGTCACAAAAGGCCACTGAGAAGCACAGACTCTCAGGCCCGCCCCAGACCTGCTGAGGCCGGGTGGGCCTTCCAACAGGATCTCCAGGCCTCACAAGCACAGGGCCACCCTTCTCTGTGTACCCCTCTTGTTTAGACTGCAGGTGTGCATGCTTCAGGTTAAAATGCAACATCCCATTTCAGAGTTTTTGAGGATATAAAAAGGAATCAGCATTCTGGCTAACTGGAGCAGAACCCAGCACCCTCCGTGGCAGGATGCGTTGGAGACCACAGGGTCTGAAGCAGTTCTGTTCAACTCAAATTGTCTATAATACATAAACATCCTCCAAAACTACAGCTTCGTCCATCCCACCATCCTAACGAGCATTTTAAACTCGGAAAGTGCTGCTTAAGTGCATGGGATTACAGATTTACTTAGACATTAAGGGAAAACCACTTTTGCATCCTGGTTATTCCCAGTGACCTGAAAACAAGCAGCCTGCTCATTTACCTCCCATCCGCCCACAGGCCTTGTAATTGCTACCTGAGCAACTGGGTGATTTTTAAGAGAACAAGACTGAGACCTCCTTCTCCCTTTAAATATGCAGCAAGAATGAGCTGGAAACACAAATCAAATCTCCCATGTTCTGACAAGGGAATAAGGAAGACAAGATTAACTGCTAGAACGTCTCTCCATCTTATCTTTAGTTTTAATAATTTAGAGTTGGAATTGTTTGCACAGAAGGCAAACAATATCTCCTGCTACATATTTTATGACGGCTTTTTAGAGAGCAGCGAGCCACAGTCAACTGCCGGTGCGGACATAGCCGCTCTTCAGAAAGAGCCACAAGGGAAGAGCTGGGATCCTCAGTGACATCCCACACGGGGACTCAGAGGGACCAGTGCCTGTGAGTGAGCTTCAGACCTTCCTCTTGGGCTGCGCTGGGGACAGGGCACTTTGCAAGGTGCAGTTCTTCCGCAGTGCCTACTTCTGACATTCTTTGACAAACCGGCCAATTGGGAGGAACACTCATAAAAACTCATTGCTACACAGTCCAGTGTTGACAGCTGGCTGATGGAACTCACACTTCCAGGATCCTGTTTATACCAGGACCTTTGACACTTGGATGGAACCGAGAACATTCTCTAGGCCAATTAGTGGAAATGGTGCCTGCTGCCACAGTACCATGTAATGAAAGCCGGGTGATTGTGTACTTCTCAGCCTGGGAGAATACTAATACACCAAGACCTCCACCAACAATAACACCCAGACTAACACCAACATCACGAACACTAGTACCAACACTCATCCCAACAATAACATCAACGCCAGCACTAACACCAATGCCAACACCAATGACACACAACACCAAAACTGCCAACCATTAACACCAATATCAACGCTGACACCAACACCAACAATCCACTAACAGCAACACCCACACCACCACCAACACTAGTACCAACACCAATACCAGCACCAGTCATAACAACACCAATAGCAACCCCAGCAATAAGACCAACACCAACACTGATAGCAGCGCAAGTTCCACCACCAACACCACCAGCAGCACTAGCACTCACAGCACCAGCAATAAGCTCAACAACTACACCAAATGTAACACTGTTATGGGGTCTGGATTTCCCCCAGAAACTCCTGTGATGAAGGCTTGGTCCCCAATGCACAAGGTTCAGAGATGGGACTTGCAGGCCATGGTTGGGTCATGCAGGTTCTGACCACATCAGTGGATTAATGCACGTGATGGGTCAATCCACTGATAGCTGCATGGACTCCTGGGAGGAGAGTCCTGGTTGGAGGAAGCAGGTCACGGGAGGCAGGAGCCGTGCCCTGAAAGGCTTTATTTCTCCCTGATCCCTTCTCTCTCTCTCTCTTTCCCTCTATCTGCTCTCTGGCCACCTTGAGCAGAGCAGCTCTCCTCCCCATGTTCTTCCTCCATAATGTTCTGCCTCCCTCAGGCCCAGAGCCATGGAGAAAGCCAACCTCGGGCTGAACTTCTGAAACCATGAGTCAAAACAAATTTGTTGTCCTCTGAGTGGTGCTAGTCAGGTATTTTGGTCGGATGATGTGAAACTGACCAGTGCACATCAGCACCAACAGCATCTCTGAGACCAACACTAGCAGGAACACTAAGCCTGACGCTGGTGCCAATGCCAGGGCTGGAATGTTAGTACTAGGTCCAGGGCCAGCAAACACTGGTACTCATGCTAAAGCCACGACAGATGCTCACACCAATGCTGCACTAACTAAAACAATAGCTGGCCTACATCAAGCATTTGCTGGGTCCTCAACAACTTAAGGCGTTTGCTAGTTTAGTTCCTAAACTGCTCCTTGAAGTGAAGCCTGCTGCTCTCCCAAGAACAGACGAAGCAGCTCAGGCAGAGTGGGCGAGATTCTGTCCAAGGTCCAATGGCTGATGAACAGAGGGCAGAGATTTGAAGACAGGTAGTCTGACCACACCACGGAAGCATCCTTCCTCTTCCATGGCTCTGATGGTCTCTGGTCTCTGGGAGATGCTGCCGTATGATCATCCCTGTCCCCGAGCCTGGCCATTGCTCTATGGCTTCCAGTTCCAAACCTGTCCACAGGTCACAGTGGTGAGGGCTGAGCTGGCAAGAGAAAGGCCGTGTGGCAGGGACCCCACCTTGGTAACAGGCTCCACCTGTCCTGCACGCTCCCCTCGGTGCACCCCTGGACTTCTCCACAGCACAGTGAATGCTGCAGATCCAGAACCCCTGGGGCCCCTGATTCTGTACATAAAGGTCCGCTGGTCGGGTCCGGTGACCTTTCTTTGGTCTACACTGTCTTCTCCTCCTGGCTCCCTGCTACCAGTGGGGGTTGGGCCAGTGAGTTAAATTTCCCCTTGTCTTGGTTTATTTGTTTTAAAAATCTGGATTTTAGCATGGTCTACCCCGAGGGTTCGTGTGAGACTTAAGTGACTGGGAATGAGCCATGCGCACATGCTTCTACCACACAGGACCTACCCCGCACCTGTGAGCACCACCTCTGCTCACTCACGATTTCTTACCCTTTCCTTTCCTTGAGGCAGGACCTCATTAGGGTGCCCAGGTTGGCCTCCCTGGACACCCTGGGCCCAGCTGGTCCTCTGCCTCCACCTCCCTCGGTGGGTCGGCAGGGGCACACCACCATCCTGTTCCTCTTAGGGCTGCTTCCCTAGCCTAAGGACATCTTTGCGAAGTTCTGTCACTAACACACTTTTGGAATGTCACGCTTTCCTCAGGTGAAGTACTTCACCCCCAAGGCCTCATCCTTACATGGTGAGGACCAGGAGGTCACTGTCACACCACACAAGCATGCCCAGGTAGGATGGGGCAGTGCGAGCTCGCCCTGCCTGACCTGAACTCCTGGGGGGTGAGACCTAATTGGAGTGCCACAGCACACTGGGACATGAAGTGACAGTGTAGGAAGAGACTCCTGGACAGGCTGGGAAGGCCAAGGAGCTCTACCCAGGTACCTGTAGGAGGGTTGGAGGCTGCAGAGGCACGTCTCAGGTGTGGATGCTGTGCCCATCTGCAGCTGCCCAGGGCTCCTGCTGCAGGGCAGCCCCAGCCCGAGATCTGCACTCGCTCTCTCCTGCTGCCTGTGGCCTGGGACTTGTCTTTTGTCTTCCCCAAACCCAGCAGTCCTCTGCCCACCTGCACAGGATGCACATTAAAATCCCCAATAATGTATTTTTTAATAGCTGCCCTGGCCCCCACTGGAAGCCAACTGCTGCACTGACCTGGGGATGGAGCCTGCAGCCATGCTTCCCAGAAGCCCAGGTTTTTTTTTAGGTGAAAATCCCTGATTTTTCAAACAACATGTGTTTAACATTATTATAAACACAGTTCACTCCACACCGGATGGGCCAGTCAAAGCACTAACTATGCAACACTTTCAGTCCATGGCTCTGAGTTTCTAAACTGACCCATGCTCCTTGGAGACAGGCACCATGTCCTACCATGTGGAGGCTCAGAGTATGTGCTCGTTGGATAATGAGCAAGAGAGTGCATGAACAAATGAGTCCCCACCTACACTACCTGGAGTCTGTAACAGGGCCACCAGGGGCTGGAGTGTGGCCTGGGGTGGAGCACTGTGGCATGCAGGGGCTCTGGGTTTAATCACAAGCTCTGCAAACAACTCTAAAGATCTCACGTGTGTCTGGTGGAGCAAGGGTATAATGCTCATGGGCAGATGTGGTGGCTTCGGGGGATGAACCCTGTTTCCTTCAGAGACAGGAGGGTCAGTGTTGGCTTTGGGGCTCAGCGTGTGCGGAGGACCTTGCAGAGGACTCACTCACCAGCCTTAGTTTGGAGTCTGCGGACCTTTTGGGTTTTGTTTCTGAAGGGAGCAAAGTAGACGTAATTGCCTGGGGCTGTGCACACTCTCAGTACCAAAGAAACTTGGCAGCCTCCCCTGAGGAGGCCGAACGACTCCCCTTCCAGAAGGTGCAGACACTAGGTGGCTTCCTGCCTAAGTGAGCACCTCCTGCCAAGCAGGCTGTTCCCTTTTGAGTGACACCCATCACTCAAAAATGCCCATCCCAGCCCGAAGCAACAGCAGGACCAATGAATGCCATCTCAGCGCCGTCACCCAGTGCCTCGCTAGAATGTCAGTGTCCCCCCGGACTCAGCCGCTAATCCACCAGGCTCTCCAGGGAGATGCCCGGCCCCTCCCAAACAGAAAGATTGATAGTCGTTTAAAATTAATATTTTTAAAAGTAACCATGTTTTTCATCGTCACCACTTCTTCTTTAACAAGGCGGAATTACAATTCGAATTAAACAGCTTCATTGTCGAAGTGGGTTGGAGGCGTCGTATCCAGTGGAAAATGTGGAGCCAGGGACCAAGCTGCACAGTTCCCAGGACGAGGGGTGGGGGAGGGAAGCTGGCCTCCCAGCCTCCAGCCAGAGCTATCACTGTCGATGACATCTCTGCTCAGAAACATGGAGAGGGTCTCCCCAGCTGCTGCTTCCCTTGTAGGACTTGGGGACACAAACCTGGAACGTGAGAGCCATGGGGGATGCCCAGCCTCCTCTTCAGCAAGACGCTGCCCTGGGCTCCAGTGCTTGACCCAATTGCTCAACTGAGGTCAGCTGCGGTGGAAAGGCCCGTAAGTGCTTTTCTCACTAATCCTACCAAGGAAACGGAGGAAAGGCCCCGAAGTCCCATGTGAGGTTCTGGAGGCAGGCGTGCCGAAGGACACCTGAATGCCAGCCATCCCGTGCCTGGAGGAGATAGGAGGGACATCGATGGGGTAGGACCCGAGGAGTGGGGTGTGCAAGACAGACGGTCCGGCCTGGTGTGCTCAACCTTGCCTCGCACATGTGTGATGGCACGTGGCACCGCACCAGCAGGAATAGCATAAGGACCTTGAAAAACCCCTGCAGCACGCTGCCCTTGGAGCTTGACGGACAGTGAATCAGACATCAGTGGAGAGCTGGTGACGGTGACAAGGCCCACATGCCAGCCAGCCCCGGGGCCCTACACAAACCTCCACTGGGGGGCCAGAAACACAATCATCTCAAACTCCACCACACCAAGTGGAAATGGAAAGGGCTGTATTAGGGGAGTTAAAGGCACCCGTGGGTCGGTAGAGCCACAACATTTGACAATATTGAGGCAGCAGGAACAGGACTAGCTAATGTCAGATGGGTGGGCTGGAGCTTCTAAAGCCACTGGGTAGAGGAGGTCGCTGGCCGGGGAGGACACAGCGCTCCTGACCTGGAGCCCAGGGGCTCTAGGCACATTTATGCATGTCCAGGAGAAGCTGGTCGACATACTCTTGGGAATGTGCACGGGGAGCCCCTCACTGAGCCAGTGAGCCACCGTGCATCCAGACAGGTGAAGGGGTAAAAAACAAGTAAGACACACTTATAAAATGAAATACTACTGTGTGTACAGATAAGCCTCCAAAACAAATTCAACAGAAGAACAAGGAAGAAGAAAATCATATGCACTCTTACTATGTATGTAAAATTAAAATAGTGGACATTTATGCAAAAGTAAAAGATATATACCAACTGAGGGCAGAGGACCCCAGGCAGCAGTGGGCATGAGGTGGGGCTGAGATAGACTTGGCAGGGACTCTGGGTGGCCCCTTCCCTCCTGTCCTCCTGTTGACCACTGAAGCCCCACTCTGCCTGGTGCATGCCTATGTGGGTGGGGCGCAGGGCCACTGTTCTGGCCCCAGGACTATGACAGCACCAAGGTCAAGATCCTGTAGAGGAGGACTTGAGTCCCTGCTGCTTCTCTTCCCCTCCTGCTGATGCTTGATGGTGCTGGACCATGTCTGTAGCATGGGCAGGACACGGGAGACTGGGACATGGGAGACTGTGGACACCGCCTGGGCTTCTATGATCTGGAGGTGAACTTCTATGTCCTTTGCTCATTGCTAAGGACTCATCCGTAAAGCACCTAAGCCCAGCTGTGAGGTGTTTAATGATGACTTGACACTGAACATGGTCTATTCTTAAAACAATCCAAGAGCAAATAGGTGGCAAGTAAATTCTCACTAATTTTGTGGAGGTGAGATGTGTCTATAGATGTGTTACTATCTCTATATTGTTTTATACTTTCCTGAAACTTTAATATTTACCCAAAGAAAGATCAAGGGCAGTCACACTGTTTGCCTGCCTCAAACTGTGATTTAGGATTTGCTTGCAACAGACACGTGCCACACACACACACACTTATTGGTTTATGGGTGAATCTATTTAATATCTCATATCTTCTCCCAAGCCCCAAGCAGAAAAACAACCCTGATTCTCACCTTACAAATATATTGGCAGCCTCGCACGGCACCTCTCAGAAGAGGAAGCTCAATAGACATTTAGGAGGCCCTTCCCAAGTCTGCCAAAAGTGCCTCTTGGCCCTGGGAGTTTTGCAGAGTCCCTCATCTGGGAGACAGAGTTTCTGTTGTCCCTGGGTCAGAACTAGCCTCCTGTGCTCTTGTGCACAGGGGTCTCTGAACTTGGCTATTCTGAGTCATGTTCTGCATTAACCTTTCCAACTAACTCCCTAACACTTAGCGAAATGCAGCCCCGGGGTTACCAAAGTGGTGTCCATCGAACACTTAACCGTCTCTCTCTTTGATCCACAAGATCACACGAAACACACCTTTGCGAAGGAGATCAGCAGAGACAGAGGGGAGCTTGGGATTCAGGTAGATGAGGACAATGTCCCTTTGTGGAAGTTCCTCAGGACCCAGGAAGTGTCTGAGACTGGAGGGATCTTAACTAGTTGGGTGAATTGTCCTTGACCTGCTAAAGCCAGAGCAAGGAGCTACATCCAGATTGGAGAATTCCCAGTTGCTCTGGCCACATAATACTGTGCTTTGGTTGCTCTCTGAGCACAGAGTAAAGGCTTCCAAGGCACTAAAAGCTAGTGAGTGGAGAGCGACATCAGCCTCTGCATCCAGGAATTTTATTTAAAATAAGAGAAAGCAGGAGAAATGGGGATTTGAGTCACAGAGGCACTTGTTGTTTTAAAACACAAACAACAAAACTGGAGATTCATGGTCCCAGAGTGATAGCCTCCCAGAATCCAGGTTCCCTTCCTCCTGAACTGCCATCTTCAGTGCCTTATGGTATGTCCCCAAAGCTTGTCACTTCATCATTGCAAGATGGCTGCATGAACTCCAGCCATCACTTCCTCACTTGATTCAGTCCAAATCAATAGTCAGTAAAGCAAGGAAAGCTCTCCTGTGGGAGCCTCTTCCTGTGTAGAGAAAGCAAGAGTTGTCCAGGAAGCACCGGGAACTTCATCATGAGGGACAGTGGAACAAGTTCATGGGAGCTTGTATCACAGGGGATGGCGGAAAAGGGTCTGTCTGGCTTTTCAGGGGGAAGGCAGGCAATGAGGGGTGGTGGTGGCCATGGAGTGTCACCTAGTAGGATGGGGACATACCCTAACCCTGGGAAAAGTCACAGGGCATTTGAATGACAGATGTGGATGTCCAGCTGGATGAGTGCCCTCCTGGGGAGTATAAGGGTATCTTTCTGTGTTGCTGGCCAGCCCCTGACACCCATGCCACCTGGAAGCCTCAGCCACAGGAGCTCACCACCTGAGAGCCATCCTGCTCTCCCCTGGGGACTCCTCTTAGGAAACTCCCATCTCTGCCAATCCTCTGTCTTCCCCAGCTGCTCTTCCCTCCACCACCCACCCAGAACCCTGTCTAGATCTAAAAAGGGGTTCAAGCTCCCCCCAAATTCCAGTAAGCTTTTATGAGAAATTTGAAAAGAATCATTATATACTTATTTACATAGAAAAAGAAAGGTGTCCAGGTAAAGATGCCGATTTGGAAAGCAGAGACCAGGGACGGGGAGGCGAAGGTATCAAAGTCACCGTGGGTGAAACCACAGGTACCCAGGAGCAGGGTCTGCAGGGAGGCAGATGGAGCAGAGAGGCTCAGGATGTCATGGAGGGCAGCACCCAGCCCCTCGGGCACAGAGTGGAGCAGCGTTTGTGAGGACGGAGTCCTGTAGGAGAAAACTAAAGGGTCACTCCCAAGCTGTGTGCAACAAGGACGCTGGCAGGGGACATGGGGGCTCAGTGTGTTCCAAGAACAGGGTCAGAGCAGCGGGTGGCCCTGAGGGCTCAGCCTAAGCTCCAGGAACTTACAACAGAGCTCAAAATGCAGAAGGGGCAAGGGCCACACAGAGGGTGGGGACAGGTCACCACATAGACCCACAGGTCAGGAGAATGTTCCAGAGCCTGAGTTCCAAGCAGGTGCCCATGACCATCCTGGCTCCCCCACAGCTGGCCAGCAGGGCACCATGACCCATGCCTCACTTGGAAGGAGACAGGGCCTGGGCTGGTCTGACCACAAGACCTGCTGTTCACCTCAGAGGTCCAAGAGACAAACCTCAGGGTCCAGGCTGGCCAGCAGGGAGCTTTCAGACCCGGGGGCTGGAAAGGGAGCCATAGCATTCATACTGACTTGGAAGAGAGGTTCCTGGGGAAAATACATAATCTTTATGCCAAGTTTTATATATATAATATTTTTTTGAATTCACTGTACGTTGTTCCATTTGAGTGGGAAAGCTACCAATATCTTCATGGGAAAGTGTGATTCATGTCGTGTTGGTCATTTGGTGAATAGTCAGGGAAAGACAATATGTGGGGGGATTTATCTGGGTCTGGCTGCAGGAAACTGAGCTCAGCTGGGTGCCGAGGACCAAGTCCTCGTAGGCTGTTCTCTATGGTGGCCCTGGGCTGGAGATTCTCCTGCCTGCAGTACCCACTGACGTGTCACTGATTGCCACTGTCCACCCACGAAGCTGCATGATTAGGGCCACAGTACAGAGTCCGCCATTGGGACCCCATCTCTGCTCAAGCCCCACAGCTCCTAAATGTAGCAGCTGCCCGACCCGCCCGCGGCTCACTGTCCGCAGTTTCAGCCACCCATGGCCAGAAAACTGCGAATGAAAATTCCAGAAACAATCAACCCACAAGTCTGAAACTGTGCCAATCGGGGTGGCATGATGGATCCCCACGCCGCTGTTCTGCTGGGACACAGGCCATCCCTCTGTCCAGTGTATCCATGCCACATGCACAGCCCGCCTGTTCAGGAGTGTGAGGGGTCACCAGAGTGGCTGTTCACATCCCTGTGTGTGCTGTCTAAAAACCTCACGTTAGCTGTGGACAGTCCACATGCAAGGCCAGTGGCACAGGCAGCACCGGGCAGAAACCTCACAAGGACAGACTGACCCTGGCCCTGAGCAGCACAGCTGCAGAGTGCAGAGCAGACCGTGGACACAGGGCTTGGTCCTATCTGTGGCTTCAGGATTCCCAGGGGGGCCTGGAACGTACCCCTTAGACAAGCAGGCACTGTCTCCGCCATGCAGGAGCTGGGGCAGCTGCATGGGCTGTGGGCACACACAGACTTTCAGCCCACAGCGATCAGTCATCGGGAAATGAACAGGCATGAGGACCCCTCTGGTTCTCATGGGGAGGTCAGGTCTCAGGGCCAAGGACAGAGCTAGGAGGCTGCTGCGTGGCCCAGGAACCAGCGAGGGGGTTGATGGGTGGCTGGATTCAGGAGCTCTCCCCGAGATTAGAACAGACGGGATGGGCTGCGGGCCCAGGCAGAGGACAGGGGTCGGGCAACGCCTCGGATCCCACGTTCATTTAAGGAGAAGCGTCCAGCTCCCACCCTCGGCCCACCACCCTGGGACTGGTAGAAAGCACGTGAGTTCCCTTGACCCTTAATAAGAAGGGGAACGAGGTTTCCTGAAAGACCCCAGGTATTGTCCATGGTCATTTTCTTTGTGATCTTAACAGAAATCTGATTCTCAGTCATCGTTTAAAAAATAAATACTGAGACTCTCAAACTTTTATGAGAGAAAATTTGTCAATTTACTCAGAAATCTCCTGAAAACAAAAATAGAAGTGTCCTTCCTTCATAAACATGCGCTCACTTCCTCCATACCTGGGCACAGGTGGAATGTCCCCCATGTCGAGGGCTCAGCATCTGAGTGATTTGGCTTCCACTTCCCAACCCATGTGCCTGGGAAGAGCCTGTGCCTGTTCATGGGCTTTGACTGACAGCGGATTGAAACAGGCTTTTCAAGCAGGCTTCATCCAGAGCTACACTTGCACAAACACGGGCACCACTGTTTACAGTGTGTGCTCATTAAGTGTGTACAGATGTATACAAGCACCACACCTTCGGCATGCACACTTCCTGTGCCTCCCAGCCTGTGACTTAGACTTGGGTGTGATGGGCAGCTGTGCCTACCACCTGGGCCATACCCACACACAAGGTGCTGTGGCTGCTCTCTCAGGAACTGAGCTCCTAGGCAGGGGCACACAGCCCCAGGGTCCTGCCTCAGCCCCCAGGTGCTCCTGCCTGCTCCTCCAGCCCACCCTGCCTACTAACAGCAGATCTGTCTCCCTCTAACCACAGACCCTGCTACACAAGGCAGGAGCCCTTGACTGCAGGGCTAAGCACGCAGGGAAAGACTGCTGGGATGGGACTTCCCACACCAGGCCGACCTTCCAAATCGACAGTGGAAAGGCACATTTACCGTGAGCAAAAATCATTCCACTAGTTACGTCATGTTACATCCAGTCGGCAACACCCAGCTGCAGCCCCAGCCCCGACTTACCAAGATACCAGGACATGCCTGGCCCAGCCTCCAGCTAATACAAGCAACAGAGAATAAAAGTATTACTTGTCACCTGTCAGCCTTTAACATAGAACCAGCATTCATGGTCTATTTGGGATATTTCTTTGTTTGTAGGGATTCTGGGATCCTTAAGATTTTTATTAAAATTTATTTATGTTATTAGGAATGAATAGAAAAATACCTAAATAGCCTCCGTGGAATAACGTTCAATGCGGCATTACTAGAAGCTAAACGATCGAGTACCTGGGTCCTTCGTTGCTCTCTAGCACCCTGAACGCTGGAAACCCCTCAGTGGTCGGGCGTCCTACCGTGCGGCTGCCTCGCCCTGTTCTGCACTCTCTGCCCTGCTCACCTCCCCTGCGTTCTGCCTGCTCAATGCCAGCCCCCAGAATGGTGCCTGAACCCTCCAGCCTCCCCAGCGGGGCTCAGGCCCCCCAGCTTGGACAGCCAGTAGCTTTATAAATTACTCGTCAGACATGTTTTCCTCCATTACATCTTCAAATTAGTTTGGCTATTTTTAAGCATTTGTCCTTTAAATGGATTCTAGAATGACTTATTTTTCTAAACACACTATTAGAATGTTCTGGTAAGAAGGCTTGGAGGCTGGGTTTCAATGAGCATGGAGTTTCCCCTGCAGGTTGCTTGGTGGCGCATCAGCCACTTTGACACAAGCTCTCCAATCACAGGGGATGTGGGATGCCAGTCCAACGCCTGCCTCACCCCTCAGCCCCTTGGCAGAGTTTGGGAGCCTTCTCCATGGCTCCCGAGTTCCTTCCTGGGTGCCATCAACTTTCACACCACACAGCTTATATACGGCCTCAGAGCCGATCAGGGGAAAAATGACATCTCTAAGTTGATGGCTCCTAGATTTCCTGTCACCATACTCTTTAAGGACAAGAATTCATGGCACTCAAGACAGCTCTGTACAGGTAAAGTCCATATGCCCATGTGTGTACACACGTGTGCACAAACCCACCTGGAGGGTTGTGTGCTGGGCCACAGCTTGTGCACCTCATGCCTGTCCACGGGGCTCGAGCTGGGCATGCCTGTCACAGTACTTCTCAAGCACGTCCAGAGGTCAGTTTGCTTTATGCAGAGGGATCATTATTCAGGGCTGCCTGTGCCCGGCCTGCTTGTGTCTCCCAGGAATAAACACAGAGCAAGACAGAGAGGAAAGGGAAGGCATGTCAGCCTGACCCGCACGGCATCACACTCCCACAGAAGACCACAGGACACTGACACGTGAGGAGAGCATCAGCGGACACTCTGGGAGAACATTCAGAGAATGTGCAAGCATTTCTAAGTTCTCAGTCTTTCCCATCCCGACAAGAACACCATGGGGGACGTCCTCCTCATGGGACAAGGAGCCCAGTACATGAGTCGTGCAGGTGAGGGTGGGCTGTCACAGCCGCACTGGGAGGTGGTGAGTGAGTGGCCAGCGTTTGAAGCTCTCCTTCACTCTTCTAACCTGTGACACAGAGGCATTCTCTCCACCTGGAGCGCGGACACGCCACACCCACAACTAGTAGACACACACAGTTCATTCTGTGCTGCTTTGTTTCCACATCATGCGGCTCACGCTGCGGAGCTTAATAAAGCGTGTGAAAGGGTAAACATCATTCCGGCGGCGACTGTGCGTGCTCCCCGAGAAGCAGCTCAGACGCCCCAGGGCCCTGAGTCTGGAGCATGTTTGCCATGGCAGACAGACCTGCAGCCGGGTGTCTGCAGCCCTGCGAATGCCGGGAGCCCGATGCATTTTCAAAAGACATTTTTGTTTTGTATACATTCTTAATTTTGAAATACTTTTATGCTGAACACAAATAATTTTAAAAAATCACAATCAGAAAAAGCAAAGCAGTTATTTCCCTTAAAGGAGAAAAGGCAAACTCTCCACAAAAGGTAGAGTCATTGGCCTGGCTAGAGGATTCTGGAGAGGTCTGCAGGCAACCGGCTCATTACCAGCATGCTTCTCACGGGGATCCACCTGGATCCCAGTGGAGCCTGTCCCCAGGGGACACCTGTGATATAGGGGGGCTACCAGCCTCCCACACACCTTCAGACCCACAGAGCGGAGCAGCAGTCCAAATCCAAGTCCAGCCTGAGTGAAGCCACACCTGAAGGACTGATGGCTTGGACTCAGATGTGGGAGCACTGGGCTGGGAGCACACAAGGCACGGGACCGTCCTTGACATCCCAGGGCTCACTCTTTATGGGGATTCCCTGTCCTCTAACCCTTCAGTCACTGTCTCCGAGGGCACCACCATCCTGGTTCTTAATGGGATGCTGAGGTGTGGAGAGTCCAAGCAACTCACCCGAATACAGTGATTTTTCCCATTTCCCATTGAGAATACATCTCCAATTCATCGTTCACCAAACTGCACATAGAAGCCCTTAGGGACATAAACAAACGCCATCAAACATTCAACTTGACAATTGCTCAGCGATATTCAGAACATACACACTGCGCCGCGAACAAGGTAGACATTGTGCTCTACAATACTTCATCCCCCCTCGTTCTCACGCTCCCTGAGCCGCTCTGAGCAAGCCCCACCCCTGCCTCTCCAACTTGTCTCTCTTCCTCACGGCCCCGCTGAAGGCTGTCACAGAACGTGCATATCACCACAGGAGCAGAGACACATGTGCCACAGGTGACCTTGGCACAGCAGTTCACGCCCAGCCCAGAGACCTCTCCCAGGAACATCTGCAGAGCTGACTGGTCTTTAAAGTTTGTCCTCTAAGTCTGTCTGCACGGCTGGCTTTTAAAACCACTTACACTGCGTTGCTGTTTTGATTGGCACTTGCAGCTCCTGCTTGGTTATGAGGTCACTCCCTGAAGAACCAAGCCTAAGTGCTTGGTATATTTACACTTCTCACTTGGTTTAAAACCTGTTCCTCTTAAGCTCTGTGAATAGTTGAAATGAGCCTGGATTGGAGGAGGCGGAGCCGTGGTGTCTCCCACAAGGAAATCCGGTGAATAAGCCCCCCAGTTACTGTGGCTGGACTCCACTGGGAGGAGTTTCCTCTAAAGACCTGCATTTTTACAGAGTGATGTCATGTTCCCCAAGCACACAGGGTGACATCATGTTCCATAGGCCACTACGCTGGCATTCTGGTAAGCCTTGATGTCCCCCTTAGGGCTGTCTTAAAGGTTCTAGACTTTGTGAAATTGTAATTTGGGTGTGTGTACCACATAAAATGTCAAACTTCTCAGGGACTTGAAAATAAGGATTCTACCTCTTTCCTAAAGAACATTGTTGGTGGAAACTCACCTCGTATTAGTTCATGTAAATGTCAGAGACAGGAGTTAGTCATAGACATTTTACTCCAAATGTGTGTTTCCCTCATACACCAAAGGAAGGAAATAACAAGCACCCTGCCCGTTCGATGGTCTATCCTGGTACAAGACCATCCCACCTAGAATCCCAGAATTCTCCTGTTACTCAGCGCTGTGGGAATTTAAAGCAGCCCCCACTGCCCATCCTGTGAATGATGCACACATGTGTTTGATTTGTAAGGCCTCCTAGGACACTGTGTGCCGGCACAAAGGCTTCTGTCTGCTGAGGGGACATGTTAAAGTCGACTTTGGAGTCTCAGTGTTCCTGGGAGAGCCTCGGGCAGGCTCAGGGGCTTCCTTAGAGCTCGCCCCTCCTCTGCCTGGGGGCAGAGTCTTCTCTTCTTCCGGGGACACCCGTGCCTAACAGATGTCTCACAGGGACACTCGGCCCCTGTGCTGTTCACACGGCAGCAGGGGCCAGGTGTGGAGAAGGAGCTCCGGAGATGTGGGGAGCGAACGGAGGAGCTGACCTTCTCAGCCTATTTAAGGGACATAGCCACAGGTGGCCAGGGGCTTCTTCACCTGGCAACACAGCACAAGGTCTAGTGCATGCGACAAGAGGGGCAGGGTGGCCGGTTAGCAAAGGAAGCTCTAGCCCCTCCCCAGGCCCCCCTCCCCAGGGAGCTCTCTCTCTTTCTGGTTGTGCCATCTGCACGACTGCGTAGCTCGTGAGGCCTTTGCCTGCGCAGGACACAGCCATCGGGGCCTGTCGTGGTGGGACCTGTGCCACTCAGTGCCAGCCAGAGGTTGTCCTGAGCTGGCGAACCCCTGGGCTTGTGCTCCTCTCTCTCCTTCTCCGTACACTCTGCTGATGGACACAGCCGGATGCTACTAACAATCACAGCACTCAGCCTTCTGCAGAGTAACCCAAGCGGGCCTTTTCAAACCGCCTAGCAGAGACTATGGTCCACCCTTGGGACTCATATTGATACATCTTCTTCTCCGGTGCAATAGATTTGCCTTCTGATCAATACTTCCCTTTAATATAGGGTTTGGGGAAATTATTATTCTATCTCTGTGGAAATAAGCCAGATGAAGACTTACGATCTTGTAAATCCTTGGTATTTGCAACGTTTCCACTAGTGATTTCAAATGCTCCTGAGCAATGTTGACATCTGATACTGACCAGTGACTTCGAGGGTGGCTGGCAGGTGCCCTGGGAGATAACCCACGCATGCCATGGCCTGAGAAGACTGCACTCTTCCCATGTCTGTTTACACAGTGATCACCACAAACACAATCGTGTTTCCTTGTGAGATATTCCTGCATGCAACTACTTCAATTAAATGCCAGTGCTAATGATAATTAAAGGGCTGGAAAAATACAAGGAAATGGGATATATTTCTGCAGCCAGAAATAGAAGTCAAATTGTGGTAAAAGGAAAGCACTTGAAGAGTTTTAAAACTAGAAGATCAGATTCTGTATTTATTTTTCCATTTAATTAGCAAGAGCTGAATATCTACTGCATTTCTGTGTGCCTCTGTTTTGCCGATTTTTGTTGACTAGACTTATTTGATAACTGCCCTTTCTCTTTTTTACCAAATATACGGCTGTAATATATTTTTGGATATAATGACCTGAAGGCAGATAAGGACCTGATGTCTTTTTCAATTATGAAAGAAAAATTAAATTAGAGATCGTGAAGCTCTTTAATTTCACACTTTCATCTTGAATCATTGCTTATATGGTTACGACATAAGTAATAATTAAAGGTTAAAAAGTAGAAATAACACCTCCTCCCATTCTCCGTCTTGGTGCCAACAACAGTCAATTTTACTCCTTTTAGCTACTTCCTGATTTTGCTTCCATATTTGGTCGAATCTTAATACTTTCTTCTTTTCCATTTTTCCTGCACCCTCTCTGTCTGCCCATTTGTCTGTGGGGCCGCGGCCCTAAGCCCTCGCACAGTGCGGGTGCCCTGAAGGTGTCGGTCTCAGGTTGGGGGCCTGCCTCCTGTTTTGTCTCTCTGGGGCTGTTTTACCTCCCACACATGTTCATTTACACCGTCCGACTTATCTAGCTCTGCTTTCTGAACCTGGAGTCACAGTGGGGTGTAGAATGCGTTCTTCACTCTCAGAGTGGAGAGGAACCCACCTGTCTTCCTCACCAGCCCTGGGTTGGTCATTTTGCTCCGTCCCCTTCACTCTTTCTACAGAAGGAAGGACAGGGGGTGTGGCTCAGGGGTGCAGCCCTGGCCTGGGGGCTCCAGGCAAACCAGAGACAGTGGGGAAGTGAGACCTGCTTTCCCGGGGGCAGAGTAGGAGGTGAGGGCCAGCCTCGTTATGTGGAGGGGCTGGTGTTGGGGCCTGGGTGGTCTTCCTCTGGCCTAACGTTGTTGATCACCTCTTAAACAACACTTCTTAGTCCAGTCTCTGCCATGGAGAGCCAAATGATCACTAAAGAACGTTTTGTTCTCATTCAATCCCCAATAGGTTGAGGTTGAAGAATTCAATCTTATTTGTTCGAGACTGAAAATCTCTCTGCAGTGTAAGTTCTGCCATTTCCCTCGGGTTGGGCATAAAATTCACCTGGGAGGGTGCGGAGGTTCCTCTCCCTGGAGAACCGGGGGTGACGGAGCGCATCACAGGCAGCCCATCTTTGAGTAGTCTCCCTCCTACTCACACAGGCCTGCGGAGGGCCAGAAGGCATTCTCTCTGGGTCTCGAGTTAAGCTCTGACCTTGAACTGGGGCAGTCTACACTCTTGTCCGCTCACGAAGGCCGGCATCAAACAACACGGAGGACCCCATGGTAGAGGTTTGGACAGTGAGTTGCTGAAGTACACAGAGGGAGTGATTATTTCTCTCATGAAAAATCACATGGATCAGTATCAGAAGCACCTTAGCGGCCCCTGAATTAATACTGTCATCACTCACAGGGACTCACACAAGATTTTCTAAATGGACTCACAACGCTCGGTCCTCTCCTAGGGCCAGAACACACCCTGCAGGTGCCTCTGAGGACAGGGGCACGCTGGTGCTTCCCTGTGAGGAGTGACAGGTCTCCCAGGGGCGTTCTTCTGATGGCTCCTGCCTGCTCAGCTGCCACCCCAGAGCCCCTGTGACCGTGTGTGCCGTGGGATGCGCTCCCGCTGGGTTCCCGCCACAATCTCTTCTCACCCTTGATTACAAGTTGAAGCTGCACATTGGATTTGGTGATCATTGACCCATGAACAGAAACCCTCCCTCAAGAAGGAGCAGGGTGGGTCCTTGTGCACCGTGGTTTGCAAGCACCCCCCTCAGCGCAGGTTGGAGTCAGGAGTGGCCTCCAGTGTGGCTGCCCGTCTGCCACCACCATGCACTTAACTGGGAAGCCGCTGCTGCCCAGGCAACCAGAAGGCCTGATGCCACACAGGGGCCCTTTGCTCAGCTTGGCTCAAGCATAATCGCCCGATTGAAGCTGCACATCTCCAGTGTGCCCCTGGGGTTTCCCGTGTACCCACCCGTGGGTGAGGCCCAGGCCAAGCTGGCACCGCCCTCACCACCTCACCCCAGGGGCTACCTGTGTGTGCTGTGTGGCGAGAGCGCTGGAGACCCGCTCCCGGGGAGAAGCTCGAGTACCCCACACTGTCTTGTGGTGCACGGCCTTCAGGTGGGACATTTAGTCCCCACCACTTACTCATCTTGGAACCGAAAGTTTAGACTTTGACCAGTGTCCTCCCGCGCCCTGCATCCCCAGCCCCCTGCTAGCCCGGCTTCCAATGCTCATTTCACAAGATCAACTTCATGAGAGTCCACACGTGTGCGAAAGCGTGCCGAGTGTGTCTTTCTGTGCCTGGCCCATCTCCTCTGTCCTCTGGGTTTGTCCACACTGTCAAGTGACAGGTGCGGCTTCTTTCTGAGGGTGATGAGTGAGTCACTGTGCACAGGTGTGTTTTCTTTATCCACTGTCCTCTGATGGGCACTTGGGTTGTCCCCACCTCTTGGCAATGGTGAGCGGAGCTGCCTCGAACATGGGCGTGCAGAGGTCTCTCTGGGTTCTGATTGCATTTCCTGTGGATCCATACTCAGTGTTGGTATTCCCAGATTAGTGGAGGCTCTAGTTTTAATTTTTGAAGCAACCTCAGCACTGTTGTTCTGACTTACACACCCCCACTGTGTGCAGGGCTCCCTCCTCCCCATGTCCTCACCACCACCGACACCTTCTCTTTTTGACAACAGCTGTTCTAACAGGTGTGAGGCCGCATCTCCTTGTGGTTTTGATGCACAGACCATTTCCCTTAGGAAAGACGTCAATTGTCTTCCCACAATTTGGAAAATCTACAGGTGACACAGTGCCTGGACCTGGATAGCTGACAGGCCCTGCAGAGGCTGGACTCGCCTCTCCAGTGAGGTCTGGCCCAGCGGCGCGGCCACTCCCCAGCACCTGCAGAACCCAGGCGGCAGGGCAGGCCCTGCTCAGGTCCCCCTCCATGCCTCTGCTGTGACACTCCTGTTGTGCTCCCGTGGTGACACAGAGCCACCTACTCTGCAGTGGCATCAAGAAGCACACGTGGGCAGAGAGAGCAGGAGTGCCATCCACCCGTGAGCTCCATCCCTGGGGTAACCCCAGTGAGCAGCCCCCGGGTGAAGCCCTGAGCTCGGCCAGGCCCCTCCCTACCCCGTGAGAGCCCACGTGGCCCCTGCTGGTCAGCCCCCTACCCCGTGAGAACCCACGTGGCCCCTGCTGGTCAGCCCTCGGCCTTCTTGCTGGTCTTGGGCCACTTGGCCTGGTGAGATCTGTTTGGCTTAAGACTGTCCCTGTTCTCCCTTCCAGTTGGGCTGACTGTGTCCTTCAAATACTCATGTCTACTTGGGACCTTAGAAAGCCACCTTATAGCTATAATTAGCAGGTAGGTGAGGTCATGATGGATCAGTGGTCTAGTACAGGTTCAGGACTGTTCCCGTGATCACGACACTATGCAGGGGGACACCAGGGCTCCTTCTCCTGCCTGACTGTGGCTGGCACCTCCATCGCCCCTCCCCTGTTATCCCAGCCTCTGGCAATGTGCTCAACTCCTGAGGCTGGCTCTGGCTAGGGGGAAGACTGGGACAGCGGCAGTGTCATCCCTGGAGGGGAGCATAGCACAGTGATGGTCCCTGGGTTTATGTCCTGTAAGTGTCACAAGCAGCATTCTGAAGCTCACTTCAGTTCATTCCACTTTCTCTTTCCATGACCCCGGCCACTGCCATTTGCAAGAATAATTGCCATCATACTCTGCACACAACCCTCCTCCGCTGGGCTCCACGCTGGTTATAAATGAGTGCTGTCCACTCCCAAGCCATCTTCAAAAGAGCGAGGCATAGTTTCTCATACAGAGCATCACTGAGGACCTGTCTGATACATAACAAAAATAATGGGGGAGAAATTCAAGCCAACAGGATGGCGCCACAAGCCAGGGGCGCCATCTCTTTGGAAGAGCTGCAGAAAGCAAATGGTGACCTGCTGCTGCTCTCTGTGGTGACCTGCTGCTGGGCTCTGTGGTGTGCAGCCCTTACCCAGCAGGTGACAAAGTTCTGGTAGATGCCCTCATTTTCCTCCTCCTCTAAGTCTGTTTCCAACTAAAATCACCCAAACTGAACTGCACCCCCAATGCTCCCCGGGGTATCGGCACAGAATGCCCAGTGCTGGTGTTCTAACCAGAGCATCCTAGGACTGTGTTCCCAGGTGCGTCTCCTCGGTGGGCATGGGGTTTGAAGCAGGACTTTGGTGTGTGGTCTCCAGCTGGTGAGTTCCTCTCTGTCCCAACTGGTCCAACAGCCTACGCAGTTTGCATATGCATTTAACAGTGGAGGAAGCCACTCTGAATTCTATGAGGTGTTCTTCCTCCACACTCGTTGAGATGATCACTATCTCAGCTACTTTGCCTATCAACCATCTGACCGCACAGTTCTCCTAGGGGAAGACTCCCCTGGTGATAGTGGCAGTGTCTGGAGACTTGTCTCATGCTGAGACAGGGCACCACGGCCCCCAGTGGTGGAGCCCAGGGGTGCTGCCCACCCAGGCTCCCAGGGCAACCCCCCCACCAGCACCCTCAGCAAAGAAGCCCCTCTTCCCAAACACCACACAGCAGGGGCCAGGAATCCTGCGTCCACAGAGCTGCTAACAGTGATGTGATGGTCAGGAGCTGAACTCCTCCCAAGCTGTCTTCCAGGGTCAACTCTGGTGGGCTGTATTTCTAATGCTCCGCTGAATCTGATTTGCTAATCTGTTATGTGTGGTTTTTAGACCTGCGTTTAGCAAAACTTTTTCTTTATTTTTGAACTGGTATCGTTTTGTCACTAGGGTAAAGCTAGAGTCAGAATAGTGTGAATCCTCTAAAATTTACTAATTTTACTTTTTTTGGGGGGTGGGGATATCAGAGATTGAACCCTCCAGTGCTTAACTACTGAGCCACGTCCCCAGCCCTTTTTTATTTTTTTTTTTTTATTTTGAGATAGGATCTTGCTAAGTTACTCAGGGCCTTGCTAAGTTTCTGAGACTGGTCTTGAGCTTGTGATCCTCCCGCCTCAGCCTCCCAAGCGGCTGGGATTACAGGCATGCACCACCATGCCCAGCAGTAATCCTACTTTTAAGTGAATATGCAGTAGAAGGCACTCTTTGGTGTGTAGTTTCATGGTTTTTTCACAAATACAGGGTCAAGTGACCACAACAAGCAAGATACAGAACAGGTCTATGGACCCCACACCCTCCCCACAAAATTTCCTTTTTTTCTGCCCCTTCATGGTCAAATCCTCACAGTTTTTTCTTTTTATTAAACTATATTTCTTTCTTTTTTTTTTCTTTTTCTTTCTTTTTGCTACCTGGGATTGAGCCCAGGGGTGCTTAAACACTGAGCACCCTTTTTATTTTCTTATTGTGAGACAGGGTTTCAAAATAAGAAATAATTTGCTTAGTGCCTCACTACGTTGCTGAGGCTGGCCTTGAACTTGCAGTCCTCCTGCCTCAGCCTCCCACACCACTGGGATTATAGGCATGTACCACTGTGCCCAGCTAAACCGTATTTTTAACTATAAAATCAGCTCATGCCCCATTGCAATTAATGGAGCATAAGCAATGCAAAAAAATATGCTTCTCTTCTTTCCCCTCTTCCCACCTCCCACTGGCCCTGATGCTCATTTGCAGAGGATGTGTACAAATCCGGGTGTGAGGAAACTTCTTAAGCAGGAGAATAAAAGGCATGTCCATACCACTCGAAAATTCTTTGGTTGGTGGAAGATGCCACAACAGAAACCAGAAGACAAATAGGCTGTTGCAGTTCTGATGTCAGGAGGATGTCACCATGATGGGGAGGGAGACCGGCCACATGATGAGAGAGAGGCCAACAGCCACAGGCAGACACCAGGAAGGGTGGCCATGAGCTCTCGAAAATGCTAAAGGCCAGCAGACACCTGGGGATGCCCTTCCACATCGGTGGACCACGACCACATCCCTGTGAGATTGCAAGAATTAGATCAACATCTGGGGCAGGGAGGACTGGGGTAAGTCGGTGCCTTTGCAAATATTGTTGGCAAACAGATTGCTGTAGCCCTCTGGAGATTAATGTGGCCACGTGCGTCAACCTCAAAAATCCACATATTCGTTGAGCCATAAATCTCACTTGGGAATTCATCTACAGAAATAAAATCACTCGTAGGAAGGACAGGTGCAAAACATTTACTGATGAAAATATCAGGAAGAGGTTACCTGTCGATAAAAATCCTCTGTTGACTCTTATGTAGATATTTTTAAAAGAATCCAATCTCTCCATACTCATCTGGAAGAATTTGCAAGACTGTTTCAAAGTGATAAAAGTAAGTTAATCCATTCCTTTAGACAAGCGCGTGACATTTTAAGTGTGAATTTACCGTTTGATAATGTCCTTATTTATTTTTTTTCCTGCACATAAGCATGGGTAGCACTCTGCACACAAGAGTCAAGCCTGGGAGAAAAGAAGCCACAGTGAAGTAGCACAGCTGCCTAAGGCATGGCCCTGCATGTCCCCTGCTGGCCACACATAGAGGTCCACACTGACCCCCAGGGAAAGCCACATGTGGGCCACGCTCTCAGTGGGGTGCCTGGTTCCTCCCGCATGGGGCGAGCAAGTGGGCCTCACTTCAGGAGCAGCTTCTGTGGGTTGGTGGTGGTGGCTGGAGAGAATGGAGGCTGCCTCCTTTTTGAGACAGGGTTGCAAAATATTTCTTATTTGGCACCAGGCACCTGGGTCCTCCTTCTCAGGGATGCTCAACAGGCAACTGCGGCAGGAGGGAAGCCCACCGGAGCCCAGCACACGGCGTGGGCAGATCCCTGCCTCCTGACTTCACGAGCACCAGCTTCCAGCCAGCTCATGGTGGTGGCCATCAGCCTGGAGAAATGTGTCGCAGCTTTTACAAGGAAAGCTGACACCCACTGTGTCCAGGTTTTAAAAATCACGTTTTCCAATCGGAGCAATTTAGGGCGTGGCAACGGGCAACTCGTCAAACACAGACAGACCCTAGGTCTGAAATTCCTTCATTTCCTAACAGCTCCATGGGCCAGGTCTCCTGGGCACCTTGGCTGAGGAAGTACCTGACAATTTTAGCACATGACACAAAGTAATTTAGGCCACTGGTTGTCCTTTCTGCCGAGGTATTTAATATTGTGTGTAAGTGAATCTGTAGGAGAGTGAAGATGGTTGACTATTCACACTTGGTTTTTCATATTATGATGATAATTATTTGAATGAATACTAACAATTCTAATGAGATTTAGAAGCATTTCTGTGTGTGGACAGTTTACTTTCCAAGAAGTCATTTGGAAATCTTTTTGCTTATGATGAAGAAGGATCTATGACGAATCTTCCACGTGCAGGAGTTGGGCAGACTTGACATCAAGTTACCTGGGCCTTCAAGCAGGACCCCGCACGTCCACATCAGGACACCACATGTCCACACCAGGACTGCACTCTGAAGAAGAGGTCTGGAGGCCCCACGTCGGCCCCAGAGCAGGACCTAGCAGTGGGCAGATGAGGCTCCCTGTGTCCCTGTTCCTTCTGGCTTGGGGCCACCATAAGCGTCCATGCTGGGGCGTCCCTATGTGAGTTCTCTTCTTGCTGGGACACAGGGGCAGGCTTCCTCTGCAGAGTGAGAGGGCCGGGGGACCCCCAGGGTAAAAAGGGCTGCACTGCACAAGGCGGTCTGTGCCTGATGTTGTAAGAAGCTGCCGGAGTTCTCCGGAGGTGCAGCCCCCTCGCCGTCCTCCCTCTCCACACTGGGCTCTTGCACTCTGACCTCTGTTTCTGATTCCTCCTTTTGATCAGTGACCGTGGAAGTTTCTCTAGTCTTGCTGGCTCTACACCAGTGGGCATCACGGGCCCCACACTTCAGAAAGACCTTGGGGATGCGACACACATGTGCAGTGCCGATCCAAGGCTCGCCCAGGCATCTCCCCTGGTCCTCTGACTCTGCAGGGAAGCCTGCTCCTGTCCATCGCAGTCCATCCACGGAGGACAGTCCCTGACCCACCATGGCGACCGTGGGGGGCACTCAGCTGGCATTTACCAAACACTTGCCCTGAGCAGACTCCTGAGTCCGTGAAGACCAGGTGAAACGGCTGCATGTTCCCCACCCACAGACCTGGAGACGGATGCCAGGCGAGGTGGGTGCAGTGCCCTGTGCCACCAGACCCGGGTATGGGGCCAATGGGAGAAAAGCGCTGTCTTTCCCCAGAGCTCGGGTGGGCGGAAGGATAGGACATTGCTCTGTGTGCTGCCTAGGGTTACAGGGACCTCCAAGGGGGCAGCAGGATGGAAATGCTTCCCCAGACAGGGGCACTGAAGGCACAGTTGTGACTGAGGTCAGCTGCCTACCCAAAACCAGAGGGCAGAGACTTGGTCCTCAGGGTGGCGCAACTGGGAAGTGGCAGAGCCATTGGGGGCTGGGACCTGAGGAGATCCTTAGGCCCTTGTGGGTGCCCTTGAGGATTTCCCCCCACCTCTGGTTTGAAATGCAGTCACTTGCTCTGACATGCATTCTCCCCCATTGTCACCTGCCATCTGCACTGAGTTCCTCTCCATAAATTGCCAGTGCAGGAGCCATGCCCTTGAAGCTCCAGAACTGGGGCCTGACCTCACATTTTAACCTTTTTCCTTTATACAATTACCTGCCTCAGTTATCCTGTAGCAGTCCAGAGCTGACTAGATCATCAGTGCAGGCCACTTTTGCTGCCATGTTTATCACCCACATGGGTTGAGTTTTGGGGAATGAACAAAGACACATGGCTGGCAAGGGCCAGGGGACCCAGAAGTGCAGGAGGTGCAGGCTCAGGCAGGGCAGGTTGTTAATGAATGCACCACCCTTTCTCAGAACTTGAAGCCCAATATTAAGGAAGCATCAAGTCAGTCCGGCCACGTCATTTTGAGGCACGGTGCACCCCAGTTTCTGTGGGAAAAAGGTAAAATTAAAGTGCGCTTTTAAAGACAAAGCATTTGTATTCATAGAAGAAAGTGAATCCTGTCAATTTCCTAAGGAAGGGAAAATGAAATTAAGGGTCACACAGGGTCCTGCGATGCAGTAGGTGCTAAGACTTTGATTTTACTTCAAGGGACGGTGTGGCTTTAATTGCTGTGTTAACAGCTTCTGCAGGTATTAAGTCCTGCTGAGCAGATCCAGGACACCCCTCCCAGCTGTCCCCCCTGCAGTTACTGGTGTCTGCAGTCCTCTCGAGGACTGACAGAAGTTTCTCGATGGGACAATTACACTTCTATGGGAATCTATTATAATAAGTGATTTCATCTATTTGATTATAAAAAAAAAAAAAGAACCATGAAGAGAAAAGTGAAAATAAACAGAGGTACAAACAGCAAACAAACCAAAACAGGAAACAAAACCAGGGGAGGCCACGTCACGCTGCCGCCTCAGGACAAGAGGGCGCCCGCGCATTCGAGCGTTCATAGATCCATTTTTAAGTGGGGTGATCTCTGAATCGTTGTGTAATTGGAGAATTCAGCATCCAGGTGTGTGCTTTGCAAATACGTCACCACACAATGGCCTCTTATTTCTAGAACATTCCATCCAAGAGCAACAGGAACAAGCAACAAAAGCCTTCGAGGCCCAGGTGTGAAATGGAAAAGCTGGCTGCCCAGGGCCTCTCCATCTGCATCCCGCTCCATGGCTCTGTTGCCAACAAGCCGCCTTGAGGTGCCTAACATCCCTTACCACCAGGCGGGTGAGGGACGCCATTATTTCCACACGCCAGAGTAACCCACACGGAAACTTTGCTTCGTATTTATATATTTGTTTTTTTGCCCTGGGACAATGTGTAGCTCTCCTCGGCAGAGGAACACATTAGCTACGGTCAGTGCCCAGCATTTCAGGTGTCCAGCAGCTGCGGTGCACAAGCACTGGACATCTTGAGGTGTTGGATTTTATGTAAATGCAGGGCTTGGGCATTTTCTCAAGGGAAAAGCTGTTTCTTTTCATTACCTTGATCTTCCTCAGTAATAAAACACTTGATAAGAACAGGAAGTTATCACCACTGTGATGGAGGGGCCACGGGGATTGCTTTAGTCTTGCTTGGACGGTTCCCAGATTCGGTCTGGACCTCACTGCAGATGTCTCCTCTGAAAACATGACTCTGGGAAGTGGTGACATAGCGCGGACCTCGCCACCCGCTTGCACCAAGCTATGCAAATGGGCCAGAGCCCCAATCCTTGGAGGTGGTCTGACCCAGGCATTGGGGACCTGTCTTGTGTGCTGCGGCAGATCCTGGGTTTGGAGGAGCCTGGTGGGGTCTATCCAGGCACAGCTGCCATTCGAGATACCTCAAATTAACAAGGGGATGGCTTTACAAAGTCCACCTGGGGTGAAGCAGTGGGCTTGAGGTTGGGGTGAAGGAGTGACTTCCAGAGCAACCCTGCAGAGGGCTGCTACCTTGGTGACCAAGGAGGCTGGGAGGTGGGAAGCCAGTATCCCACAATGGCTCCAGACACCCTCAGTACATCTGGGATGTGACCCCGGAACTGTCGGGTCTGGAGCCACATCAGCCAAAGCAGCTGTGTGCACGCCCACCTCCACCTTCCGGCTCCATGCTTGGATGATGCAGGAGAGCAGGGGATCCGCAGGTCCTTCCTCACCTCTGGACCTTTGGACCTCTGGTTGCAGGCAGGTGTGGAGGTGCCCGTCCAGCCTGTCAGCTTTTACAGTTCCAGGGGACGGTGGCTTTCACCACTTACACCACATCTGGGGTTTGGTCCAGTTCTGCTTCGTGACCAGGTGTGTTTACCATCAGGAACCCCCCCCCTCATCCCAGCTTTCTCCTCTGTAAAATGGAGATAAAGTCACCTTCTCTTGGGGTTGATTATTCAAGTTACATAATCCCAATCAAGTCCCCAACAAACACAGGCCAATACTGAGTCCCCTGCCCCTTAGTGCAGTTCTCCAGCTACTGCCAGTTGCAGCTGGTGCAATGGAGACCTGCAGAGAGGAAAATGTGCTCATAGACACGAGCTCAGCAGAGCTGGGGAGGTGGGCACGGTTCTCAGGCAAAGCGGCGGAGTACCTGGGTTCCCTCCGGCTGCCTTGGGGTGCATGCTGCTGGAGGGAACCTGGTCTGCTACTGAGAGCCAGGAGACCCAAGAGGTCAAAGGGTGCAGGAAAAGGCTCAGCCTCACTGGTCATTGCTCACTCCAGAGAAGACACTGTCTCCAGGAAGACAAGAGGTGACAGGAGCTGGCGCAGTGGAGGGAAGGCAGCCAACCACACCGCAGTGGGGAGGCCCAAGGTGCCACCGTCATGGAGACACAGGAGCTTCCTCTAATGGTTAAGGACAACCACGCGGCCTCTGGCAGTCCCACTTGGAGCGTGTTTCCAAAGGACACAAATGAGCATGTCCCTGGGGCACTCTGCACAATGTCCAGGGAATGGAAACAGCCCCAGTGCCACCTGCAGATGGCTGGGTAAAGATAGTGCCGTGCACACTACCGTGGAATGTTCCCTTCCGTAGCAAGGTGATGTCCTGCCGTCCGTGACAGTGTGAGAGAAGCTGGAGGTCACTGTGCTAGGTGGAATAAGCCGGGCACAGGGGGACACACACGACCTGAGCTCACTCGGGTGGGAGGGCTGACCTCGAGCTGCTGAGAGTAGCAAGGGGTGAGCGAAGGCCAGACAGAGCCAGGGTGGGAAGCAAGGTGACCCATGGACACTCATTGCAGTGGACAAAAGGAAGAAGTCACAGAGCAATGATGCACTGTCTACCTCAAACAGCCAGAAGGAAGGATTTTGAAAGTTTTCAAGGAACAATTGATAGATGGTCGAGATGGGTACGCCTGACCTGGCTTAGACATTGCAGTGTGTGCGAGGCATCAAAGGTGCCCCATGACATGGGCCGTTTGTATGTTTTTATGTATCAGTTAATTTTTTTTAAGAGAGAGAGAGAGAGAGAGAGAGAGAGAGAATTTTTTAATATTTATTTTTCAGTTTTGGGCAGACACAACATCTTTGTTTGTATGTGGTGCTGAGGATCGAACCCGGGCCGCATGCATGCCAGGCGAGCACGCTACCGCTTGAGCCACATCCCAGCCCCTCAGTTAAAATTTTTTAAAGTTAAATTTAAACAGAAGACAACATGTGTTGTCTGAGGACCCAGTGTGCAGGGTCACTGAGCTGCATGTGTGTAGAAGCCCTTTGGTGATGGAAGGTTGGACATCAACACTGGCAACCCTAAGATACCACGGCGAGGCTTCAGAGAGTGGGAACACATCAACCATGGCGGCTGAGAGCTGCTGGGTGCCAACCGGAGCCCAGACCCATGTGATGCCGCCTTGCGTGGAGCTCCGGGAAGGGGCGGGAGCCAGGCTGGGCATTACTACTGCCATGTCCCCTATTAGTGAATGAAGAAACTGAAGAGACCCAGCCGTCCACTGATGGACATCTGAGTTGTGTTCAGCTGTGGCTACCATGAACACCGGAGTGCAGGCGTCTCTTTGAGGCGCTGACTTCACCTCCTTTGAGGTTTCGGGGCCACACAACAGTTTTGTTTTCATTTTCCATATTTTGGATAGGTGGCCATACCCGATTCCCAGCCCCACCCCAGGGTGCAATCATTCCATTTCCTGCACATGGCCACCCGTGCTTGCCACCTAGGCCACTGTGGCCTGAATCTCTGGGGTACGAGAGCAGAGCTTCTCTTCATTCTCTACCTGCAGGTAGAGGTGAGGACCAAGGGAAGGGGTGTCTCCAGTGACTGCTTCTCCTTCGCACTGGAGAAATCGTTCCCACGTTTTGGTAACAGATGTCAACAAAGGACCCCCTGACGCCACAGGGTGTGGGCTGAGGAGTACACGACATGCGCAACCACTTTGGAGTGACGTTTGGCAGGACCGGAGCTGAGCATACCCATATGGCACAGCACCCCACTCCCGAGACACATGCTTGGAAGGGCACACTCACATCCACTGAAGCACACGTGGGGACGTTCTCTGGAGCCTGTCCCCAACAGTTCTGAGCTGGTGACAACCCAGACACCCCTCAGCAGAAAGAACATGTTAGGGTTGACGTGTTCACACAGTGGACGTCAACTCGACACAACGTCACACAGAGCACAGGTATATGGCACAGACATTATTTGATGAGAAGAAGCCGGGCACAAGAGCACGCATCACCGGCTCTGCCAACATGAAGGTCAATATCAGGAAACAGCAATGTCAGGTTGAAGAGGTCAGAGTAACCATCTCCATGGGCAGGGGTCCAGGCAGGCTTGGAAGGGCCTGGGGCACTGGCAGGGCAAGGGGGGTATTCTGAACTTGGTTCTGGTTGGAGGGGATGTGACTGCAGAAATCTGAGATTCACGACCCTGTGCACTCAGTACTGCACTCTGTTCTGTCCAACTCAGTGGTGAACAATGTCCAGAAGTGTCCCCACATTGCCAGTCACTTAGGTTTTGGAAGAAGACAGCTCTAATGAGAGGGGAAAGGACCAACTCTGACAGCACCTCGTGGAGCACCCAGAGGTGGGCAGCCCCAGGCAGCTCACAGGACAGAGTCTATAAAAGCCCCTTCCTGCGGTGCTCAGCGGATTCGCCTCCGCGGAGGCTTCTGGCCACTGCTTCCTCCTGTCATCTCCAGGCTGATACCTGGAACAGGACTAAAAATAGACCACTAGTGGCAGGAGTCCCATGTCCTGCAGGGTTTTCTCACACAAACAGGTTGCAGGAGTTAGGTGGAAAGGAAAGTGAGGCAGGATGTGGGCTGTGGATTACTGAATGAATGAGTGCTAAGGACCCCACGCTGAAGGTGCGCGGGCCTGACCAGCGCTGTGACCACCTCCTCTGGGGCTCTGGGAAGCAGCAGGGAGCCTGGGTTTAGGCTTGAAGTCCCACATGCTAACAGCAAACCCACCAAAAGCAAGTTCAATCCCAAGGTTTCACCTGCGTTTCACACTGAGCCCAAGCGTCCAGCGCTGCCCACCCGTCCTTCTCACTTCCAGCAGAGGCTACTCTTCTATTCTTTTTGAACATTTGTTTCTAATTTTATTTTTTCTGGCCTCTTCTAGTCTGGCATAAGGTTAACGGTTGTGAATTTCTTTCCAAACCCTGGAATCGTAGAGCATGTGGTAGATTGGACGGTCGTGTTCCAAATAGGTGCTGGCCCTTGTCTGAAGGATCACACCTTCCTAACTTGTGATGTCAGATGGGACAGGTGCTAGCCCTTCAGGTCTGAGCAGAGGTGAAGGCAAGTGCTTGGGTTGCCCTGTGGCTCTTGCGCCCTGTCCCGATGTCCCTGGCGGTTGGAGCTGCTTTGGCTTAAGCCCAGAATGGGAAGATGGTGTGGTGCAGCTACATGGCCGAGTCCAGATGTGCACCAAGGTCCAGGGCAGGCTTCCACTGTCAGGAGCCCTGGGAATCCAGGGTCAGTGGCCGTCTACGCTCACTGCCACAAGCCTCGTCATGAGAGGTCACACAAGGACGCACATACACAGAAGTGATGGGCGAAGCACCCGTGACGGTTTCAGAGTGGCCGTCCTGCTCCCAGGATGGAAACGCTCCCTCTGGGGGGCAGAGGTGGCTACTGAAGGAAAGCCAGGGAGGACAGAGGCTGTGAGCGTGGACTTTAGGGCCAGTCCTCTCTCCTTGTCTGGAGGAGAGGATGTCAGAGACCATGAGAGAGTCAGAGAGAGGAGATGGGGAGATGTCTGTGCAGAGAGCCAGGCCAGGAAGGGCTCCCGCACCGTGTGGGTGTCCCCAGGCTCTGGGACAGGACGCAGACTTCTCCTGTGTCCCTCGAGAGCGAGGACGTGTCTCAGGTTGTTGGATTTTGAGGCGACTTATTGATGGAAATGATTCGTGGTGCAGAAAACCCTGGACATGCCCATGACCCAAGTCCAGGCAGGAGTCAGACATGGTAGCAGACGTCAGCTGGTGCACCCCAGCCAAACCCAGGTCCCTGCCACCCTCCCCCCATCCTGGGCAACTGCAGACTGCTCCAAACTCATAGACAATTATGCCAGCAGGCTGGGCGGTTGACTTGGCACCAGGAGTGTGTGATGTGATTGACAGGATGTGTGTCCAACCAATGGAGTGGGTCTGACATGGATATGAAGAACTCTGTAGAAAAACCATGTGAACTCTGTGCTCGTGAGTTTTAGGTTGAGATTTGTATCCGTCGCCATTTACCAATTATCTCTGAGGTCTTCGTTGGTCTAGCTTTGATGAGCACTTTTACAGACTCAATGACCTATGAGCCAGCATCCACTCAGGAAAACAGAGCTATGGTCTGGAGCGTAATGGAGTGAATTTAAAGCGGTACGCCAGTTTAAAAGATGTCGATGTTCATTAAGATGGACAAAAGCATGTGCGCTTATCTGTACAAATAATATGGTTCAGTGAAAACTTCCAAAGGTAGTGGAAGAACTAGAAGTCATCAGAGGGCTTGGATCAATGACCACAGAAAACAACTACATCTCTGGGGCTGGAGGCAACCGTGGGGAGGTGGTCTCACCAAAACCGGAGACCAGAGCCACCTGCTAGGAGCTGGATCATGGCAGAGACTGTTTGGTGGGAACTTGAGGTACAGAGGAGGTAAGACCATGGCGTGCACTGCTGCCTCAGGCAGAGGGAGACAGATGAGGGGACAAGGGAGACAGGGAGAGAGCCACTCTGTGACTTGGCGTCTCTCCCCGCCCTCAAAACTCCTGTCCTTGTTTATTATTGTCCAAACTTTCCAGCTTCCACTGGGCAAAGGACTGAGAAATGAAGTTTGCAGCCACTGACCCCCATGTTCCCTGGTGATTCAGAGCACAGTGGAGAAGGTGTGGACAACCCATGAGCCAGCAACCCTCCAAAAACTCTGGTCTGCATCCACCATATGATCAGTGGGGCCATTCTTGGGAAAAATCCCATGCCTGTGTGGTGAGATAGAAATGATCTCAGGGCTGTGAATTTTCCTCTTACAACTGCCTAGCCACTGTCCTGGAGATTTTGATATGTGTATTTATATTCTTAATTGTTTCTTACAGTTTTTTAAAAATTTCTCTCCTGATTTTTTCTATAATCTAATCCTCATGTAAAAAAAATCTTATTTAATCTCCTGGGGTTAAAATAGTTTCTGTTTTTTAAATTGTCATTGATTTCTAATTTCATTCCCCTATGATTTGATACAATGCAAAAAAATCATCTCTGTTTTTTTTTTTTTGTATTTGCTAAAATTTGCTTTGTGCCCTAAAATATGGTCTATTTTAGAGACAGTTCTCTGTGCTCCTGAGAAGAAAGTGAATTCAGTTGTCAGTGGATGAAATATTCTATAGATGTCTGTTCAGCCCATTTGATTAACAATATTTTTCAGTTCTAAAGAATCTTTACTTGGTTTACGTCTGGATGACCAATCTAGTGGTGAGAGAGGTGTGTTGAAATTGCCCAGTATTAAAGTATTGAACAAATTCAAAATCTTTTGCATGCCAAAGAAAATGATTAATAGTGTGAAGAGAAAGCCTACAGAATGGGAGAAAATCTTTATATCAAGAAGAGTTTGCTTTATGTAAAGTAAGTGCACTAATGTTTGGGGCATAAATACTTACAATCATTATTATCTTGTTGGATGATATACTTAACCAGTCTGAAGGGAACTTCTTTGTCTCTTATGATTAATTTTGGCTTGAAGCTACTTTGTCTGATACAAGAGTAGCTACCCCTCCGTGTTCGTAGTACACCTTTGTCCATCACTTCCTCTTTAGCCTTGAAAGTCTTTCCCTGTGATGTGAGTCTCCTGTTAAAAACATATGGCTGGATCTTATTTTTTTTAAATCCAACTGAGTTCCACCTTAAAGAAGAAAACCAAACCTCCTCAAATTATTCTACGAAATAGAAAAGAGGGAAAACTGTCAAATTCATTCTATGAAGTTAGTATAACCCTGATACCAAAACCAGATATATCAAGGAAAGAAAACTTCAGACCAATGTCCCTGATAAACATAGATGTAAAAATCCTTAACATAATATTAGCAAAACCACATTCAAAAACACATCAAAAAGATAGTACACCATAATCAAGAATGTTTAATCCCAGGAATGCAAAATAGATTCAACATACAGAAATCAATAAATGTAATTCACCATCATGGGTGAATCAAAGACAATAATAATATGGTTATCTCAATACATGCAGAAAAGGCCCTTGATAAAACCCAGTGCTATTCATGTTTAAAAAAAATGCTGGAGAAAATAGAAGCAGAAAGAATTTACCTCAACATTTTAAAGGCTGTAGATGAAGACCCAAAACCAACATCATACTGAATAGAGAAAAACTGAAAGCATTTCCTCTAAAATCAGGAACAAAACAAGGATGTCCACTCTCACCTCTCCTCTTCAATATAGTTCTTGAAACTCCGGCCAAAGCAATCAGGCAAGAGAAAGAAATTAAAGGGGATAAAAATTGGAAAAGAAGAAGTCAAACTATCACTATTTGTTGATGACAGGATCCTATATCTAGAAGGCCCTCAAAAAACAAACAAAAACTCCATAACAATACTTGTGGAGCTAATAAATGAATTCAGCAAAGTAGCAGAATACAAGATCAACATTCATAAATAAATAGCTTTCCTATTCCAACAGTGATTCTGCTAAGAAATCAGGAAAAGCATCTCACACAATAACCTCCATAAAATAAAATAATAAATGAAACAAAATGCTAGTAAAAAATCTAACCAAGGAAGTGAAAGATCTCTACAAAGAAAACTGTAGAACAATGAAGAAAGAAATTGAAGATTTTAGAAGATGGAGAAACCTGCCATGTTCTTGAATAGGCATAATTAATATTGTCAAAATGGCCATTGTACCAAAAGCAAAATACAGATTTCATACGTTCCCCATTAAAATACCAATGACATTCTTAACAGAACTGGAAAAAACAGTCCTAAAATTTATGTGAAAGAAGAAGAGACCCAGAAGAGCCCAGGCAGTTCTGGGCAAGAAGAGCCGTGCAAGAGGCCTCACAAGACCCAATCTTAAGTCACACTATAGAGCTACAGCAGGGAAAACGTCACGGTACTGACATCAAAGCAGACACGAAGCCCAGTGGAATAGAACAGAAGACCCAAAGACAAACCCCCATGGATACGGTTACCTGGTACTTAACAAATATGCCAAAATATACAGTGGAGAAAACCGCCTTTTAAACAAATAGTGCTGGGAACACTGAATATCTATATGTTGAAGAATAAACTAGATTCCCACATTACACCCTGCAGTAAAGTTCCCTCAAAGTGGGTCAAAGACCTAGGAAACTCTGCAACTACTACTAGAAAACAGGGTCAACATACCATCATATTGGCACAGGCACCAACTTCCTTAACAAGACTCTCATAGCCAGGCGCAGTGGCACACACCTGTAATCTCAGTGGCTCGGAGGCTGAGGCAGGAGGATTTTGAGTTCAAAGCCAGCTTCAGCAACAGAGAGGCACTAAGCAACTCAGTGAGACCCTGTCTCTAAATAAAATACAGAATAGGGCTGGGGATGTGGCTTGTGGTTGAGTGCCACTGAATTCAATCCCTGGTACCCGCCCTGCCCCCCACTGCAAAGACAAGAATCCTAAAGCTCAAAAAATAAAACAAAGAATTAATAAGTGGAACACCTATAAATTCAAAAAAATGATTCTTCACATCAAAGAAAATGATTAATATTGTGAAGAGAAAGTGTACAGAATGGGTACATCCAGCTACTTCTCTGATAGGGGATTAATATTAAGAATATATAAAGAACTGAAAAATCTTAATGGAAAAAAGCAAATAATTCAATCAATCAATGGGCAAAAGAACTAAACAGGCATTTCTCAAAGAAAAAATTACAAATGGCCAACAATTACATGAAAAAATGTTCAGCATCTCTAGAAATCAGGGAAATGCAAATTAGAACTACAGTAAGATTGCATCTCATTCCACCCAGAATTGCAATTACGAAGAATACAAATAATAATAAATGTTGGAGAAGATTTGAGGAAAAAGGCACACTTTCATACATTACCAGTAGAACTGCAAATACATACAACCACTCTGGAAAGCAGTATGGAGATTCCTCAAAAGACTAGGCATGGAACCACCCTGTGACCCAGCTGTCCCACTCCTTGGCATTTATAAAAAAAAAAAAAATGAAAACAACCCACAACAGTGATACAGCCACATGCATGCTTACAGCAGCACAGTTCACAATAGCCAAGGTATGGTACCAACCGAGGTGCCCTTCCACAGATAAATGCATGAAGTAAATGTGGCACTGTGGAGTTTTACTCAGCCCTGGTGAAGAGTGAAATGATGGCATTTGCTGGTAAATGGGTGGAAATGGAGAGCGTCAAGCTGAGTGAAATATATTAGGCTGAGATAGTCCAGGGTTGGATGTTCTTTCTCTTCCTGAGGGAGCTACAGCAAAAAAAGAAAAAGGGGATCATGTGAAATCAGAAATCAGTGGGGTAAAGGGAGGGTTGGGCGGGGCCAGGATGAAGGAGCAGATAAGACAAGAACTGTGCAATAAAATGGACCAAATTATGTGATGTCTGTATACACAACAGTGAACTTCACCCTTCTGCATACTATAGAACTCTAATATTAAAAAAAAAAACTATAAGCAAATAGGAGGGAGACCAGGAGAGTAGAGAAACGAGAACAGGAGGAAGAAGGAGAAGAGAAGAGGGCAAGGGGAAGGACCGGGGACTGCAGTGGAGTGAGTTATTTTAAGCACGTGGAATTATGTGGTGCAGCCTCACCTCGAGCCCCGAGGAATGGAACGGGCTGTCTATGGACTGAGACCTCTGAAACCGTGAGCCCTGAAATAAACTTTTCTTCTTCTAAACTTATTCTGGTCAGGTCCTTCAGTCACAGCAGAAAAAAATAAATTAAAAAAGCTAACTAAAACAAGAATTCTACTCACCAATAAAAAATAAACTGTTCCAACATGGAAAAAAAAATTGGATCACTAGGTTGCAAGAGAGTCCCAAGATTCTTCTCTCTTCTAGTGGCACCATCTGGGGGGAGTCCCTCCAGCATCCCACCTGTCAAGGGATGAGATGCACGTACTAGAGGGCAGGTAAAAGACTCAGGAAACTGCCAGGCAGAGGTGGGCGCTTTGAGTATGCACCTTAGTCTCCTGCCCTCCTGCCCTGGTTGTCTTGGGTACAGCCCACGTGGAGGTGGGTCCAGGAAGAGGCTGAAGTGTCAAGGCACAGCCCACATCTGCACTCACAGGTTACTGATGGACAGGGCTAGAATCCATTACCAACCCCCACAAGTCTCACTGGATAAGGCTGCAGTCAAGAGCACTTTGCTTATGACCCCAAGTCCCTCCAGTGCCTTTCCTTTGCTCCCCTTGCTATGTTCCAGGGGACACTGCAGTGTCCTGTGTGTGCTGCCCAGGCCAGCCCTCCAGGTGGAGTCAAACAGTGCCCAGCTGCTCAGGTATCAGTCCAGAAAACCTCTGGAAATGGTCCCAGCTGGAGGAAGCCACTTCACCCAGGGCCTTGCTCCCTCCCAGGGGAAGGCTCATCTCATCCAACAACCCCCATCAGTGTGGGGTAAAAGGCTGGCACCTGCCCCAGAGCAGAGCCTTTTACCCCCCGCCCCTGTCCACGGCTCCCCTGGGAACAGCCAAGGCCTTTGCTGAACCACACTGGAACTCATCGTCCTGCTGGGTCCCACGCGCTCCCAGGGAGGACACCTGCTCTCGCTCAGACCTGCTGCCCGGGGTCAAGGGTGCTCAAGGTGATCGCCTACTGGACAGCTCCCGTGCCTCAAGGTCTGTGCGAACCTCTGGGCACTGCAGAGCTCTAGGATTTGAACCGTTAAGTCCTCCTCTAATATCCTCAAAAACTGCTTTCCACGCACTCCGATCTGATGATAAATAGGAGGAGATAAAAGCCCAGCCCGTGAGCAGTGACTCATTCCCAAGGAGCTGGAGCTCAAGGGTGTCCAGGACACCAACTCTCACGGGTGCCCCCTCTGCCTTGCTGACCTGCCGCCCCCTCCTTCCCCCACCTGGTCACCTTCGTCCCCTCTTCTCCTAGGTCCTCTCGCCTTCTCCTCCCCCGACCCCCCCCCCCGCCCCCGTGTCCCTTTCCTGTCCTTCCTCCACCCCGCCCTTCTGCCAGTGCCCTGGTGCCGACATTCCCCAAGCCTTCCTGTGGAGACGCAGGGACGAGCCTGCAGTGCCACCACCTGCTTGGCCTTCCTCATCCCCACCAACTACGTGCAGTCTCACCACGTGGCTGCGCCATCTGAGTTGCAGTTTTCTTCTAAGCTGACGAGGAAAAGATTCTTTTAGAATCAGAGATGTTTGTAATGCATTCCACGGTCATAGGTAAATTAAACAACAACAACAACAACAACAAAAGACTTTTAGGAAAGTGAAGGTTTTAGTCCTAAATAAAGTTAGGCAGTGGACCCAAATACATTTAAATATACATTTTTATTTACAAGCAAATCATTATTTGACCCTACTAAAAAAATTACTTGGAAATACGGCCCTGAAGCCATACAGCACACCGCATTATTCAACTACCTTCTCAAATCTAGAAGAGGCTGACCTGCAGCGGTGATACCCACTGATGACCAGGGTCTCAGGGGCTAGCCTGCCCTTCACATGCCTGGATAGAAGTCACCCCAGAGGAAAAGTGGGGACAGAGGTAGAGAAAGACAGCTCCAGCTGTCTGAAGCTGTCCCTCTGCAATTTTCAGTTATATGTCAGGGTACCTTGTGGACACACAGAAGGGGGAGACACAGGAGGGGGTGACCTCGGGGAAGGGATGGTTTGACTGGCTCAGCCTGCACCTCTGTACTCAGGAACATCAGCACGCCTGCAGAGCACCGGGGTCCGGCCCGGCTCAGCTCCACTCCTGAGGACCGTGCGTCACTCTCGACAGACTGTGCCTCTTAGCTTCCCTGCTAAGCTCTGTGCAGAGACAGCTTGTCCAGTCACTGAATGGGATTTCATGAGAAGATGGTGTCCTGGAGCAAGGGTCTGCAGTGAGTGGGCAGGAGTCCTCCTTTCTAAGGACTTAGTCATTAAGTCAGCACACACGTAACCCACATTTGTGAACTGATACTTAATGTCCCTTGTTTTATGGGAACATCCCTCAAACCTGTGCTCTGGAAGATCTCCACGCTCCCTGCCTCCTGAGTGATGATGAGCAGTGAAATTACCACGGCATCACTGTCTCACATGCGGCGGAGAAAGCAGGTGCCCCGTGAAACTGATTAAGAGTGGGAAATTAAAAGCTGCTGTCAACAATATATTTCAGACTTTGGTTTTTTCACAATTTCTCCTTCTGTAACTTAACGGAGGAAAAAATGCTGCGGTGGTGATTTCTTTATTAGGAACAGCGATCGTGCCTGCCAAGTTTTAATCAACTCGTCTGGCCATGAGACCCGGCTGGCAGTAACTGTCTTAGGAAGTCAATGCCTCTGATATTGAGCACCCTATTAGCACACAGCCAAGCCCCTGTGTGGACAGCATGTTGCATTATTCAAATATCTTCCCAAATCTAAAAGAGGCTGATCTACAGCAGTGAGATCCACTGATAACCAGGGTCCCTGGTGCTAGCCTGCCCTTCACATGCCCAACACCCGCTCCTCCCTGTCTCTCCTCTCCTCCCGAGGTCAGCAAAGCGACCTTGGGCAGAAGGAAGCCCTGGGTCACATGCTCAGTTTGCATTTCCAGCACTATTCAAAATCCAGCCGGCTATCCCATTTTATGTTTTCTTTTGAGCGGTCTTTATCTCAGGAAGCAGTCAGGGCTGGGCCTCCTGCCTGGTCTCCCTGGTGTCTGAGGTCTGATCCACCTGCACGCCACTGGCACTTTTATGCAAATGTCATGCTTGCATTAACTCGACTTGCTTTCTTTACTTACATACATAATCTTGAAAGGAAGCTTTATGGCACCACCGATAAGTAAAAACTGGCGTGGTGAGCCTTAACAAGGACGCAGCAGCAAACAGAACCCAGAAGAAAAAAGAAGCGTTGTTATCAACCTGGCTACACCCCGCGGCTGCCAAGGGCTCTGCGGCTGGCCTGGCTCTCCTGGGGAAAGTGAGCAGCAATCAGAGTGTAAAGACATCCTGAGACCCCATGGCCTTGCTCCCGAGGCAACCACCGTGGCCAGAGTGGAACTGAAGAGAGGACCTTTCTCACCCAGAGATCCACTGCCCCACAGCCGGGTCTGCATGCTGCCCCGCTAGCCTGCTTCCTTCTAGGGCCACAGGGTGGATGAAGCCTTCCTAGGTCTACAGTAAGACAAATGCACGGTTGTGCTGCCAGCCTAGGGTCCAGAGACCTTGCCTGGGTGCCGACTCTCCCCCGAGTCCCCTGGCTGATCCCTTCACCATGTGGTCCCTTCGCCCCTATCTGTGACCATCTGTGGGTGTCTTCCAGCCCTCAACAAACCATGAGCGCCATGAAGACAAGAGTTCTGCCTCATTTACCCATCCCGAGGATAAGGTGGTAACTTTTGCACGATGTCTGTCGCTGCAGGTGCGCAGCAGATGGGCGCGGAACCGGGGCATAAACGCATAAACACATAAAGTGCTTTGCTCTGTGCTCGGTGCTTCCGTGTTTTATTCTTTACGGTTGCACAGGAGGTGTGCCTGATGTTTGTTTCACAGAGGAGGATTGAATGTCTTCCTCAGAGCACATAATAATAAACGGCAAGGTGTTTTAAAAGACTTCTTCAGAACGGCAAGCCTCCAGGAAGCAGAGAGAGAGAGATGTTCTGAGCACGGGCAACTCACTTAGAAACGTGGAATTTCCCACCTCTGCCTCATCTGGTCTCCAAGGCTGACTTATTTGAAGTAACACATGTGATAGGTATATTAATATTAATTCCTATTAACTGGCTTGGCCCAATGCCAGTCGCACAACACAAAACAAACATTTTGGCACAATCAGAATTATAAACCACATGCATCCTGGCTCTGACCACAGCTGCCCTGGCATCCAAGAGTGGGCGGCGGATGTCCTGCTGTCCACCCATGCCAGCTGTCCTGTCTGCTGTCTTCTGATGTCGTGAGACCCTGGCCTGCAACAGGGATGGTGCTGCAGGGAGGACAGGGTGGACTCGGGTCCTGGGAGACCCAGGGAACATTCCTGCACCATCTGCTGTCCCAGGCTCTGACCGGGGAGAGCCATGTGAGCTCCAGAATCCTCCCCTTTTCAGAAGCTGTGATTAAGAGTGGCTGTCCTCACAGGGAGCTTGAGAAGAGCCGGGTGCTCTCTGTGACGGCCTTGACCCTGATGGTATTAAGGAGTGAATACCATCCCGGCCAACCTGTGATTACCACATGGAAGGATTTAAGACTGCAGTGGGGGCTTCTTTCACATGCAACAGGACCCGAGGCCCAGGAGGAGGGGGTGCCGTGCGCTTCTCTCTGTGAACTCCACAGGCTCCCAGGCCACTTGGGTCAGCCGCCCATGGACTGCAGGTCTCCGCACGAGGGGGTCCACCTACACAAATGCAGATTCCAGAGCAGGTGCTGCTGACCTCCAGCCTGACTGTCCTTCTGTGGCTGTTGGCACCTTGGAGTGGTGTGAGGTGGACACCATGGAGATGCCATTTCCAAGCCTTTTACGGAGAGGGAGCTCTCAGCACACCAAATGTGACAGCAGGGCTTGAAAGCTTGGGGGCTTCTTACACCGTGCCCCCCACCTTGTGAGTGTCGAGTACTTTCCCGGGCGCTTACACCTCTGAAAGAGAAACGATGATTGGCTCCGTGCAGCAGGACAAACGGTGTGTGTGTTATTAGTGGAAGTGGGTGCACTGGTCTCGTGGTAAGGGATTTTCAAAAATAATTTTGACTAAATGAGTTTCAACGATGCTTTGATTTCACTGTCTAATCCGCATGTAAACAAAGCTAATACCCCTTGTGGGATTTTAAGTGGGGTGAAAGGCACTCCATTTTAGAAGTGAGAAGGAAGCAACGCTGCGTTCTGAAACAGAGAGAGCATTAATGCCATGGTGGTGGGTGGCGTCAGTGGGCGGCTGGGATGGCAGGTTGGTTTGCATCTCTGGGATGGGCACGCATCTCTTGTCAAAGAAATCACACAATGTGCAGACGGGCGCGTCAGCCAGGCGAGGTAGAACCTCTTCTCCATCCTTCTGGGACTCTAGCAAGTGTGGTCTTTGCTTCCTGATGCGCTGAAGTCTGCTGCTGCTGCACACAGCTGGGCCCCTCACGCAGCCACACCCCACGGGCTTCCTACCAGACACCAGAGCTCCCAGTGTGGGCAAGGGAATGAGGGCGCCCATGCTGGAGAAGGAGGTTCTCATAGCAATACACGGAAGAACCTGCCAGAACCCACCCAGCTGGCCACACAGGTGTGTGATGGCTGCGTCACCAAGTCAGACCTGCTCACCATGCAGCTGAAGCAGCCATGCATCCCGCGTGAACACGTGCTGTCGCCTGTGGACCGAGCCTCAGTTACAGTTACCAGAGGCGTGGCAGCCTTAGTATTAATTAGTGGCAATCTCAGGGAAATCAATCATGTAAATTAACGAGTGTTATGAAGCAGGCAAACTAGCATATTGATAACCAAGAGAAAGTTTATGCTAAAGCATGTAAAGCCAATGATAGAACTTTGGTAATAAAACAGAGATAAAGTGGATTCATTAAATGTGACAAAAATCAGGAATCTGTGCACAAAGGCACGCTCAGGGCTTCTTTACACGAAACAAGACCCAGAGAGAGAACCTCTGGGAGCAGTAGAGCAGCTTCCTGAAGCCACTAGAGCCCAGGGAGGGGGTGGAGGGCAAAGGCTTAGAAATGCTCAGCTTCTAGAAGGTGTCCCAAGAAAATTTCACCTGCACTTCATGGACAGGAACGGTTGCCCGGCTAGTGCACCTGCACAGGAGTCAGGGAGGGTGGTTTCACTGGGGCACTGCAACCTCAGATGGCTGGCAAGGCTGATGTGTATATGGGCACCAGGTGAGCACAGAGCACGTGCCGTGGTGACATGGGGCCTGGATGCACCACCTTCTTGAGTCTGGGCTCCCGGAGGGCAGGTGACAGAGATTCAATGCTGACCCTGAGCCCTGGTGTATTCGCCCCGGCTCCTCATTTCCTCGGCGACACAAAGAAGGAGTTGTGCTAGAGGACGCATCCAGCATTCCACTTGGCTCACATGCCAAGCAGAGAGGAGAATGAGTGGGTCTTGCCTGGGAGAGGGGTGGCTCATCATGACACTTGTCTTAGAAGCAGTGAACGGTTGCCGGGTATCAGAGAAGATGCGTCTCTGACAACTTCCAGGACAGCCAGACCCAGACTCAGAGCCAGACCCAGACCGAGTCTGACAGATGGGGAGGGGAACAGCAGCTTTTCCTTCTAGCCCGTGGGTAACTTGGGAGTGGACCTGTGTGGTGGGGGCTGCCCTCCTTTGGTCCAGGAAGCCATCCTGGTCACGTGCCTTGCCCCAGCTCTCAGTGAGTGCTGCCTGCCTCGGCTAAGACTCTGAGCCCACATTGTGAGTCACAATGACACTTGGGTTGTGATGGGTTCTGGGTCTCAGCTGCAGTCCCCATCAGTGTCCAGGTAGAGGTAAGTCTCCAGCCAGTGGGATAGATTCTCAATGGAAACACCCCGAAATCAGAAGTCTATGGTTCTTCTTTCCAACCCCTTTGTTGACCCATGGCTTCTGATATTTTTTAAAGAAAGGAAGTTGCGGAGAAAGAGGGAAGGAAAGACGGAAATAAAGGTAGAGGGAAGGCAGGAGGCAGGACGGAAGGGCGAGAACTGGCCTCCTCAGCCGAGTTGAGTCCCGGGGCTCCCTCCCTCCGACCTCCCCTTGTGCAGACGTTAACTGGGGAGCAGTGAGGGCTCCTCCCTGGCAGCCCATGAGCACCAGCTCCCGCTCGCAGCAGACCCCAGGTATTCCCACAGCTTGTCCACCATGTCCTCCTGTTGTCTCTGCCCATGGCTTTGGCTCATGGCTTCCCGGGTCTGGGCTGCCTCTCCAAGCCCCTTCCCTTCTACACCCCGTTGTGCTCAGAGGGGGCTTCGACTAGCAGGACCTTTTCTACTCACGTGGTTACGAAAGACGAAGACCTCGAACTCACTGAAGCCAAAACAACATAGACAAGGGTTTGTTGACGTGGTGACAAAGTCTAGCAGTGGTTGGACCCAGGGTGTGTCCTGTCCCTAGTCTTATCGCCTCTCCTTGCTGGCTTGGGCTGACCGCTGTCATCAGTGTGTATGTGTGAACATTGTATGTGTCATGTGTGTTGTGCATGTCAACATGTGTGCCGAGTCATGCGTACTGTTGTGTATGTTGTGTGTTCTGTACATATGTTATATGTTCTGTACATGTTATATGTACTGTGCTATGTATGTCGAATGTGTACCGTGTTTTGTTTCGTGTGTGCATGTGTGATGCTTTGTATGCCATGTGGGTTGATGATGTGTATAATGTGCTGTTGATTGTGTTTCGTTCATGTGTTATGTGCATTGTGTTGGGTGTTGTGTGAATACTGTGTTGTGTGCTGCATGTTGTATATTATGTGTATGTATACTGTGTTGTGTATGTTGTATGCTGTGCTGTTGTTTTGTGTGTTCGTGTGCTGTTTTATCTGCTCCATGGGTGTTGTGTGTGCTGTGCTGCTTGAATGTTGTATGTTGTTTGTGCTGTGTTGCATGTTTTACTGTGTGTTGTGTGTGTGTTGTGTTGCCTGTGCTGTTCATGTGTATTGTACCATGTGTTGTGCACACATGCATTGGGGATTGTGTGCTGCATGGACTGTGTTGTGCGTGCTTGTTGCCCCCTTGCCTTTCCCCCGGCTAGGGTCTCTGTCCAGTTGGATTGTCCCTCAGGTGGGAACAGAATTCCCTGAGGTTAGGTTCTGTGTCTGTGGAGCTACTACTTCCTGCTGATGCTGAGGGCAGAATAGTGACCTGCAGGTGGCTCCTGTCACAGGCCAGGCCAAGTGACCTGCAGCTGGCTCCTGAGCACAGCTGGAGACGCCTGCCCTCTGACTCTCAGGGTGAGCTCACTGGTGGTGCATCAGGCAGGGCTGGTGTGTCCACCATGGACTAATTTAGATGGTGCTTGTGTGTGATCCAAAGCTGATGGGGCTCAGCAGTGATCCTGGACAATGTCTGGCTCTGGTGGCTGTCCTGGAGGAAAACTGCATTGAGCTGGCAAGCAGGTCCTAAGTCCTGCCAGGTCCCAGGACCACACCGGCAAGGGCTCTCCGAGGTCAGGGCCTTGAGCGTGGAATGACCCTGGAGAGCGGCGGGAGGGGGCAGGCCTGGGAGGCACCAGGTTCCATCCCAGGATCTTCACTCCTGTGCTGCCCCCCCCCACCCCGGGGCACTGAGCCTTTGGCCTCCATCCCTCCACTGTACTGGAGGATGATCAAAGGTGCCTCCCGTGGGGTGGTGTTGAGGGCCGACCAAGTGGTGTTTATAAAGTGAGTTCCTGTTTAGGAGGCCCAGGTGCAGGGGGACCAGGTATCTATAGGGCAACTGCCGTGCATTTTGATGACCAGCAAGGACAGCAGGAAGAGGGAGGGGGCAGGAAGCTTGGTGGGATGGGAAAGTATCTGTGAGAAGTGTGCCTTGTCACTGGATGTGGAGTGACCAGGTGGTCTCCATGGCAAGGACAGGCAGAAGTCACAGCACATGCAGAGGCACTGTGGCTGGGAAATGCTGTGTGACCTGGAAGCAGCTGGGGACAGCTGGGGTTCAGAGAGTGCAGAGCAGTGTCTGGAGACGTGGCTGCGTCAGGGGCTTTGACCCCATGGCGAGGACCTGCAGGAGGTGAAAAGGAGCCTGGACATCAGCTGCCGGGGCCAGGGAGGTCATCAGTTACGTGCTGACTGACTCCTCTTTACGTAGGATGGACTCCAGTGGTGGGACAGAGGAGGCAGGGGCTTATTCGGAGGTCACTGCAGTGAGAGACCAGGGTGGAGGTGAAGGGCAACTGAGAAACTGAAGTGATTCCATTTTTGAGAAACCAGCCTCTACCTCAGAGCAAAGCCTGTCCAAGGAAGGGGGCGTGGCCCTTGTCCTTGGGAAGACCCATGGAGCACTCCTAGGCACATACCCACCCTGCTGAGTGGTTTGTCTGCAAATAACAGGAGAGATCTGCTGCGCCAGGTGTCCCTGACTCAGTCAGGCTACGTGAGGACCCCTAGCAACCCCCCAGCAACCTCCAATCAGCATGAGACAGGGAAAATACCTGGGATGCCAGATGACCCCCCAGTAGTTTATGGTGGTTGATAACATGTTGGGAAACCATGTAGTTCAGCACATACACCCCTCGGGGCTTAAACTGATCAGTTCACAGGAATCCCCCCTTGTATTAACCAATCACCCCTACCCAACTTGTTCCCGCCAGTGAATGTGCTAATCAATGTTAAGAGTTGTTGTTTGATTTTCCCGCGGTGTGAAATGAATTGCTGTGTGGTGTTGTGAGCATAGAGTATTCCCCCAAAACCTATAAAGTCTCACTGAACAAAGGACCAGGGCTCACTCCCTGGGACCGCTGCGTCGGGAACAGTTGTGAGTCCAGGCTCGAGCTTGCAATAAAGACTCTTGTGTGATTGCGTTGGATTTGTCTCCTGGAGGTCTACTGGGGTCCCACGAATCTGGCATAACAGACTCACATTACAGGTAAGGAGAACCAAGCTGGTGTCAGCCAGCGCAGGCCACAGAGCCACGTGACTTAGCCAGTTCTGACTCCACAGCCGGGCCCTCCACAGCAGGGAACCCTGAGACAGAGGGAGAGAGAAGAAAGATCAGCAACAGAGGCAGAGTGGGCCTCTGGAGAGGCCACAGGAGGAGCTTCCGGCTCTGATCCTCACGTTCTCAGCGGGGAGATGGGGGAAGGAAGCTTCCAGGGGGTGCTTTGCATTGGGGGAGAGGCGGTGTTAGCTGGAGGATGTCGAGAGAAACAACCCAGAGAAGGAAAAGTAGATGGTGGTCCACGGAGGTTTAGATGGTGGTCGGCCGGCTCCATTGCTCTGAGTCTGAGGTGAGGCAGAACGTCATGGTGGATGGGTGTGGGAGAGGACAGCAGCTCAGCTCATGGCAGCTGGAAAGCAGAGAGCAGGGCTCAGGGACAAGACACACCCTTCCAGGACATGTGCCAGGACATGCTAACTGGGCCCCACCACCTACATCATTGCCTTCCAACGATGTCACCCAGCTAGTGCTCCATCAATGGATTAATCCACTCCCTTCCCAAACCCCACCTCTGAACCTTGCTGCCCTGGGGATCAAGTGTCCAGTGCAGAAGCCTTTGGGTACATTCCAGACCCAAAACATGACAGAGACACAGAGAGGACCTAAGAGAGGAGAACGGCTTGACTTCATCTGAGACAGGAGTTCGAGGCGTTGGATGCACCACAGGCCAAGATGGAAAAAGCAGAACTCCAATCTGCGTTTCGAGTTCTCCTCTGTAAGGCAAGAATCACGTAGGGCTTAGGGCAGGGTCTCGCCTCTGCCCTGGACAGGAGCTGTTGCTGAAGCTGTGTGGCCAGTGGACCCCACATGGCCATTTCAGCCCTCTGAATACTGCAGGGTGGGAGCACAACACACCCTGTTTGTTTTACAGTGGCGCTCAAGAGTGCTCTTGTTAAACAGATGTCAACGGCACAAACACGGCCCTGCAGCTACCTTGGGATATGGTAAGAAGAATTATTGTGTCAAGCTAATGATTTCAGATTGATTACGTTCAGGACTTTGAGAACCGGAGGCCCCAGCGATGGAGGATTAACCCACCGATGCCAAGCCCCGGTGGAATGGGATGTGGCTCTGAGCTCAGGCCAGTTTTGGGTTTTCCTGCTTTTGGGAAGCAGGCTCTGCTGCCCTTGGTTTGGGGACCTTGTCCAGGAGTTCTCAGAACCCACAACAAACCCCAGAAATCTCAAACAGCCAGAATCCTTAATTTAGAAAATCTGTTCCAATAGACCCCAAAAGGAAAGCTGATGTTGGCCATCTCACTTCCCAGCAGCCCACAGACTGCCCTGGATGAGTGCGCTACATTGTGCAGCCCTTCTGGGCCCACGCCCCTCTTAGGCCTCTGGGCAAGCCATCCATTGGGGGGCTGATGGACTCAAAAGGTCATGTGACTCCCCTTAGCCTCTCTCCCCCATTTTTAAAACAGGGATGTTCATGGTGTGCATGCCACAGGATCAGCTAAAGTGTGCTTGACACAAGAGTGTTGGGTCCCATAGCCCCGGCACACGGCCAGCCCCGGACATATGATAGTAATCATTGCTGATAATGCTTTGTTATTATCACCACTTTCTGCAGGACATGCATGTCCCCAGAGAGTAGGTGTGACAGTGAGGATCCCTGTGACAGTGGCCCCTAGGGGAGATGCTTCATTTCTATGGATGGCTGTTAGGGTCACTCACCATCTGCAGCACAGGCTAGTCACTCACTGACCCTGCCCTCAACAGTGTCTATTATGCACGTACCCTGGGAGCACCTTTCTTGAGGAGCACTGGTGGTCAGTTGGGAGCCCGGAACTGTCCTCTGGCCATGTGTCCAGCAACCCAAGTTCATCGCACTCACCCTCCACTGTTCCTTAGTCTACTGCTCATGCTGCCTGTCCCTCTGGCTTGGTGTGGACTCCTAGTCACCTTTCAGCACTTATTTTAAACAACACCATCTTCAGGAATCCTGTTCAGAGAGACCGGGATTGCAGGAACCAGAGAGGTTCTCCAAAGTGTCTACGGAGCTACTTTGCACTGCTGCAAATATTTACCCCTCCCTTTAACTTGGGGTTAACTGATGAGTTATCCTGAAGGGGCAGGAGCTGCCCCTCTGTGCTGGATATGGGATCTGACCCATAATAGGTGCTCAAGAACAATGTCTGCTAAATGGATAACTGAGAATACAATCTAAAATGTGTGTGTAATTATAATCTATCAAGGACATAAATGATGCTTTTTAAAACTATTTTGAAGGAATAGCAATAACACAGTTCTGGCTTAGATAGGAATATGATTATTGGATCCCATTACCAGGAAATTAATGGGGGTCTAGACTTGGGCATGCCTGCATGCAAGGTTTAGCTTCTGTCTCTGGGAAGTGCTCTTAGGCGATACCACCAGCCCCACATCCTCTCTGCAAAGAGAAGCCTCCCGACGCCCCAGCCAACGTGCCTGGATGAAACCTTGCTGGCCATGCATGAGGCGCATGACCATTCACAACCAAGGACTTCAGCCCAGATGTTGGGCATTCTGATTGGCCCGGTTGAGTCACGTGCTTGCATGACTGGGTGGGGCAGGGAGGTGGGAGAAGAGATTGACAGGGGGAGCTTCCCTGGCACCCTCAGGATGGAGTTATCAGAAGAGGAAGGTTGCTGGGTACACACAAAAGTGGGTGCTGCTTTCAGAACCCTGGGAAGAAAACGGAGATGGAATCACTGGCATTTGAAAGGACAGCAGAGCAGGTATGTAAAGGTCAGGGCATTAGAACTTGAAAACCAGGAGGAATTCAGGCATGCCGCGGGGACTGGGAAGGCATGGGAGTCAGGTTTTGTGCTGCAATAGCTGACATGCGCTAAATGTTTGGAGGTGCAGGTTGGAGGTGCCCCCAAGGCCTTGACTGTTACCTCCACCAGGAAGGTAAAGGAAGACCCCCAAGCTTTCCCTAGGAAGGAAGTAGGAGTAGAGCTGTGCCACAGAGAGCCCAGCCAGGCCACTGTGTGCAAGGTAGGCTGGGAGGCAGAGAGCGTGGTTCAGTAGCCCAGGAGCCGATGAGGAAGCCTGGGTGCTCCAGAAGGGAGCCCACACCGGCCCTTCCAGGAGCAGCTGGGGACGGAATCGATGCTCCTGATTTTTTTGTTTGTTTGTTTTCCTGCTCAGCCCTTCTCTTCCCCCTCAGCCACTCTGCTTGTGGGACTGGCTTTCAAGAGACAAAGCAGAGGCTTTCTCAAGAACAGCCCTTACCAGACATTTACAAAAATGCATTTTTTTCCTGCCTTCTGAGAGCTTGTTTCTTTCTTTTGCAGGGAGAAGAGGGGCAGGGAGCAGAGGAAGGGGGCTCCCCCTCTGTGTGGACGTTGACTAGACACTGAGGGAGAAGACCCCAGCCCGACTGCCCTCCCGGCCCACACTTAGCAGTGGTCATTATTGCAAAGGAACCCTGGAAACACTATGCCCTGCATCCCCAGGAGACGGTCACCAAAACAAACAGAACCTTGCCCACCTCTGGCCTTGCAGAGGCCCCTCGGGTGGCCTGGTCCCTGGAGATCTAAGTTGATAGGTTTCTTTTGTTTGTTTTTATCTTTTTGCATTTTCAGACTGGAAGTCATAAGGCATTAATCAAAAATGCAAGTTGATCCCTAAATAGTTCCCCAATTTTATCTCCGTGTTCAGGCCTCTTCACGTTGCCCTCAGCCGCCGCCTCTCTCCCTCCCCACTTCATCAAACAGTATTTTCCATAAGATACTTCACCAGCTATTCTCCCCCGACAACTGTTCACTCCTAATTACTCCAAGCCCAGTGCAATGCTGCACGAGACTCTGCTTTATCTTTACGATCAGATCAATCCATTGTCACCTCATGCCTTGAAAATCCGGCTTCTTCGTGGTGGAAGAGATGTTTGCCTTCCCAGTGCTGCTGCTTCACGGGGCATTCTCTGAAGGTAGCCCAGGTGGTCACAACAGTCAGTCCTACCTTGTGCCACCGACCCCAGTCAACTCAGTTGCAGCAATGGTGACTGCAAGAGCAAGACTTTCTCCATCTCAGTGGAGAGAACTGGCCCATAAAGAAGAGACGAGGACCAAAGATAAAGAACACTGCTCTGTGCCCCAAGGACGCGTCCATCTGCCTCATCCAGATGGCTACCTTCTTCCACTCCTCAAAATCCAGAGAATAAAATTACCTCCCTTTTGTTGGTTCCCATAACGCTAGATATTTTTTTTTTACTTTTGATAAAGTACACACTCTTGAACAATTAAGGACATACCAACTATATGACAGCAGTTCTCAGGAAGGAGTGGGAACTCCTGATGCTCCAGGGGAACCCCCAGCATCAGCTGGCAGCTTCTTAGAAACGCAAATCCTCCAATCCTGTTGCATGGGAAGTCCTGGGGGCGGGGCCCAGCAATCTGTCCTAACAAGCCCTCCAGATGACTCCAATGACTGCTGAATTTGAGAAATGTTGCCATAGGGTAGCTGAGAATGTAAAAATCTGAATAGTCATCGTGTCCATCACTTAAGCAGCCACTGAGCACCAACCATGTCCAACAAGCGTGGCAATGACCACCCAGCACCAAGGGACCCCAGCAGTTATGGCTCCTCATCCTGCTGCTCTGCCCTGTCTGCAGCTGCAGGACAGCCCAGCATCCTGCTGGAACGTGAAGCCTTCCGTGGCCCACAGCCAAAAGCCCGGCTTCCCACTGGGGCCATCAGGTGTAAGGGGACACAGGATTTCTGCAGGCTGATGGGCAAACTTTGGCTGGGGTGTTACGTCCTTTCAATTTTGTCCTTTGCTGTTTCTGCTGAAGGTCCACATCACAGAAGCCCACCACAAGCAGACTCATAGGAAAGGGCTTGCGATGTGGTGCTCAGAAATGGGAAATGGGAGCCCCACGTGTCTGTTGGAAGCAAAGTCAACCTCTGTAAGTCACTTGCTCCCGCGAGAGTCTTTCTACCGGGGTCACATTCTCCTTCAGGCCTTATAAGACACGCTGAGTGGAAAAGGGTATTGACTATGTGATTCTGCAGAGGGACGGAGCAAGGCAGCCCAGCCTATGTATGGTATGTGAATCAACCTAGAATCTATATGTGGGGTGATATTAGGCTGATCAATCTTTATTCCCAGGCAATCAAGCAGGGAGCTTCTCCAGGTCTCTCTATAGACAGCTCATAAAATGGGGGTATTGATCCCAGGGTCTAAATTTGTAGTTTTGACTATAAAAGCAATTTGTTTGTGGGGAATGGTCATATAAGATGAATGCATTTGGATTATTAACTCCAAAGACAATTCCGCTGGGTGTGCTGGATTTTGTAGCAGGTTCCTTTGTGAAGTTACCAACACAGTTTCTAAGGGTTTTATTTATTTTTTTAATGCATTTTCAGCAACTGGGGGACCTATAAGTGCATCTGGAAATACAGTTTTCTAGAAGATACTTTGGGGTCCTTTTTATGGTAATGGCAATCACTCCATTTATTAAGTCCTCTCTTCTGAGCGCCAGGTCATATGTACTGGGTATTACTTGTGTGGTGGGTCATTGTTGCCCTATTTTTAAAGTGATTAATTGCTGCTCACAGATGTAAACTGGCTGGCCCAAGGTCACACAGACAAAAAATCCCAAATGGAGGGCATGCCTGGCCACGAAGCCTCTGCACTGGGAGGGGGGAAAGCCCTGCAGACACTGACAGGAGGAGTGTTCCCGGTCACATGACAATGGGCATTGTTAGTACAATTCTAAAAGTGATCTCTGTGTCCCTAAGACATTAATGTTTACTGAACAGGTTTCTCCTCCAGCGGGTACAAATGGCCTCCAGCTGATACAGAACCTGGAAAGCAGGTTACCATTTGTGGTGAGAATTTTGAGATCATCACAACAGGCTACCAGGACATCAAGAAGTGACCAGAGAAGGTGGTCTGCGGAGCAAGAAGGAAGTAGAGCGGAGTCGAGAAGACATGGTGAGAGCCCAGGTGGGCAGTGATGGGTGGAACCAGGGGCCGAGGACACGGGCCATGAGAGCCAACCGTCGGCTCTGCTCTGTCCATTCCTTACTCTGCCCTGTGGGTCCGTCGAGACAGAAGGCACTTGAGTTTCTCCATCCTGAGTCATAGGCTACCTGGCAGGGGCCACCAGCCCCTGAGCTAAGGGAGCCAGGTCTTGAGACTTCTTCACAGACCACTGTTCCCATATGCCCAGCACAACCCTTGGCTTATATTAAGTACTCACAAAAAGCATTTGTGAGTGAATTAGCTCCTTAAACCCCTGCAAACGGAAACCACGTCCATGTACCATCAATGCAGACAGCTCAGCCTGGAGTCCTGCCTCACTTAGTCTGGGAAGGCCAGCAATGGCACCTGGGCTTTAAAAAAAATGCTGAGATTGCATTAATGTACATCCCCACCAATAGCCCAGTTGCACCACCCCTGGGTATTTGCCCAAAGGAACCACGTCCCCTACTGAGGTGACGCCGATACGGCCTGATTCATCGCCTAGCTAGGGAACCTGCCTAACGCCCACCAACGGATGAGTGAATAAAGGAAATGTGGGGCAGGTACACAGCGGGTGTTATTCAGCCGTAAAGGAGAAGGAAATTGTGCCATTCACAGGAAGCCGGATGGAGCCCAGAGCATCATGTTAAATGAAAAAACCAGAAAGACAAGGTTTGCATTTCCTCTCATGTATGAAATCTGGGGACACAAACAAGGAAAGAGGGTGCGGAAATAGAGAGGGGATGTGAGGAAGAGAGACCAGGAGGTGGGCTGCGCATCGGGGGGAATCGGGGAGGGTGGGTCCGTCCAGCCGCCGCACACAGTGTGTGAAGTTCTCACGGTGCACCTCCCACCCCTGCACAACTAAAATGCAACAGCAAGTGTCATAAACATGAAGCAGGAAGGAGGCATACTGCTCATCACCTCCTACATTTTCCTCTGAAAACCTCTTCCTCCCCCTTGAAAAGGTCCAATGCTCATATCAATTCAGGTAGACCTGGCTTGGCTGCTTCGTGGACACTCACCGATCCTTGTAACGGCATCTGCATTATAATAGGGGGCTCCCCACCCAGCACTATTGCTGAGCATGGTGTGCTCAAGGCCTCTCCTGACCCGTCCACGGCTCCCAGTGTTCTGGGGGTGTCCGGAAACAGCACTCTAACAACCTCACTGCACTTGAACCTCACATCAGCCATCGGGAGTGAAGAGAGTGCACTTATTCTCAGTTCAGCGCCAAAGGGACAGAAGCTCACAGGTGAGAGAGTTTGCTGAAATTCAAAAGCAGTGGATTGGCCGGCTCCAAGGAGGCTGCTGGCACGGAGGTCCTGAGCAGGCCCACTGGGTGATCTTCTGCTCACTGGGACCCTGGGGGAGGTTGAATATGCTTTGTCTCTACCGATCTGAGAGACAGACGAGACATGTTGGAGGCTTTGCACTGGCTTACTGCCATCCCTGTGTGCCCAGTAAGACAGCAGGACAGCAGCTGAGCTTGCAGAGGTGCCTGACCTGGGGGAGGCCAACAGAATGTCCACAGGCAGGACATGCACACACAGGGCAACCTGGGCAACGGCTGCTGAGTGGCTCTTGAGACAGTGACGATGATGGTGGGGTAGCGCACAGCTAGGGGACAGGCAAAGGGCATGTGTAAACTGAGGCACAAAGGACAAGCTGGACTCTGCTGCAGACAGAGTGGAGGGCACAGAGTGGAAATAGCTGGGGTCCTGGAGGCACAGAGAGGTCCTGGGCAGCAGGGGGCAGACACTGATGTGGACATCCCTGGTCCTGTGCACACTCCTTCTGCACCCACGGCTCCTGTCCAGTAGTATCAATAAATGGGGGGAGGCTGTCTCCAAAACCTGCTTCCTCCATTCAGGGGAGGTAGGAAGGAAAGTTCTCAGAGAGAGAGATGGAAAATAGTGAGTTCAGGTCTTGAAAATGAATTTTGTTTTCAATCTAGAATTTCTTAAACTAGTGGAATCCAATGCCACCTTTTTATGATAGACATGTTGTCTTGACCTCTTTTATCTCTAAAATGAAATTCTTGGGTAACATAATTATCTGCGTTCAGAATTCAAAAGAAATAGAAGGATGCCAGTGGTCAGAGTGAACAAGTGAGAGAGAACTGATTCAAGGCGCACCCCACCGGCCCGTGGGGGACAGGGCCACTCCTCAAGGTGGGATGTGCTTGCGGAGGTGGCACGGGCCCAGACCTCAGGAACATGGCTGCTGGGAAGAGCTGGGGTTTTCTGGAAAGATGAAAATGTTTTGAAAGGTTATAGATGAAGCAAAACATGTCTTCCCTTAATTTAACCACAGATTGCCGTCCTTGGAAATTCTGTCTGTGGAAACACTATGCAAAAATTCTTCATATTTATACATGAATGGAGTCGGTGTTGAGAACCAACTATCTATCAGCAGGTTCTTCTCTTTCAGGGATGTGCTGTAGGGCATTTGAGAATTCTGAGGGCACAGGACATATTCATTGTCCTACATACACAGGGCTTTTAGTCCCTTGGGTCCCTGTCCACTCAATACCAGTGATAATGGTGTGGAAGGACAAAAATACTTTAGCCATTAATAAGATGCCCCTGGGCGTGTGCATGTCCAAGTTGTGTATAGGGAGGGAGGGTGGGGCTGGAGTCAGGAGTCTGAGAAGTGCCCTTGCCATTGGTCACAGTGGGGAAGGATTCTGGGACACCTTCCCAGGTTTCATCCAACCAGGTGACCCCAGCCAGAGGACACACGATTTGGGGTTCATTGCAAGAGTTCCGGACCCCACCCCAGGCTTCATCTCTGACTCTGGGCTGCTCACCTTGCCTAGGGGTGGTGTGCAGACCCAGGCCAGGTCCCTCTGGCCATGATCTTCCCTGCATTACTTGGGATGGGTGGATGTCACCTGCTGCTCAGTCCTGTGCTGAAGCCAATGTCCCCTCAGTTAAGGAAGCCCAGATACTGAGGCATCTAGGTGTGCTGCATGGGAATGCAGCAAGCATCTCCTCACTGTGACATAGTTGGCTGCAGGGGCTGGAGTGCATGGTCACATGTTCAAATTGGGGGAAATGGAGGCACAAGGAGCTCCCAAGCAGACACAGGCAGGCCAAGCTAGTGACATTTCACCTGCGCAGACATAGGCAGACCAAGCCAGTGACACTTCACCTGTGCAGACACAGGCTGGCCAAGCCAGTGACACTTCACCTGTGCAGACACAGGCTGGCCAAGCCAGTGACACTTCACCTGTGCAGACACAGGCAGGCCAAGCCAGTGACACTTCACCTGTGCAGACACAGGCAGGCCAAGCCAGTGACACTTCACCTGTGCAGACACAGGCTGGCCAAGCCAGTGACACTTCACCTGTGCAGACACAGGCTGGCCAAGCCAGTGACACTTCACCTGTGCAGACACAGGCAGGCCAAGACAGTGACACTTCACCTGTGCAGACACAGGCAGGCCAAGCCAGTGACACTTCACCTGTGCAGACACAGGCAGGCCAAGCCAGTGACACTTCACCTGTGCAGATACAGGCAGGCCAAGCCGGTGACACTTTGTCTGGCTCGTACCTCGAATGCCAGGGAAGTGCACCTTGGGCTGTGCCTTGTAAATGCCTCTGTGGTCACACACAAAGCCTAAGTCTCCTCCCCAAAACAGCGCAGGATGATCACTTTTGGCTAATCCCTGGATCTCAAGTCTCTGTGACAGTCAATCATTGCTGCCTCATTTTTTGGTAGAAGGTTCCTTCCCCCTGCATTAAAGGAAGTAGGATGGGCTTGTATCAGGAGGAAAAGCTTGGATGGAAGGAAGGCAGGAGAGAAGGAGGGAGGGAAGGAAAAAGCATTTCCCTTCCAATGCAAGGCCCCAGGCTCTTGCTGAAGTACCCTCACTCCGTTACTGGCTGAGTGCCCTGAGGGAAGACGGCGACCTGGGTTCTGGAAGTTGGGCCCTGAGGGGACACACTGACTTCACTCCCTTGTAAATACTTCCCAAGCTCCAGTGGGCCAGGCTCTGTGCTCAGCTCTGAGGCTGCAGGAGTGAGATAAACAGCAAGAAGTAAAGTAGAATGAGGTCAAGCCAAGGCCTTCTCTGGAGCACATCCCGTGGGCTGCAGCAGAGGACACACTCTGTGAATCCCGTGGTGGGTGAGGAGCCGACAGGGTCCCGGGACAAGAAGAGTAGGTCCCAGGGTCTGAGGAACCCGGGGTGTGATCATAAGATGGTGGCCCAGAAAGTTCTCAGCATGGACTGGACATTTGAGCCAGTGTCATGGCAGAGGGAACACCAAGGGTCACAAGCCACCAACCAGTCATACAGAAAGGCAAGCCTGTCTCAAAGCACAGCCCGGGAGAAGAGCAGGAAACGACAAGGGTTGGGACCATCCCAGGTCCAGCATTGCAGAACAGGGGGCACCTCTTGAAGCTGAATCTAAGGCAGATTTCAACATACAGAAAGATCCCTAGAGCTGTACAACAAACAGCCCTATAAACAGAGAAAACGAGATAAAGCAGAGGAATTATGATTTATCAAAACATGCATGTGAAAAGATTTTCGATCTTACTAATGGTAAGGGAAATGAGAATTCAAAAGATTATTTTCAGCTGTGATATTGTCAAATTTACAGAATTAACATTTACAATGAACATTGATTTAGAAAATGAGCTTTTTCCTACTTTACTGGTGATAATGTTAATTGCCACAACCTTTTGGGAAAATAACTTGGCAGTGTTTATGCAGATGATAACTCTGCACATGTCCTCTGACCAAGGAAGCCTTTCTTTGTTCTTTTGGTGACCCCCAATGAATCGCGCCTCCTGGTAGTGGTACCATAGTGGCCCCCTACACACACACACACACACACACACACACAATGGCACTGGGTTTGCCGATGTGACTTGCTCTGGCTAGTGGGATTTTGGCAAGCATGGTGGCAGAGGCTTGATTAGAGTTTGCACGTTGTCCTCCCCTGTCCCCTTGCACTTGGAAAACTGAGACTGCCATGTTGTTAGGCCGTCCAAACTAGCCATGTGGAGAGACCATCTGTTAGAGAAACAAGGGTCCCCCTGACAGTCAGAACAAGGTCCCTGACATATGGCCCTAGTTGAGCTGGTTCAGCCAGCCTTAGCCATGCAAGCAATGCCAGCTAAGCCCTCGGCCATCCAGGGGCAGAGTGAAGCCATTTCTACAGGCAGAACTCATCGTTGTGTGCAGAACAATGAAAAACTGGAGGTGATCTGAATGTCCATCAATCAAGGAATGACCGTGTCAGTAGTGCTGCCCCTGCCCTGAGGATGTGTGTGAGAAATACAGGGAGAGAAATCTCCTGTCCACCAATCTGAAGGCACCACCATGATACTGGAATGGATAAAGCCCCTACGCATCAGGGAAGAGTCCTTGTTTCTAGAAACGTGATTCAATGCGGAAATAAAGCCAGCATTTCCAGGAGCCTTGGAAACACTGGAAGATGAGGACTTCAGGAGAGCAGAAGACAAGCGTGGTCAGTGATGTTTGAATTTTAAATGCGTTTGTAAGGCAACCCACCCAGTACCTGTAATGCACTGGTAATTAAAGAAATCTGAATGGAGAAAACAGTACGGCAAAGTAGCTGTTTTAAAAGATCAACATCTGAATACTCATCTATCCGTTTCAAACCAACTCTGAGAATAAGTCTTGGGTACATTCCAGATTTTCTTACTAATATTAAATGTAACATCATTTCTTTTTTTGGCATCTTAGATTGTGGTCAATTCTGTGAAAAGCTTCAGTAGCCTCTCCTCCCCCCCAGTCTCCATGACTCATTGAATATGGCTACTTGGCTGTGTTCCTAGCATACTCCAAAAAGGGCAGATAGCTGGCTTTATCTCTGAGAAAAGGTGTGCTGTGTGTGTGTGTGTGTATGTGTGTGTGTGTGCGCACACATGCACAAGTGTGAGTGTGTGCACGGTGTGAGGATATGCTAAATGATCAAACCTTCAAAAATTCCCTTACTCTGAAATTCAAATGAACCGAAAGTTTTAAAAAAAAAAGGGGGTATTGTTTTCATTCTCATTAAATAAATGGCAAAAAATAAAAGCTGCTGTCAGCTACCTGTCACCATGCTCCTTCTGTAGAGGAACAGTCCGCATGTAAAACAGATTCCGGACAGATCAGTGTCAAGGTGCATGACTGTTCTTTTCTTTTATCCAAGACTGTGGTTCTAGCGTTTCCTTTTCCTTCTGATCTTCCACAAGACTGAGCAACACAGAAGATGTGGCCCCTCCCCAGAAACTGTCTCATCTGGATGGAGCCTGTCACTAGTATTTGGGAACCCCTGGCTCTCGGGTCCACTTGTGGTTGAGAACCACTGGTCTCTGATAAATATGCATAAGAATATCCTCAGTGAACTCTTAAAAATACTCAAATCTTGCGACATTTGAATCAATGACAGAATAATATGTTTTGCATGATTTTAATACTAGCTGCATTTCATTGAAGTTGTGTCATTTGAAGATTTGTTTTAAAAAAATCCAGTTAAAGTGAACACTCAGCTAATCCAGAACATCATTATGAGAGAGCACAAACACTGTGAGCAAGTTTTTTTTTGGCTTTTCTTGGGTTCGGTGCATGTGGCTCCTGCCAAATGTCCATGTCAACACAGCACTTCATGTTGACACAAAGTATCAGCTGGGGCCCCAGGGTTCCCATGTTGCAGCACTTCAGGGCTCTGTTGGGATGTTCTGGATGGTTGGGAGGCTCACTCTCAAGCATCCTGCCACAGGGTGGTTCTGGATGGAAACATCTACACCTTCCTGCAGTTCTCTAGTGTGCACCTGCCAACACACATGGGCCAACTTTTCAACACCTTGAACTTGCCCTGAGAGGATCTGTGTTCAGTTCCTGGGTTTTCAGAGAGTGCCTGGGTACCTGCTTTGGGCACCACTGCCCCCAGCCACAGAGTCCTCAGGGATGGCAACCGCAAGTTCTCCACGGAGCGGGGCACACAGCAGGAGTCCCCCGTCAGCCTCCTTCAATGACTCTTTGGCTTTATCATTTCATTTGCTATAAAATATCATCTCATGTGCTATAAAGGTAGCAGAGAGTCTGGCTCATCTGAGGAAAAGCCATCGAATTCTCCAGGGGCGTGACCAGTAGGTGCAGACGCGTCTGGGGTGACACCGATTCATTGTGTTGCTGTCCTCAAGAGGCCAACCGTGGAAAGAAAGGGGTCTTCTCCTCTCCTGTCTGTCTCACCTCTGGGAAGGTTCGAGGCAGACTGGCACTCGGAGCTCATCCAGGGACATTATGAACTACCACCAGGTCTAAACACGGCTCCCTCCTATTTGTTAGAGACAGTCGGCTTCATAGGAGAAAGAATAAAGGTAATTATTCCAAAGTCCTCTTCTTTTGTAAGTGACAATAATTACAGCACATGTACCATTTATTGGGTTCTTGCTAAGTGGCAGGTGGTGCTTCCCTGGGCCAGGCCTGCATTTAGGGGACCTACCCAGTTCCACGTGGCATCATTGGGGCCAAAGGGACACAGTCACCTGAAGCCCGCTGCCCCTTCTGGGCAATTCCAGGTACCCAGGTGTGCTCAGACCGCGAGGCAAGCATGGGAGGGAGAGTGTGAAGGGAGGGAAAGATGCCAAGAAATGGTGAGCTGCTGAGGGCAGGGGACAGCTGTGGGTGGCTGGGCCCCATGTCCCCAGGGGTCTCCAGGGGGTGGTGTAGAGACTGCACAGAAAACTCAAGAAAAGAATGGGTGAGGGGCAGGGTATTCATCCCCCCAGCCCTGTCCACCACGGCTGAAGGAGGCTCCCAGGGCCAGTAGCTCCCCACAGGCCCCTGAGTTGCTGAAGGGACCCTGGCCAGAGCACAAGCCCCAGGAGAGTGGCAGGCACTTGCATTGTGCCTGAGAGGCCAGGGCTCGGGCTACAGTGAGTGCTGGGTGTTGACTACCCCGGGCCCTAAAGTGTGCTGACCAGGGGGTCCAACCAACCTCCATTCTGTGCATCCTGTGTCCTGGTCCATCCTCCCAAGGCTGAGACACCAGCCCATGTGTACTGCTGCACCCGGGCAGGCTGGGCTCTGCTTGCAGGGTGCCCTGGAGCTCACCCACAAGGGAGCTCTGGAAGCTTGCATGCCCCCCACGGCTGGGTGGAGGTGAGGCTGGAGAGAAGAGGCCAGTCCTCACTACCATCCCAACCTGGGAAAGGCAAGTGGCCAGGCAGGATCTGGGAAGGCGAGTCCAAGAATTCTGCATCCTCATCTGGCGTCCCAGGTAGCTCTGAAGGTGTGATTGTCTGCGTGGGAGGCCGGAACATCTTTTATTTATCAGTTTGGTGGCTTGATTTATAACTTTGGACTACTTAGACAAATGCTGTGTGTGGCAGATGCTGCTGCCGCCCCTCCACGGGCCTTCCCTGCACCCAGCAGGGCTTCCTGCTGCGCTTCCCAGCTCTCTGTCTCAGGGCTTCTTGCAGTTGCTGGGAATGACTCTGCAGCCAGAGCAGCAGGTGCAGAAAGGCAATGGATCTGAGCTTAGTGGAGGTGGTGGATGTTGGGGTCCATGTAACCAACTTCCTCCCCCACCCAGGGGCAGCCCGCAGTCTCCCTGGGGGTGAAGCGAGCAAGTTGTGGGAAACACCCCTTTGCTTTCTCCATCCTGGACCCAGCATTTGCTCCTCCCACAGGTGTTTTCCTGCATCTCCACAAAAAAACATATTTCCTCCCAAATGCCCGTCTCAGGGCTGCTTCTGGGAGAGGCCACATGTGCTACCCGTGCACCACTGTCTATGTACACATCCCAGGTCCCAGAGACCACAGCTGGCCAGATAGGGCACTTTTTCTCAGTCCTCCACTTCCCAGTACTTCAATTGAAGAGGGCGGTGTGACGATCCCCACTTGACACCAAGTCTTTGAATTCTAAAGACTTTCCCAAGTCCCAAGCTCATAAGTAAGACAGTCACAGTAACTGGTAATGCAAGGATTCCCAAAGTGCGAATCTTGGCTCTGCCCCTGCTTTACTGGCAGAGTGTCCTTGGGGCAGGTACATCTGACAGGTTCCTCTGCGTCATGGGGACAGTTGGGTGCACATCACGCCTGAGCTGTTTCCTGGGGTACTGCACAGGTTCCACACAAGGATTTTAATATGAGGTCCTAGGCACTCCAATCACAGCATGGATGGAGGAACACGGTGGCCTTACTGCTGCAGCCCAGGCTGTGGAGGTGGGCCCTCCCCTGTGTGCCAGGGATTCTGCAGTTGCTCATCAGTTCTTGTCTCATACCTCCCCAACCCTAACCCTAAACCTGACCCTGACTCTGACCCTCTCTAACCCTAACCCTGACCCTGACCCTCTGTAACCCTAACCCTAATCCTAACCCTTTCTCCTTTTCCCACTTCCCTGCACCTCCTCCTTTTCTTTATACCTCCTTTCCTTCATTTCCTCCATCACTAAGCAAGGGATATTAAGCACCTACCATGTGCCAGGTGCTGTTCTAGGTGATACAGATGCAGCATGGTAGAAGACACACAGTTAAACAAGTGCTCACCAACATGGCATATGCCCTGGTGAGGACACACCAAGATACACACAAGAATAAATAAGAAAGTTAATGAATGTCAGGAAGGAAAGGAGCCCTGTGCTGCAGAGCGGCTGGCCATGACATGTGTGAGAGAAGATTTTGATGCCATCTCCAAGTGCAACCCTCCAGCCAAGCCTGGGTGGCAAGGAGGCCTGTGACATGCACTTCAGAGTAAAGGGGCGTGCAGAACACGCCCGATGTGTAAGAACGAGAGAGAAACAAGGGGACCTGGGGCTCAGAGGGCGAGAGAAGCAGCAGGTGACCTTGCAGAGGTGGCAGGGCCAGACCCTGAGGGCCTCAAATTGCGGAGAAGAGAGTGGCCTCCATGCCAAGTGGGTGGGCATCAGGAGGAATCGAGGGCCAAGTTGTAACTTGGGTTCTGTCAGCTCCTCTGACTGCTGCTGCCATGTGCCAAGGCACATGTGTATCTCGGAGATCGGTGACACTGCAGCCCCCCCAGTCATCAGCCGACCCTCCTGTCTGTGCTTTGCTGAGCCGCAGCATCTGGAATTTCAGAACCTGGTGAAGCCACGTGCTGGGGTTGGATGTGCCCCTCCAAGCCTGATGCTGAAACTGAGTCCCCACCGTAGGGACAACGCAGGGGCTCTGCTGGGGTTGGATGTGTCCCTCCAAGCCTGATGCTGAAACTGAGTCCCCACCGTAGGGACAACGCAGGTGCCTCACAAAGGAGGCTTTGGGAGGGCGGCCCCTGTCAGCTCTTCCATTGGCCCCAACGAGGACACAGCCAGGAGGTGCCACCCTGAAAGCAGAGACCAGCCTCACCAGACAGCAGGTGGCACCCTGATCTCCTGCCCCAGACCTGCAGGCAGTAGGTTCCTTTCTTGATCGGTCACCCCATCTATGGCATTTCATCACAGCAGTAGGAAGCACAAAGGCCCCATCATTCGTGGCCTCCCTAGGCTCACTCTGCCAGCTCTGGAAGCTCTCCAGGACCCTTGGGTTCCAAAGGCCACATGCCATGGTAGCATCGTTTAACACCACCATCTCCCCAAAGCACTCTGTGCCCGCCTTCCTCCTCGCCAGGGCCTGCCTGGTAGCCCATCATCAGGCCTCCTTCATCCTGGGGCAGCAGCCTTCCTGGGTCTGGTGGAAGACGGAGGGCACCCTGTCACCAGCACACTCAGCAGGCGTTGGCATCCTCAGTGTCCCTGGTCACCACAGCTAACAGCCACCAACAGCAATGACACCAAAGGCAAACCTGAAGAAATACTGGCCAAAGCCCAAGGACACAGGGATTGGCGGATGGAGTTCTCTTTACATTCCATGAAAATCAAAAGAATCAAAAGTAGTAAGGGGTGCTTTCTCTCCTAGGTGACGTTAAGAGTCAGCGCACATGTGTCTGCTCAGAGTCTCGTCTTCCTCTGTCACCTCAGTTGGGCACACACAGTGGTGTGCACTCTGGGCTCAGAGTATTGGGAACTGGGAACTACCTGACCTGGGTATCCCTCCTCCGGAAGAAGCTGCAGGTCTGGGGGATACACGTCATCCGTAACCCAAGGGAACTGGGTGTGGCACAGCACACCAGGCACAAAGCCTCTGCCTCTCCCTGGGTCAGGACTTGGAGATGCTGCACACCCTAATGGGGGCAGAGAAGGGTGGGGAGAAGAGGAGAATGGGGTATCAGGGAGTAAAAAGGACCAAATATTGTTTGTACACATGTGTGACCAGGTCCCAGTGAAATCCCCTTTCTGTATAATTGAGATGTACCACTAATAAAAATGCAACCCAAATTGTTAAGAATTCTTACGCATGGTAAGTGACACGCATTTACTGGGCCCTACTGGCAACTGCAGATGGAAATGATATTTGGCCTTGGTCTTCTAAATAATGCCAACTTTCTCTCTTTTTTTCCTGGGAGACCATTACAGGGACATGGAAATCATTACAGTAGAATATAATTGTCTTTTAAAAACTTTTATTATTTTCTCAATTATACAAATAGAGCTCCTAAACAGTAGGATCTGTGCATAATTACAAATAGCAAGTGGAAAAGAAAAATTGCCATTATAAAATCCCCCACTCAGAGATTATCACAGGAACTTTGGACCAGGTCCTTCTAGCCTCTCCTGCCTATGAAATGAGGGCTGCCTAGACAACTAATCGACTCACCAGCAGGACAGAGACCATGTCCTCCTCCTGCCCCTGTATACTGCTCAATTGGAGAGAGATGGGGCAGCGGGTGAGGCTGTACCAGGGCCCTTGGGGACAGAGATCAAGTCCATTTGCCTCACCAGAGTATATCAGTATGCTCTGTATGAAAAGGATTTGGTTTTCATACATACAGAGTATCTTCTTAAGTCCATTATCTTATCTAATGGCCACATTGTCTTCTGTTAAATGTAGGTACTATAATTCTTTCAGTCAATTCTATATTACTAGATATTTTATTTTTTGGTACTGAGCTACTATATACAATACTCAAAGTAAATAATCTTCTACTCTGCTCCAGTTCACTGGATATAATTTGCAAAACTCTTGGGGACAGGTCTCTGCAGAGCTGCCTGGGTTTATAATACATGCCAACAATTCGTTATTCAAAATCTGAGATAGAGTTTGCAAACAGAATATCCACAGATGTTTTTGGATTGGCCTTGATGCTGTTATTTGAGGAGGTTTAGCTTGGTGGTGGAGAGCTTGCTTCACATCCATGAGACCCTGGGTTTATCTTCAACATGGATGGATAGATAGATAGATAGATAGATACATAGATAGATAGGTAGATAGATAGATAGATACATACATACATACATAGATGATAGATACAAACATACATAGATACATAGACAGATAGGTGATAGACATATAGACAAATAGATACATAAGCATATAGATAGATGATAAGCATATATATATAAATACATAAATAGATGATAGATACATAGATTCATAGATAGATACATAGATAGATGATAGATATATAGATAGATGATAGATACATAGATAGAAGTTAGGTAGATGATACATAGATGCATAGATACATAGATGGATGATAGTAAGATGATAGATACATAGATGAGTTGATAGATACATAGATAGGTAGATGGATGATAGGTAGATGATACATAGATGCATAGACACATAGATGGGTAGATGATAGATTCATAGATAGATATAAACATATATAGAAAGAAAAAAGAAAGAAAGAGAGAGAGAGAGAAAGAAGAAACTTTCACCTGATTCTCTGAGTTTTGTTCTCCTGAAAGAGCACCTCTGGCAACCCTGGCCCCCACTGCCAAAGAGCAACCACTGGCAGGACCAGCATCTCGGCTCCGGTTCGGTCCAAGCCGGCTGCCCCATGCTGCTCCTGCAGCCTCAGTCAGTATGTTGGCCCACGTCCATCTCCTGCCTGCCCAGCAAATGCGTTTCACTGTGTGACCCTTCTTGGTCACTTAAGAACAACCTTATGTCAGGCTTTGAACCCTAGGCTCTGGGCCAAAACATGAGGTCCCAACTCTAAATTTATTGTATGTGTAACTTCAAGCCACTCAGTCACCTTGAGACTGGATTTCCCTTCTACTGTCCTCACTGTGGGACTCACCAGCACGATGCTTGTAACAAGAGCGCAGGTCAAGAATCCTGTGAGTTCTGCAGGTCCCTAACACATACATGTGTGGTACCCCTCAGCCCACGGGAGAATCTTCCTGTTCATCAATGGGCACCATCTCATATGATGCACATGCTAATGTCACAATCTATGTGTTCCCATTGCAGGCTGGCTGTGACCAAAACCCATTTTCTTTATTGATGGCAAAGAGCTAGACCACATGTCCTGCATTCCTTGCAGTAGAGGTGAGATCTGGCCAGTGGAGTTGAAGGGACAATCCATGCCATCTCCAGACCTGTCCCAACGAACTGCCCCTTGCTCCCCCATTTCCCCATGGACGCCCTTGCCTTTTATAACCATGGACACCAGGTGCTACAGACAACAGGACCAATATTTGAAGGAGATTGTGACTTAAATCTTCGCTGGGTGGACAGCTATCAGTAAGCAATACCTTCTTGGATTTTAAGTGCAGAAGAGAGAGGACCTTCTCCAGTCCATGGGCCACAATCAATGTGAGGTTTGTTGATGCGGCCGTTGTTACGAAACTCACTGTGATGTCTAAGAAAATGTCAAGTTAAAAAACTTCCTGGATTTAGCTGGAGTGTCTCTTTTCTTTGTCTCTTATCTCTTCTTTCCCTTTGGAGTTAAAATTAGTACTGAAAATTAGCAAATGTCAGTTTCAAGCCAATTAAGACGGGTTTGGTTACAAATGCAGTCCTTGGAAACTGACTGATTATAAAGCACTTCCTGGGAGACACATCATCTCGCTCATGGAGTTCTCTGAAAGGCAATTAATTTTTATTTTAAGGAAACATGAGAGAGCTTTTCAGCACAAAGCAAGGAAATCAAGAAAGAAATTTGTCTATAAAGTGATGGAACATAAGTACCCTTAATCTATAGCAGAGAGAATACCTAATTACACATGGTATCATTAAATGCTGTAATAGACTGATTGGGGCACAAGTACACCCCACACAGCCCCACACTGCATGCCCCACCCCTGCCCCAGGCCTAAGGACATCGGAGAGTTTTATCTTGGCTGCTTTCTCAAAGGTCCAGAGGGAATACAGTGTGCCTTCCGTCAAAGTTGGCTCCAGGAGGCTCCTCTTGGTTGAGTTTTGATGATGCACTTTTGGGGGACAAGGGCACCCTGAATGTTTTGGGGAGGTCTATATTTCTACTCTCAGGTTCACGTAGAGCTGCACTGCCCTCGAGCCATGCAGGTCAACCCATGAGCAGAGCTTGGACAGGATCGAAGAGATGCGGGCCTGGCATCTCGGTGGCATTGCCGTGAAATAGCCTGCCCTGGTCTGGAGGCCACTCTCTAGGACATGCCTATGTTCCCTCACCAACCCCATGAGAAGCTAATGTGAGAAGTGCAGAGCCCAGAAGTGGAGAAGCCACATCCCCACACCCAGCCATGCACCTGCAGACCTAAAGCTAAACATACTTGGGCACTTTTCAGATCCTTGAGCCAATAAAATCCTTGTCTCTCTTTGTTTCTCCCTTTCCTGATTAATTTTGTTTGATGTGAGATCCTATAACTTATAACTAAAGAGTCCAAGCTAATGGAAAAAAATCTTGTAACTACTGCTGTTGGGTGTATCGTATGTCAGGCACCACACACGGAGATTAAAACAGCACAATTTAATACCTAAGGTAGCACTGAGCATGATATCAGTGAACATCTACCTGTTAGGAGTCTGCTGGACACAATGCCCCAGGCAATGAACACAGCAATAACACATACATGTTGTAACTAAATTCAAGCAGTACAAGGTGACGTACGTCTTCGTTCTGCCTGACCTCATTCCCCATCTGCAGCCAGCTCCGCTGTGTTCTTGTGGAAATATTCTATATGTGTTAAAATGCGCAGCAGGGGAACGTGCAGATGCACCTGCATGTGTTCATTGTCAACACAATACTGCAGGGGTCAACTGTGAGGTCATCATGGGAGGGACATGAGGTCACCCGCAGTACCCCCTCCCCCTGAGGAAGGTAATCGTGGGAGGAAGCTGAGGTTGGGATGCACACTTGCTGACACCAGATCTCCTCCCTTGACATGTCAGGGATTGAAAAATAACATTCCATGTTCTCCCTGGGTGGGTGAGAAATTGAGACACAGATACAAGAAGCAAAGGGGAAGCTCAGAATGTCCTGCAGTGTCTCAGGGCTGGGCCACAGCTGTCCCAGGAGACAGAGGAGGGGCCGACGAGTCCCTTCTCTTCAGCATCCTTCGCACCATCCAACTGGGAGTAGGGGAAGACAGGATGGCAGGTGAGAGCCCACTGTCCTGCTCCTCCCACCATGCAGGGTGGACAGGGGAACTGGGAGGGGAACCCTCACGGTTGGGGCATTTAAAATGAAACAAGAACCAGGGTACGGACATCACCCACCACACAGAGAGCAGGTGTTGCTCTCGCACCTCTGTCTTTAGTTTATGAGGAATTCAGGATCAGAGGAGTTGGGAGGTAAAGAAGCCCAGGGCCGAGAGGAGGAAGGGACCATCCTCTGGCTCCAGAATGCTTTTGCCCCCTGAGACCCAGAAATGTGCTGTGTTTGAAACCGGGGGCCCCCGTAGGCGAACTTCTTGATTTTGGCATGAGGCATGCATCTGATTTCCTTAACATCACAAGCGTATGCCAGCCGTGTTGACAGGATATGTAAATCTAACATTTCCATATTAAGAAACGCACAGAGCCGTACCAACCAGCTTGTGTATAACAGGTATTTCAGTTTGGATCACTGGCATTGCCCCCAATGCCATTCCTGGACCTCGATGGCTTGCTATTATTCTACTCCAGAAGGGCTGCTCCCTCCCATGGCCGTGACCAGGGCTCCCTGCCACAGACACCAGGAGGGGAGAGAGGAGTTGGACAGAGTGGCCCAAGGCACCTGCCCTCACTCTTGCCTGGGATAGGGGAGAGAGCCATGCATGAGTCCTTGCTTTGTTAACCTGACGGAAAGAGCGTCACCAAGGGCTTACAGGTGAGACCCTCAGCCTGCTTGGTGGGGAGGCCTCCAGCCACTGGCTAAGGGAAGGTACCATGGAAGCCCTCGTGGTGACCAGCTGGGTCCTCTGTCTGTGCTGCATTAGACCCTGGGGTTAGAACATGGCACCCAAACAGTAGCCAACTCAGTAAGCTGGGGGCCGAGGAGCCCAGTAGGAACAGGAGGAGGATAAGACATACATAGCTTTCTGGGTGGGGAGAGATCTGCTTGGAAGCCCCTTGCAGGAGAGGTCCGCTGCCTTCCTTCCCTGCTGTGTCACATTTAGCACAGCCCAGGCCGACTTGATGGCTCGGCTGAGAGATCACCTGAGAATTCAGAGCAAAGCCCACTGAGCCACTTGAGAACGCGAGCCATCACAGGGAGAAGGGGGCATGAGGCGGGGGTGGTCTAAGGTGCCTGCGCGCCTGGAGAGGCACTCAGCCCAGTGGGAGAAACCTACAAGCCCGGTGGGCCTCCTGGGCTGGTTTCAAGGCACAGCCGGAACGGAGCACCCGGGGCCTCGGCCGGCTCGCCGAAGAAGCCATTGCAGCCAGGTCCCTGTGCCAGGTGTGTGAGGAGTCAGAGTTTAGGAGGCCTCACAGGAGGGGATGACGGTAGTCAGCGTGGGATGTGACTGAGGCAGCAGTGCCCGTCAAGGTCAGGATGGACGGTGGACACCCTCTGAGGTGGTCAAGCCCAAGTCAATGCAAGGAGGAGTCCCGGGGGAGGAAGCAGACAGTCTCGTCTAACAGGACCTGCCTCCTGCTGCAGCTGAGAGTAAGAAGCACGTCACAGTGAGCCAGCAGGAGGGATACTGGGACAACTCCTGCAGCCGCCAGTGGCTTTCTCAGTGTGGAAACCACCAAGTCCAGACCTGGAGGACCAAGACCCCTGGAAACCATGTGATTATTTTCAATTTCCATCTCTTAGATTTGTCAGCCATCCTCTCTTGCACCCAAGTAAGTCCCTGAGGACAACATTGCTGGGTCACCCCAAGGGGCCTCCCAACTGGACTCTGCCATGGGAGCTCCTGGCAAGAGAACAGAGCAGGCTGGCTTTGTCCCCAACTGGCCACTGTCCCACCCTGCCACTGGTGGCCGCTTCTTTCTGCCACAGCCCTGGTTAGCAGCCCTTCCTGGGCCTGTGACACCGCTTCTGTCCCTTGGCCTTCCGGCCTGGAGACAGGAGTTGCTTCCTAGTGCTGTTCATCTCTTGGGACATCTGCATGGCTATTTTCCCCCTCAACCTCTCACGTGTTCTCTTCATTAAGGTCACATGTGATCTGCAGATGGCAAACGACTGTCCAAGGCTTGCCTGGTGGCTTTGGCAGAATGTCATAGAGCAATTCTGCCATTTGAGAATCTTTTTGTTCTTATTTAGTCTCAGAACACTGATGCACCTCCCAGCTTTAAGCAGTGAAAATTTAAGAGAAAAATAAGTCACACTAAGGCCACCTGCCCACGGCTCACCTTCCCAGGGGAACCCAGAGAATGCCCTGTCTAGAGACGACATGCTCCAAGACTTTTCCACAGGACAAGCATCTCCAGGCACGGTGGGAAGGAGGAGCAGCAGGGTCGTCTTGCTGTTGGAAGTGCTAGCTGAAGCAATGCTAACTGTGATTCTGCACATCTCTCTCTCTCAGAACTCCACCATCCCAGTCGGGCCAGGACACACAGTTTAGGGGGCATGCACGCAATCCAAGTACACTTTGGAGTAAATAGGACATCTCAAGGCATTAGGTCCATGTATCTGTTAAGGTCCATCTGCATTCCTTTCTCAGTTGACCATTGTTATGTCCAGTAAGAGAATTATCTTCAAAGTTGCTCAGGAGGAAGGAAGTCCCCCATGGAATGCAGGGCCACCCCGAGGGCTCCTAACACCGGGGGAACCCAGGAAGAATACAATATGCTCTAAATGTCCAGGCTTCTCTCTCCTCTCTTCCCCTGGGAATCGCTCCACTTCTCTCTCTCTCTCTCCCCCAGCTTCCCCTGGTACTGGACCTTAGAACAACATGCCAGCCAAATATAGCAAAGTGCCAATTTGCCTCTGTGTCTTGATTATTTGAAAATACCTGTGGATCCCCTTTCACGTGCACTGTGCTCCTTCCTGGAGCTACACGTGATTTACGGGAAGGACAGGGAAGAGCCGAGGTCCCTGTCCTCATGAGGTTTATCTTCTAGCAGAGGAGCTGGGCTGTACTAAGGAAATGGTGCATCTTGGATACATCACGTGTTTCATTTAATTTTCTACCATATAAGGAAACAACACCATGAAACCCCCAAGAAGAATATTTAAGTTTTACGTGGCAAGGATGCTTCTGCCTCTGTAAAACCAACTTCCCTGGAAAGAGGGGATGTATGGCTCTTATCCAAACAGACATTCACTGGACTGGAGGGCTGGACACAGCAGGTTCAGTGACGAGCATCCAAATGCAAAGTGACAGACGTGACGCTGAGTGTGACTCAGGAACCCTCTACCCTTCGACATGGAAAGAGAGAGTTCTGCAGTGGTTTTGGGCAGTGGGATAAATGACAAGGCACAGGCAGGTGAGGAGTAGGCGCAGTCTTTAACGTCCTGCAGCCACAGGAACGGGTAGGCTGAGCCCAGGGCAGCCACCACTCCATCTTCCCATGACCCACCTCTTCCCCTGTTGGTGACGTCACAGGAAAACATACTGAAACAGAAGGTAGCCATCAGATATCCTGTGAGGCTGGAATCAGAATTAGGGGCTCTCTGCTTCGGAGGAGGCATTGGGGTGAACCTGGGGGGAGAGAGTGAAGGAAAGACTTCACTGGGAAGAGCTGTGTGGCATCAGGGTCATCTTGACCAGGACAGTGGTGCTTGATGCTTCTTTCTCCTAGAGGAAGCCACAACCAAACGCCCGAGCCAGGAGGCACTCCGCACCATGTCCTCTGTCCCCACTGCCCTGTGTGCCTTAGAGCTCGCCCAAGCCTGCAGGAAGCAGCTCTCCTGCTGGTGGCTTCCTGGGGGACATCTGTGGCTGGCACTCTGCACTCTCCTACGCTCTTGCTCTACCTTCTGCTGCGGCCACGAGGGGCTGTACTTCCCTCGGGGGAGCTGGGTGGCCTGCTCTAGACGGAGTGTGACAGGAAGGTGCCCTATTCAACCCTTGATGAACAAAACTCCAACAGACGACCCACCTTCCCGCCAACTCTTCCTAATGCACAAAGAGAAGTCACATCGCGGGACACCAAGAAGGTGCCTAATTGCCGGGTTTCTCTCTGAAAACCATTAAACTGGACATTCAGCTCCTGCACAGCCACAGTGACCCCGCAGCCCAGTGTGCTTGTGTTCCTGTGCCCTTCCCTTTCTGCCTGGATGACCCATCCTCGGTAGGTACTTGGAACATTACGTGGGCTGGTGACAAGCTGTGACCGATGCCAATGAATGACAAGAAAACAGGGCAGATAAAGGAGCTCAGCTGGGAAGCACTGTGATCTCTGTTTGAGGGCCTCTGCCTCGGTCCTGTTCTCTCTGAAATCTCCTCTGTGAGTGAGGGTGCAGTTTGAGCACCTTTTGTCTACCCCCAAAGCACAGAACCATACATAAAGAACAGAACCGCAGCGTTAGGCCAAATTAAATTCCCAGGATATAGCGAAAAGCGCAAAATGAAATAAAGCTTCCAGGATTACAGGGAAATTCACACTTAAAATGACAATGGAAACCATTTCAAAGAGACTGAAGGACTCAAGACCCATCTCCTCCGATCAGAAAGAAGAGGCAGGAGGGGAGCAAAGGAGGTTTACTCAGACAGTCCTGAAATACAATCTCATGTCTCATGATTTCTGAGGCTGCCAAGGAAAGTAGCTTGGGGAGCCACCCCGCAATTTTTCTTTAGAAAAAAAAAAAAAAAGAAAGAAACCTGATTATATCAGAGAGATGAGCTCATTTCTCATTTAAAAACTTTCTAAAACCTTCAGAGTTCAAGAATATCCTCAAAGGAATATATGGAAAGAACCATGAAACTTTAGCAGCAGGCTTTATTTTGTTGGCTTTACTTTTTTTTTTTCTTTTCTTTTCCTAGGACTAGGGATTGAACCCAGGGGCACTTAACTACTGAGCTACATCCTCAGCCCTTTTTATTTTTTTTATTTTGAGACAAGGTCTTGCTAGGTTGCTTACAGTATCAGCCTCACTAAGTTGTGGATTTGAGTCTGCAATCCTCCTGCCTCAGCCTCCTGAGCCTCTGGGATTACAGACATGTGCCACTGCACCCAGTCACCACATTTGCACCTCTCAAAGGCACAGGTTTACTTGGTGCAAGGGTCAGATCTTGGTGCTCAGCATATCCATCTCCTAAAACACTTCCCGCTTCTCTGTGGGGAAGACATTGACAGCCCGCTCTTCCTGCTGTTCTGAGTCATTCACTGTGTAACTGTGGTGACACCCACCCATGGAGCACCAGCACAGGGAGCCAAAATGTGGCACCTACCTAGAGAGCCCATCTGTGGATGACGGGCAAGGAGAGTGAGGTGGAAGTACCCCAGGAGCATGACTCATCTCCAAGGAGAATGGAATCCTGACACTGCTGCTGCACAGATGGACAACACTACAGAGAGACAAATGCCACATGATCTCACATGGTTCCACACGGGGGGGGGGGGGGCGGGAAATCCCAAAGATCCCATCTCATAAAAATGGAGAAGAATACAGGTTCCCAGGGGCTGGCGGGGTGACAGGCAGAGGTTAAGATCTTAAATTTGACAAGGGCCACTCCAGACACGTTTGGGGTCATCATTGCCTTGGATGTCACATGAACTGGCTTTTAACAATCTAGGTGCAGAATGAAATCCTAAGTTGCAAACTCAGCTTTTCCCGCTATTCAGTACACACCTGTCTTGAACCTTACCATCCCGACTCTCAATTTCTGTGATTTTTCTCAACCCAAGTGACAATGGACCAGCCTGCCAACTGGACATTAGTTGACGGCCTGTCAATCAGGCACAAGAAGAGAGAGCATGGAACAGCAAGGGCCAAATATTCCCCACTTGCAGATACGGGTCAAGGGAAAGGCTTCTGTCCCCTGGGGAAGGGCACAAGGCCTACAGCCTGCAGTAGGTGCCACTGGTGCTCCTGCTAGTGACTGCAGCCAGGCATGCTGGTCCGTAGACCCCATGCTCTATCCTGTGACATGGGTTATGAAAGAAAATTGAAAATTCCATACTAATGACCTAGTTCCTAGAATTGTATCCTGTACAGGGCAGTCTGTAAGTGGAAAAAAACAGCATCAACTGGTTTAAGCAATAGATATTGTATGCTTAAGTAAGCAAAGAGCATAGAAAAAGATTGACTCCAGGTACAGCTAGAATCAGGTGTATACACACAGCCACAGGATTCTGGGTCTCTCCTTCTTTCCCCTGGGAGTACTGTTCCTAGGCAGAGCTGCGCTGATTTATGGTAAATTCATTGCTAGCATATCCAAGCTGATACCCCACCAGCTGCTGGTAGAAAGAACAAAAAGAAATAGTTTATTTTCTGAACAAGACCCAGTGTAGAAGAAATTCGCTGGACTTACACATACCACCCATCCATCCATAGAACAATCCTCATGGCCCAGGAATTGGCTATCTTGGGATCAGACCACACCCCCTCCCTGGAGCCAGAGGACAGAAGGAACAAAAATGATCTGATGTCTGGGGAGGGTGCCTCTCAATTTCTTTTCACACCAGAATATAAGATCATCAAGGCAGGAACCCCGTGTCCTGTTTAATCCTCCTTCCCTGGTAATGACTCTGCAGCAAAGCACATAAGAGCTGCCCCAAAAGTACACAATAAATAAAATAAAATGCGGAACGGGCTGTGGTCAGCCCCAAGCAGCAGAGGCCCAGGACTGTAAGACATTGATTTTATGATCTGGTTGCATTCAACATTCTTCAAAGGCAGCAGAGGCTCAACAAGAGCCATTCTCTATTATTCAGTGTTTTCTAGCTGCCTTGAATACTTCTGTATCACACATAAGGAGCCCACAGAGGCACTCAAAGAAGCCAGGAGCCTCCAGAGGGAGATACCATCCAAAGGAGCCAACAGATAGGGGCAGAGTGCTCGGGAGCAGACAGGAAGACCAGATCCTTCCATCTCTGTGCATGGCTGGGGGCTGAGGATTCCCAGCAACAGGAACAGTTAAGTTGAATAATACAGACAGAGAGTGTTTCCAGAGGGACATCTTAATAATCTTAAAATATCTTATTCACAAATTTTCAATAGGATTCCTCTCAGGGCAATGTCCCTTAGATCCCGTAGGCCACCAACCCCCCCCCCATGACACCCACAGTAACCTGCACTTTTAAATCTATTTACGTAATCACACTCTTCAGAGGGGCCGAGCTGGGGTGGAGGGAGATGGGAGGCAGGCACCCACTGACCCGGTTTCCCTCTGGCTTCAGGAGTGTCTGGGTCCTTTCTTCTTTGAAACCTGATTCCCAGATTCTTCTCTTCTTGCCTTTTCTTCTTTCTCCTCCTCTTCCTTTACTCCCCCCTTTCTCCTCCTCTTTGTTCTATTTCCCCTCCTCTTTTCCCTCCCCTTGTCCCTCATCTGACCCTTCTCTCATGTCCTTCTGTCCTCTCTCCCGCCATATCGTCTGTAAGTCCGTTGATTCTAACTCTCCACCACTGCCTGGCCCTTGCAGGAACTGCGTTCTGTCCACTGTCCAGTCAGCCTTGGGGCTTCCGCGTGGGATCTCCCTGTGTGCTCCTGAGTGTGGACTCCAGCCCACCTGACCCAAGGCCACCCAGCTTTTCCTGTGTTTCACACATCGAACAGGCAAAGCAGAGCCCGGGAGCCAACACACAGTGCAGCAAGAGCAAGAGGGTGGTCAAGGTTATGGCCAAGTTCAACTGCTGTCAGACAAGGTCAAGGTCACGCCCAAGTTCAACTGCTGTCAGGCAAAGCTCTTTTCAGTGTCTACAACACGTTGAATGCTTTGGAATTTTCTTCAAGGGCCAGCATGAAGGGAATAAAGAAACATAATGTTTGGAAAGGAAACCAGTTTGGCTCCACAGCAACACCAGCAACAATGAAGCACTGACTGTGTGCCAGAGGAAGCACTAGAAAGTCTGGCACAGGAGAGCACAAAGGAGACAGACAATGACAATCAGCCTTATTCTTTAAATAATTGCCCTCTCCTCTGTCCTCCTCCTCCTGCTGGCCCATAGGAAGGACTGCAGGGGAAAGAGACTGCTTGAACTCTAGATTCAGGACTTGCTGGCTAAGCACCTTTGGGAAAGTTATTTCATCTCTGGACCTTGTGTTTACTCCCCGGAGAGAAGGAAATAAGGACACCTGTGTTGCAGGACTGGGATGAAAATTAAAGAAGATGCTGCCCATAGCAAAGCACCTGTGAACACCAGCCCCCACCCACACCCCAAGGAACCAGGAAGCTCGGCTGCACTGCAAGGAGTGATCTGGGATTGAGACGAGCCATGGAGAAGCACACTAATGCCAGCGGGATGCAGTCCCCACCAAAGGGCACTGCTCCATCCCAGCGGTGGCTGCTGGAGCCCGACCCCCACCCCCAGCACTGCAGGCCTCATCATTTTGAATGAGAAGGCGGAAGTCAACACGGGCATGGGAAGGGTCCTGGTCCTAAAACCCAGCGTGGGAGAAATGACACAGGTCCCCAGGCCTGCTCCGGCTCCCAGTTTACCATGTTGCAACTGGTGATTACACAGATTGCTTCCTGGACCCGCTACTTTGAGCAATCAAGCCCATTGAAGACTGGAACGCCTCTGCTCGCTCTGGAAACACAGGGAGCCGTGCCTGCCAATATGCTCCCAGGCCACTTTTAGCAGGACTGTGCCCATCTAGGATCCTGGAGCTCAACGAGGCCATCGTTAAATATTAACTTATTCATAAATCAAATCATTGAATCGCAACTTACATATTGAAAGTGCACCCATCTTGCACACACCGCGGGGTGACTCTTGATAAATGAGGACAGTTGTGTAAATGCAACCACAATTAAGCTCTGGGACACATCTGCCCACCCACTGTGACCCTCCTGCACCTGCTGCTTCAGGGTCCACCTCTTGTGGGTAGCTGCCCACCTGCTCCTGTCACTCCTGGTGACATTCACAGGAGGAGAGTGTGACCACAGGTATCTGGCATCTCACACTCAGCAACGTCTTTCTTTCCTTTTGGTCCCTCTATGTCCTGTGTACTGTACCTCACTCTTGTTAATTTTTCAGTCTATTCGATTTGGTGCTCCTCAGCTCACCCGATGGTAATTGTGAATAAAACCGCTATGAATATGTGCGTCCATCTTTGCTGGTCTTTTCCAATTCAGCATTCTCGTGGCCTTGGTAGTGTGCTGGGATCTCCTGGTTTGAACTGATGTTTCTGACACCTCATGGTCTTGTCGTTTCCCCGCATACTTTGATGTGACCTCTGTTTCAGCATGTGGTCCATGTTTTTTAAAAAAAAATCCTGGGTCATTTGTCATCTATTCTGGATGCTGCTCCTTGGTCAGCAGTAGAATTTGCAAGTCTTTTCTTTTGGTTTTAATACTGAAAACAGTGGCTTATGCAGTGTTTCCACACCTATCTCCTCATTCTGTCCTTAGACAGCAGGAGAGAGGAGATATATTAATGCTTCAGATGAGGAAAATAAGGCTCAGAAGACAGTTGTCCATTTGATGCCACATGGCTGAGCTATCCAAGGACAGAGGTGGGACGAAGCACTGGGTACACAGTGCTGTAGCCCATTCCTGCTCGCTGCATGCAAGCTGTAGGGGACAGAAATGTTCTGTGGTCATCCATGTTCCCTGAGGTACACTCGAGACTTATCCCTGTGCCTGACATGTAGAAGCCACTCCAATAATTGTTGAGGTCCCTCTTTCTTTTAGTAGAACTGTGGAGCATGCCCCTGCATGTAGGTGGCTCTGACATTACTCCTGGGCCATGGTGATATCCAGGAAGAGGCCCAAGGTCCAGGCTGGGGTAGCAGAGCATGCCCCAGGATTTCCAGAGAGACTGCTGGACAGAGACTCATAGTGTCTCCTCTACTGGACTTGAGAAGGGTGTGAGCCAATCTTGCAGAGTTGTAAGCAAATTATCATCCAGAGGGTGAGTCCTTCTTAGAATGTAGCCAGCTCAAGCCAGAGCCTGGTGGCAGAGATGTTGGGCACAGATGACATCTGCTCAGCTCCAGCTGTGCCATGGTGAGACAAAGCAACAGCAATACGAGCTGCCCTCATGGTCTGAGGCTCAGGCGCTGTGAGCCGAGAGGGTTTGGCTTGGGTCCCTCCTTCATGCATCCGCAGCTGCTCTGGGGCTGGGGCTCTGTCTCCTGGGAGGCTGGGAAGTGGGTGCCTGCTGTGGCTGCAGTCCTCTGTGCATCCCAGAGGGCCCTCCACAGCTCCCGGGTGTCCCCAACCATGGCAACTGCTTGTCCCCAAGTGAGAGGTAGAAATGGACCTTGTGAATGAGCCCAGGCATGTGGAGGGCCATGTGCCCTCCATTGCTGCCACCCTACGCGTACATAGAGGCAAGTACCTAAGTCTGACCATATCCACGAGCACAGCAATCAGACGCCACCTCTGAAAGCAAGAGGCCAGAGGCTTCCAGACTACCTTGAAATGACTGCGTCACCAGGTGTGAGGGTCCACTTCAAGACTTGTTTCCCAGAAGCCAATTATTCTACCACCACTACCATCTCAGTCAAACCTCTTCCTTTATTTCCCCTTCTTTCTCTCAAACAATTGGAGCCAGGTTTTCTGTCACTTTCAGCAGACAGAATCCCAACCGATACAGAAATAAAGAATATGGCTTTTTGCTATGAGCACAGTGTTCCTTCTGACTCACTGCGGTTGTCAAATTATGGTCTGATTCCTAACACTGAAGGGCTATGTTGATTGTGGAACATGAGGGCTTCCGAGAAAATCAGCGGTGAGTGCCCACGTCTCTCCTTGCGCTCACCTGGGTGAGATGAATGATTTATCTGGGCACGGGTGGCAGGAACATGCAGGATGGCTTCATTCCTCTCTGTATCCTGCAGGTGGGGGCAGGTTTAAGATGGCTGAAATGGGCTTCTAGAACATTCTTTTGATAGCGAGGATCTGTTTGAAGCTGGAGCCCTCTGCCCTCCAATTGCAGCACTGCTCCTGTAGGAAAACATGGTCACAAGGCAAGACAACGTGCTCTGGGATCAGTGATTCCCCTCCATGGAAAGCCGGGCGGCTCCTAACAGCGCCGTTCCTTGGTCACTCAGAGAGATGCCTTTCATCAGAGCTTCTGGCATCAATGGCTGCTCTGCGGCACGAGGGACCTTAGGCAAGGCCATTACCACAGTGTTTCCCAGAGCCCCAACTTCTCGTTCTCACTCAATATTTTCTCCCTAAGTACTGCAGGTGCAAACTACTCACTTGATGTCACTTATCTCTTAACCTGCACACCCGATTGATTCTCCCAGGAAGAAATCAGGAGCCCACCTGCCCGATGCCCCTGGGGGTGGAAACGCTGGGTCTCATGACTGTCCAGCCCTTCCTGGTCCTTTGAATTCATTTCAGGAAACATTTGTTATACAAAAACCTCCCCCAACATGGTCCTTACAGACCAAGTCACAAGGGCATCCAGGACGCTGGCATTGTGACCAGAACCTGACCTTCCGAACGCTCAGGCTTCAAAAAGCTTTAGAGTGGCTTCTACCACTGGGTGTGGTCATAGTGCTGGAGCCCAGATGCTCCAAGAGAGGCCACCAGGCCCTGAGTGACAGAATCCAGAAGGCCACCCTGACCTTCCTGCCTTCCCCCGGAGCACTGTCATGAAGACACCTCTCACACCCCCCTCCTAAAACCAGGCCACGAAATTCTCCCTCCAGAGGTGCTCTGCCTATGCCCAGCAGCCCAGCAGGGTCCACCCAGCTGGATTGCCCAGTTCTGTCCCATGGATAGCCACCAGGTCATCTCTGCTAGGTACAATCATGTCTACACTGCCCATTCTCCACAAATCTGAGCCTAAAAGTGTAGATTCCCTGGGCTTGGAGTCTTCATCTCTGAAGGCTCCTGTGTCACGGGCACCTTCAGTTAAGGGTGACGAGGGTGACCTCGCAGCTGCTGTGTGACCTTTTCTCACTGTGATGACCTTGACGTGAGATGAGAGCCTGCAGAGCCCTTCTGAGCGCTGGCTTCTGCATCCTGGATGGCTTCCGGTGTGTGCCCTGTGAGGTGACTTGGTACACACAGACAGCGAAGGTCAGGAGGCCGCATAGCCTTGGCCAGTGACAGCTGGGAGCAAGCCAGGCTGCAGTGTGACCCAGATCCTGTCCCCACCCCCAGTCACCTCCCTGCTGCCAGGTGATCCCACCTGAGTCCAGAGGCTCCTCAGCACAGCCTGGTGACAGGAGCTAGGCTCTGGGCCCACCTCTCTGGGGCCTGACACCTAGTTCTCCCATCCTTGCAAGAGGAACCAGGGACACACACAGCTCCTGGGGCTGCGGTGCAGATTGCCAGGAGTGTCACAACTTAAACCGTCACAGATTCACCTGTCCCTGTCCGGAAGGGCCTCAAGTCAAATCCAGGTGTTAGCTGGGTACGGTCCCTCTGGAGGCCTCAGGGGAGAAGCCACTGCCTGGCCCTCATCTTCAGAGGCCACCTGCTCTGCTCAGCTTCGAGCCCTCCCTCAGATCCGCCTGTCATGTCTCCTGCTTCTGCAGTGAGACCTTCCTCCACCCCTCTCATGAGCACTGCTGGGATTTCACTAGCCACTGTTCACACCTGCTCACACCTGCTCACACCTGCTCACACCTCTGTACTCAGGGAGGAACTTACTCGGAGGCTGCAGGATCCAGAACAGAGGCCTCTTTGGGGTGAGGTGGGAGTGGGACAGGAGGCATTCTCCAGCCCACCACGGGGGGCAGTGTCAGGTACCTACATATTGCTGGGCCTCAGTTCCATGTTCTGTAACACGGGGGTGATGTTTTTGCCAAAGGAGCTAGATCTGGAGCAAGCAGAGGTAGAACACTTACAGGGCCTGTCTCAGTGTGTCCAACAGCACATGCGAGACACGAGCAGGAGAAAACTCATTTGTTCAGTATTACAACGTGAGAGATTAACTCCAGTTCCCCACTGAGGGCTCTGGAGGAGCTTATGATACTTTAACAAAGAGGGAAAGTCTGAAGATAAGGAACCAAGGGAGAGGAAGAAGGCCCAGCCGTCAGTAGGGACTGGGAAGAAACACTGCAGGTTTGTTCCCTGGGCCAGCAACCGGCCACCCAGGAGGACCAGCTTCAAGGGTGTCGGGCCGTTTCACTGACCCACGTTAAAACAGCACTTGACAATAAATACTAAATGAAATTTCCCTCCCCATGCAAAATTCAATTCACATCTTCCCATAAATCCTGCCTGAGGCTTCCGATACAATTTCTGAGGCTTATAACCCCATCACAAGGTCACTCCAAAATTAGTTTGGAGGCAGCTAGCTGTGTGGCAGGCACGGTGGACCAGGGAACAGGGAAATCACGCACGGCTTCTTTTGGATGATATTTATGCTTCCCAAGTTGTTTCAACTTCTCATGCCATCAACCACCTCAAAATGCATTGACTGCCTTTCTTCTTGGCATGATTTTAATATATCTCCCAAGCTAACCACATAATAGAATAGATGCATTCAATGTACCTTGCAAAGGGTCGTCAGTCCCTGTATGTTGTAGCTTATGAGCATTTCAGCTATTTCTTCCTCCAAAGCAAAGAGAAATTAGCATTGTGCTCCTAATGTCAACCAAAATGTTTTGATGTATTCCATTGTGTGATCGCCAGAATGCAATAATTTCCAAAGAAAGCTCTTTTTCCACGGAGAGCCAACAGCTCATTCCTAATACCTCGATGGTTACCATCACACCCACCCTAATTTCACACTTGAAAGAAGGGCTTATGTTTCTCCAAAGAAATAATTGAAGAATTAAAACTTTAGTATGTGCCTTTTGTGATTGGGAAAGTAACGCATGCTTATTGTAGAAGACTTGGAGACTGTCAATCATGGGAGGAAGAGGTTCCACAATGTACTGTACAGGTGGACTTTGGCTTTATTTGACCTTGCTCTTCTCAGGGGATGATTTGAGTTTAGGAGAAAAAAAAATCACTCACAATCTCACTGTCATTAAAGTTGTGCTATATTTCATTTTTAGTCTTGTGCATGCGTGTGTGTGTGTGTGTGTGTGTGCACGCACGCCCCTAAATATGTCCATGTGTGTGTTTTACATTGTGGTTATTAACTTACCAACTTGCTAATCTATACATTATGTTTTATGCCTTTTTCACACACTAGTAATTGACAGCATCTACCCATGCCAGGAAATTTTCTCCAACACCATTTTATCAGCTCTGTTACATTTTGCTATGTAAATTTGCTAAGGACGCTTAATTATTCCTCTTTTCCTAGCAGTGAAGGGATTGCCAGTTTTTCTATTATTAATGCCAGTGTGGAAAGCATGCTATTTCTGACTATTGATTGAAGATAAATTCCTAGAACAGAACATCTAAAGATTAACAAACACTTCAATGGATCTCCGCACCTGTGTTCATACGTCTCCTTCTCTTCTTTTTACTTTATCTGATTGATTGATTGATTGATTGATCGACTGATTGATTGTGGTGCTGGGAATTGAACCCTGAGACCCACACATGCTGGGCAAGACTTACTGCTCTTTGGCACAGGAAGTTCTGTGGAGTTTCCTGCTGTTTACGGTTACATTCATGAAGCTTTAACACATTGACACTCTCAGCTGTGGCCTCAAAAGCTTAGGCTTCCACGTGGTAAAGATGTGATTGCTTTATTGTATGTTTCACCCCAGTTTAAGACACTCGGGCTTCTTTAAGGGAAAGGTTACTGATATGGCATATACAGATTTAGAATCAGGGGTCTATGAACTTGTATGAGAAAAAAATGCATCCTTATTTTCTTTAGCCTCAAATTGAAACCAGCACATCCTTCAAAACTGAATGTCACAGCCAGGGCTGTGGGTATGGTGGTTTTTCACCCACGAAGCCATGGGGGTCTCTGTACCACGCTGCTTGGTAACAGGCGTTTCCCATCACCCATCCCCTGACACACAGGAGACATGTTTCCAAGGTTTCATTCAGGCTGCAGTAGAATACACCATGTCACAATTTTCAATATATTTTGAACACTGCATTTCAATATATTAGAATTCCTCAGTCTACGAATTGTGTTTTATGAAATTAAAAACATTATTCTGAGAAAAGATTCACAGGCAACACAGAACTGTTGTTGAAATCCAGGGCACCAGAAAAGTAAGGGCCCTTGTTTCAGAGGCCACCATGAGCAACTGGGAGGAAACACAGATCTGCAGGTGCAAAGCAGTTGGCAAGTTGTTTGGGGTTCTAGGAATGTAAGAGATAGGTAGGGAGGGAGGTGGGCAGGTCCTTAGGTAGGTAGGTGGATAGATAGATAGATGATAGATGATGATCGATAGCTAGATAAGGTGGGCACCTCTCCCCTGCGTCCCCTGCCCACTTGCTGGGCGTGTTTCGACCAATAGACATTCATAATCGCAGGCCCCAGCTACCTGCTTCTTTGGCTCAGAGAGCAGAGTGGCTTGACACTGGTCACTGGGCAGGCCACACGCTTTCCCCTGCAGTCTTGGACCCCTGCCAGGGTGTAGATGATGCCAGGTGGCTGTCCCAACTGATGAAGCTGTCAGGTTGTTGCCCTAGCTCTAACAGATCACACATGCTGCTGAAATGCACAAACGAGACCCAGCCCTGAGCCAAGGTTCCTAATCAGTCACAGTGACTCTGCACCCACCCCTCTCACCCAGGACACCTGGGCAGCTCCCTGCAGTCCCCAAAGCACCCTGCATATAAGTGTTCCTGAGAACTGCCTCAGGCTGGTCACCCTGCTGTTCGGTGCTTCTGTCTTTGGGACCCCAACTGGCCCCCACCCAGGGAGAGTTTGGGGCAGTCCCTGGTGGGAACACCTCTGCTGGCATTTTTGGGGTGAGTCAAGTCATAGTGATTTTCAACACAGTAAAGCACCTAACGCCCTTGCCCTTGACCCAACCCTCCACCTCCTCAAGACTCAGTATGAAGCACAGGACTTCAGTCTGGGCAGACCTACTGACCCGCTGCTGCCCCACAGGTGCCACCTGCCCTCAGGAGACTCAACCTGCAACTCCATGAAACTAATCTCCTCCATTGTACGATTTCTGCAGTGAACTGAATCCAGAGCAACCTATTCTTTAGTTTTGTGAATAAATGAATTCCCTTTTACTTGCATCCAAATGTCAAAGGACTTAAAGGAACAGGTGATCTTGATGTCGATACAGTCAACACCATGAAAGCATGCTACTGTCAGAGCTCTGGGAGACCTAGACCAATCCCAGCCATTTGCATTCCATAAAACCTCCATCTTTTGAAGATTCCAGGAAATCGATGTGCACACCATAAGGTTACATATACTGAAACACATCTTCACGTCTCAATCATCCTCTCACGTGGCCACCACAGGCACACATGGGGTCCCCTTTCCTTCAATGGATCCATGCAGGTTTTCTCCCTGCGGATCTGTTACAAGAAGGACCTACAAATGAAATAAAATGCTGCTCCAGCTCACACGCATCATGTGCCTCCATGAGGGTATTCAGAATGCACTTAGCAAGTCCCCCAGGCACAGACATTGTGCAGGGACAATGCTAAGTGGCTGCAGACAAAGAAGCCCCAGACCCAATGTCCACTGAGCCAAGAGGAGGACTCTTACGCACAGTCTCAGCTGAGTTTCTCTGCACATTTCAAAATCGATCCTGATACAATTACATCTTCTATTGGTATTCTGTCCACAAAGGAGAAACTCGTCTTCTCCAGGGTATTTTAGCATTCACATTACAGCAAAGGAGGTCACTGGCTTTGCCATGGGCAGCGAAGTCATCCCAGCCTCTTAATTCTACAGCAGAAAAACTGGGTCTGCCTATAAGACAAAGATCAAGTACCCAGAGCCGTCTGCATTTACTGATTGGAATCTTTAGTTTAAAGAAACAAACCTCTTCAAAACAGTGAGATGAAAAAGCTCTTACTGCCACCTATAATTAGGATGGCTGGCTAATGGACCACTTCTCCTGCCTCTGATCACAAAGCATTTAAACTGAAGCTAAGGGTTCCTTTTAGAAAAAGTTTTAAAAACTTGCAGAAGAGTAAGGTTACGTTTTAAAAAGGAAAATAAATGGGTGACTCAGAAAAAATGAAATGGAAGTAGCCAGGTGCTCAATAACTCAGTGGATCCCTGTGGGAAGTGAAAACCAGTTGACTCAGAATGAGATCTGGGAACCAGGAAAACGCAGCCCTGACTCATGCCATGGCGAGAAGCTGGCTTCTGTGGCTCAGCACAATGCTTTTGAGGCTTTTCTGTGATTTTAGTGAACCACGGAGCCTGCTCCTTTTCAATTCTGAGCAGCCTCCAGGGCTTGAATATGCCACAGTTGTTTATGCCCTCAGCAGGTGACGGACACTGGGGAGTATCCCGTTTGGGGCTATCATGGAAAAGGCAGAATTATATTGACAGAAAAGAGGCCACGCTTGCCTGGAATTGGGATAGAGACAGGAATTCAGTACAAAGGGGCCAAAGGAGAGCGGTTCTGGGGCAGAGGTGCTGGAGAACTGGACTGCAGTGACGGTGAGCCCCTGAACTGAGACCCAGGTAATTGCAAGGTTGTGCATTTTGTACTCAGAGCTGAAGAAAAGGCTCCAGGTAGGCACACAAAGTCCCTGCCCTCATGGCTGGGTTCTCCGGTGGGTGTTACATTGAACAGCCAGCCTGCTGGCTCACATCTGGATGTCGAAAGCTGTCAGAAGGAAACCTCTTGAGGAGCTTACATAAGTCCCAACCTCTGTACGTAAGCAATAAGGTAGGCAAGACTGTCCAAGGGAACAGTCACGATGAAATTTCTAGAACATTCAAATCGGGATGGTATTTTTCACAGTGGGATGGTAAGTAAGGCCTCTTGGGATGGATCCTATGATCTTTCTTTTGTTTCTTTCTCTAATGTTCCATAAAACGCCATTATCCTCTAAGCTGCTCCCCAGACCATCAAGAACAGATCCCCCCAAACACACCATCTGCTCCATCAATCTGGGCCACCAGAAAACCAGGGCCAGCCCGGCATTTGTCAGGAAGCTCAGAGCACAGAGGCTCACCTGAAGTTCTGGGGAGCCCCAAACCACCAAAGGAACCCACCTAAGCCAAGCACATGTCCCCTCCCTGAGAAACAGCTGCGGTGCTCAGGCAGAGCACAGTGTACCAACCTCTTTACAAGGAGCACTTCAGAACCCCTGTGACTACAGGTCAGCACATAAAAGAATATGCTCATGTTTTGTACGGTGCATGCATTTTACCTGAACCATATGGATGACCTATAGGTAGGCTATGGGAAAACAGAGGTAGGTCTATAGATATGCACACGTAGATATTGCCAGGGCACACATGTGGATATTGATGTATTTTTTTCTCTATAGGGTGGTTGCTGAAGATTTCCACCCCTAAAAGGGCCATGAAGGTCTGTGTCTATGAGAGACCCCCTGCCCCGTCCGACACACACTCCAAAGTTCAAGTTCAGAAACGTGCATGAGAAAGAACAGCAGCACAGATGCCGTTAAACGTAGAACACTGAGTGTCATGCTGGAAGCTTTTGCCACCCCGGACAGCTTTGGTGATTACAATGAATGACAAGTTTTTTTGTCTTTCCTTGAAGCAATAGCAGGTTTGTCGTCTCTGCTCAGTGACAACCCCACAGCAACCCAACATTAGCGGCGACCTCCTGCGTGCGGGTGCCACCGTGAAGCACCAGCAAGCAGCCTAATAGAATCATTGCTGCTATTGGGTTATTACTTATGCTGCATTTGAAGCTCCAGCCGAAAAAGCCCGGGTTTCCGTCTCAGGGTGTTCCGCAGATCCCGTCCAACACCAACAGCAGTTTCCCCACAAAGACCCGCAGCAGTAACTCACTGCTGTTTCCCACGGAACGGGGATGTTAAATAATTTAATTCTAGATTGGTTTCCCTACTTGGAAATGGGAGCTATTAAATAGCAAATATATGGATGTAATAAAAGTGGAGCAAGGGTAAATTAAGGCAAGCTGCACACTCCCTGGTGTGGCTGAGGAACGGGCTTGATGGAGCGTCAGGGAGGGGTGAATAGCCCAGAGTGGGGCATAATTCCACAGAGAGCTGGGCTCTTAACTCCCCTTAGCTGGAGTGCCACTGTGGTGTGTGTTGCTGGGGCTCCGCTCCCAGAGGAGCCAGTGCCTACAGCTTGCACGGAGGGGCAGGCTTGGGGCCACCTGCACAAGACCCACGGTCTGTCCTTGCCACGCCCACAGCATCCTGCATCTGACGCTGTGTTTCCCGGGCTGGACTCCCCCAGGAAGGCCTCGCCTCCCCTCCCCTCCCCTCCCCTGCATTCATTCAGTGCTTCTCTCTGAAGTGGCACGTTTCTGTGGGGCTCTTTAAGTAGCTGTGTGAGTGGTCACGCTGTCCATGTTCTTATTGGAGTTTTCCCCGCCCTCTGCTCAGAGTCCCACTCTCAGGTCAAGGTAATGTAGATGCTCACAGAGGCAGGTGGTTCTCCACCGTGGTGCGTAAGGCTCACAAATGAACCTTTTTTAAAACCAATCCATCTCCTAGGGGACGCTTAGGTTGGTTTTTACTGTTGGGCATTTTTAAAAAATGCTACAAGGAGCACGCACGTACATGCCCCCTACAGCCACGGCTGGGCATTTATCTGGAGCAGATGTCCCCAGAACTGTAGTCACACAGCCATATGGAGACATGTTTTCGATTTCATTAGCCAGATAATGACAAATACATTGTCACAGTGGGCAACGCATCTTACAATTCCTCCAGCAGTGTCTAAGAATGCTGTTCTCCCACATCCTCAGAAAAAAATGTTCTTATTATTTTCATCTCCTTTTTGGCCAATATAAATAAGAGAAGGGAACAACCCTCAGATTGCTGCGCCCCTGAGGTAGACGTTATGCCAACAGGGCTCAAAGGAAGGGCTCCGGCGGCTTCTGAGTTCAAACACATGGGGAAACGCCGCCCATCCATCAAAGGCCCTCATACCATGGGGGTTCAATTTAGACCCTGAAGACAGAAGCATCAACCACCACGGTCCATGAGGGCTCAGGAGTGAGCACGGCTCACAGCGCACAGGCAGGCTCACAGCCCAGGGGAAGCGCCAGGTCCTCTCGGGTGCTCTGCACTGGTTCACAGCGTGTGCATGTGATGCACTTGGTCTCCAACAGAGCGGGAAGGACGCTCCTCTTGTGGCAGCCAGAGAGGCCCGGATTGTCCCTCTGCTGACCTGCCAGCCCACCCTGGAGTGAGCAGAAGAAATGTGAGAACAAGCCCTAGATTCCCTGAGTCTCAGTCCACATGCCTGTCCTCTCCTTCAAGAAATCCCCACCACCATAGAGCAAGTGTGTTCTTGATAGCCCAGCGACGAGGGCACTGCGGCTGTTGAAGGGATCGAAAGGCCACAGTGGCCCATGAGGAGAGCCAAACCACCTGACAGCTTGAGGCACTGATTCAGGCTTCTTTCTGGGTTTGGGTTTTTGCTTTCTGGATGTCAAAAGGGTTGCAGTGTCTTGACAGGTCGCTAGAAAGTGATCTCTAAACAGAGACTTATGATAATTAGAAAAAGAAACCCCGGGGACCTTCATTTCCCACTTCCAGCCTGCGTTCCGGCAGCTCTTGAGCAGCAGTGGACAGGAATCGTGGAGTCTACCTTCTCCAGCAGCCGAACGTGTTTGAGTGACCAGTAACGCCTCCATTATAAGCAATTCTTGCCTGAGACGGAAAGAGGTCCAGCTCTCTGGCTTCAGATCTGGGCGAGCGCACCAGACGGAGCCAGCGTGACCCAGCCCAGTCTCCCCTCCCATCTTCCAATCAGCTACCATAACACGAATGCTCAGAACCCCCAGAAACCATTCCCACGGCCACAGTACATTGCAACTTTTAATTTTTTTTTTTTTTCAGTTTTCCATAGCTCATCTTTTTCTAACTCAAAAACAATTCCTGCTTACTAAGGAAATGTTCAAAGACACACACTGAGCTAACAAAGGGAGACAAGATCCTCAGCTAACACTGCCACTCGGGGCTGTCATCCTTAGCATTTGCACCCACGCCTTGGCCACTGCCCTGCCCTGTGGTTATTTTATCAGCAACACTGGTACCACCCAGCCATCCCTTTTGTAATCAAGTGCTTTGTTATCCTGGCTTGAAGATGTAATTCATGTTGCATGCGGGAAAAGTCACCAACTTAAAGTGCATAATTCAGTGGATTTCAGTTTGTTAGGAGTTGGGTGTCCATCACCATTATCTGATCTTAGAGTATTTTTATTTCCCCCAAAGAAAGCCCACATCCCTCAGCGGTCACGTCTGTCTCCATCTCTGTGATTCTGTCTATTCCAGACGTGTCGTCTAGACAGACTCGTGCATGCATGGTCCTTTGTGTCTGGTTTAATGCACGTGGCACGTCTCCAAGGCCCTCTGTGTTGCAGCAAGATCCATGCTTCTTCCTTTTAACTGCTGCCTAATACTCCATCCTATGGTCACTGCTGTGTCCTTCAGACTGGGGTCATGTGAACCTCCTGGTCATCGTGGCGAGAGCTGCAGGCATATCTGTGTGCACACACTCTGTGGGGACGCTTGCCTGCAGGCCTCTGTGTGCGCTGGCTAGTGGGACTGCAGGGCCTCCGGCAGCGCTGTCACGTCCAGTCCTTCCTGCTGTTGCTCCTTTGCTCTCCTCGCATCTTGTCCAGCGGGTCTTCCAAGCTTCTCCTTCTCCTCCAGTTTCCATTCCACAACTCTGACCTGGTTTTCTGGAGTAGCAAATCCAGCAGCCAGGGCGGTCAGCTTCTCACCTCCATTCCCATCTCCAGCGCTGCTGCAGCTGATCGCGGGCGACCCTTGAAGGAACATGGCTTAGTCTGAATCTGAGAAGATGGGCAAGGTTCTGAAATCTTCTCTAGTTCACACAGGAATCCCTGCCTTTGACTATGAGGTTGTGAGGTTTTCCAACGTATTTCTCACGGGGACTCGCCATCTGTCTCTGGGTCCTGCCAGGAGCCGGCCTCGAGGTGCACTGGGGTCCCCCGGCACCTGTGCAGATGGAGACCTGCTGGCTTGGACAGGCTCGCGGCCACCCGCGGCTCCTCCCACTGCCTGTGTTAGGAGATGGTCCTGATCCCATACCCAGGTCCCCGCCCGCACTCAGGTCCTGTGGATCACAAAGGCACAGCTGAGGTGACTTCTCCCCCGCTGCATCGGCACCTCCACAAACACTCCTCTGCGGTTGCGGTGCCGGCTATTGCGGGTTTCCATGGGAACCTGGGAGCGGGAGGCCGTCTGAGGTACTGCCAACACTCCTCCATCTTCCTATAGCAACCCTGCCGCCTTTGGCCCCTACAGGTTGCTGAAACAGACCTTGGTGGCTTCCCAGCACATTCCATCAGTCTTTTGTCTGTGGGGCAGGCCGCTGGTTCTGAATTGGGCTCACAGCCTGCACAAGTGGTTTCCCAAGTCCCTCTGCAGTCGGGTGTAGAAAGGTGGTCACATTCTGACCAATGAGGAGCAAGAGAGAAAACGGGGGTCAGCAGGAAGGTCATTTAGGAAGAGTTGTCCCCACAAAGACCTTTCTAGTCACTTTTCTTTGGCCTGAAATGCAGATGCAATGACTGGCGCCCTCACTGCCATCTTATCTATGAGGATGTCAGCCATGCCTTAGCACATCAGGTGCCTGGGACCCTAAGGGTACCGCTTTACCAGCCCTGGCCCGCCTGTGTTGTGGCTTCTTTTATGTGAAAGAGAAATTTCTATCTTATTTATGCCATTCTTATTGGGTTTTTTAAAAAATTAAACAAATGATCCTAAATGATCCTGAAAAATATAGTTTGAGGCTTGTTTAGCATGGCTAGTCATCCTAACATTATATAGTCAAGATTTCAATCCTATCTGGCCAGATCTGAAATACCAATTAAACATCAATTACTCTTTATTTTCGACAGCTCATTCTATTACTTAAAACACATTTATTTTAAAACAAAGCACATTACCTACAGTAAATGGAAAGTCAGTACTGTCTGGAATAGGCAGATGACGATTAGAGAGAGCGATTAAACTGTAGCTGTTCAGTCCTCCTGTCTGCAAGCTATCTGCGAGGAACGGAGGCTTTGGAGACATATGGTACTCTGGGGAAGATGGATTTCCTCCACTCCACAGCCTTGCTAGGGACTGAGCATAAGCTTCTGTCACTTTTTAGGTCTGTGTGCCACCTGACGTCACCCAAGATCTGCTGTGGGTGAGCCTGGGAGACACTTGTGTTGAAGACCATGCAAAACCTGGATGCCTCGTGACCTATCACCTGAGTGGAGGCAGGGTCAGGGTGAGCAAGAGTCTGAGAGGCACCGTGGGATTCGAGGGACAGAGTATAATGATTATCTGCTTCTTTTCCAGAATGGGAGCCAGTGCTGCTTAGTCAAGACAGATCTGAGTGTTGCGATAACATTCACATCAGTCCTGTTAGGATGAGAGGCCCACAGTCCGCGTCTTCAAACAGGGAAGGTGTGTTGCAGTGCAGATAAGGATCTGCAGAACTTGTCACTTCCACTAAAGTGTCTCCTTAATCCACAAAATTACACCTGCCACAGGGACTTAGCTTCATTAACGCGACTCCCTGATCCGCAGTGGATTATCACAATACAGAGCTTCCTGTGCATCCCAGTGACCACGCTGCCACCAAGAAGAACAGCTAAGCAGGCAGGAAAGTTAAAGGACCTAGAGAGCCAAGCAGTTCCCGGGGCAAAGCAGCTCCTGCAGTTAAAACAGTCCCTGGACGACGCGCTTCCCAGCTGTCCTTACGGAAAAAGTGTCCCCTCCCTGCCCTTGGCCCCTGGCTGTCATGGTGCAAGGCTTCCCTCCTGGAATTATCTATAGCTAAGTGAGGATAACTGGTAAACGTATCAATCAATGTATTCAAAGTCTCCATTTTCATCCTGTATGTTTTATGAAATAGCAAAATCCTCAGGCAGCCCCATGGCTCCTTGCAGACAGTCATCACCCACCAGCCTTCCCCAGCTTCCGGCTTGCTCCTCAGGAGGGGCAGCCTATTGTGCGTCCCTCTCAGGACACTGTCTGCTCACAACAGGGCCCTTCTCTGTGGCCTGGATAGAATCTTAATGCATGTGCTCTAGACACCATCCTATTTCAAACAGGTAGATTAGAGGCCATTCAGTACAGGTGTGCACAGATGTTATCCCACTACACCCACTAGCAGAGATATGGTCTCCCTCCAACACTTCTTCAATGAACATTTATAGACAGCCCTTTGTGTACCCCACATGCCATAAGGCTTGGCACCCAGCTGCAAACCAGCCTTGATTCCTAAACCCAAAGAGCTTCCAGCTTAGATTTCCCTCATCAAGCAATGCCTGCCTGGCTGTAATGCAATGTGTCCCTCAGCAAGTATGTCATGTGACTTACATGTCACATACAACATGTGCATGTAGGAGCATGCTTAGATGGATGTGGCCATATCTATGTGCACACATGATACCTTTTCTGAGCACATACACAGAAGGCACTACACATACAATCATACATGTGTGTGTGTACAAACTTGCTTTTTCTATTTCCTGCTCTGAGATCAAGTTTCCAATCCTGGCATTGGAAATGGTGAGGGATGAAGAAGTTTCCCTCGGCAGATGGTGCAGGGATACCAAGCCTCTGGAGGCACCTGAATGTCCCACCAGGGCCTTGTCTCTCAGAGAAGACACTGACTTGGATGAAAGAAGAGCCAGAGGCAGCAAATCCATGTGCATTTAGAGGGTGAGAATCTGGAAATCCACAGAAGAGCAGCTTCACCTCCATGGTAGCTGCCACCCTCCACCCTCGGAGGGTCTAGTCCTCCCCTCTGTGCCCGAGAGAGATTCGATTGTAATCAAAAAGTCAAAAGAAATAAGTTTTTAAAATGCTTAGTAATGGTTCAAATCCTTTCACAACTCATAGAAAACATTACAAATGCTAATTCTAATAACTCAAGACAGTAGATGGCAAAAAGAGATCACAATAAAAAATAAAAGAGCATGGGTTGAGACCCTTTCCCCCAAACTTACCTTCCTCTTCGGGTAAAGAACAAATTATCCATCCATTATCCATCCATCCATCCATCCATCCATCCATCAATCTACCCATTTTTTCATCCATCTACCATCTGTCCTAATTTTTACAGCTGTCAACACACAAAAAAAACTTCTGCAGACAGAGCACCTCGTGTTCCACGGCAAGCTGCGGGCACTAACCATGCACATGTGTGGGGTCATCCAACCCACCCCTGTGGCCACTATAACTGCATAAACACCAGGAAGGAACTCAAAACTGAAATACACACTTCCTCTTTCTCCTCTCATTGGCTTCACAAGTGAATCTTCAGGGGGAAGAAAACATCTTCAAATACTAGCCACAAGAGGAAGAGGACAAACTATGGCTGCAGACAACCCAGATTCTCAGCTCCCACATTGAGGAAAGGGCACAGAAGGGAATTCAAATCGAATCACCCCCGAATTGGATTCCAATGCTCCTTGGTAATGAACCACGGGAAAAAAGTAATAACTATCAACCGAGATTCATTACCTCTGTATTATAATAAATAATGGAAAATGAATACATTTTCCAAACATGGAGCTATGAAGTTTAAAACTTCATTCCAGAAATAATGGCCTACATACCCAGATTCCTCCTTTCATTATTGTTCAGATTTTCAGCAATATGAAAAGCAAAAAAGAAACCTAAAAGTGACAAAAATGTGACCAGACTAGGAATCCTCCAGAGCCGCAATGAGATTCTGGGAAAGTGGAATAAATCAGAAATTACTGAGTCTCCAAGTCTCTCTCTGCCCAGCTGTGAACTGATTGTTTCTAATTTGGTGGGTATCAGAGACAGATTCGGGTTTTAATTTCTCCCCAGAGTGATTCACAATTCCCTGTAATTCCACAGCCAATAGTTCCCTGATCCATCAGAATATGCCTGCACACAAACACCATCACACTGGGCAATGTGGGAGGCTCCCCGTGCACAGGGAGGATTGCACTCCGCCCTTTGACGCTTGCAAAATGGGCTATGTTGCAAGATGCCCAGACTCTGGGCTCACCTGATGCTGTGAGCTAGCAGGAGGTCATGGGGAAGTGCAGCCTGGTCTGCAGATCACTCCACCTGCGTGGAGTAGTCCTCACAGGTGCCAGAGCTGTGCTGTGGTTTGTCAGGTCCACTGTGAATTAGAGCGCATTGTTCCCAGCTGAAGGAATCCGCCCATCCTGCTGCAGGCACTAATAACAACCCACCGAACACAGCCGCCATGCAGACAGCGCTCAGCGATTGTGGGGAAAGGCCGCCATCACCACCACAGTAGATGGACACAGGTTGAAGCCCGGGTGTGACTCACCTGTTTTCTGAGCCGCCAGACTTCTTCTGACAGATGATGACAGCCGGCGCGTACCTCCCCGTGTACTCTGCACTCTCCTGGACATCCCAGATGGAAGGGCTGCTGGCTCGCACACCCACGATGTTCACACCCTTCTTCACCTTTGCCCTGTTGGAGACAGGAAGCCATGTCTGAGACGCTCTGGGGTCCTGGGTCCTGCTGGTGGGAGCAGGCCGTGAGCTCATTCACATGCTGCCGCCTTGAAGTTCGGAGCTCACGAGCAGTAGCAGTTAAATACGGGTTTGCCACCACCTCCTGCCCCCCTGTTCTTCCCAGGTACCCCTAACTTTAATAACAGAGCTGCGGTAGTACACTGGCCTGGAGCAAACCAGACACAGGGAGAAACAGAGGATCTTCCTGCTGCTTTATGCCTTTAATTAAAACACCATGGGCGCGTGCACACACACGCACACGCGCACGCACATGCACACGTACATGCCTGCCTGAAAACCTTTACATTGGGAAAACTAAGTGGAAACAGGAAATGAGCTAAGCATGTAAAAGAACAGGTTCTAATAAGGATACACCTTCCCCTAGAGCCCCCCCGCCCTGTACCAGCAAGTGAGGTACCTAATTTCCCCCAACAGGGCTCATGTTCACAATAGGATGCTAAAGTTGAGACAGGAGGGAACGCAGGTGGCCCTAGGCACCTGAGGGCACCATCTTGTCTGCACAGGTCTGCTGAGCTTCTCGGGTTCTGCTCTTTCTAGGTCCTCATCACGGCTGCCATCGCGGTCCCCATAATTGCCCTGTCCACCACGTCATCTCACTCATAGTTATGGAGGGCTCACCACACCCTGGATGCACAGCTAAGTTCACCATGAGCTTTTTTCCTTCCATCTCACAAAAGCACTCTGCAGTCAGGAACAGTTTAATTTTCTCCAAGCAGAGGGGAACCTAGGTTTCCCTCGGCCCATGGCCAGGTGCAGGATCTGACCTGCAGGCACCTGATGCCTGCTGCCTCCCCGTGAGCTTACCAGTGCTAGGCTGGTGGACCCCACTCTATTCTCGCCCTCTGCTACACAACCTTGGTGAGCGTGGTCATGCCATCCGATATCTAGGCACACCTCAGTCAAGTGCAAACTTCCCCGAGCCCCCTGACAGTGCACACTGGCCATGTCCCCCTCTGACCAGGGAGGGGTAGGCAATGTGCCCACAAGTATTCCTCCAAGGCACCAGGGACTCTGATCCCTGGAGGAAGGAGAAGAAGGGAGCCCAGAGGTGGTGGCCTCAAATGTTCCTAATCTTCCCTAAAAAAACCTCAAAGAAAGTGTGCATGCGACAGTGAGCATTATGAAGACAGGATACCACAGTCATCTGCTGCCGGATTCCTAAGCTGCCTCTGTGCTTGAAGAAACCACGATTCCCACGTGTCTTCTCTTTCTTGTCCCTTGTGGAAAACAACGATTTTGGACGCCTGGTCACTGAGGTGACCGGTAGGAGGCAAGCACAAGGTGGACTGGCCCCACACCCCAGGTTTCCAGACAGCAGGGTGTGAACCTTGAACCCTGGCTGTTATCATCAGAGGCGGCAAGTGAGGCCCCTGCTCCCGGGTAGGAGGGTTGGCAAGGTTGGAAGAAGGTGACACTCCCAGGACTGGAGCCTGCAGAAAAATTGAGAAAATGACTGCCCCCAACTAAGGACACTTTCAGGAAAGGCTCCCCACAGCAGACCTGAGGCAGCCCCCTCTTCACAGCAGGGCTGGCACCTGGGAGCTGGGGTCCAGGAAGTCCCTCCAGGGCCTCCTTGGTAATGGTGAAGGCTCTGGGCTCAGATGTGCAGACAGTTTAATGCCCTGAAGGTTCCTTTGCCAGAGGATAAATATACTGCACAGGTGGATGCTGAAGAAAAGGAAGATGTAAAAAGTTGTGCTGAGTTTGTGTCTCTCTCAAAGGCCAGGATTGAAGAATATGAGAAACAGCTGGAGAAAATGAAGAACATTATTCCATTTGATCAGATGACCATTGAGGACTTAAATGAAGTCTTCCCAGAAACCAAATTAGACAAGAAGAAGTATCCCTATTGGCCTCACCAGCCCATTGAGAATTTATAAAACTTGAATCCACGAGGAATCTCTGCCCTTGTATTACAAACTCTGCACATTAAAAATATTAATTATATAATAACTGGCCCACGCTGACCAGTCCCCAGGGGGGCCCTGACTCCAGGCTCGGGGTGTATAGATGAATGGTCCCCAATGGGGCCCTGACTCCCAGGCTCAAATGAGCTTCCTGAGGGGACAGCCCTCGGTGTTGTCACTGCAGGACATTCTGTGACGGCAGCTGGAGAGGACGCTGGGTGCTGGCTGCAGATCTCCCTGCACTCAGTTCTGTGACTTGTCCCCCTGCAAATTTTTCTTTGCATCCCCTCATGGTAATAATTCTCAGCAGTGAGTGTGACTCGATGTTGAGTCCTGTGAGTCTAACAACTTGTTGACCTTGGGGGTGATGTGGGGTCCCCAACACGTGCACTGATTTGCCCCTGAGTCATGATGCCTGCTTTGCTGAAACTCAGTCTAATTGTTAGCAACGAAGACTTGCTAGTTAAAAAAAAAAAATCAATTCACGGGGACAGTGACTATTACAAGATGAATTCTAAGGGCTTTTCCAATTACTGTGCCCTGGAACTTTATTGAATCACATTTGCTTGAAACAAATACATTACTGGCCAGATTTTTGGCAAGAGTTTTGTTATGTGGGAGATATCAGTACATGGGACTTTCCTGACATATAATGGGTTTATATTTTTTCTTAAATTTTATTTCTACAGTATGTCATTTGGGGTTAGGATAAAGTTTCTCCAGTGAAAGGTTTTCAAGTTCTTGAGATGAGAAGGGCTGCTTATTTAACCTGGGCAGTACCAACATTTGTTGCTATTACTATGTTGTAGCTACCTGGAGCTCTCCTGGAAGGTAGTGTCTCTAAGAGCCAATTCTTTCTGAGATTTAGAGCAGGATGTGGGAATTGCCATTCATAAGTACGGGACATCATCCTAAAAGAAGGCATGTTGCCAGGGCGTGCTTTGGGTGACCTGGCGAAGGCTGGTTTCCGGAGAGGGGTCCGTGCACCACGGGTAGTTATTGATCATGAACTACGACAGCTACTGAAACTCACTCCTCAGGGAACAAGCCCCAGTGCTCACCAAGCACGGCTGCATGGTGTTAATAATTTTGAAACACTTATCTCAGAGTCGCAAGCGGCAGTGTTTGGAACGTTACAGCAGTTCTTAGAACTCATACGGATTGGCTCCACTGGGTCTGAACCAAATGCTAATTTCTTCTTTGTTTATGACAACTGAGTTACTTACAGTCATTAATGGAAGTTTTATAACCTACTTGTGGTTCAATAAATACAGGTTACATTGACAGCCTCATTACACAGAGATAAACATAGTACTTGATTTCCGAAGACGCTTTGCTACAGATTTATATTTAATAATATATCTACCATGGTGATGGGGGGAAGGCCATAATTTTCCCCAAAGCTCTCACATGCAGGGTGGATTGCCACAGCACACCCTGCTTGGGCTGGGGGGATGCCATGTTTATAAAGCACAATGAAGCTCTACTCTATGTGCTGAATACATATGAGCTCAAGCATGTATTAAGTATGATATTGATATTATGGACATAGTGTGCCTACAACATACACACACTATCCCAAGTAGCCAGGCACATGATTGACACAGCCGGGAACAGCTGGGAACCTGGATATAGAAGGGATTGCACGATTGGTACTTTTGCCCCTGCCCGACCCACCCCTCCCATTCCAGGTAGCAGTAGCCTGTTACATGTTCTGCCCTCAGTCAACCTGCACCCCGATGATGAAATTGCCATTCCAGGGCTTCAAGCCTTCACCCTGGGCAAGAGGTGGACAGGTGACCCATGCCAGCCCAACCAAAAGCTGGAATTTGATCATAAGAAAGAGACGCAGCAGAAGAGAAAGGAGCAGGAAATCCATCCTCCACCTCCCTCTCTCTCTCTGGTCCCCTAGGTTGACACATGCAAGTGTTTCTGAACCTGGCTTGTCCACTGTCCTCTAGCCTCTTACGTGAGCCAGGCCTGACTCTTTCCATTTGCCATTCTATGACAAGCGGAGGCTCAGCTGCTGTGACAGTGCTCCCAAGGTTTGCTCCCTTCAGAAGCGAGGAGTGGGATCTTGTCCTCTGTGGAAAGGCACGGAGGGGATTTCAGGTCAGTGAGCCGCTCTGCTCCGCTCAGTCGCTCAGGGATCAAGGGGTCAGGTGGCTATGTTAGTCACCCCTGCATCACTGTAACCAAAATCCCTGACAAAAGCAACTGAGAGGAGGAAAAGTCTGCTTTGAGCTCATGATTTCAGAGGTTCAGTCCATGGTCAGCCAACCCCCTTGCTCGGGGCCCAAGGTGAGGCAGAGCACCATGGTGGAAGGGCCGGGGGGCGGGAGGAGAGGCTGCTCAGCTCCTGGCTGCTGGGAGGTGAGAAGTTCACTTCCTGTGGAGCTGGAAGCATGGTGGACCGTGTGGGCACAGCCAGTGAGTCCACCTTGAGATCACCTGTGTGGGAGGCTGCTCCTGGCTAAGCAGAGATTAGTTGTCTATGCTGCCCTTAAGCAATGACCCCCACCCCCGCATATTTCAAGGGAATTTGAAGAAGGAAGGTAAGAAGAGATCCCAGCGTCTCCAGTTCCAGGAGGAAAGCCTGCCTGTGAGCTTCTCCCCAGAGATGCCAATGGGCACCTTTTTCCAGGGCCTGGTCTTCAGTAGACCACGCCAGCTCACTCCCCTCACCTCTGACCTACATGCCGTAGGGGAATTTTTGCTTGTTTTAGTGAGCTTTTCCATCACTGTGACCAAAATACCTGACGAGAACAATTTAGAGGAGGAAAGGTTTGTTTTGGCTCATGGATTCAGGGGTTCTATCCATGATCAGCCCACTCTGTTGCTCTGAACCCAACATCATGGCAGGAGAGTGTGGTGGAGGAAAGCAACTCAGGACACAGCAATCAGGAAGCAGGAGAGAGTGAGCTCCACTCACCAGGGACAAAACAGAAACCCTAAAGGTAGCCCCCACCAACCCACCTCCTCCAGCCACACCCTGCCTCCCGCAGTACCCCCCAGTTAAGCCAACTCAGTGGATCAATGCAATGATCAGGTTATAACTCTCGTAATCTAATCCTTTCACCTCTAAATGTTCTTGCATTGTCTCACACATGAGCCTTTGGGGACCTTACATCTAAACCATAACACTATTCAGTGACACACAGTGCCCATCCTCCACCTATACCAACTGAGGATTTGGTAATGGCATCCTTCCTGGTTAACTGATGGAGACATTGGGCAAATGGTTTGCCCAATGGTTCAAAGTCAAGCAAAAACCCTTTGGGGGTTACAACAAAACTTTCTAAAATTATTCTCTGTCTCCTCACTTATTTTCTGTCATTAATTGTGGCAAAGAAAAAAAAAAAAAGCCCCGTTTTCTTAGATGTAGTAGCTGAATTACTATATTTGCAATCTTGGCTTCTAATTTCTACTTGACCAGAAAAGAATCATATTTATGGCAATATCATTTGCTACTAGATCCACGTGCATCATAGCTTGTCACATGTCACTCATTTTCAGAGCCCATTTCAGTCCCAGCCTGCATCTCTGCTTTGGCCAACAAGTCTATGAATGCACTTGCTCAGAGGTCACTTCAGTCCTACTGAACCCTGCTGCCTTGGTGTAGCACTGGCCTCTCTGTGTCCCTGAATACCATTGCTAAGGCTCCTTGTCCTGGTTCAGCACTGCTGCAACACACACAGGCAGCTAGAACACAAGGGAGACCTGAGATGAGTGCAAGCCACGATCTACCAGCTCAGATGCCCACTTTTTAATCATGCACCCTACCAGTAAATGCACTTTGGCATGCTATTTTGATAGAGGCCTGTGTATTTACAAACTTTGTACTTGGCCTGTTGAAATTATGTGTGCTGCAAAGCATAACGAAAGTAGAAAATGAAGTATCAAGATAAAACCATAAACATGCTGAGAAATCCTGATGCTGCTCCTCGCCCTGTCAGTCACTGGGCACACTCTCTCAAACACACCCCTGGTGAAAGGAGAGGGTGCATGGAGACCTCTCCCCTGCGGACTAAATAAAGCACATCTGGCCCTCTGCAGAGCGGACCCTGCACTGTGGCTTCCGGATCAAGTCTGCAGGAGCGCAGGTGAATCTGTGGGCACTGCCATGTTTGGGTAGAGGTCAAGGTGGAACTAAGGCAGTCACGTGCAACTAGTTCTGACCACCTGCTATCAGTGAGTTGCTACTAGGACCCGAGGCACCACCCAGCTGCAGGACAGCGGGTCTGTGGGAGATGAAAGAGGAAGAGCCACTCCATGTGCCCCTCCACAGCCAGGGGAGCCCGCTGCCTGGGCAGGAGGTCGTGGGCGTGGTCTTGGGAGGGCAGGACCTCTGGGGGCGTGGCCTCTGGGAGGGCGTGGCTGGTGGGGCTTCCGAGAGGGTGTGGCTTAGGAAGAGTTGGCCTCAGAAGGGTGAGGTCTCAGGGAAGTGGCAAGGTCTCTCAGAGGCCAGGCCCACCTGTCGCAGCATGGAGGTGGGTGGACTAGGAGAACACTAAAGGACCTGGGTGCCATCTGTTAGAAAGCACAGCCCACACCAAGAGCAGCTGCTGAGAACGTGGGCACAGGCCTCCTCTGCAGTGAAGCAGCGCCCTCCCACCCCCCAGTCCTGGCTGCCTTCGGGCTGGGAGTGGCCATCATCTTCCATGATGGAGGGAGATCAGAAGTCCATCATTAATCACTTCTGAGAGTTGTGTTAGGGGACCTTGGCAGGGTGAACGGGTGGGTTGATGGAACAATGGATGCTCGTGAAGCCATAAGAGAAGAGACCACCCAAACGCCCACCACTCTAAACCTAAACTACCAATGATTTAGTGATCATTCTCCCAAGGGCTTCTACGTGCACACCCAGTCTACACTTGCACATAAGCAGGATCCTGCCCAGGACTGCTGTACACTACACAACTTGTCCAGTGACCAACCCCAGGGGGTCCACTCATGTATATTATAATACAAATCAGACTTCCCAGAGTTAGGTGGTGCACAACCTTACAACTGACTGTGACAGCTCTGATCATCTAAAGTATACTCTTTCTCTCATAGATCGTTCTGATCTCTCTACTCTATCTGCTCCAAAGACAAAATAGCCTGAAGCAGAAAACATGGAGAGTCCAGTGAGACTAAAGCTAAAGCCACAGAGCGTTGCATCTGGGCCCAAGGCATGAGCCCGCACGCTGTCCCCCACAAAGCTGGCTGCTGGCTCTGGGGATCCCCAGTTCCTCCTGGCATAGATGAGCCCATCCTTTTTGCCCCACTGACCTGTGGCTCTCTTTACCAGCACCCATAGGTGCTCACTGGCTTTTAAATGCCATCTGGAGCTAAAAGCTTCCTGCACACAATCTTCAGTCTTCTGAGCGCTGGGTTCCTCCTCTCGCTCTGTGCACGGGAAGGGTCAGTTTTCCCTGCAGGGAAAAGGGACAGCTGGAACTGCACCCGAGCCAGGAGGCTTTGGAGGGAGCCATGCCGCCCACCGACAGAAGCCCTGTCTATGGAGGCCTGAAGCAGGGTTGGCAGCACGTGATCCATCCACTCCTGCGGCTGCGGCTGCTTATTCCTTCACTGATCCCCGCCACAGAGTCCTGTGCCCTGTACAGTTAAGATGCGATCATGCGGGCATCCTCCCACCATGGCGCTGAGAGTCTGGGGGAGAGGCAGCACAGAGACTTGGACACACAGACTTGCACACGGTGCCTATGTGGACAAGTCTGTGAAGGAGGAGTGAGGAGAGCACCAAGCCCTGCGGAGGCAGCTGCTCTTACAACCACTGGCCGTATTTTACTACCCACATTCCTGCTGAAGGCAAAGCCAGTCACTGGAGCGCATGGGCATGGAGAAGGGAAATACGCACAGCATACAAAGACGTCTCTGAAATCCTGTTTACTCCTTGCCCCACAGGAGTGAGGACGCACACTTTCCTCATTCCTGCTGAGCACTGACCCTGCCAGGCAGTCCAGGATGATGTGCTGATATGTTCCTGCTTGTCACGTGAGAGCAGTGTTGAGGGGCTCACAGGGCGCAGGTGACTCCAGGAACACCAGTGTTTCTCATTCGGAAGGACACAACCTCTATATGGACCTGCGTCCCTCCACACAGGCTTCCAGGAAATGGACGCTGCAGGGGAGGAGAGAGGGCAGAGGGGGCCACACCGCCCCATCACTGTTTCCGACTGGACAGGTCATTGGTGCTAAACCACTAAATGACACACAGCCTGAGCCACCCACATGGACGATCACAGTGGAATGGCCTTCTCTCTATGCCGCTGAATCTCGCGTCGCACAGTCATCGAACTCACCAGCAAGATGTGAAGAGGAGTCTGATTCTGCTGGACCTGAGTGGGGTCTCAGCGGGGGTCTCGGCCCAGCGCTGGCAGAACTCAGGTTTTGGCTACTGTTATCACCATTATTTCCCTCATTACGCAGAACCCTGGACACCTCGTAATTTGAACTAACGTTCACCCTCTTTCCATCTCACCTGGACAACAATCACCTGCCAGAGCCCTGGTGTGTTTGAAGAAACAGCAGAATCAGCCGCCACCCTTGAGCTCCAATGGCAGATCTGAGTGACAGATGGAGAGAGCGAGTGGGTCTCAGAGTGATCAGAGTGAGCCACATGGATGCCCTCAGCACAGGGAGCAGGACACGTGTTTGCAGAGAAACAGCTCCAGGTGGCCTTCCCAGCTGCCAGGGCTTCAGAACACTGGACGCTGCTCCATTCCCAGGGCACAGTGGTTCACAAGGTGAGATACGTCTGGTTCCAGGGTTTGGAAGAGGACATAACTTCACTGTTAGGAGCCCCAACCCTCTGATTTCCCCACCCATGTGCTGGAACTGCTTGCTGCTGTCTCCTGCGTGTGGTCACCAGAGTTCCAGGGGAATGGCTCAAGCACACTTCTTTAATGAGGGAAATATCCTAAATACAAAGCAGCACTAGGGTTAACAAACTGGATTGTTATATATTATACATGTGTATAGTATGTGCACGTATACAACCTATATGTATTATGTGTGTGTATATATAGAGAGAGCACACATACAATGCATTATTGCAAGTGCGTATTTGTAGTGCACACATACATGTTATTGCATATGTGTATGGTATATGTGGTACACACAATGTACATGCATTACATGTGTATATAGTACATGCAGAGCACGCACATGCTACATGCATGCATTACGGGGCTGTTGGTATATACATAGTGCACAAGCTGTAAGCGTTTTTAGATCCTGGCACCTTCGTGCATATGGTCCATTGCTACAGAACCTCTAAATGGCCATTTTGGAAGATGCTGCCCATTTGCACATTCACAGACACTGATGGTGCCTTCAAAGGGGCTTTTTCTTGCCTTTTTGGTCTTTTGGAGTCTGTTAAGTGAGCACAGTATTTTTGTAAGCACCTGTAGTGCTGAGTGTCTGCCACACGTTTATATTTGATCTCATTTCTCCTTAAATCTTTCTCACATCCTCTGTCCATTTCTCAGTTGTCCTGTTTGTCCTGCGTTCGTGGTTTATTAGGAAGCTGATGTTGACGGAGGTCAACCCTGGGATCTTCTGGAATTCACTGTAGTTTGAAATAGAGGTCGGACTTTATTCCTCTGTGCGGTTCTCATCAGACCATTTGTTAGATGATCCCTCCATTCAGTACTCGTTGATTTAAGATGCCGTTCTTAATCCATAATAAATCTGTATGTTTACGGCTTGTATGTGGCCTCTGTGCTAGCTCTTATTGATCAGTCTGCCTTCTCACGCACCAGTTCCTAATGTTTTAAACCCCATGGCTTTTGACATATTTTAATATCTGTTGGGGCAATTTCCTTCCTTTTGCTTTTCTTCCAGGGGTGTCTGGGTGTCTCATATTTCAACAAGAACCGTTTCTGTGAGCACCTTTTCAAAGGCAGGCTTTCAGTTTGAAGAAAAAGAGAAGAAAGAAAAGAAGAAACATAAATAGTTGGCACACAGGGGGCCATGAAAAGGAGCTTCCAGATCCAGAGAGCACGCCCTGCACGTGTTTCACTGTGGCACTCAGATCAGTTATGGGATGGTGGTCCCAGCTCTGGTCTCCTCGAGAGGTACCAGGGGAAGTGCAGGGACCCGTGTGACCCCCAAGTCAGAAGCCTACCCTGCTGCCTTGCACAGCGTTCTTTATGACACCGTAGCTCTGCGGTGGCTGTGGTCTGCCTTGATGTCACTCCACTTCCTTGGGCCTTGGTTACAGGTACCCAGCAAGGATGACCTCAGACCAGCAGCCTTCTCCTTCTTCTGATCACAGTCATTGGGTCACATTGATGAAGCTCAGGAATCCCCAGGACCCCCTACCCCATCACCTTCCTCATCCCTGACCTGCCGGGAGCTTTGAGGGGTGTGTGGGATCCGAGGATTTCACCACAAATCAACTGAGCTTGAAGTGAGCCTGTGGGAAGGCAAAGGAATCAAGCCCTGCTGGCATTGAGCCCTGATCCAACCATGCCTGAAGCAAGCGAAATGTATGCCTATCATATATGTGAGGTGAAGGATCTCATTCCTTCTGGGCCTCCCTTTATAATTTTTATTGCAACCATTTTGCATTTTTTTTTTAATTTTTGTTCTTATTTACTTGTTTCATTATGGTAAGAGCACTCTAGAGTTTGAGGCCCCCTGAAGTTCCTGTGTTAGAAATTCAACACCCAATACAATAACGTTGAGAGGGGACCTCTAGGAGGTGGGTGGGCCAGGAGGGCTCTGTGCTCAGGAAAGGCTTAATGTCATGATCTTGGCAGTGGGTTCCTTATCACTGGAGTGGGCTCCCGATAAAGGGGGGGTGTTCAGCCCTCTTCCTCTGGCTCCTGCCTGGGCTCCTGCCCTCCTGCCTTCCTCCATGGGATGATGCAGCCCTGGACCTTGGACATCCAGCTCCATCCAGAACTGTAAGAAACGAGTCTGCTTCACATCCATGACCCAGCCTCAGGTGTGCTGAGATGGCAGCACAAAGCAGACAAACACTTGAGGTGAGATCTATTGGGTGACAACTTTTTAAGCACACAACGCAGTATTGTCAGCTGCCCACACAATGCTGGGGCACGGAGACGTAGGTCTTCTTGCATAACTGAAACTTTACACCCCTCGACTGGTATCTCCCCGCTCCTCCTCTCGCTCCCCGGCAACCACCCTTCCACTCTGCTTCTAGGAGATGGGCCACTCTCTGTCCCCAGCAGCTTCATCATGATGGGTAGGGCAAGGTGACGTCCTCCTGTCTCACTCTCTTGCAGCCCCCATTTCTCAGTGGAGTGGGAACAAAGCCAGCCACAGGCCTAGGTGGGTTGTCTATCCTGGGCCAGGCACTCCTTGTGGCTGCTCCGGTGACAGAATCTCTCAGCCCTGCCTCTGCTGCTCCCCGGGAAGGGCACCAGGAGCGGGAGCAAAGGCCCCAGCCACAGGCATCTGCTACTCTGCTGGGCATTGGCCGTCTGATGTGAGGTGTGACGGGGACTTGGCTGGGTCCTCCTGCTGCAACCAGTGGTAGGGATAACTGGGGGTTCACTTGTACCCAGGGACCCCTGAGTTGGATTAGGACTCTCATTGGCCTGACCTCTCCCATGCTCGGTCCTGCAACTGTGAATCATGGGTTTATAAAAAAACATCTACTTATGCTTTCTTAGATGAGACAACTGACAACCTTAATTAATTCCTAAAACCCTGCTGCTAAATGAAATGCTGTTAAATATATACATATATTTAAATAAACATATTCAATGTAATATTATTAATTTTAATGGGAAAAGTTATGATGATTTCCATTCCAAATAGGCGGCTCCCTAGACGGTAAAAGCTTGCATCCATTTTGAGTACATGTCAATCCACGAGTCCAGCCCCCTGTGCTCAGAGTGAACAGAGAGACCCATGGCCAGGCTGGGATTTAGATTGGCGAAGCAAGCCGTGGACAGGGTAGGTGGCACTGAAGGAGAATTCTGAAGCCTTATGAAAAGACACCTTTGCAAGCAGCTTAGGGCCCTTATTTTCATACAGCGCATTGATATGCTAATTAGAATCTATGCTGCTCTATGAGCTTCCTAGCGCCATGGAAACAAATGGCCACAAACTGGATAGCTTAAGGCTTCAGAAATTGATTATCTCGCAATCCTGAGGCCAGAGTGCAAAAGCAGTGTCTTTAGCAGTACCACAGAGCAGAACCTGCTTCCCAGGGTCACCAGCAACACAGGGTGGCCCTTGGCTGGTGGCGGCCTCAGCGCCTCTCTCTGGGTTCCTGGGGTCTTCCTCCCACCATATCTGTCTTCCCATGGCTTGTTATGAAGACACTAGACACTGGATTTAGAGCCCACTCTATAATCCAGTGGGACCTCATCTTAAGTAAATCTGAAAATAAGGTCAGATTCACAGGGCAAGAATGAGAGCACAGCAAGGCACAGCTCAGCTCACAGCAAGGTCATGTCCAGGGGTCTCCATGTGCAGCCTGCAGATGCAATTTCCACCCAAACATGGTGCCTGGTCAAAATCTATATGACATTGTCCAACAAGAAAGAGGCAGACAAGCAGGTTGGTGAATGTGTCAGCTTGAATCTGCGAGGTTGAAATACCACTTCCCACAGTGTGTATCTGGGGATGAAAAATCATTACACCATATAAAGAAGTCTTGTCTAAAAACTTGTGTAACTCTAAAATAGCTGCTATGGGATGAAGTTTTCCCCCCATGTTACAGAGCCACTTCTCTGAGGCACAGAGAAGGTGATTAACTTGCTTAAGATCATACAGCTAAGAGTTCTGCTCTCATGCACTCTGTTGTGGGCCCACTTTCCTGTCCCTGTGGAGTTTCTGGGCAAATTTTCATGGGGACTTGGTACATAGAGACAGCTAGGTCACCCTCATGCCAATGTGCCTGCAACTGGCTTTGGGGTGTGGATGTCCCACCCTGAGTGAAGGGATGCCTAAGGCTAAGAGATGCATCACTCATCCAAAGGCTCAGATAGCATGTTATTTCAGACAGTGACCACCTTTCTCATTTTTCAAATGAAAACCAAGATTGGACAGAGGTTACCAGCCTGGACACTTCATCACCTGAGTGAACTGTTGGGTTCGCTGAGAAAGAGGCCCTTGAAGAATTGAGCACCACCCTGAGTGTGTTGGCCCTGGGGATTCTCTCTCCACCTCGTCCAGGCACAGGGCAGGACTTGCTTCTCCTCCCCCTTTGATACTGGGCATGTTTGACCACTGGTATGGTCATGTGACCTGACTGGCCAATGTGAGCTGGAGGGACACGCATCCCACCTGCAGAAGCATGGAGATGTCAGGCACAATTTGAGGTCTGCACCCAGGGGCTGAATGCACATTCTAGAAGTTGGCGACTTCATTTGCCTGCATCCTGGCTGGGGACCAACGAAGGCGGCAACAGACCTAGAACCAGGTGGCCTCGGGGCATCAAGCTCTCTGGTTGCTTGTTACTGCAGCGTGACCTGCACTCTACTGTCTCTTACGGACAATTTTCCCTGCTCTTTTCCCAGTAGGCCATGAGCATGTCACCAAAAGCTGGAGTGAGGATCTGCGGCTATTTACCCAGCCTGGTGACAGGGGATAGACTGACCCAGCTCTGGCTGCAAAGGCTGACTTTTTAAGCAGAAAAGAAGTAAATGTCTAGATTTGTCAGCATTAGATGAAGGAAAAAAAATAGAGAACAATTCTTACTTTAACAAATGAATTTTATCCCACTCTGGTATTTTTTCCTCTATTTTCATATTCAAATCCACTGCTGGGGGAAGTTCTGGGGCTGCAGGGGAGAATTCTTCCTCTGGCTCCATCTAGGAGCGCATGCTCAACCCTCTCTCCAACGCCCCCTGGCGGCAGGCTCTCCTGCACAGTCCCCAGCCTCCCAACAGACAGTGAGCACCTCGGAGCTGAGCTCTGCCCACTTCCAGGCAGCCTCCCTGGCCACACAGGGCACTTAGCGGCCACGTGCTGCCCGCTGCTCAGCAGCCAGCTGTTGCACTTTCCACAACACTTAAGTAACAATTTCACAGCCATTACCAGTCTGCAGTAATGAGGCCGGCTGAAAGCTAAGTGCAGAGCAGGTTGTAAACTAAAGAGAACCCGCGGTGAAGACAGACACCTTGATAAATACCAGGGGACGGCTTGTCTATTTTCATTGACTGACTCACCTCCCCACTCGGCCTCCCTGTCCTCTCCGGGTCCTCCTGCTGCTCTGCAGCCTTGGTGCACTTTCCAGAGGTGACCGTAGCGGCACGCCCCTCCCGTCCCTCCCTCAGGGTCTTCCTCCCACCAGGAAGGGAAAGGCTTGTGGCCAGGGTGGATGTGGTGCTGAGCCCCAGGAGCTAGGTGGTGACCACTGGATCAACCTCCTTGCCCCTCTTGTGGCACTTGCCTTGGGAGCTTGGAGCCACTACATGAGAAGTTCAAGGCCACCAGAGGGTGAGGAAGCCCCACCATCAACTCAAACAAATAATTAAGACTTCTTTTTTTTTTTTTAAGAGAGAGAGAGAGAGATTTTTTAATATTTATTTTCTAGTTTTCGGCAGACACAACATCTTTGTATGTGGTACTGAGGATCAAACCTGGGCCGCACGCATGCCAGGCAAGCGTGCTACCTCTTGAGCCACATCCCCAGCCCAAATTAAGACTTTTTTGTTGTTTTAATCCAGGTTGCGGCTGACCTTGGAACCGTAGCTGTTGGCTTGGCTAGATAACAGCATCAATAGCTGCACTGCCACCTCTAAATAGCACCTGAGTGCTTCACTTTGCCCCAGTCCCCGCCATCCCCTAGCCATCTCCAAACACAGTTATCTTTCTTGCACATGCTCTGACCTAATCCTGTCCACTTTACCACCTGCCTGCCCCCTGAGGGAGTCCTGTATTTGCTCTTAATAAAGGGCCTAAGTCACTGTTGAGTCAGTGTCCACATGTTCTGGTAGAGTGACCATCACCCCAAGACTCAGGAAATACAGAGGACTCCACAGCCTGCCATACTTTGGTTGAAGAAAACATCACTGAGGATATGGCAGCTAACACACAGGCAGGAATGGGAAGTCCTAATATGTACACTGCCAGGTCTCTCTCCTCCTCGAAGTTCCTTCCTATAGGACTGGGAGAGAGCAGGTCTGCTGAGGCCCGAGAATGACATTGTTTAGGAAGAATCATGACAGAGAAATAAGCAGTGTGCATTCGGTCCTAGCTGCGCAATTCCAGTTTGAACTTTGAAACACAGGTATGTTGGAAACATTGGGACCCAGCTGCTGCAAGAAGGAAGCAACATTGTAACTCTTTTTCCACATTAACATCCATCCATCCTGCCATCCATCCATTCATTCATTTATGTATCTATCCATCCATATTTATTATTTCTTCTCTATAATCTATCATATATATGTCTGTATCATCTAGTTATCCAGCTATCTATCTACATATACTTGATCATCTATCTAGGTGTACCTATGTAGCATCTAACTTTCTACCTCTCTATCCATCATCTGTAGAAATTAGCTATTTCCACACGTATAAAATTTCAACTCCTGGGCTGGGGCTGGGGCTTAGTGAGGAGTGCTTGCCTAGCCTATGTGAGGCACTGGGCTGTGATTCTCAGCATCACATAAAAATAAGTGAATAAAATAAAGGTATAGTGTCCAACTACAACTAAAAATATTTTTTAAAAAACACCTCTTGACTTTGGTATCAGGGTCACCCCAGTCCAGACCCTACCGGTCACACACAGTTGGGAGTCTGAGCCTCAGGACAGAGTGAAGCTGCTCTAACACCTGCCCGGTACTTGCAGATTTGATGTCCCCACTGAGTGGCCTCACCATGGCAGCCTCTTAGGGTTGGGTCCCTCCCCTTGATAAGTCTCTTGGGGTCTACTCAGGCTGGGTAACTGCTGGTGACCCCAACATGCCCCTGTCAGTCACCATTACCACTGCCGTCTTGGCTTCTGGGATCTGCACTCTGCTCTCTGGTCACGTGAACCAGCGCTGGGCCACCAAACACCCCTCCTGCTGGCTGCTGCCCGCTGTCCCTACGTCCCTCCTCTCTGCTCAGCTCAGGCTTCTGTGGTGAGTGCTCTTGGTTCCCTCAAAGAGAAACCGCCACATGGTAACTCAGAAACCTTTCCCGGGGCGCTACTGTCCCCAGAGTGGGCTGGGAGGTGCTCTGCAGCTGGATGGGGCTGGCCATGGGCTCATCTGCAGCTCCTGCCAATGTCCTCGGGTCCACGGCCTCCTGCGGCTATTCAAGTGTCCTGTGGGGTTGGGAGGGGACACGTGGAGTCTCTCCCAGGCCCCAGCAAGCCAAGGGCACTCGCCTCCCTCTCTCCTGCGTCTGCAGGAGAGCCACCTTCTGTGCAGCCCTCCTCACCTCCACATCCCTGGTTGTCATTTATGCTGGGTCCCCATCACAGATTCTTTATCCACAAGGGTCCTCAAGCCCCAGGCTTCAGTGAGCACAGGCAGGAGGCCATGGGAGCAGAAGCCTTGCTCGGCTCCACGATTTCCACATGTCCCAGAGCAGACCCCCCTCTCAACAGAGGGCCCCAAACTTCCCAGGTCCCAGCACAAGTGACTTTCCTTCCACCTGGATGCCAGTGTCCTTCTGCACCTGCTGGATGTATCTCTCTGTCCCCTAGACTATTAGGGGTTGTGGTTCCTGTCCTTCCAAACCTGAGTGCTGGCAGGTCTCTTCCACAGCCCTGCTGCATAAACAGCCCCACCCCCAACTCAGGATCCCCCAGCCCGCGGCTCACACTCCAGTGCTTCAGTCCTTGGGCACTTTGAACCAAGGTCAGGGATCTGATCCAGGGTCCTCCCCTTGACCTGGCTGGTGGCCTGGGGTCTCTAATGACACACCTTAAGTGTTGAGTTATATTTTCCTCTCCTAATCAAAAGGCACTCGGGACAGGCACCAGGTGGTGGTGGTTCTAGAGAAACTTCATGCAATGCTCCACCTTGGGTGGCCAGCCACTTGCAGGCTGAGGTTTAGAGAAAGGTAGGGAGAGGAGATGGGGCAGAGATGCTATCCAAGAAAGAAAATCAACAGGCCCCTCTGTGCCTAAGGACACCACCGTACCTTCCCGTGGCTCCCCAAGGCCTAACATGTAGCCGAGTTCAGTAGTGAACACCACGTGACTTGCCTCAGCTGCTCGGGTCTCTTGCAGCCCCTCTTTCCTCATCCCTTGCTCAGACAGTACCACTTTCCCTCCACTGTTCCCCCTCAGGCAGAGAAATATGGCCCTCTGTGGAGTCTTCTTCACTGAGAGTGGGAGCTGGAGACCGGCCTGGAGGAGGCCCATCAGCTCCTCTGCAACTTGCAGGCCAGAAGATCATGGTGAACCTGCAGGGTGAGACCGGAGCCCAGCTCCCTGCCGTTTCTCAGTGACATGGGTGCCAGCTGGACTGGACCTGCTGGTCCCCAAGCCCATGTTTCTGGGAAATTGAAGACCCGGTAAGCTATTCTCTGGTGCATTCTCTCTGCCCCGGACCCAGATCCACTCGCTGGAGTGATTCTCTCGTCTACCCCACTGTGGCCTGAATCCCCCGCCTTCCAAACAGCATATTCTCCCAGCTATTTCACTGTCTCTCTCTCTTTCTTTCCAAGACACCAATATCCTGCCAATTCTCAGGCTGTCAGTAAAAACAATGGCAATAAGAAGAAGTGCAGTAACTTGCTAAATCCACTGCAGAGGCTTCTTTTCCAGACCGGAAAGCCAAGCTGATTACACAGAATTCAGTCTCATCTTTGATGGGCACTCAGCAACCCAGCTGTACTCATCTGGAGCCGGCTGCCTCCTGCCCAGGCTGGACGTGTGCAAGTGCCCCTCATTGTCAAACCCTGACCCAGGTCACCCACGATGGACACATCTGGGTCTGAGGACATTCGGAACAGGAGGAAGCTCTGTTCTGGGTGGTAGCGCTGAAAGACAGAGGATGGGAGTCCAGGTGCAGAGTGACCCCTCAGGACCTCCTGGCCACAAGGTGCCCCAGCAGAGCCTGCCTTGAGCAGAGGACGCATCATGTTCCAGTACCCAGGGAGCACACACTGCACTTCTAAGGCTTGATGTTGAAACAGCCATTAGAGGGTCATCAGAGGAAGAAAGGACCGTTCAGACATCCTAAAACTTTCTTCCCAGTTCACATGTTGCTGTTGGTATTTTAAACTAAATGAGAAGAAGGGGATGTGACATGCTCATCAGCATGCAGGCCTCTCTCCTCCTGGGCCCACTCATCCATTGCAAATCCCCTGCAACCCGGAAAGATGGAAAACAAAGAGTAAAAATAGAGAAAAATTATAGCTTATGATGCACATTTAAGGGAGAAGATTTCCTGACACTACAGGTTTGTTTATCTCTCTCTCCAGGGATGAAACAGGAAGAAAAATTTAAAAAAAAAATAGAGACCTGCCTGAGGAGCTGCCCAGACATCTCAGAATTCCACAGTCCATCTCAGGTAATGGGATATGGAGGGTCTGACCCCAGTCTGTCCTAAAGTGCACACACCGTCCCCTGAGGCACTGCACAGCTGGTGCAACGTGGAGGTTCCAGCCTCTGCTTGGCCTTCATTGCAGGCACATCGTCCGGTTGCCTTTGCTGGCTGGAAAACAGTGCAGGGCACTGGAAAGAGCACTCTTGCTATTCTGGGATGTGGTCTTCCTCTGATACAAACCCTCCGGGCCACCATCCTGCTCTGTAGCTGTCCATGCACCAGGACTGCAGGAATAGTGCTGCTTCGACCCTGGCCACCACTCATGCCAGCACCCACCACCTGTATCAGCTCTGGGCAGAGGAGGGCCCATGGATGGTCCATCAGTCCAAGTTCAGGCCAAGGCCTTGGTGCCATCAAGGGTTCCTCTCACATCTTCCTATGGCAACAGAGAGCTTCATCCTCCAGAAGTGCTCAGTGAGACCCTCAGCGTTGTCTTAATGGTGGTTGAAATCAGCAGAAAATGTGTCCAATGTTACTGTAGTAGGTGGTCCTCCTTTTAAAGCAGTGAATGGAAAACATGTTTCAATTTTACTGGGACCTCTTTATACCTGATGGTCCCACCACCTACTCGCCTTTCTTGCACACACCTAGGAAAAGCACAGCTCAAGGCTACAGTGCCTGGTCCCATGGACCTACTCAAATTTAAATTAGTTACAATGAGACAAAGTCAATTCAGCTCCTCGGTTGCATAGCAACCGTTGAGGAACCCAGAGCCTCACGTGGATGGGGACCAGGGCTTTGGACGGCACCAATGGAGCTTATTTCCATCATCATAGAAAACCCCATTGGACAGCCATGCTCTAGAATGATTTTGACAAAACTCTGTATCCCCAGGCATATTTTGAAGCTGACATTTAAAATTCTCCCTTTTAAGCAGCAAAGGTTGGAATTTTCAGTATATTGTAACTATTGACATTTTAAAATTAAACTGTTATATCTTTTGCTTAAAAGTATTCACTAGATGCTAAATACCATGGTGATTTGATACCCACCATTATTCACTTTGAAAAAAGGTACACAATCTCTTCTTCACCACAGTTAAATTTTATACTGGCTCCTTTTTTTCTCCTTGAACTTCTGTTCCTGTTTTCTGTCTTTCACGGTGTTTTACCCTGTTTTCTACTTTATGTTTCTAGGTCTTTTATGGCTGACTGTCATTCTCTGCAATAGAAAGTTGTACATCGGTTCAAATTTGTTCTTCCTGGTGTCCATCAGCCTCCAAATGCTTAACTCAGAAACAGGGAGCAGAATGGCAGTTGCCAGGGTGGAGAGGAGGGGACCTGGGGAGATGTGCCCAAGGGTGCAAATTTCTCCTCCCACAAGTTCTGGGGCCCCAAGGTGCAGTGCAGATGGGGAAGGAGGTGCTAACTTGGCTCCAGCCTTCACTCAAACCTGGGTCCATATCAAATCATTCTGTCACGTGCCTTGAAGATATGCCATCCGTGTTTGTCCATTAGGGGTTTCAAAACTAAAAAATATATTATTCCATGTTGAGATTTCATCACAATTATGTTAAGCACACACTTAAGCAAAAATAAAGTAAGTCATAGCTTTAAGGAATAATTATTCTACATAAAACATCAAAATATTACCAGAAAGGCATTGATCACTAAGAGGAGTGGAGTTGCAGAGTTAGGTCAGTTTGTACTAGGAGCCCAAGCCCTACTGACTTACAACAGTGAAGAGTTAGGTTTTGCTCAGTGGTGAGGTCCTGGGAGGAGAGGTGGGAACTAGGCTGGGAGAGCCTGTCCAGGAGGCTGTCGGCGCTACCTGGTGCTGGGAATGGAAGAGGCACAACATCTCAGCAATGGCTCCCTGCAGGTGACACACGTCATTTCGCCACAGCAAGTTACATGGCCACAGGTCACTTCATAGGGCCGGGAGAGTGTAATACTCTTATAGGGTCCTATCTGGACAAAAAAACTAAAGCAGTACTAGAACATTCTCAGTTGAGGGTGTTTCTGATGAGGCATTAGCAGACAGGTGGGTAGGAGTTGCGCCCTCTCCCTGCACTAGAAGTCCCCAGCTCCGGAGCTTCACAGGTGAAGCTGCAAGGCGCAGGTCTTCTCTGTATTGCAAAGTCCCACGCCCCTCATTGGCAGACCCTGACCCAGGACCGCACAGTAAAAGGGAGTCTGGTTTCAGGTTGCTCCTCTGGGGTGCAGAAGAAAAGGTGAGAGGGTGCCGATCACGGTGACCTGACAGTGGGTGCCCTCTCTCAGGGGCTTTCTTCCCCCATCAGGACACGAGTTAGTGGGCCAGGGGAGACAAGGAAGACAGGGTCCACCTCCACCGACCCCTGCAGTTCAGCTTCATGGATGGATTTCTGAGAAACTCTGAACTAAGCTCACACTGTTATTGAAACGTCACTCAATTCCTAGAACTCCTTATGTGTCAAATTACATTGTGATACACCACCAGAAGTGATGATTAAGAAAGTAACAATTGTATCAGTTCCTCCTTCTTCACTAAAAGCAAAGAACTAGAAATAGTTGCTTGCAAAAAGTTTTCCCTCATAAGAGAAATCCACTTTCTCAGAGACAATAATGTTGCTCAGTGGTCTACAGGGCTGTTGGGACCATAGGCTCTGTAGCCCAGGGGAGTCATCTTGAGACCCCGGGTGGGTGAGCAGGATGTCCCCTCCCTCCCTCCCTTCCTTTCGGTCCCTTTCCCTCTCCTCCTTCTCTCTCCCTTTCTTCCTAATAAAGGGAAATAGGAAGCCAAGCATTTACTTAGGCAGGTCAATTTTAAGAATTGGAATATCTAAAAATAAATAAATAAATAAGCCACAGATGCCCATATACCCGTGGCTGGTCTGGCAGGACACGGGGCATACCCATGCTCAGGCCTGAAGACCTCTGCTGTTCTAGAACACCCTCTAGGGCCACAGGGAGACCAGAGGTCTGGTAGATGAATACCCACAGCACAGATGCCACACAAACTCCAAGATGCCAGCCTCTGCTTCCCATGGGTAGAAAGAGGGCATGTCCTCGTCACACAGGACACTTGGCACACCCGGGCAGTGCCCTACAACAGGGCAATGAGACAAAGTCAATTAGTTACAATTAGCCACCAGTGGTAAATCTGTCTGAATTTACTTCTTCTTCCTCTACCAAACCTGTGACAACTTAGCCCGGAATTCTTCTCACTCCCTGATCAAAACTGCTTATTGCAAGTCTGTCTGCCTTGGACTCTGAGCTGGAAGACGCCTAAAAGGGGACAGCTAGGCTGAGTGTCCAAACTGAGTTCACCTTAAAGGCTTCGATTTTTTTTTACAATAGTTTTTTTTTTTTTTTTTTTTTGAACCAAGGATTAAACTCAGGGGAGCTTAACTGGTGAGCCATATCTCCAGCCATTTTTTAATATTTTATTTTGAGACAGGGTCTTGCTCTGTTGCTTACAGCATTACTAAGTTGCTGATGCTGGCCTCAAACTTGCAATCCTCTTGCCTCAGCCTCCCAAGTCGCTGGGATTGCAGGCACGCACCACCATGCCTGGCCTCAAAAAAGTTTTTGATGTGCAAAGAATAAGTGCACCTTTGCTTTCTGTCATGTGGATCTCATCTAAGTCCAATGGTACAGGGATGTTTCATACTAAACATCAACAGGCAAAATCAGGTAACACACAGGGCAAAGCTGGGTGCTGGCTTCAAATAAAAAGAAGATGGTCAAGTGTGCTGGACGCCTTGGGAAACAGGGTGCAGAGGCCAGAGCCACACAGGCATGTATCTAGATCGTGGATCCTGGTGCCACATGGAGGGTTGTGGCACTCAATGCAGCTGGAGTCGGCAGACACGGGAACAGTTGGAGCAGTGTGCAGAGGTCCAAGAGTGCACTCAGCTTCCCATTGATGGGCACCATGCAGGGAGGCAGGGGCGTTTCCTAAAACAGAGGAGCATGTTCACTGTGCATCTCCTGCATAGTTGCTGGAGACGTGCGCGTGGACACCATGGTCCTCATGACCCCCTCACAGAGCTGATTGGCCAGGTGGGCATGGCCAGGCAGGTGTGGGAACAAACAATACCCACCCACCAAATAAATGGAGAGGGCGTCCTTCCCACTGCTCCCTGCTCACCGAGTTCAGTGGCTTCCTCAAGGCTGAGAGCGGTTTCACCACTGGGAAGGTCACTGGGCCCTTCCCCTGGAGGAGAGATGGGACCCCGAGAGCCACTCACCATTGACTGTTCCATACAAACAGCCCAACATCAAGGTGAAAAGAGTCACCCCTTCCCTGCCTCGTGGGTGTTAGAGGATGGCCAAAACGGGAACTTCCACAGCAAGGACGTCCGCAGCAGAAGGCATACGTCACATCCGGGATCTCACGAGGACGGGTGGCGCTCAGTAGAGCAAAAGGTTCAAGATGCCAGGAGTGAGGAACAGAGGCTTCGGCTTGGCCTGGGACTCAGGGACACCTCTCTGGGGAGAGCCACTGCGTTGGGAGGTATAAGCTCATTGACGCGAGGCTGTGGCGACCTTCCTTCCTATCTGAGGCTAACTCAGGATGAGCACCCTAAACCATGCCCCAAACAACACCTGCACCCACGAGGTGCAGGTCATCCCCACAGCCTGTATACGGAAGCCCAATGGTCTCATCCACCCTGACACCTGCTTTTCTCCTGGCGGCGGGAGCAAGCCTGGTTTCTCCAGGGCGGGTCCTGCACACGGATGCCAGGTGTGGAAGAAGTGCCTTTGCACGGGAGGCCTGAGCTTCTTCATGTCACACTAATAGTTTCCCTGATTGAAAATCGGAAGCAGACAAGTGTTGGGAGCCCCTGAGATAGTGCTGGAGTCAGAATAATTCATGGAGAGCAGTCTAGCACTACACAAGCTATTTAAAGCTGCATAATATACCCACAAACTCTTATTAAGGGCTGTGGTTTCCAATCCTGTGAGACAGAAACCAGTTATCATTATGCCTCGCCATGAAAGCAGATTAAAATTAAATCAATTTGTTTATCTCTGGGTACTCTGCCCAATTAGCATTTCAGAAAGAAAAGCATTCTGTTTCCATAAGAGGACAAGCCTCCTTCAAATAGAGATATTAAAAATATAAATCTCAGGAGGTTTTCAGAAATAAATTTAATTATCCAAAGGGCAGCAGCCCAGTTGGTCCCGGCCTAGGAGCCGTGTGCTCTGTGTTAGTGTTGGCTTCCTGGACACCATCCATGGCACTGAAGCGAGGCACAAAGCTCCCCTGTAAATTAACCCAAAGACGAGTCGCTTTCTCTCCAGATACAGAGCTGTCAATTCATTTCATGTTTTTTTTTTTTATTTTAAAAAACCTTCTTAAGAAGTATTTTATGGTGAAACAGTGGGATATCTTCTATACTTCACACTATGCATTTATTAATTTGTAAAATTCATGTAGTCCTTGGCTTCAACAGACCAAAAATATTTTCAAAATCTCAGGGAGTTGGCCCAAATGCACCTGCCTCTGAGTGTGGTGATCTGCTTGACCTTGATGACCAACTGGACAATTGAGGTCGAGTAATATCAGAGTCGGCATTGAGGTTGTCAACTCCTCCATCACAGCACGAAATAGATTTGAAGCACCCTCTGCCCCTCATGAGGGAGAGGATGCTGAGGACCAGTCCACGCAGTCAGAGGACCGTACCATGCCCCACAGGCAAGCAGCCTCACCTCCCACCCAGTTGCCTCACCTCCCACCCAGTTAATCACAAGGAACAGATGCATCCTGTGCCCTTGAGGAGGAGAAGCCCACCCGCCCTGACCGAGGGAGACCTGGCATTCCCTGACTCTGAGCCACTGGACCCTAAGACCTCTGCCCTTGCAGCTTCTGACATGAGGGGTGGTAACAAAATGCTCAGTCCAACCAAAGGGTCATCATGGGGTGACTAAAACTACATGTGAGCAAGTCCTCGACCACCATGCTCCCCACTACCTGTTGCCCCTGCCCACCCCCCCACACACTGCAAGGTGACTGCTCATGCCATCCCTTGGTCTGGCACGACTTCCTACCTCTTTATAAACCCCAGGGTTCTGTGCAGACTCAGCTTATATAAAGTCCTCCTGGGCACTCCCCCTCGAGCTATGCTCCTTTGGTCCAACCAGCTAAACATGTCCTGTGCTTCAATCTTCAATCGTATCTGTGGATTCTTCAGCAGGGGCACCCGATGACGTGTGACCAGTGCAATTCATTCACATGCCCCTACAAGCTCCTTATCCGTGCTGTTTCGTGGATGCAGCCTTGGCCTTTAGCTGGGCTTGTGCATAACAGGTGCTCAACAAGTGGGCCCGGCCACAACATTTGTGTCAATTCTTAGGGGATGGCTTGCCTTGGAGATGCTTGAATTAAGCCCCAGGGAATAACCACAGGCTCTGACTCTGCCACATGACACCCAGGCAGAGGATGCTCCGTCCTCTCTGGTGCATCTCCATAACACCTTCAAGCCTTGCTCAAGGGCCCCAGGGACACAGATGACTGTCTCTCTAGAGTGCATAGAGATGTTGTTTGCTCTGTGAGGTGTTTTTGACCCTTGGTGCTCTGGGATTGGGGACTGTGCATTTGTGAGCGGTTGGAAATACGTATGGCTGTCTTCTCTCCCCCTCCTCTTCTAAGTCCCCTCCCAGTCCTCCTAGAAGGGGAGGAGGAGGACTCGCACAGAGAGAAAGAGTCGGACACCAGAACAACACGCTGCACCTGACCTATGGGAAGGTTACAGAAAAAAACACTAGAGAGGCCTATTTTTCTGGTTGACATTTTATTCTGAAACATCTGAAGTACCAATCGCCTCCTCCTGCACTGAGCTTCAAAGGTCAGATAAAGGTGTCCTTTCCAGATGGGTTCCAGACCCTGGGGAAAGGGCAGCCCAGCTGGAAAAAGGCCGGGTGTGTGGGGAGAGAGGGAGGGTCAAGCAGACCCCCAGGGAGTGATCAGTCTGGGATGGTCTTGCTCTTGCAGGAAGATACTTAACCACTGGCATGTCATAGGAACTGTGGGACAGCTGTGCACTGATGTGACAGGACTAGTGTGTGCTAAGTAAGCACCAGTCCTGACCTGGGACCACCTAGAGGGTGACAGGAGGGACACCAAGGAGAGAAGCAACGCCCGGCAGGCAGGACGGGCCTTGGTCGCAGGACGGGCAACTGCTGCTTTTACACAGTGGAAAGATTTCAGGTGTAATGTGCGTTTCACAGGATTTTCACTTATTTCTCCCCGTGAATCTGGCATGCAACCATTTCAGCCATCACCTCCTCGTGACCTGCCTCATTTTTTTTTTTTAAGTCTTAGCATTTACTTCTCCCACTCCATATTCTTGGAACTCTCTTCATTGAAGCTCCACAGGAAGTGGAACTGATGGAAAGATGCTGGCTCTACCTTCAGCAAACAGCTGTTGGAGCTAGCTGGGAAGAATCCTCATGGAATTGGAAGATGCTATGAGGATGGGCAATCATCCTGATACCAGCTTAAAAGCTTCTGGAACAGGTACCTAGGCTGCTGTCCAAGTCCTTCACAGGGTGGTGGCAGGGCCTGCACTTCCTCCAAGCATTCATCATAGGCTTCTTGGTATTCCTTGTGGGGCTTGTCCATTATCACACAGGTGGGGTGCTTGGAGCCAGCAGCTGCACCCAGGTCCATCTTAGAGGGGATATAGACATAGGGCAGATTCCGGTCTTCACACATAACTGGGAGATGGCAGTACACCTCAATTGGTAACGTATCTCCTGCCAAAACCATGATCCCTTTCTCGCCTTTTTTGACAAATTTCTGAACCTCCTTAACCCCACGCTGAATCTGCTTCTGCTTCACTGCTTTCTTAATGCATTTATAGAGCTTCCACGTGAGTCTGCGAGAAGCCAGAGGCTGCGCGATAGGGTTCAGATTTGACCAGCAGCTCAGGGTAAGTGCACTCTCCGCAGCATGCCTCTGCTGGAGTCTCGGGTCCGTCGGGGTCTGCCTTTATTTTGGTCATCAACGGCCTGCCTCATTTGACACATGAGAAGATTCTGACCCGAGGAGAAGCTGATGATGTGCCTGAGGTCAAAAGTCAAAATGCTCTTCCACTCTGGCCTGGGAATCCAGGTCTCTTTGCCTGGTTGATTTTATCAAAATAAAAGCAGGTGATTTCTGTTAGGTCACGTGGCCCATCTCCCATGAGACATGAACAAGAGCATCACAGTGGCCTCCGATTTTGACAGAGTCCACAAACTGAAGGGAACTTGAAGTGGCAATCTGGTTGGTTGTGGCAGAGAGCCACTGAGCCATCCATGACCAGGCCTGTGCCCTCCACATCCGTGGGGCACTTGTGGCTGAAGAGCCCTGCCTCCTTGGACAGCATGTGTGACAGTCCCCTATCACGTCCCCCCACTTTCCGAGGCCTTTTCACAGGATGAAGCTCACTTTCCCTTCCGTCTGCTCAGGTGCCCCGTGCCCCCATGGGAACCACCTCCCCTTAGCCACCAGGGATTCCTGATGGCCTAAGTGTGAGGTCCCCCAAGGACCGTCTGTGAATCCCAGGGGTCCCTGAGGCACTGTCAGTAGTGCTGGAAAGCCACAATATTTCTATAATAAAGCCTGGATGTCAACTGAATTGGTCACTGTTTACTTTTGCATTAATAATGGACCGCGGTCCCCTGGGTGTGAGTCAGCGCTGTGAGAGACTGCGCTTCCAGCAGTTGGAACCAAACATCCTCCAGGGCACGTGCAGCCTGAGAAGTGCACCTCACTTGCAGATGCCTGCAAGGAAGCAGAGTCAACCATGTTGAGAAATCAAGGTGAGTCTTTGTTACACACGACCACACTGTCACTTTTAAGTAAAAGTTGGAAATTTGGAAAATTGGTATCTGCCATGGGGATTTTTTGAAAGTTTCTCAGTATTTATAAGCTTTTTTGATGAGGTGAGTGCTAGTATTTAAGACAAAATGCGAGTTTTTGATAGTGTATAAAGAAGCAGGTCCTACCTAGGAGGTAATGAGTGTATTCTCAACAACCAGTTCACAACATTGTGGAATCATGCTTGTTTAGGGAGCCATTCCAAAGGTGAAGGTCCACCAGAATTCCTGGATACCACCCAAGAGTCCACCTTGCAAGCAACCTAAGAAGCCACCACATAATATTACACAAGCTCTGGTATAGTATTTAAAAAGACCATACACAATGATCTGGATGGCTACTAAAATAGCCCTCTCTTATCTATATATAGGTGAGATTACTTAGTCTATCTACATATCAATAAATCAGTGTATTGCCCCAGTTTAAATGCAGGGGTAGATACGAGAATTCAGTTGGCATCTCCTAAGCTAGACATTAAAAATATTTACAAAAATGTAAATGGTACCCCCTTTGTCTCTTTCTTTCTTTTGTTTTCTGAAAATATAATCATTTTTCTAAAAGTTATACTACTTAAGCTAATATGCAATATAGCTTTGCAGAATTAATTCATAAGTACACATTTAAAAATTTTCAAGTACAGTTTCTATACCAGTTTCTATTTCTAATGTAGTAAATACCAATAGGTAGAACCCACATAAACAAAAATAGTTTTTGTTTTGAAGTTTGGTTTTGGGTTCTTTGGGGGGAGGATCCCCAATAAAATTAAAGGACGATTGTGGTTTAGATACAAGGTGTCTCACAAAAGCTCATGTGTGAGATAATGCAAGAAAGTTCAGAGGTGAGATGATTAGATTATGAGAGCTATGACCTAATTGGTAGATGAACCCACTGACGTGGATAAACTGGGTGGTAACTGTAGGCAGGTAGGGTGTGGTTGGAGGAGGTGGGTCACTAGAGGTGTCCCTTGGGGGCTTATATTTTCTCCCTGGCTATCATGTCCTGAGCAGCTTTCCCACACCATGCCCTTCCCACATGAAGTTCTGCCTCACCCTGGGCCCAGAGCCATGGAGTCAACAGAACCTCTGTTGACTCTGCACCTCATGCACTGAACCCCTGAAACCGTGAGCCAAAATAAACTTTGCCTCCTCTAACTATTCTTGCCAGGTCTTTGGTCACACCCAGAAAAAGCTCACTGAAACAAGGAGCCAGGGACCACAGTTTGAGAACCACTGGTCTAAGCCATCTCCATCTCGGCATCACTCGGTATCTGGTGATTTAGGGAGGAATCCGCAACCCAATGAGAACAGGGGTCAAGGACATGCTCGATGCTATTGTGAAGCGGGAGTAATGGTTTACTTCCTCTCCTACTAGGGCCTGGATGAGGTGTCTATTCTGGGAACTCTGAGGAGGAGCAGCTTGTCCAGGGCGGCATCCTCAGGACACTGTTGGAGAGGCTGATGAGGCTCTGGCCGCCCTCGAGCCTTGGGCTCTCCAGTCCTGTGAGGCACACATTCCCCTGATGCCAGTGAGCATGTGTCCTACCTGTTTCCCCAGAAGCTAACTTCCAGTGCCTCTGGCCAGCATCCCAGCACTGACACCCGGGATTCAGCACATTGACATACTAACCCAGTCCAGCTGGAACCCAGGAGACAGTACTGTATGGGAGGCAGATGTGCCCCGGGGGACCCAGGGAGCACCGATCTATGACATGATCTTCTCTGGTTGCTTCTACACATTCACTTTGATCATGTCATCAAAATCTCAAAGAAGGGTGTATCTTCCCTAAGAAGCCCTTCCTGCAAATACCTGGGAAGGTAGGTCATTCCCTAAGAAGATTGTTTCCAAGGAAAAAAAAAGAAATTGAAACATTATTGAGTCCTAAAAATTTCCATGTGTGGTTCCTTATTTTATTGCACGTTACTTCATTTTATGAGGTCTTATCTGCATCTCCAATTCATTATAGGAACAAAATCTGGAATGTTGACGGGTTCAACAGGAAAGGAAAGAACAAGCAGGCTCCCTGTGCCCCAGATCTCCATAGTGACGGGGCCTCATCAGGGAACGTCTCGGTATAAACAGGGGCAATGCATCCGCTCTTAAAGCAGAGCTTCTCAACCCTGGTAGGCAGACAGTCGCCAGAGTCATTGAACCCCAGAAAGATGAATGTCACCTTCAGAGTTCCTGCATTAGGAGCTCTGGGTGGGGAGGGAGGATTTGCATGTCTAACAAGCACTGCCAGCCCAGGGTCCAGACTTTGAGATCACTTGTTAGCTGTTACTGCTATAGGTCTTGCAATCTTTCCAAGATTTGGAAAGACTGGAGTGGCAAGATGATTTGAACCTGGGGCATGCAGAGAAAGGGCCTGGACTCAACAACCTGTTTCCTCAGTTCGGTTTGCAAGGGCTTCTCTTTTGCCACACTGAAAGTGCAAGCTGCCCAGGGAAAATAAAGGTGGAGAATAAGTGGTGAATTTGGTCACAGGACAGAGTTACACTACCCAGGTATAAAAATCCAGTAGGGTCTCCATGCCATCATTGCAGCGCAGCCCAGCTTTCGGGTTGGACCTGTGGCTTAAGTACTCATTAAGACCACATCATGTGCCAGATACTACAAGAAGTTGGGGAGACGGAGGAGAAGAAGCGCGGTGCATTTCTCTGGATCCCACTGTAGAACGAAGACATCATACTATAGAAATGGTAAACACAAGTTTATTTGGATTTCCAAATTCACAAGAGGTGTAAGCACAAGATAAATGTAGTGCTCAAGGTTATAGGACATGCTGATTTATGTGACACCCCCCCAAGCTGACCCTGTAGCTTTATGAAACAATTCTAATGAAATCGACAGCCTCATTTAGAGAGCTCTGCTGTGAGATGCTGGCTGCTGAAGTCAGAGCTAGGGACAAGTGCCCGGGCAGAGCTCGCCCAGTTGCCCTTCATGGTGTCGGGGAGGATATGCACATACACGGCAGGTGCCTAACAAGTCGCACTGGCTGTTTTTAATTAAAGTGGATGAATCCCACTTCAACCTAACTGTCTGTTCAGCAGCAGCCTGGGACTTTATAGGGTGGCCAATGAGCCAGCTGTCTCTTAACTCTGAAGAAGGATTTTTAGGAAAGGCTTGGAGTGTCAGAATAAATTGTAAATATTTTGCTGTTGATTGAATGAAGTCACGCAGAAATGACTTAGTGGGTTCAGTGGCAGGATCAAGAAGACCAAAGTAAATATCATGGATCAGTCAGGACTTTGGCCGGAAATAGTAAAAAATCATCTAGAAGTTACTTAAATAAAGCGTTCCTCTTCTCACAAACCACAGACCCCGAGGCAGAACAGCATTGGGACTGGCCACCTCCACCCAGCAACATGACTCTGCCTCTGCCACTCAAGCCTGCGGGTCTCTGTTCCCTGGCACAAGACACCTATTGTAGTTCCAAGCATCTCCCAGTGACACAAAGGCCTCTGCCTTTAGTCTTTACCCTGAGGCAAGGAATCAGGGGCAGAGAGCTTTATTAAAAAGTGAATCCAGGACTCACTGCTAAAGATAAGAGCAATAGGGAGACCTGGAAGGAGAAACCAGTAACTACAGGGGAGAAGCAGGCGGGCTGCCCTGTGGGTTCTGGGGGCCACACCCACTGGGAGCATCTGTGACCCACACTTTGCAGTCACCTCACCAAGGGGACGAGGACATCCATAACTACTGTGTTGGCTGGATGAAGGCTGCTCCCAGGGCAGATGATGCTTTGGCCCCCAGAGTGCAGGCAGAGGGCACCCAAGTGAGGTCCAGGAGGTGCTGCTCCTGGTGCCCAGAGGTGTCCTTGTGTGGGTTGGTGGCCGTGGTGAGCCAGGATAGAGCACAGCCTCCTGCTGGTGTCCACCCAAACAGGCTGGCAGTGGAAAATCCACTGTCAACCCAAGTGGTTCTCAAGGGCCAGCACCCTCCCATGAACGCCATCGCCCAACGCCAGGGAGGGCAGGATCCTGACCGATGGCTCACCTCACCGACACTGACCCACCCTCCATGCCTCTCGCCTCTGGGGTTCACCCGAGCCCTCCCTCTCACATGCCAAGTCAGAGGCAGCTGAGTGCTTCCCGTCCTGAGAGGCCCGACAGAACCAATGTCCTCTTCTGCAACTTCCCCATGACCCGTACAGGACATGCTGTTCCGTGGGGTCCCTTCGAGTCTGGCCTACAGAGAACCCTGAGGAGGACAGAACTCAGAGTGTCCAGGCCAGCAGCACCTTAGATGCAGGACTGGGAGCCACATGGGCTCTGGTCAAGAGTGAGGGGTGCTAACTGTGAAATGACCACCAAGGACTGAGAGAGTTGAGGGCCTTGGAGGACACAATGTGTCCAGTCAAGGCCCAAGGCTTGTTCTCAGGCCCACCACCCTGGAGAGCCTTACCACCCTCTGTGGGGCATCGGAGGAGGTGGATCTGAGCTGGCCTCCCACCTGCCAGTTGCTCACTCTTCAACAAAGCCTGCAGACCCTGGAGCCACAGCACGGGCTTGTGGTGGCTGGCAGGGAGCCCTTGCTGGTGTTCAGGACACTAACAAATGAAGAAGGAGCAACCTTTCCCAGCAAGCCCTCGGCTCACTCATCCTCAGCAGAACCAGTCCTGGATGTGATGACAAGGTCTCCAAGACACTGGGAGAGCTATACTCACTCACTGAGGTCACCCAGGAGGGGGTCACCTTCCCCCATGTAGGACCACAGAGGATGCTCCCTGTAAGTCACCAAAGGTCGGGGAACCAGCCATGCTTGCTCTAATGAGACCCATGTGAATGGGGCCGGAGGCTTGTTCTCTTTCCTGTCCCCAAATGGAACACTCTCGGCTAGAATTGAATCTCATTCTTACTACAGAGTGACCATGGAATCTCTGTGAACGTTAGGTGTTATCCGCAGGTTACTCTTCGTGATCTAATTATAGATCCATTTAAAATGTGTCTGGAGAACAGAGGGAGAGGGGGCATGGACAACGGAGGAGGCCGATGTGGGCACTCTGGGGCCACCGGAAAGATGGGCACCGCCAAAGCCAAGGATCATTTCGGAATCCATGGGGTAGTCAATTAGAAACATACCGACCGCACTCTCAATCCCCCACTCCCAGGGGAAGAAAAGAAAGATGTCATAGGAGGTGGTGACTCAGGACGGGTTTAGAAGCAGACACGTATAAATAAGGACAACCTAAGAAAACGTCGCCTCTGATGAGGGGCCAGACTACCTCAGGGACCCCAGATGGTGAGAGCCAGCCATCAGTGACCACAGGTGAGGCAGCAAGGTGCTCTGAGGAGACCCAGAGGAGGAGCGCCCCTGGGCTGCCCAGGCTCGGTACCAAGGCCAACTCCTCGAGGCTCCAGGCCTGGCTGTGGGATGTCCACTGCCTGCCCCTCTCTGGACGCTCCAATTCAGGCAGTGGGGACACACCTGCGTTTCCCAGGGAGCTGACCCCTGAGTGTCTGACCTAGGGGACATGCAGAGTGTAGAGGCTCTGCTCTGTGGAGCAGCTGCACGGACTTGAGGTGTCATGCCATGTGTGGTCGGCCACCCGAGCAGGACTGCCCTGAGCTATGGGATGCAGTGCCCTGACAGTGTCCTAGGCTGGGGGTTTAGGGACAGGTGCACTGACATCAGAGGGCTCTGCACCTGGCCATTGGACCTCCTTCTGGGGATGCAGGCCTCCATCAGTGTCCTTGGAGACTGGTTCCAGGACAACCCCATAGACCCCAACCCATGTGCTCAAGCCCTCAAGAAAACTGGCATGGTATTTATACCTGTGCACATCCCCGTACTGTCCTTATCTCCCAAGAAGGATGGTACCTAACAACATGCACCTGCTATATGGACAGCTCTTCACGGTGTTGCTTAGGGAAGAGTGACAAGAACCAAGGCCTACAGGTGTATAGCGCAGAACCCACAGGTGGGGAGCCTCAGACCTGGGATTACTCCTCAGATTATTTTACTTTGGTTCTGCGGAAAGCTGATTTAGGTGTTGTTGAAGTACTTGTTTTTTTCCTTTTAAGTTAGTCTGATGGGAAACAGTGTAAAATTAAATTGAATTAATTTTTAAAAGATGAATGATGTTAGGGGGCTGATCCCACACTTGGCTGAGCATGGGGTTGTCTGAGGGAGTGGATGGGACATACTGAAGATTAACAGGCACATTTGTACAAGACGGCTCTTAGAATACTTATTATACACTGTGAAATATAAAATAAAAGCAAATCAGTCAGACTTCGGATGGGGGTCCTGAGGTGACACACTTCAGGTGGCAGCCATGGAGGTACATGCCTCTATGAAGTCAGGGCTCAGGGGGCTCCTGTTCCAGCCCGCAGGCCCGACTCCTCTGTGTGAAGGTCCACGATGTGGCAGGGGAAAGAAGAAAGAGATCAAAGGGCACCAAGGAGGGGCACCCGGCGCCAACCCCAGAGACCTAGCACTGAACTGTCCCAATCTCCCGCAGATCAGAGGGGACCCATTGCAGAAACAGGTGAGCTGGCTTCTGCCCTGACAGGCACAGCTCCTGACACCTGTCATCCAGCCCTGGGGGCCTGCCTAGCCCCCACCACATGCAATTCAGAAGACAGGACAGGCGCTCGCCTGCTCTCCAGCATCAGTGAGGGGAGGTGGGATTTGCCCGTGGGGCTCTCCGACTCCAAGGCTCCAGTCCAAATTCTCCACTGCTGCTTTATAAAATAAAACTATGCCTCACGGTTATTTGGTCTGTCTGTGTGTAGATATTTTTTGTTCAAATAATCATGGTGACTTTTATTTATGATGCATCAAGACAGGAAGTGGCCTGGGGTGGACGAGAGGAAAGCAGATAAACCAGTTGCTGATGTATGTATGCACGTGGTGGAAAGTGACTAGCAATGGAAAGGGAGGGGCCCCTGATGCACGGCACTGCATGGACAGGTCTCACGTCATTCCACGTGACAGAGCTGACGTGTGTGACTCCATGAATAACATACTAGAAAAGGGAGATCTAACCACTCTAGAAAAGGGAGATCTGATCTGTGCTAGGAAGAATACAGCAAGGATTTCCTCTGGGGGCAGTAAGAATGGGCAGTGACTGGGGAGGGCCATCGGGACTTCTCAGGGCCCTGAAATGATCTGTCTCAGGAGGGCCATGGATTTGTCACAACCCCTCAACTGTGCACTTCATATCTCTGCATTCTATTTTGTGCAAATCTGATATTAAAAAGAACTACAGTCAGATGTCGAGCTCTTGTCAATTATTGCATGCTGACATAGTCAGGCGAAGTTAGGTTTGCAACTTAAAGTGCCTCAAGACAAGATGGATTAATAGGTGCAAAGAAGGTGAGTAGATTGATGGGTGATGAAGCAGAGAAGTGAAAAGTTAATTGCAGAATCTGGAGATGCAAACATGGATGCTAAGTCTAGACTTTGATCAACATGACTGTGTGTCTACAGTTTCATTAATAAAACAACATTGGGGGAGATCGACATGCCAGGTCTCCACTATTCTGAATCAAAATCTTTGCAAATAGTAATGCCTTATAACCTAAGAAAATATTGCAAAAAAACAATCACAAACACGATGTGCACTGTTATGTGGGTTTATTTTCATCAAAGGGAGCAAAAAGGGACATTAGCAGGAGCAGGAGCGGCCATCGTGTGGAATCCTAGGGCACTCAGTCTGCTTTCACAGGCAGCCCTGTGTCAGGACTGTCTGACAGTGGGCGGGAGCCGGGCTCCGAGGTCAAGAAGGCCCTTCTGAGTGGGAGGGGCTGAGGCTCAGAGAAGGCAGGGATGTGTCCACATGCACATGGCCAGTCAGCCTCAGAGCCAGAGGACAACCCATGAATCCAGTCCCTGATGTCACCGTGGGTGCTGACATGGGCAGTTTGGGAATCTGAGGTTCATAGGCCCTCGTGTCCTCAGATACCAAATGACAGACGAGGAACACAAAATGAAGAAAATGAGAAAGATCTCCAACTAGGGGAGCCAGCGGGTCACAGTGACGGGGCTGCGAAGCCTGACACCAGGGGAGACGAGACGCAGGTGCTCCATGTGCAGTGGCTACTGTAGAGACAGCCAGAGAACGCCAGCAGCACTTCCCAGAGCAGAGCCGCCGCTGGCTGTCCCCTCTGCTGGGTGCCGCAGGCTCAGCCCTGCCTCACTGAGGAGGCTCTCAGGATCACACTGCACGGGGCCTCAATGCCCAGGCCTTCTCCTCGCGCAGGTCTGCTCCACACATGACGGCTCGAGCATCCTCATGCTTATTCCAGCGTCTAGCTGAACAAGGCCATGCGCTCATTCACAGGTGGGAATCCCTCCCTAAGCAGTGTGGAGGTCATGCTTCCCTGCAAGGGTCAAACCAAAGGCATTGCAGAGGCTGGTTGGAGATGAAAATGAGCTGGGCATCCCACGGAACACGGGGAAGTTGGGGACGGAAGTGGACAGGGCACTGATGAATACAGGAAGCAGGGGGATCCGTGGCAATCCAAAGCCACGGGCATTGCTAACATCTGCAAATGCTGGAAAGCCATGTCCAGCTACTGAGTGGCTAAGTGGACCCTGTGCCATGAGATATGATTTTTCAGTAAAACATGAAAATCCAGGTTTCTTGAATGAGATTTGTACATTTTGGGGGATTGAATCAGTTATCCACATGTAAAGACACACTCTAGATATTCTGTAGGCCAGCCTCATGCTGCTGAGCCAATTTCAGGCCAAGCCTTCATGTGCCACGTCTGCTTCCTGCTCTCCATGGTGACGTGCCAGCCTTAAGTCAGCAGCTGCATCCACCAGGATCCTAACACTCACTCAAAACCCGGAGGTAAAGCATCCCCTTCTTCTGAATGTTGCCTGGGGCATCCTTCACTGCGATTTCTAACACCTAGCAATGATCTGGATTTATAATTGATGTAGATTCACAGAAGAGAATGTTCCATGCAAATGGGCACCACACCACTCAGGGTTCCCCAGAGTCAAGGGACACACACACAGGATGGCTGGTGCTGTGTGTCTGCGTGGCTGGGCTGAGAGGCAGCTTGCAGACGTTACCTCCAGCTGTGTCTGTGGGGGTGTTTCCAGAGAGAGATCAGCACTGGAATCCATGTACTGTGTGCAGAAGAGCTGTCCATCTGCCCATCATGTAGATGGGCACATCCCTGAGATGTCAGGAAAAAAATGTCGAGGAAGGGTGATTCTCCTCCTCTCTCTTCTTGACCTAGGACATCTGTCTTTTCCTGTCCTTGGATCCCAGAGTCCCTGGAAACTACATCAGCAGTTCCTAGGTGTTCAGGCCTTTTCTCTGGACTGGGAGGTAACCTCTTCTCCCTGTCGCCCAGACCTTTAGGATTAGGTGGAAGTACTGCAGATGGTTTGGTGTGCAACTGTCTGGCCCCAGAGTTGCACGAGCTAATGCCTACAATAAATCTCTTCTTGTCTCATACCTTTCCATCTGTGAACCCATCTACTGTCCATTATCCATGCACCGCTGATGTATCTGTCCGTCCGTCCATCTATCATGTATTCACCCAGTTGGTCAGCTTCTCTGGAGACCCTAACACAATGTACATCCAGGAGAGGATTTATTGGAAGGCGTTGGCTCCCACAGTTATGGAGGCCAGAGGTCCCACTCTCTGCCACCTACAAACTAGAGACCAGGAAAGCCTGGTTGTACTTGAAGGCTGAGAGCCAGAGAGTTGATGGTTCCATTCTGGTCTGAAGGTCTGAGAACCACCAATGTGGAGGCAGGAGAATCTTGCAGCCACTCTAGCGGCAAGACAGAACCTGCCCCCATTCCTGTCCCTTCTACATGTCCTGGAGGACGGGACAATGGACACCAGGGAGGCCAGCTGTTATCAGAGAGCCCCGGCGAATGCTCATGTCCTCCCAGGACATCCTCAGGGACACACCCAGAGGAGAGGTCTCATCAGGGTTGGGGTGCCAGTGGCCCCCAACTCTGTCCTGTTGCCACCGCGGACCCATCATGCAGGGAAGCTTCGTGGCGGTGTTGAATATCTGCTGAAGGAATACAAAGGAATGCCTCTCTAACATTAAACAGCATTTGTCAAGAAAGCTGTGTCAACCATGAATTCTGATCCCGTCCTCTTGTTTGCTGCCTTAAAGAGAGAAACCCTGCATTAATATTGACTGTATCACCACAAAAACAAACTGCGATGATTTCAATTAAATTTGCTTTCTTTCATATGCTACAAAAATTCGCAGGGAATTTTTTTTTTTTTTCCTTTTTTACAACTGGAGACATCTTAGCCTGGAGGCCTCCTTTTGGGTTTTTGCCCAAGACAGGGTCCAGGACCAGTAGTTCACTTAGAAAGGTGCAGGAGGAGACACAAGATCTGTGACCTATGGACTATTAAAAGAGGCAGGCATTGCCTGAGTCCCACGCCTCCCTAGGGGGCTGACGAGTCCCTGCAGGGCCCTGGGGAAGGGAGGGGAGGGTTTTCTGGGGACTCCCGATAGCCTGCTGGCCAGGGATGCTTCAAGAGGTGCCTTTACCTTCTTGGCCTTTCTGCAATGCACACACCTGAATGCCAGGTAGTGTCTTCAAGGTAAGGAAAGTCCTGGAAGGAGATGAGTCACAGCATGTGGAACTGAACTGTGAACTGGTCTGTTCACACTTGCCCAGTCTAGCCAACCTAACAGACCACATCTGCACTGGGACCAATGGAGCTTGACCATTTGCCTTAGAGCCACCTAGCCCAGAATGTCTGGTGCTCTCCAGGAGTCCTCAGGGGACCGCTGGGGAGTTTCCTGGAGGTAGGGTCAGCCTTGTTTTGTAGGATATGTTCAATACCTTTGAGCATCATCTTAAAACCTAGAAATGCAAATGCTGAGATTCCTTCAAAACAGTTCATCTGAATCTTTTTGTCAAAGATACCAATTATATTGACACAGTCTCAAATTGAGCTTTATAAATTTCAAATCATGGGCAGGATCCTGGCATGAACATCTCCACCTTCAAATTGACACCAGGCAGACAGTGAGGAAAGATTTGCAGTGGTAATTTTTTTTTTTTAAACTTCCTGATTTAGGTCATGCTTTGATGTCTTGTGACGTTTGTGGCTAAAACACAAACTTGGTAACATCCTTTGCAAGCTGTCCACTTGTGAGAACACCATCCCTGGCCACAGTGCATCTGCTTTGACAGAAGGGCACCCATGAGACTGAGTGAGCACCCAGCAGACTTTGGGCTCAGCCATGTGGCTTGCCTGGGCCAGTGGAAGAGAAGTAGGTGCGGCTCATATCAGCCTGGACCAGGATTTTCTCTGTTGTCCCCACCATGGCCCAGCCTGCTGGCTTGGGGAGGTGGGACAAACCACCTGGCCTAGATTGGGCGCCATGCTCCAAGCTGTAACCACAGCATGATGTCAAATGTCAGTCTTCATCTCAAAGTGAAGTGGTGAGGGATGGTGCCAAAGAGGTCAAGGCCTTCCCCAGGTATTCAACAACGTGGGAGGAAGTAACCAGCAGGGAAGAGCAAGAGTAGCTCTCAGCATGTGCAGCAGCTATGAAAAGAGAGGGACCCTTCGTGGCATAGGGATAGAGAGTAGCAGTGGCTCTACATCTGAGCAATATTGGGAAATTCATGTGAACTTCACTGGGCTGGGTTTCTTCAACTGCACATTAAAGAAAACGATGCTAACCGGACAGGATGGATTTGGAGGTTACTAAATGCATGCAAATAAAGCAGAAAGACGCTGGCACACAGCACCTGCTCAATAAAACAGCCTCTTTATTATCATTATTGATTAAAGAGAGGAGCTCCATCTGTATGAAAGAAGCAAATGCAACCGTCTGAATGATGGAAGGCGTATGTGTGTTTTAATAAGGTGCAGAATAGGCCTATCTGCTGCTAATGTGAGCAGAACACTGCTAACAAAACCCTGGCCCTTCTACAGGAAAGCACCCTGACTGTCGCACACACTGTGGAGCCCATGTTACACAGAGGGGATGAGGCTTTTCTGGGAAGAAAATGAACGACCATGCTCTCAACTCCATCTGTAGGTCTGGGGCCACAATTCAGAGCTGTGCAAAAAATATCAGGGACTTCTCAGAACCTCTGACCATACTGCAGCCACACAGCGAGCAGAGCTCTGCCATTCATTGCTGTGCAGGCCACGCCCCTGTGCAGGGTTGATGTTGTCCGAGGCACTTGACTGCGATTACTGACGTACTGGGGGCTGTCTCGAGTGATTCTGCCAATGCACTAGGGTCCCATGAGTGGTGGGGTTTGCTGACATGGATTTCCAAGCTCAATTTTTATTTTTGTAAATTTTTTGTCACATTAAATGTTCCTGGAATTATTTGAAAGGGGCTTCAAATTAGCCTTGTGGCTATTTCCTTTGTTTCTGATGGAGAGGCATCTAGCAGAGAGCGTGAATAATATGCAAATATTGATACTTCTGTGCAACGAAAGTGTAAGTTCAATGTATTGCCAATCAAAATGCCAATGGGATTTGTGTGTGAGGCAGTACATCTTCACAATTTAAAAATTACTTTGCATGAGGGAAGAGGACTGTTGGGTGAGGGGGGAAGATGTAATAGAGAATGTAGATGTAATAGGCACCTTACTCTATGTCAAAATGGGCTGCAAAATTAAAATAATAGTAATTAAAATAAAATTGTCCTGGAATAAGAGTACATACAGAATTCTCTGGAATACAGTTTAGTCTAGGAGCACAGCCCTGTGCCTGTGGTCCCACGGCAGAGGTTGGGCTGGGTGGTCACACAGTGCTTCTTGTCTCCACACACATGCCATGAGGAGTGTTCCAGCCTCCCTTGCAATTAGGCTGGGGACATCGAGTGAGTTTTGTCTCCACAATGAGCTGAGAGGCATATAAGTCACATGTAGCCCTACCTTCAAAGTCAGGCCTTTCACCCCATGGTCCTCTCTGTCCAGGGCTGGCTACCTTCCCTGGCAGGCCACTGGTGCAGACAGACTATTGTGCTACCTTGGCTGTGCTCTGTGTAAACCATAGGAGACCACGCCCCCCGTAGATCCTTCTCCTGGGGGTGGATGACTGGAACCCGTGACACGTGCCAGAGGGAATTCCCCACATCCACAGGTGAGCACAGGCTTCCAGCTCTGCGTCTCAGTGTCTGGTCTCTCAGACCCCAGTCTGGACCCCCACACAGTTAACTAACACCACGGAGGAAGAACACCAACCGGATAACACACAGTTCTGGGACAGCTGGCTAGTTTCCCTTGGACACCTGCCTGATTTCTTGTGGGCAGGTGGCCCAAAGCCGATCTTCACAGATGGTTTGTAAACCCAGCGCACCGTCCCTCCGGGAGCAGAGCTACTGCACCGGGACGCAAGAGCATTCATTCCGTTCTCACCAAGAGGATCCGGCGGCTCTTCCCAGACTTTGAGGACACCTCTCTTTTATGACGTAGGTGTCTTTGGCCATTGCCTGTGAGATAGCACTGAACAGCCCTTGGGTCTCGGCTGCTTCTCATCTCCAGTGCACTCGGCTCTGTTCCCCCCTTAGTTGCCACTTAGCCAGGGCATACATACATATTTAGTTCCTATCATCTCTCTTCATAAATCACTTCCTGCAGTACCATTGTTTTGCTTTTTATTTTTTCATTTTTTCTTCCCCTATAAGCCCCCTCCATTTTTCTGAGTCTCCCTGGTAATGAGCACTTTGCTGAGATGCATTTCTCCAGGTCACATCTCACTTGGGAGGCCCAGATGAGCAGCCCCTCCCCCACAGCTTCCCACAGCTCCGCAAGCACCAAGGGTCAGGATGGTCACTTTAGGACCCAGCCACAGCGAAGCGAACCTTTCAGTGCCCTTGCCTCCACAAAGTGTCTTGACACTGTCGCCAGGAAAGGTCCTTCTGCCTACACCTGCCCACTCCTCACTGTCCTCCCAAGTACATTGTCAGGTTGCATACTCCTCCAAATGCTAGTTCACATTCTGCGCCTTTTCTCATGGGTCTTTTCTGGAAGTCCGTTTGAAGAATGGGATAAAGAACTCTGCTCAGTTCTTCACTGGGTGGGTGACAGGCAAGGCGCAGATCATTTGGATAAAGGCCAAAAATAATAATAGCTTAAATAAGACAGCAGCTTGTTTTTCATAAGGCTGTTGGGTGCCTCCGCCCAGTGCTTGTAAGCCGTAGGTCTGGTCTTGTATTCTGCTTCCCCAGCCTTGCTGGTCGGTCCTTCCAGGATGGCTCATGCCACACCCATCCTAATTGGCATGGCAGAGGGAGAGTCCTGAGCTCAGCCAGGTGACGCCATGGGGTGATGGTGATGGAGAAGAACAGGCACATAGGACTGAGCATTTCAAAAATCCACAAGATGGCTAAGGGAAGACACCTCCAAACCAAAGGGAAGGGTACCTGGGTCCAAGTTCAAGAGCAGGCAGACCCTGGGGCGAGGGGTGAAGGAATAGGCCATTGTTCACATCAGCGAGCAGCAGATGACTGCTCTCATTAGCCTATACGTGGCCAGGTGGTGGTAGCCACATCCCCAAGGCAGCAATCATGCTTATCACAGAACATTGGTACACATCAGCACATCTCGGCTCCAAGGGCCACTGTCCTTTGAAAGAGGTTTCAAAGGAAATGAAAATGGGTGCTGCACCTTGCAGTGGGTGGAAGCTTCCTCCCCCTTCCTGAAAATCACATTCAAACCAAACAGAATCGACTGCCCCACTTCACCCACACCCTGAGTGGGTTTGCTTTTGTGCTCGACACTCTCCACCAAGTGTCTGCTCTGAGCCTGTCCCTGAAGGTACAGTGAGAGTCCAAAGAAACCCCTCCCCTCCTGAAATATTTTAAAATATTATTTGCCAAAATAATTTAGTTAGAATCCATTCCAAGAAAAAAGAGAAAGGCTGAGATACGGGAGCTTTGGGATCAAGAGTGAAAGATGTGGTGCACCTTCAATGATTCTGACTGCTTCATAAACAAATACAAGGGTTAGTAGGATATATATAGATATATATATATTTGAAAATCATCTCTTTCCTTAAGATGTTGAAGACAATTTAGGTAAAGTTAGATTTCCACATTGACCTTGAAATCTAGCATCAACAATAAAACTTGTTGAGAAAAACAAACCTGGGTACAAGATCATTGTTATATCCAAGGTCATAAGTTATTGACCTGGAGATTTTGCACCTATTAAACTGAAAATTTGTCTAAATCACATATTTGAAAAGAGACTGATAAAGGTTTCTATTATTTTAAACTAAAATTACTTACTTCCCACTAGGAAAATTTCCATCTTTTGAGAGCATCCTGATGGAAGCAACTCCAGTGTCCCCTGGTTGCAGGGCAACACTGGGGGTTAAGCCCACCTGAGTCCAGGCAGCAAGGAGGCACTGACTCGGGATTGGTAGCACATAGTTTTCTAGATGGACCACGATGCAGTGAAGGAGACCCAGAGGCATTCCCAAATTACAGACTGCTGCCGAAATAGTACTTTTGCCTTGCTAGGAATGATGAGATTATTGTCACTTTTGAAACCTTCCATTTCACAAGATCATCTGATGTTCCTCTGGAATCCAGCAGTATCTTTCCTTCCTTCATCCCAGCATCTAAGCATTAGGCAGATACATTTCCATATGTATGAAACTATGTATGCACAGATATTTTAACAGGATTATATGAAATAAAGATCGGGAGGAAGCTAAAAATATCCTATGAGTGGATTGCTCGAATAAGCAATGGTTTCTATACCCAGTAAAATGCCCATTAAAAGGAACCAGCCAGCTCCACAGGATCTGATGTGGAAATACCAGGGAAGATATATTCTTAATGGACCCAGAGCAAGACACAGAACCCTCCATATGTGCTGTGCTAATGCTGCTAAGGTAGAGCGAGTAGTATTGAGGTCTTTGTAGTCAAAGGCCTCTCTGACAAAGATGGAGAAAAGATAGAGCTCAGAAATAGGTCTCTCCATCTTCTTTGTGTTCCCTACCACTGGACTGCTTTACCTGTCTAAATCTGCACACTTTGTATTCAGTGACCGTGAGAAGGAGCAGGAGGAGGAGCAAGAGCAGGAGGAAGGATAGCAGAAGTAGAGAGCTGGATAAATCCTAAGCCATCGCCAGACACAAGATACCCTAGGGCCCTCGGAGCTTCAGGCCTTCCAAAAGTCAAAGTATGCATTTTGCAAAGCCAATCGCTATGAGAAAGGCTAACTGTTCAGAGGCAAGGGCACGCCATAGTCAAGGAAGCTCGATGGTTGGAGACTTTCTCTTTCTGACTTGCAAGCTCAGAGCTGCTCAAATCCTGGACCATTTCTTTCTTTTATTTTTCTCTTCCTTGCACCATTGTGGCAAAGCAAACTTGCTTTAATGGGCTGCTGGTAAAATTATACCAACTCAAGGAAACAGAAGATGGAGAGTGCTACATGACCCCAGATGTTTTATTACACCATAAAAATCCCATGACCAACTTGGGAGAAGCAAAGGAACCCTGGTCACGTACATTGGTTGGGTCCAGTGTGACCTAACAATCAATGAAATAAATGAGGTATCAGACCCTGGCAACAGGAAAGGTTTGGGAAGATTTAAATGTGCTGGAAACGGGTGGCAGGATGCAGAGAAGGGGAAGGAAGGGTTAACAGAAAAAAAACATGGATGAGGAACAAAATATTGCAGTATTTTGGCTTTGGGGGAAGACCAGTGATTTTTGGCAAGGAATTCAGTCCAGCTTCTGAGTGGGAGATGCTTTTCCTCTCCCTGCTCAATATGCAATATTTTCGGCTAAGGACCATTAACATGGTGTGAAAGTGAAGTCCGTGCTACACACCACTGAGCACCAGGAAAGCCCTTCCCATCACCTGTATTTTGCTAAAATAAAATAGTAAGTTCCTTGAGACGTTCTGAGTCTTTAAAGGTCATGTGATTTCACTTGCAATCCCCACTGGCTTGTCTTGGCACATTTGCAGTCTCATCCCAGCACCAAGTGACCCTCTGCTGTGTGATCATTAGTGTGGGACTTAAGGCCCTGCATGTCCCACTATGACAAAGTGCCAAGACTTTCTAACAAGCAAGGGGCTTGCTCTGGGGCTCCTGTTGTTATCCTTTAAGCCAAGAGCATGTGAGCCCAGGTCACATCCACTGGAACACAAAGAAGATGGAGAAAGATAAACCCCACAAGCACAGGGCACATCCTAGAAGCCCCCCCCCAGGTTTCTGAGGGTGCACCCTGAAAGTGTTCACAAGCTGATTCTGCTTAGAACCCCAGAAGCCATCTACCCTCCTCTGGGACAGTGCCTGGCCACTGTGTGATTTGTACAGTTGTCAAAGTGACTTCCACACACACCTGCCTTCTAAATGAAACTGCCCAGTGTGGCCTCCAAGTCCAGGGCAATTGTGGGCTGTTCTGGGGCTGTCAGGAGGCACCGTCACTGAGACCCTCAGCAAGCTGCCTCCGTGTCTGTTGGCGCCAATATGAACAGGAATGTGTCACATGCCGTACATTGAGCCAAGATGGAGAGAATGCTTGAAAGAATGGTCTCCGATCAGGAAGTGGTCAAAATGACTTTCCACTAAAACTGGAGAATACATACAGCCAGAAACAACCACAGCAGGCGTATTTAGTGCTGAACTGACAGGCTCGGAGCTCACTAGGCAGTGTGTCTCTTCCTGCTTAGGCCTCAGGTTTGCTGTTCTTGCAAACTGCTTCCAGCAGAGCCCCGACTCCTATTCTGTGCCCACTTCTGTCTCTAACATGGCATATGTGCAGAGCAGGAACCTAATTGACACTTGTCAAAAAGGCTTAGGATAACTGGAACTGCTGCTCACTTTGTGGACGTAGTACTCCCCCTGGCATGCAGGAACGAAAGCAATGCCAATTTCCCATGTGCCGCAGACTTGGGGTTTATCATCACAGACAGGCAAGGCCAAGAGCAAAGTGTAAATTTATATGGTTAACGGCTTTGTTTAACAAAGGAAGAAATGAGGGAGAGAGAAGGAACTCACTCTGAGACACGGATAAAGTTAAGAGCAGGTCCTGCCTGGGAAGCTGATCTCCTAATTATGAAATCAGATAATATGCAAAATCTAATGTGGGACAAGCTGGAATTTAAACCTGCAATCTGGTACATGACACTATGAGTGCCAGTCTTGCACCTGCTTCAGACCTTGAGGGGACATTTGTGTATCTTGTATCTAGTGGGAAGGGGACAAAGACAGTGCACAGACAAACCAGATAACTAAGGAATAGAATGTGGAGATGCCATGCAGTGCCCTTGACAGGATGCTAGTTTAGGACAGAGGACAACTTCCGTAAGGAGTCACAAGCAATCCAACAACTGAATGAGAAGGTGACAGGCTAGGGGTGGGAAGTAGACATGTAAGACCCAATTAGACTTTGCAGTTCCTCCTCCAAAAGGGACAGGAGACATTTCTCCAACACTAGCCCCTGAACTGAGCTCATGGGACATGCTTTGGTCAACAGAGTGGGGCAGGTATGACTTGAAGCCCATTCTCAGGAAGTCGTGTGCATTTGCACATGAGCCCTTGCACTTTGGCTACCTTCATGAAGACACTTGTGTGCAAAGCCCCTTCTCCCAGGAGAGAGACAGAGGCATGTGGAGCAAAGCCACTGAGAAGAGCCAATGACCTGGGTGAGAGAGAGAGCTTAGTGAAGACCAGAAGAGCCACCCAGCTGAGCCCAGCCTGCCCTAGCCACTCAGTCACCCAGAGACTCGCAGCAGGCTGCACAAATGCCAATGATGTATGCTTAACGTGTTCTGTGAATGCTATTCTTCAGCAGTTTTGGCTATCATTCACTGATACCCTTGGGAAGAATTTGGAAAAAGGTGCTCCATGAAAAGGGAACAGTAATTGCTAAAACCCCAAAGATTGTACAGGTCAGACTTTAAGGGACAGAAGAAAGACCAGAGATGCTGGTTGAATGTGACAGCGTGACAGGGCCTGGCAGGTATGGAGGCAGGGGATGGGGATGGCCCTGAAGAGTCTATCATGGGCTCAAGGGAGAGACCTGGAGACGTGTAGACAAGGGGTGGCAGGATCTGTTCATAGATAACTGTCTGCTCTGTGGAAAGCGAGATCCTGGCAGGCAGAATGGACACAGCTAGATGAAAGGAGGCCACTGTAATAGTTCTGGAATATCCTTCTTCAGACCCTGAAGAGAATAGCATGTGGATGTGCACATACATGTGATCAGAGGCATCATATCCACTATATGTACATGACCCAGACAACAGACAACAGTTGGGCCACCTCATGGGTGGATATGAATAAAAACTGCGATATACTCCGGCTTGATTCATTTGCCTACATTGGTGACCAGAAAGTCACAAAATAGTTTCCTGACCAGTGTTAAAAAGGCACTTTCAAATATGATGTAGCCTAATCTTCTATAATGAGCATCTGGTATTTGCATAAGCAGAGCCGTGGCGCTTCCCAGGGTGGTGGTAAAATGACTGTAAAGTCAAGGATTCTGTTAGGGTTCCCCAGAAGCAAGCACCATGCCATGCAGCTGGGGTGGAGAGCCCGGAGGAGGGAGTGTGACCTTTCAACCCCTTATACAAGCACCTGCCCTCAGGCAGCCTGAGGATAAGATGCCCTTCTCCTAACCGAACACAGAAGAAATCCTTTTAGAAATAAAAATCCTAATATTACATTCACATTCTCACTGGCCACAATGGCCTGAGCTGTCCTCTGCAGATCACCAAATGTCCCAGAGCATGCATTCCTGGCCATGGTCCAGAGGAGATGGTTGCCCATCTGGCTTGGGCCACTTGAGGGTCTCAGAGAAGCACAGAATTTCCTACAGAGTTCAGGCCGGGTCCTGTGTTTAGAAGAGCTTTATTGGGTGTTTTTAAACATGAATTTTTAAAATGCTATCTGAAATGATGTCAGAGACAAATGAAATTCAATCTGACAGAAAAAGCAGGGAATATCGGAAAGAATTCAACAGTAGGGATCAGCCGTTGGAAGAAAGGAAAAGGAAAGAGGGAGAAGAGCGAGAATGGAAGGTAAAGAAGAAAGGAAGGGAGCAAGGGAAGGGAAACCTAGAGTTCAACCACAGACACCTCCCCACTGGGAGGAGCAGGATCCTAGCACCTTTCACGAGCCTGATCCTGGGACTGAGTCTCCCCAGGCACAGGCTGGTTTTCACCCCGGGTCCCCACGTGGGGGCTGCACACAGGCAAGCTACAGGTCCCGCCCAGCCATGCCGATCCCGCAGGCTGGCCTCTGATGGACATGCCCAGTGCCAGGGAGGGCAGTCTGGTCCCCTCTGGCTTTCTCCTACCCCGAACAGAACCGCCGCCTCCCTCTTTCCGTCAGCTCCCCACCTTCGCTGCACAAGCAGGGACAGATTCCATGTGTTTGTGTTTTCTGTGATTGTTGCCATAGTTCTGAGTCCTTTTTGGCAACAGTGGCAGAAAATAAACAGGAAATGCTGCAATCGTGATAAATGTGAGCCAAAGAAGTAGCATCCCTGGGGGAAATAAGGCAAACCCCTGTACAGAGGCCACCCCTCGCGGACACAGGACACGTGCCCGGCATTTGGTCGTGGGTCTTGGCCGCTAGTCTTCCTGCTTTCCATGAACTCATCCCTCTCTCCCTCTCTGCATGTCCACCTCTTCCACACCCAGAGCCCATGTGTGCAGCTGGGTAGATCCGACTCCAAGACAAGGCGGACGTTTGATTGGGTGTGGCCAATCAGACTCTCCCATGGCATCTCATCATAACTGGCTCAGAGATGGACATCTGAAGCAACCAATCCAGTCAGTGGGAACCCCAGACTTTAGAAAGGGCCTAGGGAGAATCTCTGTCCCCTGAGATGCCTGGGGACAGGATGCAAGCGTGGGGCGCTGGCAGCCATATTTTCGCCAGAGAAGACGTCCAGCTGATGGTGGAGATAGGAAGCCAGGCTGAGAAGAGGAAAAGAATTTATTGCCATAGCTCAGCTTAAATTCCAGAACCAGTCAACCTTGCAGGCAGGGCCATCCCTGGCGTTCCCAGTGTTACCAACCCATCAATTCTCCACTCTGCCTAACCTAGTGTGAGCAGGGGCCTGTCACTCAGGATGAACACATCCACCACTCACACAACTTGGGGTGGATATTAACAATCCTTGTTTGTAATCTAAGGCAGAAGTAATAATCAATATGACTTCAAAAGACAGAAGCTTTAAATAGCAGTGGCTATACACTCTGCATGCACAAAATATCTTTCCAGAATAAAAAAAAAAAAAAAGAAAAAAAAAAGAAAAGAAAATAGAATTCCAACAAAGCATGGTGCCTGACCTCACACGACCTGTGTCATCCGTCAGCATGTGTAATAGGTCTGAAGCTGTCATATTTTAAGCCCAACCTCAAAAGCATAAAAGTGTCCACCATCATGAATTAGTCGAGTGCAAGTGTTTTATGACTCCTACGTGTCAAACGTGCTGCCGGGACCTGTGTGTTCATCGTCCCCTCCACTGAATGGGACTGTCATTGTTTCTGTTCCCTTAGTGGAGTCGACTTACTCCCGCCTTCAGCAGAGTCTGGCAGGGCTGGTGCTTGGTCAGCACGGACACTGTGGGGCCACTACCAGATCTGAATGCCATCAGGGAGAGAAGGCAGAGGGTAAAGCTGAAGGCCAGGGTCCAGGGACAACGATCACACCCCAGGTCATGGACACACACACATCCACCCATGCTCAGCCTCTCACCTTTCCCACAATAGTGCACCTCGAAACTAACATTTATAGGAGGGGACAGAAAAAACAGCACAGCTGCAGACGATTTTAGGACATTTGGTTTGAAAGTAGGCAGAAGAATCCCCGGCAGCCTAGTCTTACTCAAACCATGGAGCAGAGAGAACAGGAAAATGGAAAGTAGGGGAAAGTAGGGGAGAGACCATCAAAGAGGGGAAAGACAAATAGCGATGGGGAAAGGGGAGGCGGGAGGACCAGGAAGAGCAGGTACAGCATGGGTGGCTTATGCCGCCACCTCCGAGTCTGTGACACAAAGGTGACCTGAGTTATTACCACTCTGTCTGCCGCTGGTTTGAGTTGCATGATCATGTGACGTTTTAAAAATAGAGCCTGTGTTTGAGAGTAGTTTACGTTCATAGCAAAATTGCGCAAAGAACCACCCACAACTCCTGCACCCATGCAGCCTCACACAGGCCACACACCATCCACATGGCCACCCATTTAGAGGGCTTTGAGCAATGCGGAATGGCGTGTATCTACTACCACTGGGTCCAGAAGGTTCCTGCAGAATGTGCCACCATCCTAAAAGCCCCCAGGCTCCACCTGTGAGCCAGTCCCACCCTCTCCCCTGGCCACAGCTGCCTTCTCCAGGGTCGCCATCAGGAGGGGGCAGGATGCAGCCTCCTCACAGGGGTGTTGTGTTCACGCTTTCCTGGTCTGACAGCTGCTGTCTTCTCAGAGCTGAATAATGTTCCATTGTCTACAAGTCCCACCGCTTGTTTATCTGTCACCTACTGAAGGACATCTCGGTTGCTTCCAAGCTTTGGCAACCATGAATAAACCTGCTACAAACATCCACGTGCAGTACTCTTGGTGGACACGTGTATTTAGGGAGCAGGCCTGCTGCAGAGTGTGGGGGCTTGTGCCAATTTTTTTTTTTTTTTAATTCAGAACACCACTGGTATCCTTGTGTCCAGACCACCTCCTCCTTCCAGACTTCATAATTGTTTTCAGTGGAATTAGGTGCGAATCATCATAATGCACCTCACCAATCAGAAGTGACACCGAGGGAGGAAAACACCATCTCTGGTGCCTGGAGCCGCATCCTGCTCAGATGCTGAGGCCTGGGACTTAATTGTCCTCATCGTTATCTCAGCCTGAGTAGCTGCAAACAAATTCCAAGTTCCAGATGGCCAGCCAAGGCACAAAATTGAGATGCTGTTGGCTGACCTTGCGTTGAACAACACAAATTCATACCTTCAGAAGAAAATCGCTTTGACGGCAGCCGCCCAGGCTTTGGAGGAGGGTGGCAAGCAAGAGATACACAAAATGGATTTAGAAAAAACACTTGTCCCCTTCTGTAACTCAATAGCTTGTTACCTTTCATATTTTTTCTCTTCATAGCATTTATATTTTAAAAAGGTTTTATTTTAAATTTTTATTATATTTTAATTATTTATTTTTTTTGTAAAAATAAATCACTTACCCTTAAAAATATGATAGCAATATAAATCTTGGCCTTGATGTGGCTGGCTCACTTTAAATGTTTTTCTTTTTAATGTCTTTATTTATTTTTATGTGGTGCTGGGGATCAAACCTAGGACCTTGCCGTGCTAGGCGAGCACTCTACTGCTGAGCCACAACTCCAGCCCCCTCACTCTAAAGGTTCTGATCAACATTCTACTTTCGGGTTCTCTTTCACACATTCTGTAGGGGATGTTCTGTCGTGTGGCCCAGGGCACACCAGGACGTGTGACTGAGCACCTTTGAACACAGAGGGCGTGGTTAATAAAAACGATGTGCCCTCATGAGCACATGGCTTTTTATCATGGAATTTCAAATTTCCTATCTTACGGATTTAACCCCAAAAGTGAGAGGCCAGCTCCTTCCTGGAGGTCACCAGTGCACCCCACTTTGAATCTCCAACATTACCCAGAGATGATCATCTGTCCCACACCCAGGGAAGAAAGGACCTGCGTGATCTGATATTCTCCTACCTGGACTTGTGGCTCTCAGCCCCAGAATGTCCTCTTGGTCCCTTGTAATGACTCCAGGTCTCCAAAGCAGCCTTTAACCTCCAGTGGGAACCTCGGGGTTGGCACGCAATTGTAGGTGGGGAGAGGGTGCTGCTCAGCGAACACTCACTGGGAAGCCCCGCAGTCCGAGTTCCCACTGTGAATCACAAGCTGCCACAGGTTTTTATGCCCTGCTTTTGTAGGGGTGGAGAGCCTTGGTGGCAGTCAACAGTCGTGACGAATCTGCGAGGGTCAGGAAACAAGCTCCGATGATACGCAGCCAGAAACAGCAAGCCACGGACACAGAGCCAAGATGCTGACCCACAGGCCCCAGAGCCGCTCCAGCAGCAGAGATAGCTGTTGCCAGGACCTCCTGATGCGGCCCCTACTAGTGGCCACCCAGCCTGGGAAGGGCCAGACCCCTTAGCCACATGCCGGCTGAAGACGCCTGTCTCCCTGCTGGGCACCCTGCACCTGGACGGAGCTCCGGCTTCCCAAGGCCTTAGGAAGCATCTTCATGGCAAAACAGCGCCTTGGCTTTCCCTGGAACCTGGGCCTCGGCAGTCTTTGGAGAACTCCCTTGAGTTTCCCCTGTGTGTGTAGAGGAAAGCTGGGAGTGTCGACCGAGCAGCCTGCAGACTTTTCTGCAGACATCCTTGAGCATGGTTCAGGGAGCTGGAATGGAAGATGTACCAGGACGACCAGAGGCCTGTCATGAAAAGGAGCCCAGTTACAGCCTCAGACAGTCCCTGAGCCATGGGGGAAAGGAGCTAAGACCCCCACATTTCTGGGACAGTGTGAATCAGCTCAGCGAGAGAGGGACCTGGCCATTCTCTAAGATGACACTGGGTGATATGGGCAGATGGACGGCTGTGGACCAGACTGGACAAGATGCACCGATGACTACACCAAAGTCCTCCTGCATCCTCCAGTCAGACGGCAATGACCGAGACACGGAAGCTACTTCTGGGAAAAGAGGAGGAAAACTCAGAACTGACTAACAGAAATTTACCAAACTGCCTGTGACCGACTGAGACAAAGTTTCCGCCACTTGAGTAGCAAGTGGGAGAATAAAGAAGAGAAATTAAATTAAATTTGGGTAATAAAAATTGCCTGTTTTACACACCTGTGCATATCCTCTAATTCAAGCACCCTCGACAACAGCACCTGTTGTGAACAGAAACCTCAGGAAAAGAACCTCATTCCAAGACGCCGCTGTCCGTCGAAGGGCCCGAGAGGCAGTCAGCTAGCTGTTCCTGCCCTGTGGCTGCTGGAGTGTTTCTTATCCTCCACCTTTGTGACTTTCCTGGTCTGTCTCAGAGGTAGGGGAATGAAGGGTGCGCCCATCTCTGTGTCTCTGTTATAGCTTGGTGGCTGACTTTTCGAGCAGTCACTGCAGTTGGGGGTCCTCATGTCACCCCGTTCAACAACCTGCCAGAAGTCACTAAACTCACCAAGGCAGGTATACCACACCACAGGTTGTTAGGGAAAGGACACAGGTTACAATCAGCAATGGGAAAGGTGCATGGGGAGGGCCCAGGGAAGATGGATGGGGAAGTTCCAGGTGTCTTTCCCAAGGGAGTCTCCCAGAGAGTTCTTATTGCTCCCAGCAGAGATGTGTGAGCTCATTTGTGCAGAGGACGGCCAACCAAGGAAGCTGACCTAACGCACGATGTTCACAGTTTTATTGGGGTGCTATAGTCACGGTGACCACCTGCACAGTATCTTGGCACTCATGGTCATGGTAACCATCTGCCTGGTGACTTGATATTCCATAGTCATGCTGACCACCTCCTGCATGATGACTTGGCATCCTGTAGTCATGGTGACCACTTACATGGTGACTTGGTGTCTTGTAGTCATGGTGATCACCTGCATGGTGACTTAGCATCCATAATCATGGTGACCATATTCATGGTGACTTGGCATCCTATGGTCATGGTGATTTGCCATCCATAGTTATGGTGACTACCTGCATGGTGATTTGTCCTATTGTAGTCATGGTGACCACCTACATGGTGACTTGGCATCTTGTAGACTTGGTGACCACCTACATGTGACTTGGCATCCATGGTCATGGTGACCACCTGCATGGTAACTTGGCATCCATGGTCATAGTGACCACCTACATGGTGACTTGGCATCTTGTAGTCATGGTGACCACCTACATGGTGACTTGGCATCTTGTAGACATGGTGACCACCTACATGATGACTTGGCATCTTGTAGTCATGGTGACCACCTACATGGTGACTTGGCATCTTGTAATCATGGTGACCACCTACATGGTGACTTGGCATCCATGGTCATGATGACCACCTGCATGGTGACTCGATAGTAACTACCCTCATGGTGATTTGGAGTCCTATAGTCATAGGGACCACCTGCATAGCTGATGACAGTCTCCAACTCCTCCAGCAAAGAAATGGACATTGTGTGAGTCAAAGCCTCCACCAAAAACCACATGGTAACAGGGACTACTGGCATGACAGCCACTCTTACCAGGAAGGACATTCCCAGGTCTCAGAGGTTACCCCTCAGGAACGAGGGTACAAAGGCCAAAATTTCCTTCTATTCGTGTGAGGTTAATCCTTTACTGTGCCCAAGTGCTCCTCAAATAAACAAATGTCTGACTTCCAAATGAATGAATGAACAGGGACCATCTCCAAAATAACTCAAATACTTGACTCTGCTCGTCCTTTCCCACATTTGTGAGCACCTGTCGACATCCCAGATCCCTACTACAGCCTCTAAGGATGTCGAGGTTGCTACTGAGTGTCTCGTGGCCTGGGTCCAGCTTCAATGCACCAATCGACTCGTCCTTTTCAAGGCCAGAGTCGCCGCTGCTCAAGTGCACCCCAGCAGATAATGACACCAGCCCCAGCAAACGTGCTGACAGTGGTGGGGAGGAGCCGACAGATGCACGCTGTTTGTGCTAGAGTCTGTGAAATATTGATTGCTGTGGGGAAAAACAGATAGCATGTCGCAAGGAGAACAGAATAATCACCCACGACTCCCTGGCTTTTAAACTAAAATCACTGTGAAGGAACAGTGAAGTATGTTCCAAAGAGTTTTAATTCAGCTCTTCACCCTGAAGCAGAAGAAATAAGAACTCTGATGTTTGTTCACTTGTGATACGCTGTCTTTTCAATTAACAGAGCGTTGGAGCTTGCAAAGACTATTAAAATATCAAATTCTCTGCAGGGAGTGGGTTCCACGTCCAGCTACGGAGACATCCTGTGCAAGCCCATCTTAATTCCGCCCAGGCCCAGAGTGGCCTTCCTCTGCCAAGATGGAGCATGGGCACAGAGATGTTGGACGAAGGCTCATCTGTCACTAGAAAGGTAAGAAAGCTCCCAGGTAAGACAGGTCTCACACCACCAAAGCCACATTTGACAGATTACTGATGTAGTTAATGAGATCAGCTTGGTGGCTGGATAGAAATGCAATCAATTTTCCCTTGAAACCTGTAAAGATTTTTTTTCCACTGTCCCTGAGAAAAAAATTATGCTGAGTTTACAGAGAAGAGAAGCGCAGGTTGCCTCTGTTAATGGATACACCTGGAATATCAAAGTGGATCGCCTAGGCCACCAACCGCTCTCCCAGTCCTCATTGACACCACCCAGTGCTTCCAGATCGACACCAAGCAAACCTCCTCCAAGTTTGGCTCAAATGTACAAATTACAATGTGGTCCTTGAAGCCCAGGTCCATGCCAATCTCCTGGGCCCCTTGCTGAAACAGACCGTGGGACCCACCACCAGATTTTGAAATCTAGTGAGTCCAAGGTAGGCCCCCCCAATCATTCCTAAGTTCCCAGGTGATGCAAATCCTGGTGGTTCAGAGCCACCCTTGGTGAACCGCTGTGTAGAGATCCCTGTCCCTCCCTAGAAGGAGCACCCATGCCTTCTTGGGCCAGGGTACAGTGGTACGGGCCAGAGCAAGGGCAGAGAGGCAGAAGGAAGAGCAGCTGGTCTGCCCAGGAGCCTTGTGAAGGACTCACCCCACCCCCTCTCCCTCCACGGTTGGCTCCGTGATCCCTTCTGGAGAGGTTCTGGAAGCTGACAGCAATATCATGCTCAGGGCAGTCGACCATGGTGGCCCAGTGCCCTCAGCCAAAGCTCAAGGGAAGGGGCTGACACTTCCCAGACACTGTTCTGGGCTACGGGAGAGGGCTCCAATCGAGGGTCTGCCACCTGACACGGTTGTTGTGCTCTGGCCACAGGTCACACTGGAGGGGCATCTGAGGCTCCTCTCCCTGCCCGCAGGTTGGGCCCTTTGCCAGTCTGCTGTGTCCTGCTCCAGCTCTCTGGGCTGCCCTAGAAGCAGGGGTAACAGGCACCAAGCGCCTGTTACGGCAGGGAGCTGACAGTCAATAGAGATGAAAGACATAGCCAGGTCCCCAGGGCCCACTTCCAGCGGGGCCTGTCCCTCAGTCTGCTCTGGAGAGGCACTTGGATGAGGACAGCTGGTGAGGGCACGGCAGGCCCCTTCCCTTCAGGAACCACGCAGAGTCAGAGAGGGGGAGCCCGCATGCGGTGCATGGGCACATACTCTGTCGCCTGTGTTCAGCCCGTGCCCCAGGCTCCCCCATAGCTGAGACCCCTCCCTCTTGCCTTCCAGCTCCTGCTCCAACCCTGCGGCTCCTCATCTACCCTCTCCACCCAATCCCATAGCACTTCAGGGCGACTCAGAGACCCGAGTCTCTCTCTAGAAATCTGTCCCCTAGGGAGGTGGGGGTCTCCTATCCTGTCAGCTGGACCAGGGCAGAGAGCCCGTGGCTTCGGTCCACAGGAGCGTGTCCACGCTTCTGAGCAAGCCGGTAAGTAATCGATGATGGTATCAGAGAAGAACGATTAGAAGGCTGCTCTGTTCTCCCGTAAGTGAATTACGGACTTGTTCCAGGGACGTATTAGGAGGTAAACAGCATATAATCGCAGGATTTACAGGGCAATTAGGTTAAGTGCTGACAAAAGTGCATTAGTCCAACACCACAAAACATGCAGGTGGAGAGGACGAAGGCCTGGTCCAGCCGCTCCCAGGAGGGCCACACTGACCCTCAGTCCCCTGCCCACGGTCTTGGCTGCATCTGGGAGTGCCCCAAATCCACAGCAGACTTCAAACTAGGCTGGCTTGACAATATTTATTTTTTTAGCCTTTACCATAGGTTAGAGGTGGTGCAAAACTGAGTATATGTGCTTCCAAGGCCTGTGAGAGGGACACTTGTATTATCTAGAATGTACCTTTAGGAAATGGGCTCAGAGAGGCCACAAGTCCCCAAGACCACACAGTTGGCACAGATTTCCAGGTGCTCGATGCTGGCTGCCTGCACAGGGTGTGCCCTGCGTCTGTGTCCAGTAGGGACCCTTGTCCACAGCCTCCATGGCCTTGGGTCTGGTTTCTAGCACAGCCTCCTTTTCTGTCATTTCAGCATCTGAAGTGGCTGTCGAGGACCTGAATAGTCACCTAACATCCCTGGCCTGGTCCTCTCTTACCTTTGGTAACCTGCCCAACATAAAATACTAACGCTCTGATATCCAACCTCATCCCCAGAGCTTTAGGCAGCTGGGCATCCTTTCAGAGCTGGTTGAACCAGCCTTCGCCTCTGAGGTCTTGGCCAGCATCCCTCCTCCCACATCCTTTCAGAGCTGGTTGAACCAGCCTTCGCCTCTGAGGGACAAAGTCTTGGCCAGCATCCCTCCTCAGTTTCCCGCCCCTGATAATCGGCTCTACGTCACTGCATGGTCTAGGGTTTGTGTTGGCTGCACCTGACCTCTGTTCCCAGTCCACGAATTAGCCTGAGAAGTTTGACTCAAGTGCTGTAAGAGAGAAACACCACACTCCCACACCAATGAACAGGTCTGATGAGGGTTAGGGAAGCCCCACTGTCCATTCACTTGGGGACCTGCTCCATCCCTGTGCCAACCGAGGGTAACAGCAGACACCTGCACCTGAGAGGGGCTGGGGGCATGCCAATGCCTCGGCACCCTGGGCCAGACTCCAGCTGCCAGAACCTCATCACCTGAGCCCGACTTACATTACCAAGGGGCTGGAAGGTGGAGGGAGTGTTAGCAGGTGGGGGCAGGGGCCACAGATGTCTCCACACATCTGGGAAAGAGAACCCAGAAGCCCTGGCTCCAGAACCAGAACTCCAGAGCACCAAGTCCATCAGGAGTGCTCAGTGGCAAACAGCAGCCCCTGACCACAGTCACCTACCCAGGGAAGGATTCGCTTTTCTCACTTGAGCCAAGGTCCCCCAGAGCAGGCTATTTCTGAGTGGCTCTGATGATGCCATCTCTGCCGATCTTGCCAGGCAAGAGGCTGGGAGGGTGGATGGGTGCTTCACCTGCGACCCCAGTCAACCACATTGAGTTCAAAGGAAGGAGACAACAGACTGGCTGGAACCCGATGTGGTCGAGAACAAGCCCTCTGCCCACTCCTAGCTCACCAGGGCTAGTCCCCAGCTAAATTCCAAGAGTATTTCTCTAAAATGCCTCTGCCATTGTGAAGGATTGTACAAGGCTCTGCTGGAAACAGGAGCTGGACAGAATCCAGCTGTTGCAAACCCAAACGTCTCGATGCCTCAGAGTCTGAAGAGGTGGAAGAGAGGAGCAAGCACAGGCTGCATGGAGAGACGGCTTAAAAGGAATCCACACACGTGTGCTCCATCAGACCTGGCAGCGGCTCTCAGTTTGGGCAGGTCATACCGCGCAAACCCGGGAATTCCAGATATCCTGGGGGGTAAAACACTATTGGAAGTGAGGACATTATGTGACACGTCCTGATTTGAAGTAGTTGCTGACTTTTCATGTGTAGACCCATGTTTGGTCTGAGAACCTTCAGACGAGACCAGCCCCACAGACTTTGCATCACTTGGAAGCAGATGCACATCTGCACAATCTAACGGATGTGATGGAAATCTGCTTTATTTGCTGGACGGTGCTGTTGAAAGGCTCACCCTATGACAACACAATAGGGACGGTGAGGCTGGACCTACTGTCCACCATCACACAGCATTAACACACAGAACAGGGAAACGTGGATTCTGTCCAGGAACAGAGCCCTGCAGTGTTCCAGTGCAGGGAAGGCTGAGGGTCTCCAGGACTTCCTCATCTGGCATCTGGCCTGCTGCGCCATGGGAGAGACAGGGGCTGGGCAAGAGGCTGTAAAGGGTGGCGGGCAGCGCCAGCCCCAGAGGAGGTGGGCTCTCCACCTGCAGCCCAGGGTCGTGACACAGGCTCAGGTTGCACCTCCCCTGCCTGTACCCAGCCACCCTCGATGGGATGGTGCCAGTCTGTTCAGACTGCTTTGGTGGACGGGTGGCTTCCTGTAGACGGGTGGCTTTGTTCATCTCTCAGTGCTGGTGACTGGAAGTCCAGGGACTCAGTGCATGGAATAGGGTAAGGAGAGGGCCTCGTCCTGGTTCACACGGAACGTCCCCCTGTCCTTAGGTCGGGAACGAGGCACGTGCACTCCTTCACATCCCTCTGTAAGGACACTGATCCCATCCATGATGGACCACCTCCTGACACCCCCACCTGGTGGTAAGAATGCACAGACATTCAGGCCGTGGGGATGGGGATGTGGCTTTGGAGGCAGACTGGCTTTTTTCCAGATATCAAGTCTGACACTTTCTGATGCCTCTCAGCCCTGTGGCCTTGGGCCAGTCAGTTTCCTGAGACTCACGTTCCCAGTCTGTGAACTGGGGAAAAGCTACAGTTGACGCAGTTCATCCCTGGCCCCATGCTACTGAGGTTTTTTTTTAATAAACCATTTTCAAAAAAAACCTCTAAAATGATTTTAAAATTACTAAAACAAAGACAAATCAAATAATCATGCGAGCAAAGTCCCATCAGAGACTGCGTCGACCCAAGCTCCCTTCCTGACAAATGTAGGGAAGCTCCCATTTCCCGCCTCTGCTCTGCACCTGCTCTGTGCGGGCAGCCTCCCGCCGGCTCTCGCAGTCCTTCCCCAGGACCAGCCAGACAGGAAGATGTTTTGCTTTGTGTGCTACATGGTCTCTCCAACTCCTCAATTCTGCTCAGGCCGACCTACAGTCACCCTCAACAGTGAGTTTCAGATTCCTTTAAAGTGTCACATCCTTCTGCTAATGAAAGGCACCACGGATTTAAACTATTTGAAACACATCCGAATACACACATTTGCCAATGTGCATCCTGGAACACAATGCCCCTACCTTCCTGTTAACTTGGTTTAGGAGCACGGTGTTTTACAAGGGACGAGTCCCACCTGCTGGGATTTGTCTGTGGTACTAGACCCTTACACGAGGTACCTGCACCTCCCCTGAGCTCTACCCTCACCTGTGGCACTGGCCCCCTCACCTAGGATCTCTACAGGAGCAAAACAAAAACAAACAAACAAAAAACCCACAAGAGTCTGGGCATTTGATTATTATCTAATTAAATATAAAGACTGCTAGGTCCCTAAGACTAGCTAATTTCCAGTGTCCCACTCCATGGTAGTTATTTGTCCGGGCCATCCACCAGCTCCCCTACCACCCTCTGATTGTTCAACTTCAGTCAAAATTGCATTCATTTAAACTCAATTGGCTTTCAGAAGAAAAGGTGTCTCTGCAATCCCATCTGCTCACCTAAATTCTCACAATGTCCCCGATACAGATTCCTGTTTTTGGTGTTTTAAACATAAAGATCCGCTGACATTTGGTTTAAAGGTCTCAATCAGTAGTGCTAATGAAACTCACTTAACAGGTTTCTTTGAGGCAAGCTGAGTTTCAGTAATTATTTTCCTCTGAATTTAAGCACCATATGGAATTGTTTTAAAAGGACATTTTATCTTAAAATTGAGAGCATTACCCTTGCAGAACAGCAGCGACCCGACATCACAACCTGAGCTCTAGAAGGCACCCAGACTCACCTGCATCAGAATTCTGGACCCCAAGAACAGCTCAAGGCCACCCACGTGGGCCATGCCATGGGTCCAAACCCCACAAATCCATGTCTGCTTTTGTCCCCAAACCCACTCAGCCATCTGCCCCATATTACCACCAGATCCTTGGGGTCACCTTTGATTCTGCTGGTCCTTAAACCCACAGATCAGCTGCAAGGCTCACCACCAGCCACTTGCACTGCCACCACTGTGGCTGCCCATTCAGCCCTGTGTCCTGCTCTGTGCCACCCTTCACTGCCCTCTGCCCTAGCTCTCGCCCATTCCAGTGCCCCCGCTAGGAACAGCCAGACATATCCTTGAATCGTGTCAGGCCACAGCATGCCTGATCCACGCCCACAGGGGCTTCCAAATCACCCCAGTGAGGGTCGACCTCCCTCCTGTGGCCTCTGTGGCCTTCCCCCTTGCCCCTTGATCCTTACTCCAGTCCTTCCAGATGCGCACAGCACCCTGGGCCCCACAGGCCTTGCCAGCAGCTCCCTCTGCCACAGTGTCCCCTATCCCTAGCCCCTGCTGCCTTCCTGTGATACTCCCCACAGGGGCTTTCCGGCCCCCACAGGGCAAGTGTCTGTCCCACCTTCCACCACCACCTTGTCATCCTCCTGTTCTTCTCCCCAGGTGCTCAGAACCCTGGGCCACCTGCATTCACATCTGCATCCTCCCTCCACTGAAGGCATGTGGTCACTGAGTCATGCTATATCCCCACTGGCCATCAGGAGTGACCATGTGATGTGCAGTGGTCCATTTTCAATTGCCCTGGTGATTGGTTCAGATTTGGGCACAAGGCCCAGTCAAGGGTGCAAGGACTCTGCCTCAGCTGCTGCGATGAACCTGGCTCTGGCTAAAGGCCAAATAGAGCCCAGTCAGGAGGCGGGCATCTTCCTGGCCACAGGCAGGTGGATGCATTCCTCAGCAGAGGAAGGAAAGAGAATGGGGGTGGGGATGTGTTTCGTGACTTGATCCCGAGTTTTCTACAACAGTTTTATGTCATCGGGTTCTCTCTGGCTAGATTCTGGGCTTCTTAAAAGGCAAGAATTCACAGTACAAGTTCTTTCCTTGCCCCACACACAGCACCGTGTCCTGCCTGCCCAACTGCTACAGAAAATATCGGGTTGGATGAGCTCATGAGCGAATGCCCACTTCATGTCTCCTCTCCTTCGTTGCTTAAAAAATGATTCAGGCAAGATGGTGTCCCAGAGCTCACTGCCCCCTAGATGACCGTGTCCAGAGGGACAGTATGGTCGCTGCCACTCCTTTACCACTGCAGCACTATGGTGAATGTCTTCCTTCCCGTCTTTTAGGGTTCCAGGGCACAGTCTCTGTTTAGTGAAGAATGGGGTCGGGGGCTGCAGGACCTGGCAGGAAACACCTCAAACAACTGGAACCATTAAGAAGAGTCAATGAAAAACCTGTTCCTAAAGATGAAGGGAGGCCAGTGTCTGATGTGAAAGATGCTGAGGCCGGAGCTCTGCAGAGCCCTGCGGGACACAGGGGAGAGCTATGGCTGAGCCCAGCAAGACCAGCTGGGCAGCAAGGCTTCCAGGACACACCCACGGCTAGGCCACTGAGGTCAGGAGGCAGGCAGGAAGTCCCCCAGCATGCACTTCGCTCTGCTTGTGGCTCCCCTAAGGCACCCAGGGGCCAAGAGCCCAGACCCAGAGAGCAAGCACGCCCAGGGGTGCGCACCACCGAGGACCGCCTGGCAGGGCATGGGACTCAGGGAAAGTGAGGCGGGGGGACAAACAGAATACCAGAGTACAGTAGCTTTTCTGGGGACACCAAAGTACCTGACAAGAACAGCTTAGAGGAGGAAACGGTTATTTGGGCACATGGTTTCAGAGGTGTCCAAGCTTGGCTACCTAACACTCTGGGCCTGAGATGATGCAGAAAGAACATCATGGGCGGAAGGGCATGGGAGAGGAAACCCCCCTCAGCTCATGGCAGCCAGGAAGCAGAGAGAGAGAAGAGCCAGGAACAAATATAATCCCCACGGCCACTCCCCCGTGGCCTAGTTTCTCCCGCCACACTCCACCCGTCCACCTTATCGCCCAGTAATCCATCACTAATCCATCCAGAGGATTAATCCACCAATGAGGTCACAGCTTTCACGATCTCATCATTTCACCTCTGAATGCTGCTGCATCGCCTACACACATGGGCTTTTCTGGGGATATCCCTTGTCCAGCCATAACACACAGGCTGCCACGGGGACACCCCAGCACCGCTCTCTAGCTGTGTGTGGTTCCCTCCGCTCCACACCTCTGGACACTGGGCACTGCTGCCTTACCCCCTCGGGGTCTTGCCGTTGTGAACAGAGGTCCTCCTAACTAGGAGGCCAGCCTGGTGGATAATCCTGCCGCAGGGTCCCTGGCTTCTCCCACGTAGGCTGGCTGTCTTTTCATATTCTGATTGTTGTCCGCCTGTCCTCTCTCCCACTGCCCACTCATGCCCGAGTCCGTTGTTTTTTCCCAGCATTTTCACTTTTCCCACTACTGGGTCTTTTCATTTCCTTGATACTCCTTAGCCTTCGTGAGGTCATCCACTTATGGCACAGGGACACACATTTGTTTACGGTTCCAAGAAAAATACAGAAGAAACACTTTCCCAAATCATGTAGCAACGGCCTCAACCTGTTTCCCCAGGTTTCCATCATTGGTGTCTACACCCATCAACTCCCGGGGAACCTCAGGAGTGAGACAATGGCTCCTCAGGGCTGAGCTGTGTCCCCGGCACCCACTCTGTCCATGAGCCCCTTTCCAGGAGGATAGCACTCACTGCTTCAGCCTGGCACCACCCTGTGGGTTCTGCAGATTGCTTCAGCCCACGGACCTGCAAGGCAATGGCCGTGTCTCCACTGGCCCAGGTGGATGCGATCCATGAATGCCTTCGAAATCCTAGACAAAGGGATATGTCAAAGACAGCCCCACGCAGTAGCTGCATTATTTAGAGGCAGGATTTATTTGCTTCGATGCAATTAGTTACTTTACACCCACAGGTTTTTTTACCCCCTCAACCTGTGTGGTTGAATGTAAATCTCACCCACTCTGAGGCGATATTTGAAGTCTCTATCTGGGGTGTTTAGAGCTGATTGCTGTGGTGGAGAATTGCATAAATAATTCTGTCTGACTTTAAGCAACTGAACTTGGAGATCTCCTCCTCCAATTAGGGCTGGGAAGTCTAGCTCCGCGGCAGCAGTAAGCGCCGTGTGACTCTTACGAACCCATCAGAAGCCGGCTGTTTTCCTGTCATCTCCCGGAACACTGGTTCCTAATGGAATTTTAATCAGTGGTAAATGAAAAAAAAAAAAAAAAAAAAAAAAAGGCATCACGGTCTATTAATTTTATAAAAACACTGGTGAAAGAAAGCTAAGCTGGGCTCTAGCCTGCTCCACTTCGGGGGCCTTGATTGGTCCAGGGCTTTGCTACAAGAGATGCAGGATGCAGTGTTCTCCAAACTGACGTGACAGTTCTGGAGATGTTCGATACCCAAGGAGCAAAAATCAAAGAAACAGTGCCAAATGCTCCAGCATTTAGGAATACAATGCTTAGACCACGTTGCAGGCGATTCTGGAGGAAACGGGGACCTTCAGTAGGTTTATGTGCTTCTGCTACCATGTTCCTCACACAGACTTCCTCCTGCTTTTAAAAGCAAGCTTGTTTACAGCCATGTTACACTGGCTAATTCTGACTTTTTTTTTTTTTTAACTTTTAATGGTTTTTTATCAAGGAACAGGATTCATTAGGGTAACTTCCAAGCACTTTTGTGCACTCAAAACCACCTGTTTAAAATAACAGAAACCAGCACAATGGAGAATTGGGTAAGGGAGCAACGTGACTGATATTGCAAGTGTTATGGTCTGAACTTAATCAATATAGATTACAGATTATAAATTATAGATTATAGGTCATGAAAAACTAATAAGTAGGATAATAGGATTATGTGATATGTGTTATAAAATAATGTTAAGCTGTTTCTAAGATGATAAACAATTGTCTTTCTGCACTTTGCACACCCCACCTGTACTTTATGTGCCCACAACTGCAAAGTTCCCAGGATGCAGGGGTCTGTATTCATTCTGTTAATTTCGTCCTCAGCCCCTGGACTGGGCGTGCTTGCAATTTGCAAAATTCCATAGGGTGTGCTTTTCTTCCTTAAATATTTGGACCACAAACAGCTTGAGGCACTTCTTTCTGAGAGCCACTCGGACTCTGTCAGAAGCGTCCCTGGCCAGGAAAAGAAAGATAAAATAAAATTATTTGATTTGTTTCAAATTTGGATTTAGCTTGTTTTCTGAGCAGTTGCCCCATAACACAAGGTTCCAGCAGTGAAGGAAAAGTGGGCAAGGATGTCACCACAGCTTTTCAAGCCACTACCACCTCCAGATTGGACAAGAGCCAGCAGGAAAGTTGCTCAGAGGCCACCAGGACAATCCAGAGCACAGGGAGCCCTGCTCCTCAGCAGCAGGAGGGAGAACACTCATCTTGCATGACAATAAAAGTGATTAATACCAAACAAAGGTGGTATTTTTTCCCTGATGAAAAGAGGAGTGACACATTATTATTGGCAAACTCTAGGACTGAGCCATGTTTTTCGGTGATGATTCCTGGCCTGACACATTCCAGTAGAAATGATTTGGTAAATGAGACAGAGTTTCAAGGAAGCGGGTGTTTGCCAAAATGTAATTAACAATATAAATGTGTCCCAAGAGGATTGTGGGGAGATGGTAATTTCAGAGCACGGACTTTCAGCCGTTTCAGGAAAGTTGGATCCTAAAGGCACCAAGGCACTGGCTACGCTGATCCTGCCTATGTCCTGGGCTGAGATTGCGAAGCGCAGATACAAGGTAGAGCCCCTCACGCGGGAGGACAGAGCCCCCAGATGTCACCTCACTCTCCCTGTATGTGCCCGTTCCCTGTGTGCGGGCGGTGCTGCACTGCGGGGATTCAGAAGGGAAGGAGGGACATGGGGTCTGACCAGAGAAGCAGGCAGTGGGAAGGAGGCAGGTGAGCTCAGGACCTTGGAAAGTGCTTCCATGACCAGCACCAAAGAGGATGCTCAGCAGTCACAGCTCCTGCTCTCCCCTCCTGATGCTTCCAGACAAAGCCAAAGTTCCTTTCCACCACCAGCAAGGCCCTGGTGGCCCTGCGCCTTCCAGCTGTGTCCTCGTCCATGTCCTCTGCCTCGCCCTTCTCCCTCCTACTCTCGGACTCTATCATCTCTTGTTTTCCTCTGTCTCTGTCTCTCCCTTTCTCCCTTTCATCTCTCCCTCTGTGTCTCAATTCCTGCTGACTCTGTGTCTCTGTCCCTGTTTCTCTCCCCCTCCTCTGTCCCCCCCGCCCTGTCCTCTTCAGCCACACCAGCCTTTACTGCCTCCGCCTCTTGGTGCTCTCCACGTGGGCCTTGTCCTCCCCTTTTGGATCATGGCCGCAGCATCTCTACCACAGCAGGAAGCGTCCCTGCCCAGCCCCTCCTCCCACCCCTGACCTTCTCTGCATAACAACCACTGCTCCTCAGTGGCACTTCCCAGAAGTATAATTCATATGTTTTCCCACGATTTCTCTTCACCACATTCCCTCTGGTCACGTTGCAGTGCTCAACCAAGGGGTCACCGCTGAGTCCTGAAAAGCTCGGTGCGTCCCCTGAGAGACAACCTCTGACCCACAGGACACCTTCTTGACACTATCAGCTCACCTCTGCCCGGAGCATGATGGAGTGGGCCACGTGCTCCCGAGGGAGGGGTTGGGTGCTCCTGGCGCCCTTCCTACCACTTGTCTCAGCTAGAAGCTCAGGCAACGCACAAGGAAGAAAATAATTACACAATCCAACAGTCACCAGGGTTAAGTTGTGAAGGGAAGCCTGCACCTGGGACAGTCCCAGGTCTTGGACATGGCGTTTGTGTCTCTCTGGATTTCAGAGTGTGGGGAGGAGCTGGGCATGGCAGATTTAACATGTATTTTCTGGGCTGATAGTTAGAGGTCTGAAGTGGGGTGTGTTCCGAGTCACAAACAGCAAGCACAGAAAGGCTTGCTTTTGACCTGGGCAGGCAAACCCTCCTGAGGTCCTGAGGGCTTCCTGGGAGCACCACTCTCTCCCTAGGTGTGCTGTGGATGAACCGGTGCTGTCCAGTTTTCATTCCAGCGTGCTCCAGTTGGGAACATACATTACCTGAGGTGTGAGTTCAGGGCAGCTGGACACAGAGGAAGAGACAGTAAAACCACAGCACACAGGTGGGCACCTTACCACCAGATGGGGGCCCAAACAGCAGGACAATCGAGACAATGGGGTGCTTGCATTCCAAGACTGAAAAACCAAGGGGCGCAGGCTCGTCCACGTCTTATAGAAGTGAGCCTCCCCGGGAAGGAGGGCAGCAAATAGAGCCAGGAACAGGGAGTCTCGCCCAGCCACTGCCACAAAAGCTGTTATTCTGTTTTGTGACTATAATTGATAGCAGCTGACATTTTCTGAATGTCCACGAGGTGCTAGGCAACGTGAAAAGTCCACTGGGTGAACCACCCCTGTGACCCTCAGGATGATCCTCGGGGGTGGAACATGGTAGTTATCATCACTGTTCCTATTGTCTAGCAGAGTAGAATAGCAGGCTGCAGAGGCGTATTAGCTCCCCAAAAGCCTCCCCAGTGGAAGGGAGAAAGGCTGGGATTCAACCCAGATCTGTCCGACAGCTACCGTTCACCCAACTCCCAAATGCTTGCAGCTAGTAGGTGCAGCTTAGGGGCCTCTGCGTGCAGAGCACACACTGAGTCTGCCGGCCAGGCCCGTCTCACAGGCAGGTTAAGGAAGCAGCACTACACAGCTGTCAGTGGTAAGGGTTGGGACCAGCCCAGACCAAGGGCCAGGAAGGACCCCAGGATGCTCCCACCCTCACAGAGAGATGGACCAGGTACAGCTACAGAGATAAGCCACATGCTAACAAAGCTAGTATGAGAATTATTGGGGGAAGGGGACGTAAATCCCAAACATCCAAACCAAGGTATTCATTTTCTCACCTAATTAAGGGGGTGAGGAATGGAGGGGAGGGAGAATGTGATTGATGATCTCTGGTGAGTGTCTAGCAAACTTGTAGCTGGGAAAGGATCATTTGGAGACCAAATGAGATGTTGTCGTCGGGTTCTGAAGTGTTGCCTCCCAGCCAGATGATGGCGTCCCTGGACAGCTGCAGTTGCTCCCGTCATACTGACTGACAGCCAGAGGGGTGCGAATTTGGCATCCTAAAGGACGCCTCGTTTTTGTTTTCTGGGCTTTTTCCCTTGGCTTCCATTTCTCAAAAAAAAAAAAAAATTGTAAAGTGACAATTCATAATTGCATAAATTTGGGGGTATGAACTCATGTGATGATCTATGAATATAAGGTGGCATAATTAAATCAAGTTAATTAGTATATCCTCTTAATCATTTTAATGATGAAAACACTTGAAAATTTCTGTCTTAGCAATTTTGAGATGTAGAAGGCAGTTATTAATCATTCATTGCAGCAATGGTCACAACGGTCAAGTGTCCACCAACAGAAGTGTAGTGGATACATATGATGGAATACCATTCAGCCTTTAAAAAGAAGAAAATTCTTTCGTTTTTGTCACCAATGGAAGTGAAGGAGGACGTGATATGAAGTAAAATCAGCCAAGCACAGGAAAACCCACGTCCTTGTTCCCATTTCTATGTGACAGCTAAAATGATTCAAAAATGAAGAAGAAAGAAAGAAAAAGGAAAGAAAACCCCTTGTAAGCATGACTGTAAAACTCAACATATCCTCCAAGTCACCGCATCAGGACCCCATTACCAACTGCTGACTCTCAGATGCACACACAGAGATGGTGCAGGAAGATGTTCGCTGCGGCTTCAGCACAGCAAGAGGACATTCTGAGCACAGGACGATCTGTGACTGCCGAGAGGCTGGGCTTGGTGCCTGCTCATTAAGATCATTAAAGGGCTTGAACATAATAATTAGGGATGAAATTTAGCCCCTGGGCAAGGCCTCTGTACAAACGGAAAAGCTGGACATGTTTGTGTATAACTGTGACTCGGTAAAACGTCTCGTCCTGGGGGCAAAAATGGAAAGAGAACACAGCGGGAGCACACAGAGTTAGTTTGGGTGTGAAATCGGGATTGGGGTTTTATTTTCTCCTGAATGTCTTCAGGTGTAAAAACAAGCAGGAAATGTTAGGCCGGGTTCTGATGAGACTAGCCCTTGGTTCCATAACCACTCATGATCCTGTTTCTCCCTCTTCCTACCGGACTGGCTCCCGGCTCCCCGGCTAAGCCCTGGGACCACGTGATCGGGATCCAGCTCCCCTGGTTCCCAAGTTCTCCTTCTCCTGACTGAGTGTGGTGCACCTGGGTTACCAGCCCCGTGGGTGGGAATCTCCACTCCGGGTACTTTGCCAGGGCCCCTTTATGGCTACCTTGGCTTCAGCAGGAGGGATCTTGCCAGAACATTCAGGATGTCTCAAGCCTTCTTCCACAGAGCAGGACAATGCTCCTGCCTTGGGTCCCTTCCCACAACCTCCCCTTTCCTGCAGCCAGGACCCTGGCTGCCTTGCTTGACAGTAGGTGCCATTTCCATGTCTTGGCCACGTGGACACCATGCAGTTTTCTCTCCACCCTGATTTCTCCTGCAAATTGGCCCATGGAGATCACAAGCTCATTTTGGGACATGGTCACATCTGCTTCGCTGTGAACCCCACATAGGGGCAAGTAGGGAGCTGGGCTTGTGATATTTTTCTGCACTCAACATGACCAAGGTTTTTATTCCAACACAGCCATCATCTTTTCTCCAAATGACACAGCAGCCTGCATTTTACCACCATGTGACAAAGCAAAATGGTGTGTACCAGGAAATGAACGTCACCCTGCAGACCGGGCTCACTTTCCCTGAGTCTTTTCCCTGGTTTCATAACTCTTATGCATTATGGATAAACCGTCTCTGGACTCGTTAAAAAACAGTCAAGTCTAAAGTTTGCAAAAGTTATACAGTTTCCAATTCTTACACAGAACTTTTATCTATTTAAATCCTGGAAACAATATAAACCCCCTGATCCCACTTTTTCTAAATTAGGTAAATATTGAAGACGGGCAGGGAAAGCTGATCTGTGAATCTCTGGGCCAATGCAGAGGCAGGTAGAAAACTCATTATGGCTTTAATATTTGTCACATGGGAACACGCAGGCCCAGAAATAGAACTGTATTGCTCAAGACTCCTAGCCCCCGAGGCCCAGCAAGGACAGATTGTATTTCTTCATCTGCATTAATACCCTTAGAAGTCAAGGGGCCCCCAGTCTGGGCCCTGAGCCTTCCCCAATTGGATTCATTTTATCAGCTCTTTGGGAATTTAAGTACATCGGAATGACACCCTGTGCCTGGTGCAATTGTGATGGATGGCAGGAGGGTCCCGCGCACAAGTATGCCTGTGAGCTGTCAAGGCCCATCGCGCACCCCATCCATCTCCCACTCACCAGCCTGGCCTGACAGCCTTCTTTCATATTGTTTCATTTTCTTACTGCCAAAGAGCCACCAACATGCTCTTCCCAGGGAACACAGGAACAACAGGAAAATGAACACGGGGACTATGGAAGCTTCTGGCCCAACCTTAAAAGTATTCATCCCACAGAGGCTCAGACAATAACTTCTGAGACTTGCTTTCCACATAAGTTAATAGGATGAAATTAAAAAAAAAAAAAGACATTCTCTCCCAAGAGCCTAGCTGAGATGACGGTCAGGATTCTGCTCAGGAAGTTCCTGTGGGTTCCCACAGGGGGCACCTGCCCTCACACTCACTTAAGGACCTGGCACAGAGCAGGTGTTCACAAACTACCCATACAGAGCAACTTCAGGCTCTGGATTTATCAGCTCCTCTATAAGGTCCCCTTCCCTCCAAATCTTAGAGATAAACATGATGCTTTTAGGTCACTTTTGAACTGCAAATTACTCATGAGATCAATCACTTAGGGTCCAAATTAAAATGTCAGAGACAAGGAAAACAGAATCCCGGCCCGTCTGAGTATGAATTCTTCATGTAAGGATGTATGCTAAAGCATTTCGTCTTATAGAGAAGACTGCCGCTTTGGCCTTATCACTCTTCTCCGGGCTCACACATTAGCGTCAGGAAAAGGGTTTTGCCTCTTTTAAAATTTGTCTGGTGGTTTCATTAACACCTAAGAGATTACAAAAATGCATAATCTTAGACTATCCATCTCTGCTTTGCCATTTTCTTATTTTAAAACACGACGCTGCTCCTAGGAGCTTAAACCCAATCATATAAGAAATGTTCCCTTCTGGGCTTCCTACACCACTTCTGGATGGAGGAGTTTGAGCTTCCAAAGAAACAACAAGTTTAATAAGCACTTCCCCATGAGAATCCATGCTGGGTATTTACATGTACTTATAAAGACAGTGTCCCCCAAGGAGGTGTCTACTGCCGCAGCCCCCGCCCTCGCTGTCCCAGCAGCCACGTGCTCTGACCACCTCCCGCCGGGTGCTCTCCGAGGCCTTTGAGCCCGAGATCTTCAGTAACGATGGGAACTGCGGGCCACATGTCCTCGCCTTCTCCTCCTTCCCTGGCTCTTGTCCCTTGGTCTTTTCTTTCCCTTTTTCCCCCTTGACGTCTACAGTGGTCTCTGCCACTGTCCCTAGAGTGGTAATTTTTCACATCACACAAATGTACAGATCAGCAGAGAGCCACAGAGCAATGGAGGGACACTCAGAGAGGCCGGGGAGGAGCCCAGAAGGAGCAGAGAGGGAGACATACAGATGGAGACGGAGACGGACAGGCATCAAAAGGCTGGTCTGCACCTCCCTTCAGTGAGAAAGAATTTTCTGACAACTGAAGACCACGGTGACATTTGGGTCCGAGGTTCCTCAGTGAGAAGAGCGACTGGTATTCATAGAGCGCTCATGAGGAAGAATGAAGTTAAGCGATGTCCAAGTCGTAACAGACACAGAACTGCGCACTCTCAATCCCCAACACGACACGGTGCAGGACGCCGCTGCGGACTTCCTCAGGGTGGACGGGAAGCAAGCACCTCTCCAAAGGGAGGCCACTCGGGTGTAGAAGCTACGGTACTTTAGATAAAATCCCATGTCACTCTACAAATGAATGTCTCTTCTTCACTTTTCTTCTTCCTTTTTTCAAGAAGTATTCTCCCTTGAATGTGATCTACTTTCTTAAAAGTTTTTGTCTCTTAGAAATTAAAAACTAAGTGCCTTTTAAAATGTCAACCTTTAGGTATAAACCAAGGAGTGGGATAGCTGGTCAAAAGGTGGTTCCATTCCCAGTTTTCTGAGGAACCTCCACACTGCTTTCCGTTGTGGCTGCACCAATTGGCAGTCCCACCAGCAGTGATGAGTGCGCCTTTTTCCCCACGTCCTCGCCAACACTTACTGTTGTGGGTCTTCATAATAGCTGCCCTTCTGACTGGAGTGAGATGAAATCTTAGAGTACTTTTGATTTTGCATTTGTCTAATTGCTAGAGATGTTGAACACTTTTTCATATATTTGTTGATCGATTGTATTTCTTCTTCTGTGAACTGTCTGCTCAGTTCCTTAGCCCATTTATTGATTGGGTTATTTGTTTTTTTGGTGTTAAGTTGTTTGAGTTCTTTATAAATCCTGGAGATTAATGCTCTGAGGTGCATGTAGTAAAGATTTTCTACCAGTAGGTTGGCTCTCTCCTCACATTATTAATCGTTTCCTTTGCTGAAAACAAGCTTTTTAATTTGAATCCATTCCATTTATATCAGCTCAATTCACAATAGCTAAACTATGGAACCAACCTAGGTGTCCTCCGATACATGAATGGATAAAGAAAATGTGGTGTGAGTATATATATATATATATATATATATATATATATATATATTTACACACACACACACACAATGGAATATTATTCAGCTTTAAAGAAGAATAAAATTATGGCATTTGTCAGTGAATGGATGGAGTTAGAGAATATCATGCTAAGTGAAATAAGACAATCTCCCAAAACCAAAGGCTGAATGTTTTCTCTAATATGGAGATGCTAATTCACAATTGGGGAGGGGCACTAAAGAAGAATAGCGTTACCTTAGATTAGGTAGAGGGAAGTGAAAGAAGGGGAAGGGAAGGCATGTGGGGATAGAAAAGATAGTAGAATGGAACAGACATTATTATGTATATGTGTGACTGCATGACCAATGTGATTCTGCAACATGTACACTCAGAAAAATGAAAAATTATATCCCATCTATGTATGATATATCAAAGTGCATAAATGCATTCTACTGTCATGTATAACTAATTAAAACAAATTAATAAATTAAAAAAATAATACAAAAAAATGTCAACCTTATTCCCTATTGAACAAGGAATCTTTTTGGTCACACTATATTCAAATCTATATCCTATCTCCAAAGTTTACCCTGAAAAGTAAACTTGTCAATCTGGCTTTTGCCTTGAACTTCCATAAATGAAATGGTTTGAATTTCATGGGAAGATACTGAGGTGCTTTTCCAGCCTCTCAGGGTGGGGACCTGGCCCCAAGCTGTAAAACTCCCCCTTCTGCAAGGACACAGGAAAGTCTGCCTCTCCTCTGGGAGGGACTCCCCTGCTCTCCCACCCTGGTTTCCCTGGACTGGAGCTAGGCTGAGTCCCGGCCTCTCTCCCCTGTAGCAATAGCCTGCAATAAAGCCTTTCTTGCTGCTCACTCTAACCCTGCAGTGTTTCTGCTGCACACCTGCAGTCCTTCCCTAATGCCCACAACAAACCTATGAGGTCAGTACTGTAACTGGCCCATTTTATAGATAAGGTTAATAGCAGGGTCCCATAGAGGCAAATGAGTACCTGGGACCCAAGCCCAGACCAAGGCTCAAACTACACAGCACCTTTCCTGGCCCTGCGGACCCTAGCAAGGCACGTGGTCCTCCACCCACACCTCAGACCTGCTGTGTTTCTCCAGTCTCATGCCTGGCCAAAACCCTTCACGGTCAACGCTGTTGTCGCTTCTCTTCATTTGCAAAATTGGAGATCAAAAATTAACAGGAGCCATGGAGCTTGTGTGCTTCTTTTTACAAGGACCTAGAGCAAAACCCTGGCATTGATATTTCTTGGAAAACTTCTCTGTCATGGAAACAGTGCAGGAAGAGTCCTCCAGCCGGAAACTGGAAGACATTTCCTATTACTGCTCATAGAAATTTCCAAGTGACAGGACGGACAGAGCAGAAGGAGCACCTGCAGCCACGCGCCCTTCCTTGTTTTGTTAATTCCAGCCCTTGCGCCATCTTGATTTCAGAACTGGGGAGAACCTTGCATGAAACACCCCACGGAATGAGCCGCAGTGGGGCTGGGGGGTTCTCTAAAACTCTGGTTCTCACTGATCCCTGTTAATGAGCTCCACAGAGCGGCAGCTGTTTCAGAGTCTGACGCATCATTTGGGTTTGAGGACAATTTCTCCTACAACCACACAGACATAAACATGAGCCCAACAGGAAGCCCAGTCCAGAAAGCCCAGTTTCACGGATAATGGAATCACCTTGAGCTTTGTCCCCATGAATTAGAAGACATTGGGCAGGAAGGGCCTGTTCTCGCTTCTACCCTACTGCCTGGAGGAGTCTATCCATAAACAGGAAGCAAAAGCCACACCTGAAAATTTAGAATTACATTTCCTTTTTTCACCACCAAATATTTGTTATAAAACAAAATTTTTTTTTTTTTTCCCGGACTCTCAGAGGTTACAGGGAGAAAGGAAGGAGGGTATTCTTGGATATTGTTGAGTTCTCGTTATACACAGTCCTCAGGCTGGGCAGGGAGCAGCCCTGCACAGGTGTGGTGTGCCTGAGCCAGTCTCCCACTGGGTGGCGTGGGATAAGCACTTGCTGCAATTACACATCTAAGTGGTAATTAGCGTGGAAGGTGTCCACGGTGCGTTCCCACCTAGAGTGCAAGTGCGGGGACACATTAGACCCAGCAGAGATTCGCGAGGACCTGGAAGGCTGGCACTTTCCGATGGTAAACACAAACTCAGAGTCAGTACGACAGAAAGGCAGTGGGGCAGACGTCCGCGTGGGCTGGCAGGTCTCAACTCGTTGAGAAAAGTATTAAGTGTGAGAGATTAAACCAGGAAACATGTCTTTAAATAGGGTTTTAATAGGGACATGCACAGGATGTCCTTCTGGTCTCCGGGCCATCGATGGCCATCTCTGTGGGGCTTCCCATTGTCTTCCTTCCTTCCTTTTCTTTCTTTCTAGTGCTGGGAATTGAGCCAGGGCCTCCGGCAAGCTAGGTGCACACTATGTCACTGAGGTGCCCCAGCCAGTTTTGCTTCTCGATGCTTCTCCATCCAGCTCATTGTCTTCGAGGCCTCCCCCGGGAGGAGGTCCGAATCGGAGTCTGCATCCGTACCCGAGTGCTCTGCAGACCTTTTCTGCACAGCTCACACCAGGCACCTCGGGTCTCCCTTCTCAAGACCTCCAGGGGCTTCTTGCCCGTGGTCAGCAGTATCCAGATGACATCCCCACAATGGTCCCCAGGAGAACCTGGGTCCAGAAGTCTGGTTTGAACCTCCCTCTCTTCAGAGTGACTTTCTCTATTTTTCAGACAACAGAAGACCATGTCAAGATTTGAAGCAAGGGGATCAGACAGAGTAGTAATTTGCATTTAAAAATATTTGTAATAAAGAAAACTGCAAGTGCCACATACCAAATGCCCATGATCCACATAATATAGCTGCTGCCACACTCGTTCCTCTGCTTGAAATAGGAGCAATGAACGTGAATGCACCCGTGCACACACACACACACGTACGGAATTCCCAAAGCCGGGTGGCCCTTGTGTGTGGCACCGGCTTCCTTTCAAAAGGCCCTTCTGCCACCCCACCTCCCTCACGCCTTCCTGGAGACAAAGCTCCCCAATTTCCTGCCCATGTCCCGTGGGTGACTCCTCATTATTCCAAGGGTAGCTCCCAGTCACCTCCTCCTGACAATATTGTCCCACCATGGTCACCCTGGGTGTCACAGCAAGCTGCTGTGGAAAGAACTATGGGAGCTGCAGTGAGGGTGTCCGTCACCCTGGGCCTGGGAACCATCAGAGGCTGAAGAGGTGGCCACCCCCAGACAGGTCAGTCTGCACCTTGCCCCAGAGCCACATGCAGGTGGTCATTCCTAAGGGAGCCACCACAAGAAGGCCATCAGGAGGCTCTGCCCTGCCCGACATTAGGACCTCAGCGCTCCTGACTGCCACGCCCACTGCACCTTCAATGGCTCATCCTCCCCACCCAGAGGGCACGCTCCCCCAGGGCAGCTCCCTGTCCTGTCCTCTGACCCGCCTCCACATCTCCAGTCCGGGGTTTGCCTGTGCCATCTCTCTGTGCACACTGAATGAGCCACGGACTCTGCCAGCAGTGGAGGCTGGCCTCTGAGGAGACCAAGAGGTGCCCAGGTGCCACCCATGCATCTGCACGCTCTCAAAGCTGGGCCCGGCCATGTCCTGCACTTCCTGTGACCTCCAGTGAGCCTGCTTCCCGGAGACCCCACAGAAAGTACCCTGTTTTCCTCTGGTTCAGGTTAGATCCATCCAGACCACCCTGACCTGTGCCATCCCTCTCTCCAGAGCCCCTGCTTTGCTGGGGCTGAGTGACAAGAGGCCCCATAACTCCCGAGCTGCCACCGGGCCTCACCAGCAGTGGAGACTGAGCTCCACTCCAGAGCACCCCCTGGTGAGCTGGGCAGCTTGGAAGAAGCTTCCCTCTTTCAACAGCAGCGCCGGTGGCGGTACATCTTAAGGAGACATTATTCTATTTTCAGATTCTAACAGTGCAAATGTCTCCTAACGGCTCATTTTGTGGCTTAGTGAGCTGTGCTACATCATGAAAATTCTCCAGGTACACACTGAACTTGTCTCAGAGAGCACCCTCACAGGACACCCAGGGGCAGGGAGGGCGGCTCTGGCAGCAGGTGGAGGGGCCCCAGCAGCAGGGGGCGGCTTGCTACCTTTCCGGGGATTAATTGAGGAATTGGTCTGAACTGTAGGGCTCTGTTTCTGAGAGGGAGAGAGAGTGTGTTAATAGAAAGGAGAGGTTTTATCTTAATCTTCGAACAGCTACAAGAACAAAATGCACTCACTTGCCTCTTCAAACAAAACAAAATATCCCAAATTCCCCTTTCTGTGGTTGCTTGAAAATCTACGCATCAGACCCGTAGCAGGAGAGGGTGAGGGCTGTGGTGGAGTCCATGTGGTACTAGAGCCCCAGTGAGCTGAGAGGCTGTGTGGGGTCCACACACTCCCAGGGCAGAGCCAGGCAAGTGGTCCCCGTCCCACCTCCGGCTCCCGCGTTTCCACGGTGACCAGCATCCCTCTCCTCCTGACTTCTCTAACCACCCAGATGCAGGCCCCAGTCCTTCTTCCCTTTGAGCTGTGTAAGCTCTGCGACCTGGGACAGACCACTGAACTCAAGGCTTCTCTTTCTCGTCTACCATAAAATGTGGACATTGAACCAGGGCAGAGTTTTCTAAATCTCAGATCTCAAGTAGACTCTTCCTGATATGGGAATCCATTTATTTTGAAAAGAAACCTCATATCCACACCACACAGTGAAACTACGTAACATTGTAAGGAAGGTCTTACCTGGGCGACATAGATTCTAAACTCCTATCTTTGCTAAAATCGGAAATGATCAAGAATCCAAGAAATGTTAAATACCCTCTGACGACAATCAAGAATTTCTCCAAGATATAGCCCAGGAGACCAACAAATAGCTTTTAAAGGGGCTTTGACACTTGACTTTGGGCTTTGACATTATTTATCGTATGCTGCACCACCTACAGTCAGGGGACATCCCCCAGGGGCAGGGTCGGGCAAAGTGGAGACCACTCCCCAGTTGCAGGGCGAGGTTTCCTGCTTTCCTGAACACAGCTGCGGGGAGCACAGCCCTGTCCTTGGCTCATGTGTTTCTCTACACAGCAGCAGGGTTGGCTGGTCAGGGAGGGGCACCACAGCCCCCAGGGCCAAGAATATTCATTACCTGTCCCTTTCCAGAAAGTGTCTGCTGGCCTGTGCGAGTGGACGGACCCAGTTCTAAGCAATCTTTCTTTACCTTGTCCACATTTCCACCATGGTCTCTCTTGGCCATAATCCTTTGTCCCAGAACAAACAGACAAGCAGCTCTGCAAGGGCCACACAATACAGAGATGGAGTGACTGTGGGCACCAGAGAGCACTCTGCACAGACTCAGTGCCCACCTGGGGTGCTCCTCAGCTCCCTGCCGCCAGTGGGAATCACAGCGCTCACTGGAGGACTGCTGGGACCATGGGAGCCTGTTATATCTAAGCCCCAGGCCCATCACGCCACACTCCAAGGGCATTCTGGGGACAAGAAACAAACGAACCGGTGTATCCTGACACCCGCTGATTCCCCCTCCATGTTGTGCTCAGCACCCTTAGAAACAGCTGTGATTTTAATCCCCATTGCCACATTCTCTAGGGCTCCATGCCCCAAATGGCAGCCTAAAGCCCCACGGGGCCACAGAGCATGGACCCATGACTGGTCTTCATGGAGGCATACTGAGAATGTAAGACAAGCCCCGGAGCTCAAAGGTCTCACACAAAGAAATGAGTGTGTCGTGACTCATGTCATATTGGTCCCGTGTCTGAGTCATCATCATTCAGATATGCTGGGGACATCACACATATTAAAGTATCTGCCCATTTGCTGTGACCCTTGCTGTGTTTGTGTGGTGTGGCTCTTGGGAATGCAACGCTGATCTCTGCTCCAGAGATGACCCAGCCCCCTTCTCACCGTATCTTTGAGTGTCCACAGCCACCTGGGGCAGGTATTACTTGACCCACTTTGCCGAGGGGGATGCTGAGGGTCCAGCAGGATGAGGATGGTCAACATGGCCATCTGGGATGCCCACTCACCCCTCTCCACGGCCCAGCACGTATCTCTAGTTATGCTGGCAGCACTTCCTGTGTCCCTGCCAGGTTGCCTCTTGGAGCTCGTCAAGGTAAGGAGGTGTAAAGGCTTCACAGCAGGATGTTTCAGAGACACAAAAATGTACAGAGCAGCACAAGGAAGCATGTCCACTCCACCCAGTTTGAAATGGTCTTCCCAGACCCCACTATGCCCTCCCAAAGTGGCCACAATGTAATCTAGTGTTCACTATTCCTGTTGTGTTGTCACACAAATGCATGTGAACACATGTGTGTATAGCACACACTCCACACATACACGTGTAGGTACACGTATGTACACACATGCATGCATAGAACATATGAATACATTATACTATCACCATCATAAACATATTATGAAGACATGCATATATTTTAATATTAATTACACATACACACACAGAGCATCGTCTTGTGTGTTTTTGAAATGGTGGTATTGTCGAGACATGATTTTTCCTGCAGTTTGCTTTATTTGCTGTACCTCTATCTTGTTTTTTACAATTGCACATTTGGCTGTGGCAACTCCAGTTTATTTAACTCATGCCTGCTGCTCCACTGTATGCACATGGGCTGGCTATATTTCCCTGTTACAGTCAGGGAAGCTTTGTAGTTATCTCTGATTTCAGATGCAAGGCATCTTCTAGGGAGTGCATTTAGCAGAAGAATTGCTGGGTATGAAGGAAGCACATCTTCTGCTTAGCTGGATGTTGCCAAATTGCTGTCTAAGATAGTTAGACCCATCTGCACTCCCACCTGCAGAGTCTGAGAGTTCCCATTACCCCACTTCCTGTCAGATGCTACCTTTTTGCCAATATGATAAATGTAGGACCTCGGTTCAGGTTTTGTGTTTCCTTGATTACCGGAGACATCGAATCTTTTCATGTATTTATTGGCATCTTCCCCTGTGAAGTGCTTGTCTATGTCCTGGGCTAATTGTTCTACTGTGTTTGTAGCTTTTTCTCATTGATTTGTACAAGGTCTTCTGCTCTCCAGGTGCTAATTTCTTGTTCTCTCAGGCACTGCCTGCTTTAGCTTCTTGAGTCATGTACATGGCAGGTAGCATTGTACCAAGCACACAGCCTATGATTGAGAACTACTTAGTGGTCAATAATTGGATTCACCCTGGAGGATGTATCTAGTTATGGTCAGCTGTGATGTCAGTCAATTTTATTTGCAACAAATTGCCAAGGTCATGCCTGGACATATTTCATTAATATAGGATCTGATTTCAATAACAACACAGCCAGCAAATGGGAAACTCAAGTGGAGCTTCACAGGATGCGCGGATTCACTCAAGTACCATGGACAGCGGAGTTCTGCTTCACAAAGAAGTGCATATGCAGGAAATTAAGACCTAAAGATGAACACGGAATGCAAACCAAAGTGGGCAAGTCTTCCAAGTTTCACACAGTCCAACCAGGGGTTCCAGGAGATGGGAGGAAACTGCTCACTACAGACAGAATAATTCCAGGTGCTCCTGGTGCGCTCTTCCATTTAAACGTCTCAAGAATCCTGTAAAGTTGATATCATCTGTCCATGAGAAAACCGACATTCAGAGAGAATGAGAAAGCTTTGTAGGTTACAGCATGTGAAGTGGAGCCAGGATCCCACCCACGCCTCTCATTTCTCATTCGACAATGTCTTGTGAGCAGCATGCCAGGTGCTGGCTTCCAGCAGCCAAGACAAACGAGGCATCATCACTAAACTGGCTTCCAAATCTTTACCTGTCTCTTAGAGATCCATCTCCAGCTGGAAGATGGAGAAAATACAGAATTGCACTACTACGTACAAAATGCTTCCCTGAGTCCCAAGTGGAGCTGAACACAGAGGTTAGCACCGGGAAGCACCAGAAATGTTTAAAAAGCATAAAATGAGGTGGAGACTGTCTTCCTCATGTGATAGGAAACACTCTACCATCTGCACAAAAGGATGATAATCATTAGGAGCATCTTTCCTGATGTCCAGGGACTTCTTAACTCTCAAAAAATGTTGGTTTCATTTAAACTCTTTTAGATTTTCAGAATATTTCAGACACACAACAGGTATAGAAATATATATATATATATATATATATATATATATATATATATGTAAAATAAAGTGAGGCATAAACTATCATATTATGTATGATGAGATATGTACACATGTCTCTCTCTCTCTCTCTCTCTCTCTATATATATATATATATATATATATATATATATATATATATATATATGCATATATGAAATGAACACACAAATGCAATGGAATATAAACTATTACACATCCAGTCAGAGCCCTGATGGCTTGTGTGTTCCCCACAAGCCTCCGTTTTGCTCACCCTGAGGTATTTTCTATCCTAAACTCTGTTGATATTTATGCTGATATAATTATACTTTCAACAATACATTTATATCTATACATGTATAATTTTCAAGTTTTAAATACTACGAAGAATATCACATTATATGCACCAACCTGTATTTTTATATTTATGATGTCACCGCAGCGGCTGTTCATTCTTTTTATTTATTTATTTTTTGCTGCAGAATATACATTGAGTGAACATTTCACTATTTATGCATTTTTTATCAGTAGCAAGTTGTTTCCAATGTTTTACTATTTTAAATTGCTATTTGGAATGGTCTCTTGTCTATCCTGTATTATATGAGCAAGAGCTTCCTCTGGAATAAGAAACTAGGAAACCGCTGGGTCCTTTGGCATGGGCATCTTTAAATCTGCTCGCTGTCAGATGGCTTTTAAGGTGACTGCAGCATCCATCCTGGAAGATGGCGAGAGCCCTCCCTCCCTCATCTCACACCACGGTGGGCGTGTCCAGTGGGTGTGTCCATAGGTGTGACATGGCACCTTGTTTGGTCTAAATCTCCATTTCCACAGCTTGACTTCTGCTTGTGCAGCTGGATGTCCCTTCTTACGGCTACTGACAGCACAGGCTGGTACTTCTGTGCACCGTCTGCCTTTCCACACTCTGCCATCTTCAGCTGAACCCTCCTGGCACGGGCAGCTGTGCCTCCAACACCGTATGCTAGGTTCCTGCTCCCTCGCCTGCAGTTGTCTGTTGACTGCTGGGGGAGAGGAGGTTAGAGCTCAGCCCACCCTGACCCTCAGAGCTCTCAAGCCACATCACAGCCATCCCTCCATGGCTATGGGAAACAGCCACATCCCAAGCACATGCCAGGCTTTGGCTATGGCATTCCTTAGTCACAGGCAGTGAATGGACGCCTGGCCAGTCACTACGTTCTGGAAGAATGTGCCAGCATGTCCGTTATCATCTTGGATAATTAACCCCCAACCAGCCTGGAACCACCAGCAGCCATGATGCAGAAACACGGACTTATTCTCCTGATTCAAAACCTAACACCCCTGTGGAACGGAGTTCTCTCTCCAGGTCTCTATGAACCATTCTCAGGACCACTGGGCAGGGAAGTTACATGAGAACAGTGTCCATCTGTGGATCCCCATTTATTGTAAACTTTGGCTCACTCAGGTAAAAACAAAAGGTCCCCCTTAGCCTGTCCCCCCTGCATCTCCCACTCTCCACTAGGAGGAGGAGGGGTACCGAACCACTCATGAGCCAAAACTGGGGGAATGGTCAGTTCACACACAGCAAGAGAGACACCAAACACTGAGACTTAAACACGCAAGTCTGCAAATGCCAGGAGTGGGAGTTAGAGGCCACGGAGGAAGAGGTTTCCCCAGCATCACGACCTCTCCAGGGTTAAACAACCCCAAACGAACCAGGCTAGCAAGGTGGATGGCAAAATTAGTTCAGCGGCTCATCATCGAGAAACCAAGACCTGCAACAACTGAAAACTGCAGACCACTCAAGCCGCCCACCTCCCGCCACTCCCTGGGCATGGTGGTCCACAGCAGGAGCTGTGCCAGCTCCGGCCAGCTCAAGCAAAGTGGGCTCAGCAGGGCAACAGTCCCTCAGCAAATCGAACCCAGCACCGATCTATTTAGACTGCCTCCTGCAACATCCCCTGCAGTTGTCTGTTGGGGTCTCCGAATTCCAACAGTCTGTACCTTCAAAGGTCACTTGGTGGAGTGCTAGCGGGTAGCCTTTGGACTCCCATGGAGTCCATGGGAATGCCCATCAGTTACCCCGAGAACAAAGGAAGGATGGTGCTGCTCTCAGATCAGCCAGGAGGTGGCACGCGTCTTCCTCAACATTGTCGGGAGCACGGCGATGAACCCCAGCAATACGCCTCCTCTTTCAATGGAGAAGGAGCTGCACATAGCTCCCAGGCTCTCTCCACAAAGAAGAGTGAACAGCACCTGCTCCTTATTTTCTGCAAAACTCAGTAGGTGACTGTGGGCCCCGCTCCGTCCAAGACCTACTGTTGTCGAACACCCATTCGGTCACTTATCCATTCAACAGTTTTGCTCTGAGCCACTGGTGGCAGGCAGGGAACTGGTCCCCAAGAAGTCCATGTCTAGGCCCTGGGGACCTGTGAGCACCTGTGACGTGGCAAAGGAGAACAAGGCTGCAGATGGAGTTCAGGCTGCAGATCCGCCGATGTCATGAGGAGTTTGTCCTGGGATATCTGAGTGGGTCCACTGTGATCCTGAGGGGCTTTAAATGTGGGACAGGAGACAGCCAGTGTCAGAGGCAGGTGGAGATGCTGCACTGCTGGGTTCTAATGAGGAAGGGTTTCACCCAGGAGGCCAGGTTCCTAGAAGCTGGGAAGGGTGAGGGAGGGTCTTCCCTGTGAACCCAGTCCTGCCCACATCCCACTTCACCAGGGAGATCCACCTCAGACGTCTGACCTTGCCACTCTAAGATAAGAAACTGTGTGGCTCTGAGCCACCAAGTTGTGGCAGTTTGTCACAGACGCCATAGGGTGCTAACACAAGTGTCACCCGCCTGGCGTGTGCTAAGGGCTGGGTAGTAAGGGCCCCAAAGGTCAGCTCCAGTGGCCTCTGCCCACATCCTACACCCCACCCATTCACAGGAGGCAGGTGGCCAAGCCACAAGCCAGGTTCACAACTGCCCCAGGATATGGAAGGAGGCAAGGCTGGTGTCCGGTTGGGAAATGGAGCAGATGGTCAGGGGAGCTTTATGGGCCAAGGCGGGCTCAACCCTGGGCAGGATCTTGAGAAGAAAAGGAGATGAGTTCCAGCCAAGTCACCTTGTACAAAGTCCTGATGCCCAGTGTGCCTGATGACCAGGAAGGGGGTCATGGGTTTGGGCACTCCAGGGGGACAGCAGCCAAGCTCAGTGGGCAAGGCAGGCAGGCAGAATCCTGCCACGCCTATCTAGTCATTGTCTCAGCCAGGGCTTTGTCTGAGCAGAAGCCACTGAAACAGCCTAGCATAGCGGGCAACCAGAGTGTGGACAGTCAAGGACGCATTGGGAGAGGTCCCATCTGTGCGAGATGCCTCAAGGCAGCTTGCCGTTCACTCTGCTACAGTACTTGTTCTTTGAAACTAACAGACAGGGAGAAATAGAGACCAGGTCATCTGGACAAGATCATTCACATCAGAAAATCAGCAGCAACCTCAGGATGAGGTCTCCTTGCCATGGACCAGGCCCCCCACTGAGCAGCCTGGATCTCTACCTGCCTCCGTGTCCCCACCCCCCGGGGGTTTTCATTATCACTCCCTATGGAGCCTTTTTAAAAATAAATGTTTTGTTTTAGAAGAGTCTTGGGTTCACAGAAAAACTGCCAATGCAGCGCAGAACATGCCACACTCCAGGCACAGCCCTGCCACACGGCATGTCACAGGAGAACAGCGCGTATGTCACGGTGAAGGAAGCGAGGCCAGCACAGTATTACCAACGGAGTCCGCCGCCATTCAAGGTGGTTGTTCTTCTCCAGTCTCCTCTGGCGCTCCAGGAGATGCTAAACCCCACTTCATATTTGGTCCTCATGTCCCTGAGGGTCCTGTGGGCCTCAAAGAGACATTTTTCCCCCTATGAGATGTCAAAGGCCCTCAGTCCTCAAAAAGCTCTTGGGGGAACAAAAAGAAAGAAAATGAATTGGCCAGAGTTGAGCACATGCCCCTGGTCCTGGGACGTGGCGCACTCCCTTTTCTTTGATTGTCCCAGCAGTTTTGAGGAGGGCTGGCCAGAGGTTGCAGAAGGCGCTGCAGCTGGGTCTGTCTAACATGCTGCTGGTGATTATGAACCTTTGGAGGCAGGACCCTGGAGACAAACTGGCATCCCCATATCACATTGGGGCAGCATCCATCCTCGCGTGCTGAGAGGGCCTTCAGGTGGGGCCTGCGTCTGGCGGGACCAGTGCCGTGTGTGTTCTGGGCTCTTCCTTAGCTTCTGCCCCTGCAGACGCTCCTGGTTCAAAGCGTGTTTCCATAACTGTGTTTCTCCTAATCGCTCTTCCTCCAGCTGAACTGGGCATCAGTGTGGTCCCTCAAACACACCCACGCTTCCTGCAGGAAGGAGGATGTTTTGTCCCCTAAGAACCTGTGTTATGACTTTGGCGATGATTCCAGCCCCCCTGAGAGTGCATGAACTCTGCAGTTTCCATCAGAAGTCCAATACACCAACACCAGCAGGTCCCTGCAGAGCCCTGAGCCACCGTGCCGAGACCCTCCTCTTGCGGTGAGTGGGTCACTCAAAAGGCCAGCAACTAGGTTTCCCAAACCTTGCCTGCGGATGAGGTTATCCAGTGCAGCAGAAGATTGGGCTTTGAGGCCCATCCAGTCCCAGAATCAAATCTGTGGCAGAAGCCGGTGGTCACTGAACAGCCACTCTCGGGGTTGGAGTAGACGTTCACAGGGGTGGAGACCTGCAGCCAATGGGTCTCAGGACACAGAGCTGCTGGGTGGAGCAGGGACGCGCACTCCAGGTGCCTGGCTCACCCACACCAGGTGGGTCCACATTGGGGGTCAGGCAGGTGTAATTCCACAGAGGGGTGGCCAGGTGGATGCAGAGCAGGTGTCCACCTAAGACAGGCCCCTGCTCCTCAGCTCCAGATGATCATTCCCATGTGGAACTGGGGGAGCCTGGGGTTCACAAGTGGTGGTGTGAGCATGAGCCACACTCCTCGCATCTTTTTCCTTTTGCGTGTGAATCCATTGTATATTCAACCACCCATGTGAGACCGGTGCGGTGGCTACAAGGTTGGGGGCCAGAGTGGGTTGGCAAATCCCCTGTCAGTGTCCCCAGCTCAGGCTCAGATTCAGGCGCCCCGGCCATCCGGCCCAGAATCTGGCCCATAATCTGTGTTCCTAACCACTACACTACACTGTCTCTTTGACAACTTCTTGAGAAGTCAGAAATCTCTTTTTTAAGGGTAGAATTTTAAATATCTATAATCAAGGGAATGTAAGACGTAGGACAAACACCAGCAGGCATCCCAGAAATGATGGTGTTGTCAGTTTGCAACCTCCTCTTTAGCCTCTGTGGGTTGGGGTCCAGTCCATCCTTCATCCAGGAGAGGGCTCTTCTCAGTGACAGTTCTCAAAGCCTTCCAACCATGTGGGCCACATCCCTATACCTAGTGGTGTCTCCACTGTGGCCGCCCCTGGCACCTCCCCATGGGGGTCAGTGCTGGAAGCCCACACTGAATAGAGACGGCTATTTCAGATCCATTAGGTGGCGGTGATGGGCAGAGCGGAGCTGGGCCCATGTTCCCAGCACCCAAGGGGACTGTAAGGAGCCCTGTAACCAACAGTGAGGTGTTAAAATAAATGATAAAGGTCATTTACCATTTCAGAGGGCAGCCTTCCCTTGAAGCGACTACCTGCTCTTCAGTAAGAGACGGCAGATGCGACCGGCATTCACCTTGCTCTCATCTGAAAAGCACTGGGCACCTGGTCACGGAGAGCAATGTTCTTCAGGCAGACTGCTGTGGCCAAAGGGAGGAATCCTGTCCAGGGGCGTCCTCACTAGACTCTGGTTGTTTAACACAGGCACTGGGAAGCGTTATGGGCTGTGCTTCTAGATGAATCGCACTGGTTTCTATAAAGGAAGCCTGGGACCCACGTTATTTTATGTGTCAGATATGGATTCAGAGCATGGTCATGACATTGCTGTCAGCCCAGGCCTGGGCTCTGTGCCCACCAGAAGCGTGGGACAGTCACTGCAATCACAGGCCAGACAGGAACGCAGCGTGTGGTGGCGGTGAGTCTGGGGAGGGTGGCCATTGAGAGCATGAGGAGCTGACCTGTGGAACGGGACCCACTGGGGAGGAAGTGCAGGCTGCAATGACATTAGGGAGTGAACACATCAGGAGAAGGAAATGGCCCCGTGACCTAGGAGCTCCTCAGTCAGAAAGTCACAGCTGCTGAGCAATTTACATACCTAAAAACCCTCAAGTCAATGAGAAGGGCTTGGAATTTCCTTCTGCATTTCTCCCACAAAACTTCAACAAACCCCCTTGACCTCCCGTTCCTTAACATCAGTACACACCTACAGGCCATGTCCCTATCCCCCAAACGCCTTCCTTAGCCTCAGGCCTTTGCAGACCAGGAGCACTGACCGTCAGGACTGGGACTTGGCACAGGCCTGCCTGGGAGAGACGCCTTCCACTGTGTTTTCTCAACAGCACAACATGGTTCAGAACATCAGGAACAAGGGGCAAGGCACCCAGGTGTTGGAGTCACCACACCAAGTGTGTGCTGCACCATTCGCTCCTCCAGTCCTCCCAGACGCTCCCCAAGGACGCCAGGTTCTGAAAGCCACAGCAAGGTGCTCTCAGGCAGCTGTCCTAGGCCCGTGCACTCTCACAGATATGAGGCTGCCAGGGCCACTGGGAGGACTCCTGTCCCTTAGCAGCTCTCAGAATTAACAAATAGAGAGAAACTTGCGGAAGGCCTGATTTTCACAGATTGCGGAACACATTTCAGAAATGGAAAAGGAAAGGCATAACGGTTATTCGGAGTCTGCAAATGCTGTGCTTTGGCAATGCACTAGCCTATTAGTGCCTGCAGCCCCATTAGACAGGAGAATGAGCCTCCTCTTTATTATACGGTCATAAAGGCTAAACTGCTGCCCACGGACAAACAACTCAAGGGCAATTTGATGAATATGACACTCTGCTCACTGGGCAAGCTCCACTGAGCCTGCCCTCAAAGCATGCTCTCCAAGGGCCTCGCTCCTCCGTGTTACATGTGACCTGGGAACTAGGGCCAGCAGAATCAGGATTCAAAGCCAAATGCTTGCTTGTGTATCCATGTACAGAGAAAGAAGCCACCATCCCACAGGGGACCTCCCTAGGTCCAAAGCCCCCAGGCCATGGCTGTAACCAAGGATGGAACTGAGCCATTTGTATCTGGTGTTCATATTTCCTCTATGTGTCTACCTGTGATAAAGTTTGATTATAAATAGCCATGGCAAGAGATTAGCAACAGTAACTAATAAACTAGGACAGTTGTAACAATATACTGTAATAAAAGTCCTGTGAACATGGTTTCTCTTCCTCCCTGCAAATACCTCCCGGGACCTCCCCCTTTTCACTAAGGGAAGCACTCTCAGCTCCTCTTTGGCACCCTGAATTGTCAGTGTCCCTACTCTTGCGCCCTGGGGCATTAATGAGTAAAGTAAGGGCCCCTGAAACACAGGCCGTAGGACAGCATGACTGTTCCCCTCATAACAAGATATTGGCCGTGACCAACAGGTGGCTGTGTGTACAGGCTGGATTCGCTGGTCAAAGTCACATCCTGGCAGGGACAGAGCAAGAGGTTATAAGACTCGGTCCAGCTGCTCAGAATCATGTGCAATTTAAAACTTTCGCACTGTTTATTTCTGGGATTTTTTTATTTCATATTTTCAGACCACGGTGGGCCACAGGTGAGGGGGCTGCTGTACGGGCAGGTTTAGCACACTCAAGACGACGCACTTTGTTTTGTAGTGGCACCTCCTTCCCACTGAAAATCTTAATTAAGCTTCTCCAGAAATGCTCACCATAATTGTTCTTAGACTTCAGCAAAATTTCTCCAAAAGAATTTTCAGGCAGGGGGCATGCTTGCAGAAGCAGAGTCCCATAAATAGACCAACCCAAGGCCTTCACGGAGGCGTCTGCGTTTCAAAGGACAATAGTCAGGTCCTGTAAAGCCAGTTGGCAGGAAGAAAGGGGAAGGGAACTCTCCTTCCTGGGTGCTGATTTTCCCAGGGAGTGTCCTTGATTTTGTATCCAGGCCAGAACAGCGGAAAGAGCTGCCTTTGGGTGGACTTCTGAGCCCCTCCCCCTACACACTGGGTATAAAGTTCTGAAACTTTCTGAACTCAGGGTTCAGAGGGATGGATTGGTTTAGACAAATGCTCTTCTGGACCTGACTACCGCCAATAAATTCACTTCCTGCTAATTCCTCGGTGTCTAGCCTCATCGGTCCTGCAACATTTTAAGCAATACCTGCGTTCATCTACGACAATGCCGGCGTGAAGTCTTCAACAGCAAGGAAAGGAGCCAGAGACAGTCACCCAGTGAAGACCCAGCTGGCACTAGGTCTCTTTCCTTTTCAAAATATGTACCTTTGATTTACAAAATAATAAGATGCAGCACCCATGTTGTGTGGCCCCCTCAAGCAGTATAAAATGTACTTGACCCTTGTCCCCTTCAGGAACTCCACCAGACAGCAGGTATGTGGGGTTAGAATCTGGGAAACAGAAACGTGGTCAGAGGAGCAGACCCACCGGGTCCCTGCGGGGCGAGGTTGTCGTGGACAGCTGACGCAGAGCCAGCCTTCAAGTTCAGCGGGAGCTGCAGGCTGCCCTGGGCGATGGCTTCATTTCTCTGCTCCCTTAGAGATGGAGCAGAGCTAACCCTGGGCCTAAGCTCACTGGTGGGTTTCAGAGGGAAGAATGTGCATTTCTGCTAC